>NC_064615.1:410979442-411622624 GCF_023898315.1 Schistocerca nitens
GGAAATGAGACACTTAAAGTAGTAAAGGAGTTTTGCTATTTAGGGAGTAAAATAACTGATGATGGTCGAAGTAGAGAAGATATAAAATGTAGACTGGCAATGGCAAGGAAAGCGTTTCTGAAGAAGAAAAATTTGTTAACATCGAGTGTAGATTTAAGTGTCAGGAAGTCGTTTCTGAAAGTATTTGTATGGAGTGTAGCCATGTATGGAAGTGAAACGTGGACGATAAATAGTTTAGACAAGAAGAGAATAGAAGCTTTCGAAATGTGGTGCTACAGAAGAATGCTAAAGATTAGATGGGTAGATCACGTAACTAATGAGGAGGTATTGAATAGAATTGGGGAGAAGAGGAGTTTGTGGCACAACTTGACTAGAAGAAGGGATCGGTTGGTAGGACATGTTCTGAGACATTGAGGGATCACCAATTTAGTATTGTAGGGCAGCGTGTAGGGTAAAAATCGTAGAGGGAGACCAAGAGATGAATACACTAAGCAGATTCAGAAGGATGTAGGCTGCAGTAGGTACTGGGATATGAAGAAGCTTGCACAGGATAGAGTAGCATGGAGAGCTGCATCAAACCAGTCTGAGGACTGAAGACCACAACAACAACAACAACGTGTTATCGGTGTTCTCCAAAAGCGACGCTGAACGTTGGAATACCACATCCGAGAAAAATACCTTTTGTATAACGTTGTGGGTTTCTTTGTGTCATTTCTCAGTTACCGGATGTGTAATTGTTTCCGCTTATTTCCAGCAGTCCCTTGTACAGGAACTCTGAAAACAGGTCTCAGATGTTTTGTTGGTGTACCAAAAGATCACGGTATATCGAAAGATGCATTTAAAAAAATATCGAATGATGCATAATTCAGATTGAATTAACATAACTCTGTACAGTTTCCCTATGACTTGCTCGCAAGTGCAGATCCAGAGTTTCGACTGGACCCCGCGGCGACGGCGCGGGCGGAGGTGAGGCATAATTAGATACTGTTCGACCACGGATTACGATGAGGAATAATTTTATTTATTGCATCAGAAGTTTTATTCTTTGTATCATTCTTCTGAGCTTCCACCCCGCCCCTCCCCCCTCCGACGGAAATATTACTTTCGATCATAAACTCGTGTACTTTTGCCTACGATTTTAATATTGATAACAATAATATAATAACACTAATAATAATTTGTTTAAATCAGTTGTTAGATCACTGTAGAATAACATCCAACTAATTGCAGTTAGTAGAAATGGAATGTGGAACGCATGTATCCGAAAATTTGAGGACATTTCGTGCAATTAATTTGAGAACTACAGAAATAACAAAATGTCACAACTTTGACAACTTCATAATACATCGTTACTGACAGACGATCACCGTACTACATGCCCTCAATATAATCGTCACGCATCTCGATCCCCTTCCCCTTGCCTCACAGAGACGGAACGTGGCGTAAGCCGTCAGCGCATCCATCTCTGTCGATGTCTCGGAAGGACCGCCCCACGGAACGGACGATGTCCTCTCCCGCGTTGTAGCAAGTGCCACGGAGAGGTTCCTCCCTTTTTGCGAACAGGTCGTAATCGCACAGATTCATATCGGGTGAATACGGGGGATGTTCCAGTATCTCCCACACCCACGCACGCAGGAGCTCCTGCACTGGTCTAGCCGCGTGGCATTGTGCATTATCATGAAGGATGGTTGGATGCGGTGCCGGAAGGAAACATTGTTGTTCACAGCGACCAGGTGTCACTTCAGTCCCGATCTACGCACGCTGTTCGTATTTCCTAAGGAGAATGTTAGGGCGCTCGGACTGGCCTTCAGCACTTTCAGACAGTATTACACAGCAACTGTCTCAAATACAACCGTCACTTCAGCTGACCTTACGCTATCAGCTTCAGACAGTAGGCACGCCATGCGACGCACATTCTTCATGAGACGACGATGTTGATACTACTTTTAATCCAACCCATGTATGTAGAATGTAAAATCGTCGTCTGCACTCACCATTATCAGTATTTTACTTACCTCTATGACGGTGAACACAGGACTGAACGCTGTGTCTACTTGGCCGACTTCTGTGGCCGAGCGGTTCTAGGCGCTACAGTCCGGCACCGGGCTGCTGCTACGGTCGCAGGTTCGAATCGTGCCTCGGGCATGGATGTGTGTGATGTCCTTAGGTTAGTTAGGTTAAGTAGTTCTAAGTCTAGGGGACTGATGACCTCAGATGTTAAGTCCCATAGTGCTTAGAGCCATTTGAACCATTTTGTAAGGCTACGTGACCATGTAAATGAAGGGAATCTTTCAATCGTCTCCGCCTGCTTTCGAGAAATCAGCCTTATTGTTATTGTTTTGTTTCTTAATGGAGGGTTTTTACCCTTCTGCCTTCCCTTACTCGACTTCCCGTGGCTTGTCGTTTCTGCCCGTGGACTTGCGAACCGTGTCACATTTGCTGTCGGTAATAGGTGCGGTCAGCCTGGGAAAACGCACATTTACCTGACTACAATCTTACTGGTCAGCGTGGCAGGCCCTCATACAACGAACTATATTAAATGTAGCTTGTAGTTTATAGAATTTTTAACACGAGACTCTTATTTTCATGCTACTTTGTCTCCTACAGTTAGCAGTGAAATTCGGAAATTGAGACATATGAAGTTGTGATTACCTCTACTGAAACGTGTTTCGGTGGTTAGTGGGTGGTCTTGATCCCCACGATCCCGTCCCCCTCAAAAAAAAAATGTTCAAATGTGTTGAAATCTTATGGGGCTTATCTGCTAGGGTCATCAGTGCCTAAGCTTACACACTACTTTACCTGAATTATCCTAAGGACAAACACACACACCCATGCCCGAGGGAGGACTTGAACCTCCGCCGGGATCAGCCGCACAGTCCATGACTGCAGCGCCTTAGACCACTCGGCTAATCCCGCGCGGCGTCCTCCTCCCTCACCCGCCTCTCCCTGCCCCCTTTTTTGGATCTGTACATGGATGATTACGAAAATACTCTATATAAATATAAGATAATTGAGAACTTCACGAATAGAGCCCGTTGCGTGGCTTATACATAAGGTGCCACCAGTGGGCTGAATTCGTAGAAGTTGTTTCTTGAATGTATATTATTCCTTTGAGAAGAGAGTTCTCGATTCCTTGAAGTTCTTAAGTCTGCCGGTCAGTAAGCTACAATTTCAGCAGTTCACCTCCGAATTCTTGCGGTGTTTACTGCGTTGCCCACTTGAGGAGCACTTCGAATGCAGGAGCGGTAGTATGTACACCATCCGACCAGCCATGTTTATAAACTTTATACCTCTCTTAGTTTGTGACACAGCGGCGGGTTCACTGTGGCTGCGCCAAAATGTTGACGGGGATATTATTTTGGAGAGAGGTAAAGATGTGCTCTAAACTGAGCTATGAGCTAAGAGCTATGAGCACTTGTTCGGTAGAAGAGACGCGTTTCACAGTAAGGAAGATGAACAAGTACTCGTAGCTCTTAAGGTATGCACTACAGGGCCCGTGTTAACTGCATATTTTTTCTTGTTTTGGTCCTACTACCACCTGTCAAAATATGGAAACCAAAGAGATTGCAGTAGAAGAGATCTGTTTCACAGTACCGAAGATGAAGTGACTTATAAGCCCTTCTTCATCTTCGGTACCGTGAAACAAATCTCTTCTACTGAAAGCTTTTTTGTTATAAGTATTACGGTATGCACTTTAGAGCCCATGTTTATTAGAGTTTTTTTGCTTCGAATGATCGTTCCTGTCATATCCGCGAATATTGACCATGCCTGCTGGGACCTCTAGGTTACACCTTTCGTAAGTCAAAATGCCATGATTCACAGTCTACAAGGGGGGCACAGTTGTCAGTAGTCACACGTGTACTGACCAGGACCATGTTTAACTCTAGCCTTACTTACTTTAACATGTATGGCCGAGTGTGGTACGTTGGAACACTTTCCGGACCTTCGTCTCTAGCCGGCCCTCTAATAGAAGTTAAAATATATGTTCTTATTCCATTTTTTAGTGGTAGTATTCACTATTTGTGTGTTGCAGTCTTTTTCTCACGTTACAAATATTACTCTCTCTCAAGCGGTTGCTTGTTGTTTGTGTGAAGCAATGTATGCAAACACATACAAACCAAGATGTCCCCGCCATCCCTCTTCCCTTCCGCCCCCTCCCCTGGCGCCCGGCCGCGGTGGTCTAGCGGTTCTAGGCGCTCAGTCCGGAACCGCGCGACTGCTACGGTCGCAGGTTCGAATCCTGCCTCGGGCATGGATGTTTGTGATGTCCTTAGGTTAGTTAGGTTTAAGTAGTTCTAAGTTCTAGGGGACTGATGACCTTAGAAGTTGAGTCCCATAGTGCTCAGAGCCATTTGAACCATTTGAACCCTGGCGCCCATGCCACTCATGCCGGTCTGATATTGATAGTTGATACATCCCTTTGGCCTCACACTTGCACCTCTATGGAAACCTGTAGCAGATGGAACATTGAGAAGAAGTAAGTAGCATCTGTCATGTGCCACACTAGCCCCACCTTTCTCCTGAACAAAGTAGTGGATACCAGGTAAACGACCAGCTGCGGAAGTCTTAGAAATATTCTCTCACTCTATCAGATTGATTACTTCATTAAATCAGTACCATTTATGGGCCACCAGCTTTTCCTTATACTCCGCCAAATGTGTGTGAATTCCTAAGGGACCAAACTGCTGAGGTCATCAGTCCCTATACTCCACTGGTGTACCAGAACTGGTATATTTGGTAATACCCAGTACGTTTTCCTCGATGGTGAGTGTTCATCGGAGGTGAGGGTATCGTCTGGAGTGCCCCAGGGAAGTGTGGTAGGTCCGCTGTTGTTTTCTATCTACATAAACGATCTTTTGGATAGGGTGGATAGCAATGTGCGGCTGTTTGCTGATTATGCTGTGGTGTACGGGAAGGTGTCGTCGTTGAGTGACTGTAGGAGGATACAAGATGACTTGGACAGGATTTGTGATTGGTGTAAAGAATGGCAGATAACTCTAAATATAGATAAATGTAAATTAATGCAGATGAATAGGAAAAAGAATCCCGTAATGTTTGAATACTCCATTAATAGTGTAGCGCTTGACACAGTCACGTCGATTAAATATTTGGGCGTAACATTGCAGAGCGATATGAAGTGGGACAAGCATGTAATGGCAGTTGTGGGGAAGGCGGATAGTCGTCTTTGGTTCATTGGTAGAATTTTGGGAAGATGTGGTTCATCTGTAAAGGAGACCGCTTATAAAACACTAATACGACCTATTCTTGAGTGCTGCTCGAGCGTTTGGGATCCCTATCAGGTCGGATTGAGGGAGGACATAGAAGCAATTCAGAGGCGGGCTGCTAGATTTGTTACTGGTAGGTTTGATCATCACGTGAGTGTTACGGAAATGCTTCAGGAAGTCGGGTGGGAGTCTCTGCAGGAAGGGAGGCGTTCTTTTCGTGAATCGCTACTGAGGAAATTTAGTGAACCAGCATTTGAGGCTGACTGTAGTACAATTTTACTGCCACCAACTTATATTTCGCGGAAAGACCACAAAGATAAGATAAGAGAGAGTAGGGCTCGTACAGAGGCATATAGGCAGTCATTTGTCCCTCGTTCTGTTTGGGAGTGGAACAGGGAGAGAAGATGCTAGTTGTGGTACGAGGTACCCTCCGCCACGCGCCGTATGGTAGATTGCCGAGTATGTATGTAGATGTAGATTAGATCCTGCAACTGCCCAATTTCCAAACCCTACTCTTCCCACTTCAGAATTTTGTTCCCTTACCCCCTATTGATGGATACTGGCACAGTTAGGTCATTTGAGTCCATTACGATGGAGGTAGCTGAAATTTTCAAATTTCAGTTCAGTTGCATGCTATGCCCTAAAACAATTTGCTGGAGGGGCTGAAGTTTTTAAACCACTACAGAATTCCTAAGTTGGTTCTCTCCACTACATTCAGAAGCAGGGGGGAAGGGCCTGCCGTGTGATAGATAGAGACGACAACAAACACTACAGCAAGGCATACTCCACTGCGATATAATGAGAAGCACTAGTCATGATTGAATGTCAGAGAACACTGAAACACTCGCGCATCCAACGTGCTCATGTCCCTGGGTCACACGCAGCACCCGAGGCCAGATGTTGCACGCCGTAAGTTGCCACCTATTATGCACATCTCAGTGATCACAGCCTGTCTGCAACCAGATTCAGCCCATCGCAGAGGACTGCTCGGTTGTGGACGGTGTCCAGGACGACCAGAGTGGTTGGAGTTCAGATATTATCACACGTCCAGTGCCAACATTCGCCTTATTGAATGTTCTCAAATATCCAGGTAAAAATAGAAGAATACTCGCAACATATGCGATTGTGGAGGCTGCCCAATACATGCTGAGTATTAGTTCGCTATTCGCCTGACCAGAGGGCGCTGAAATGGCCGCTACCAAGACTTGTCCCTGCGGTTGTGGGCAACAACTGACTAGCTGGACAGCTTGAACTTTTCTTGGTATCCGCAGCTCATGAGAGCCTTAAGTCGTGAAATCAGTTCATTCTGGCCAACATCTAGCTACGCCACATGCCCTGCATGTCAAAAGGTGTCGTCCTAGGGAACCAACCACATATTAATCACAGTAATTACAATTAAATATTACGATTGTGGCCTCAATTAGGTGTCATTCAACAATCAGCGAAGTATCAGAAAGGCCTCCTCATGATGGCTGTAGCTCTGGGATGAATCTCACATTGAAATATTAATATCAACATTCTCCCTAGGAGTGGACGTAATTTTCCACGTGAAAGTAAGATTATCCCAAATGTGAATAAATGTTCCAAGGTACAACATGTTCATCTACATAGGAACAAATATTCTATCGAAATTTAAGTGTAGCAGTTGTGGAGGATTATGTCAGTACTGTATTCACTAGTCTGTTGAGTTATTACTCAACCACCCACCATTAATCCGTAGGTGAAATCAAATTTAAGTAAAAATTTTATCAAAACCCAACTGGAAGTTTAATAATTTTGAAATCGAAGCTATTGGAAACTAAAACAAATATCAACTTTCAAGAAAAGTTAAATTCTTAAGACATTAAAGGAACTCAGTTCATTTGAAAATATCACATATTACACGCTAGAAAACCTTCCGTTTCTAGGTACAAGATGCTGATCGACTGAAAAAGTATGGTGAAAACCATCCAAACGTTATATAACTAATTTTAAAAATAAATAGAACCCTCATCAACATATAATTCTGTGACTTAAGAATTAACAATATCTTCTAAGCGGCTGTGATGTATTATACAGAACTTAAATGTGTTTATAATGTTACATGTATGTAGGCGAGCTATTCGGCCGCCTGCAATTGGTACGAGGTGAGGTGAGTTTGCACGTGAGGCTGAGCGCTGGCAGGCAGCCCCAGGGCTGCCAAAGCGTCGTGGCCGGTCCAGCCGCAACGACTGTTGTTGGCGGAGCCCAGGTGTGCGTACAAAGGCTTGACAGGAAATGGGAATCTGGACAGCGGCTGGTCGCTTAGAGGAATCGAGAACGCACCAGCAATGGCAGACTTTCGGACAAGCTGAAAGGTCGCTTCTTACAGCTCTTTGAAATTCAGAAATAGATCACAGTCAAATAATAAAGCAAATTTGAATACGTCTGGGACCTCAGAAAAATGAGGCAAATCTAATGACGTAACAGTAAATTCAATATCTTTAAAATTACAGAAGTTAATATTTTACAGTGACTGAACATTTTCATAATGAACCTCTGAATGAACAACATTTAAATGCTTCAAGCGATTTTTAACAACGATGTCTCAGATGATAGCATGGCACTACAGCTATCATCCTTGAAAGGTGCGTATCTCTGTCTGTTTTATTGCTTGATTTATTGCGTTTTTATGGCTTTTCATTATGCAAATGTCTGTCAGAACATTGTATTCTCCACAATAACACAGCAAATAAATGCAGCATGAATACCTCATATTTTGTCATAGTTACGTATTTATTTAGTGAGTATGTATCTGTTTTGCCACATATTTGTTTAACCATTGATTAAAGCTGCTAATAGAAATGATAATTTAAGACGTGGTCAATCATATGTGTTAGCTGACATCATCTTTGCAAACAGAGCCAAAAATGCTTCTACTGTAGAGGAAACCGTAGTGAGCTGGATCCAGCCAGTGTCAAAATATCGACATTTATTTTCTATAGAATATGTATTACGTAGAAACCACAATGTATCACACAAAATCCTTGTTCACAATATGAATGAATATAGCAAAATTATGTCAACGTCAATGTAAAACTATCTTTCCGAGAAACTTTGATGTCCGTTTGATTGAAATGCATTTTTATAACTTTTTTACACCCCATGTAAATGGAATTCTGTGAGGTGGACTATTTGGTTGTCAGCAGAAGAACAACAACAGTAGAATGGCCCGGCCAGGAGAGTTAGTGACTTGGAACTTGGGCTACTCGTTGGATGTCACCTGAATGACAGGGGCATTTCAGCCTTTCTAAAACATCCCAAGTAGACTGTTAGTGATGTGCGTGGTAACAATAACAACAACCAGGACCAGGCAGGCTTTATGTACTGATGAACAAGGATCGTCGAGCATTGCGGAGTCTAGTTGTAAAGCAGGAATCATTCTTGAGTTCTAAAGTGCTAGTGCAGTCCAATTAGCACGATGAATCTGTGTAGAGAAGTAAAAAGAATGAGGTGTATTGGTCGAGCAGCTTCTCATGTACCACACATTTCTGTGGTCAGTGCTCAGCGATACTTGAAGTGATACAAATAGTGATGCCGCTGGACAGTGGATGACTGGAAACAAATAATTTGGAATGGTAAACGTTACGTAACCTAAGTGGAGTACGGAGGAAGAGGCAGTGATTGTGTTGCGATATGGGAGTGTTTTTGTAGTTACGGCATGGTCCCGTTATTGTGCTTAAGAAAACGCTAAATGCAGGAAGATATGAACATTTTTCATTACTGTGTAGTGCACACATCAGAGTTACAGTTCAGATATGATGCGTGAATGCATCAACGTGACAGTGCACCCTATCATAAAGCAGTATTTGTGAGGCAATACTACATTTCTTCGAACTAGTGCCATTTTACGCAATTCAACAGACTGTAAAATTTTAATACTACACTAAGATTGGCTGGAGTGGGGAGGGGGACGAATAAGGGGGAAGGGGGGGGGGAGAAGGTACAAAGCACACACAAGACAGTTCTGTCACCCTAGATATTTAGATTTCCTACCACCATCTTGCATTTTTGAACTTTCTCACCACTACTAACTTGTATTTAGAAATTTCTCACAACAACCACCTTCTATTTTTTAAACTTACTGTCACCGCCATCTTGCATTTTTTTGTTTTGAACCATCTCCGTCTTGGATTTTTCCGTGATTGCAGCGTCGACTAGTGGCGGAAACTTGAACTGTGTGGCAAATACCTCGATATACTGCTGACGGGTATTATTGCTTAAGGGTGGTGAAGTTAACGATTCATATGACAGCAAAAGAAAGAAGAGGAGCTAAATGGCTTGGAGTGATTTTGTCTAACTATTTCTCAAAAATAAGCTTCCTAAGTGTCTGCAAAAGAACCTCCACAATCTGTGTGTACTTATAGTTTTGACATATAGCGGTGGGGCAAGGACTTTTAATGTGGAGATCATTGAAACATTGACATTGTTCAGCGAGCAATGGAGAGATACACGTTGGAAATTAGTAATAAACACGGCGAAACAAGCAAACTGACCAGTGACCAGACTGAAACGGAAGGCATAAATAGTACTGTGCTATGCACCAAACGAAACGGTGGATCATGAAACACCGAAGTCCCAGGAGATAAGAGCACACCGAGAGCGCGTCCGAATGGAAAGTGCAAGTAATCTTAGTATCCCATAAACAATTAAGAAGTTCAGAGTTATTCATCTCGATGGCATAACAATACTATATTACATACACTACGTGATCAAAAATATCCGGACACCTGGCTGAAAATGACTTAAAAGTTCGTGGCGCCCTCTGTCGGTAATGCTGGAATTGAATATGGTGTTGGCTTACCCTTAGCCATGATGGCAGCTTCAGCTCTGGTAGGCATATGTTTAATCAGGTGCTGGAAGGTTTCTTGGGGAATGGCAGCCCATTCTTCACGGAGTGCTGCTCTGAGGAGAGGTATCGATGTCGGTCGGTGAGACTTGGCACGAAGTCTGTGTTCCAAAATATCCCGAAGGTGTTCTATAGGATTCAAGTCAGGACTCTGTGCGGGCCAGTCCGTTACAGGGCTGCTGTTGTCTTGTAACCACTCCGCCACAAGCCGTGCATTATGAACAAGTGCTCGATCTGTTGAAAGATGCAATCGCCATTCCCGAATTGCTCTTCAACAGTGGGAGGCAAGAAGGTGCTTAAAACATCAATGTAGGCCTGTGCTGTGAAAGTACCACGCAAAGAAACAAGATGTGCAAGCCCCTTCCATGAAAAACACGACCACACCATAAGACCACCGCCTCCAAATTTTACTGTTGGCACTACACTCGCTGGCAGATGACGTTCACTGCGTATTCGCCATACCCTCACCCTGCCATTGGATCGCCACGTTGTGTACCGTGATTCGTCACTCCACACATCGTTTTTCCACTGTTCAGTCGTCCGATGTTTACGCGCCTTACACCAAGCGAGGCGTTGTTTGGCATCAACCGGCGTGATGTGTGGCTTATGAGCAGCCGCTCGACCATGAAATCAAAGTTCTCTCACTTCCCTCCTAACTGTCATAGTACTTGCAGTGGATCGTGATGCAGATTGGAATTCCTGTGTGATGGTCTGAAGAGATGTCTGCCTATTACACCGTACGACCCTCTTCAACTGTCGGCAGTCTCTCTCAGTCAACAGACGAGGTTGGCCTGTACGCTTTTTCGCTGTACATGTCCCTTCACGTTTGTACTTCACTATCACATCTGAAACAGTGGACCTAAGAATGTTTAGGAGTGTGGAAATCTCGCATACAGACGTATGACACCCAATCCCCTGACCCCGTTCGAAGTCTGTAAATTCTGTGGAGCGTCCCATTCTGCTCTCTCATGATGTCTAATGACTACTGAGATCGCTGATATGGAGTACCTGGCAGTAGGTGGCATCACAATGCACCTAATATGAAAAATTTTTGGGGGTGTCCAGATACTTTTGGTCACATAGTGTGTATCTTGATATAGAGATGTCTTTTGGATATATCCTTGGATGAGTAATTCAGATAGGCAGAAAATACTATCGCCACATACAGGAAGACTTCTGCTTACCTTACGCCCGTTAGTGTTAACCATGAATGTTTGTGTGCATTATATCTGCAACACTCCTCTATCTGAGTATTGTGCTGATATTTATCAAGACTACAGCATGTTCTGCTTCGAAAGCGCGTTATTCTGCATTGTAAGTAATGTTGTTGATGTAAACTAGGGCAGATAATGTTAAATATTACTCCATGGTTCGTTTGTCTTTTTTTCTTGCACGTAAGAGTGGAAGCAAACACGACGACGACGAGAATGGTCACGGGTGCTGCACACTGTAAGCTCTACTTTGTTGACATACAACAAACAGCCATGCCTTGAAGGAAGATGACACCATCATTGTGCTTTTGCTGTTAGGAAGAAGTTGAATACTTTCATCTGCCGCCCACATAATGTTCCCTCAATAATTAACGTCTATGACCAATTTTCCTCTGCCAAATAGTAAAGTATATGCTTCCATCTTCTCCTGGTTATGCTTCTTTCTCTTTTCGTTTCCCAATCAGCCACGCCAGTTTCCTTTCCCCTGTCTTCATTACTTGTGTTTTACCACATTCTCCTCTCCTCATCCCTTCTCACATGCCCATTGCTGCCAGCGCTCAAAGTGTAAAGATACCTACCCTGTGTAAAATGTATGGTATGTCTCATTAGATGTAAGAGAGTTCCTAATGGTCCTCACCTTGTCAGGTTTTGTCAGGTTCAAACAGAATGTATGTGTGTTTGTTCAGAATCTCCTCCCAAATGGAATCGATGTTTAACTATATTTGGCACAGAAACAGCAGGCCTCACGAATATCAGTGCTTTGGAAGTCATAACATCCTAGCTATGATAAGAGCAGTTAGATGGGCAAAACTGTGCTTTTTCAGCACCTGGCGTTTAGGCTGCTCTTAGTGACAGCCATGTTGTGTAGGAACAGCACTGATCCATCAGATCAACCTGCTCTTCAGGGCAGCCTACATGTCAGGGGAAAGAAGCTGTTTTTGGGGCACTGATATGTAGGCTGCCCTGCATGACAGGACTGTTGTGTTGGAGCAGTATCAGCCTCCCTTATCGACCCACACTGCATGGTGGCCTGTACATCAGGGGCAAATAAATGATTTTCAAGTCCCTGATGTGTACCCTGCCCTGCATGTCAGATGTATTGTGGCACAAGTATAGGCCTGCTTTATTGAAGTGTGTTGCAGTTGCTACAAGCAACACACACAGGAAGTAGGATGTGGACAGAGAGAGAGGAAGAGGAGGTGTGTTCAATATAATGGCAGGTAAGGCCATATGGAAAAGACTAATAAATCAATAAATAAAACAAAAGTAAACAAATCACCACATGAGGTGACTGTAAGTCTTTGATAAATGGATGTCACATTGCATCCAGAGTGCTGTACAGTCTGATCGATGGGGTACTGCGTATCATATTGCAGACGATTTGAATGTGGAGTGCTGGGGCGTTAGGAACCCAGTTTTACCAGGGCAATTGGAGGCAGAGGCACTGCAGGTGCTTCAGCAGCCAACAATCTTCATTAGATGCAGTACGTTCCCATAGCTTTTGCTTAATCTGTGTAAACGTTTACACCTACTGCTACACGAATGGAATGACCTGAAACTCGTTCAGATAAGCTTGTCATGAGTGGCTAAGTAAACTTACACAACGTATTAATTGACTGTATTCTCTCCGGGTTTGCAGTCAGGTCATACAGTTCTGGCGAAATTTAGCAAACAGTGTTCTCACCTGAAGATGGCAGCCAAATGGACCCCTGAAATACTGTCAAGATGACTGAATGATCCTGCTGCAGATCCGACGAGAATACGATCAAGCTTTTCAAGCTTTCACATCACTGTGTTCCGACTACCACTGACACTACTTACAGGTGAATAGCTTTAAAACGTGTATCTATTTACGACAGTGGTTATGCGGTTTATTTCAAGAGAAAAAGAGAATAGTAAGTTTCGGCAAGTGAAGAAAAGTACCAACGAGGAAGGCGTTAACGACTTGTGGCCTAAACGCGGAATACGCGGCAAGTGTAAAATGGTGAAACAGCAGGACGCTGAGTGGGGGAATCCCCGCGAATAACACACAGTTGGTGCCTCTGAAGCTGCCAGTGTTGCCGCGGCCAGTGGCGTGGCTCGCCCGCGGTGCTGGCCAGCTCCCAGCCAGCGGCTCAGCCCTCCCCTCTCGTCTGGACCGGCGGCCAGCGGCCAGCGGCCAGCGGCTAGAGGCGGCGCTGCTGCAGGAGCGGCATGCGTTTGTTTACGGCGCGCCGCGGAGCTCCTGGCATTATTTTCGGTCTATGAATAAACGGCCGCATCAGCTGTGGCGAGGACACGCCACCGGTCGGCCGTAGCAAGGACGTGCGGCGCGGCGCGGCGCGGCGCGGCGCGGCGCGGCGCGGCGCAGGGCGTCTCTGGCCTGGGGCACGCGGGCACACCGCCACGGGAACCCAGCGTTTCCGGCCTTTTAGCGCAGTGGCTGTGTCCATTCGAGCCAAATGCAGATATCTCCGTACCTCCGGTTCCCTTAAGAGCCCCGTAGACGTTCAAACAATTTGTCAAATTTCAAGTGTTTGCCAAATTATTTGTTCAAATGGTTCAAATGGCTCTGAGCACCATGGGACTTAACATCTGTGGTCATCAGTCCCCTAGAACTTAGAACTACTTAAACCTAACTAACCGAAAGACATCACACACATCCATGCCCGAGGCAGGATTCGAACCTGCGACCGTAGCGGTCACCCGGTTCCAAAGTGAAGCGTCTAGAACCGCACGGCCACACCGGCCGGCTCAAATTATTTGTCTGCGCGGCGCTTTGTTTGGCGTGTTTGCCCAACGTATACTTTGTTTGACGTGTTTGAGAGAAATTTTGATTATCGACCGATCTGACAAACAAGTCTGCAGTATATGCACGCATTTGTCAAACAATAGCCACTTGCTTACTGTACTATCATCTGTTGATGTATCTGGCAACGCCTGCAGATTTGGAAGACATACGATTGATGGGCTTATTTCAATAGTGGTACAAGTCGACTTTTGTTCATTCTGAGATAAAGTGTCCTAAAGTATATATACTTGAATATTTCTGGTATCACAACTGCAGATTTTTCAGCGCTCTTTTAACTTTATGACTCTGTATCTCAGAATGAACAAAAATGGATTTGTACCACTATTGAAATAAGCCCTTCAATTTATATCCTGCATTGCCCACTAGTGTCAAAAATATAACGCGTCCCGATATGCAAAGCGTGACAGCTGCTTCGAAAGTGTGTTTAAATTTGTCAAACTTCGGTGGTAGCTCTGCGCATTTGGAGAAAACGAGGCAAAACGTACTGGAAACCCCTTTCTTCTTCCACAGGAAGGGAAAAATGAATCATTCTGTGAAATAAGCAGACCAAGCAGCCAAGCAGGCCGGCAGGGATCATAACCTCACACAATGTGCTATTTCCTCGTAGGCTGTCATTTCGTTGTTGGGTGAGTCATACATCTGTGAGAGGTCGAGTAACTGGGTCTGAGGATCAATAAACAGCTGTCAGTGAAGATGTCTGTCCGGCCAAGGCGTATCTCATACCCAGGGCCGGATCGAAAACATTTTTCCATGCAAGCGACGTATCATTTGATGCTCTTCCCCTCCCTCCCTCACACATTAGTTGCCATTTTTTTGGGCTCCTGGTAAGTTCTTTAAACATAAATCTACACGGTCCAGTCACATTATTGTGACCACCCTTCAAAAGCGCACCTTTTGTGGAGCGGACATTTAGGAGGAGACTCAATGATGTTCTGGAAGGTACCGACACGGATCTGGAGCGATGCCGATTCCAGTGCCGTGGTCAGTTGCACTAGGTATCTCGGCTGAGGATCCACGGCGCAAACAGATTGACTGGTCTGAAAATGTTCTCTCTGTGACTGAAACAGATTACCAGAAAAGCACACACCATTTGCGACCTAGACTGATTGATTCTGTGAAATGGAAACAGGGAATCCACGGTTAGGAGTATTTAATTTTTTTAAATGAACTGAACTCAAAGATATTACAAGCAAAAATATTGAAAGGTAACTTGTATGGACTATTTAATTGATAGAGAATGTTGGCAAAATTTAGGGTACTAACAACATTTATTTTACCAAACAAGACATAAATTATACTAAACAAGTTATAGATTGAATTCCCTAAACAACTAACAGATGATTAAACACTTACTGGGTGGCGCCTGGTTGGCAAAGACAGTTTAAATTGGTGATCAATGAGTCAAGTACTCTGGTCCTAAAAATGTGGATAACACAAGCTGAATTGATCTGATGCTGAGCAGACTTTGGTTGATCAAATCTACTGAAGTTTCTCTGCATAGGTGCAGCTAAGAACAAGTGGCAATTGAGATCTGTGCACCCTGACAATGCTGGAGCCTCAGTAAGTTACCCTGTTCCTTTTTTTTTAATTCTTTACGCTTCAAATGCATGATTCATAAATAACCCACCACCTAGTACAAGTTACCCTGTTTACTTCGTGCGGTGACGTGACTTGCAGCTGGCAAGATGTGTGCAGCTGAGGAGGTGAGACGTGGAGGGGGCACCTGTGAATAGATTGCGGCCACGAAAGAGATGCAAAAATCTCATGGTCTGGCGATCAGGCAGACGGATAGAAATTTACTCTCTACCGGAGCCCTGAAATCATGGTAGATTTCAGTGAGTGACACACCCGTTTTCTGGTTGCACCAAGGACCAATTTGGCTCACTTATACGACAGAATGCACAAGGATACCAAACGTCAAGACTGGTAAACCAAAAACGAATAAGTGTGCCCTCGGCAAACAAGTAGTCCGAGAAGTTTTAAGTCACGCTGTCGGTACAGTAACAACTTCACCACAGACTCCTCAGTCTAAACTACTCGCAAGGGAAGCCAGTCTCAGGACAGGTCCCAAGTATCAACCACACGTGCCAGAGCCTCGACCAGAAGTCCTTACCAGGCCCAAGTCCCACACCCGACAGCTTCCCCACTTATCCAGAAAAATTCTATTTTCCCGCCAAGTGCATGAACGACATAGACTTCACACCATACCATCTTGAGCCAATCACAAGGCTCTAGAGGCGCTAAACCTCCCCCCCCCCTCCCCGCGCACGCCCACACGACAGCACAAACTCATGTTGAACCAGGGCAGGAGTTAAGAAACCTGCATCTCTTAAAAAAAAGAAACCGCCAATTACTTGTTTTTTTTTTTAAGTTTTCACAGAGGGGAAAAAGATGATTTTCTCCGAAGTCGTGTCTCTTCCCACAGCAATAAGTGAACAGATACAATCTCAAAGATCTTTATCTAAATCGCCTGTGCCTCGGAGCTTGTTAGTCCTAGCTATGAACTGTAATAAAGATTCCATCTCTAAACATTCTTCAGATGCCGGAGTTTTCGTATACAACAGGAGCGCCCAAGGGAAGTGGCTCACTGGCCTTCTAGCAGTGTCAGTGAAAACCAAAAATATGTCAATTTGTATTACATGTGGCTCTGCACACAATGACCAGTTTATGACTTCACAGTGTAGACGCGTCCCTTTAGACCGTCACCCCTGCCCAGGCTTCTGCTGGCGCCGTGACTGGTATCACGGCATTGTTCTCCTGGAGCCCTGTCCCGGTGAGGGGCTTCCATGTCTGCCCTGTACGGCTGTGGACCTGTCCCGGCAAGATTTACTAAGGGATGGGCTTTCAACTCCCAACAAGCCGTTTCTACGAGTTAAGAATCATAAAAATACCTCATGCTTTTATCGCCCTACCAGGCTCCATCAACGTCTGTTCAGGCCGTTAACTTTCTGGAGTCCCACTCTAGGTGCGTCAGGTTGTAACAAAATCTTTAATAATTTTCCCTGTGCGAAAAATAGGCGAGTGAGTAACTTGTCCTCTCTCAATATCTTGTGACAAGAACTACATGTAATTTATAACATAGAAGGGTCGTTCTCGGTATGTTTAACTTGAAATTGGAAGTTTGTATGTCAGTGTCGTTAGTAATTACATGGCCCATAAGCTGTGAGTTAAATTTTACGACACCATTAAACAGGTGAAAACCAGTTACATATCTGAGACCTGGTAGTCAAGGAAGGCAGCATTCAGTTATGATTGTGGACGGGGCCGTAATCAGTTACTGTGGCTTGGCTTTTCATTTAATCACACACAATTTATTTAAAATCAACAACAAATTAAAATAATGGCAATAACTTAAGAACTGTTTCACGGCTGAAGGCCTTAATGGCCAAAAATTAAGAATTGATAAAACTTGCTGCAACTTACAATTACAGTTATTAAAATATAAAAGTGACCAAGGTCTTAAAGCTCGCTGCAAAAATACAATTGCTAAATTAAAATTTCAAGACAAGTAGCCACACTCACGGCTGAAGGCCTTAATGGCAATAAATTAAGAATTGATTCTTGAGTTTCTCCTGGCGTATTTGATAATCAAAATATCCACGGGTGTACTGCCGGTCTACAGTGTGCCCGTTGGACACTGTAGACCTGCTGTACACCCGTGGATATTTTGATTAAATTAAGAATTGTTTATCTTGTTGCAACTTACAAACTATAGTTATTAAAATACTGAAAAAAATCACCAAGGTCTTAAAGGTTAACTGCTAAAATACAATTGCCACATTAGAATTTTAACATAAATAGCGACAGTCATGGCTGAAGGCCTTTAACGCCAAGAATGGCAATTATTAAAAAAAATTTAACAAACATACTGTCAAACAGCAAGGCAATAGCAAAAGTTAATTTAAAAGACAGGCAACTGATCACCAAACAGGTGAGACAGAATGATAGTAAACTCGGTAGCACAAGCGTTTAAACTTGATGTAACTCCAAGAATGGCAATTATATTAAAAAATTTAGAAACATACAATAAAACAGCAAATATAATAACAACGTTAATTCAAAAGGACAAGAAACTGATCACCAAACAGGTGAGACAAATGATGATAACTTGGTAACACAATAATAACACAATAATACAACACAAGGGCCACAGATGGTGCTCCAGGAATCGACCTCTGAGTAGGTCAGGCCAAAAACACTTTCGTGAGCGATGAGAAAGGCAGCCAAGAGTTGCATTCACTTCAAAAGATGGTAATTCAGACTAGTGGCAGTCTAATGATAATCTGCTAAAGCTACTTAACGTCCGATATCCAATGGAACGATGGAACACCATGCCAAAGCCGGAACCGGTGGTCAGCACTATGTCCTGAGAATGCTGTGTTTAGAGCGTCTGAAAGGAGAAAGGAACCACTACTACCAGAGTAGAAGAAACACCAACCGACCTAAAAATCAAGGAAACTGTCAAAACTACACGCTTTATCGGACAGCAGCAGCAAGGCGAGGAAATGTACACTGTCGTTACATACACTAACCTCCAGGGCAGTTCACTGGGGCGTTAGCGGCCAACAGGCACGAAAAATACCGCTGGTTGAACTTAACAAACAGTAAAACATAGAATGTAGCAATTAGTAACAAGAGGTCGAGGAAAGCTAATTAGATCCGCCTTCCCCAAGCACTCCACTCGCTGCTCTTCATCTCAGCGACACTGCAAGCAGCAACACGAACCCAAGTCACTGGAGAGTCGCGAGATCTCACAATGGTGGAGGTTTCACTGCTAGGATTAAAATCCTTTCAACTTATAGCTTGTTGGATCCAGTTGACGACTAGGTCGTGTACCCTCACGATCACAGCCCTTCCATCTAGCAGTGCATGCGTGCCGCCAGCGGTTCCGGCGTGTTTTCGCACTGCCCTCTTGGCTCCTCCAGAGTCCCCAACTGAACTGCTCACTCACATGACCCGGAAGAATAACGATGTCACCCCAAAGATAGGGCCACAGTTATTACATATCGATAAGCGGACAGGCAACGTTTGAGAAACCAAATGGCGCCAATCAACACAAGAAGAGAACAAACAACTGCAACCATGTCAACTAAACGATACAGTCTGGCCTCCAACAGAGGACGGAAACCTACAACAGCACCAACGAGAGCCACAGCATGGCTCAATATCAGTAACTCATTCAGTCTTTGCAACTAAATGAAAGGTAGTTTCTTTTTTTCCACATGCGTTTCGTATATTTTATTTCTGAATCATCTTCAGTTGCCCGTGATACATTTTTGTTTTATTTATATAATAAATGCGTTACATACCAGTTACATATATGTTAGTACATTAAGTTTTCTCTGGATTTTTTCTCGTTTCTATGGTTTCGTATCTCAGTCAGTTAAAGCGGAACCCTTTTAGGTTCACTTTGTTGTCAGCCTGTCTGTTAAAAACGCTTTTCCCCAGGGACGAGTAAATGTATCGACTTGAAATTCATGTAAAATACTAAGTTCTACAGTCCCTTCATGGGGTAAAAAATTGTAGGTTCTTGGTCAATGCAATCAAAAGTTACGGCAGTTTATGTCACATATTTTGATTCTAGCAGATCACTCAATGAAATCTGTAGCGTATTCATTGTTGACCAAGAATCATGAAATTTGGCAAGAAGTATGGTTTCACAGTACATGTAAAGGAAAAAATCCGAAAACTGTTAACTTGTAATTATCTTAACGAAAAAAAAATTGTCATTTGTTATCAGGCTGTCTGTCTGTTCGTTCGTTAAGACCCTTTTCTCTCACGAAGGGATGGGCGCGTCAAGTCGAAATCTACATCACATATTAATAAGGTTTATGGTTCCTTGACCGTAAAAACACTTAGGCTTCTAGGTAAATGCAGTCAAAACATGCGGATATTTATGTCAGATATTTTCATACTCTCATCAAAACCTGTAGGGTACTTCCCGTTGACCTAGAATCATGAAATTCAAGTGGCCTTTCATAGTAAAAGTAGAGGAAAGACTCCGAAAATTTTTTATTTTAATTATGTCACAAAAAATGTTTTTTGTCATTTGTTATCCAATAGTCAGTCTCTCCCTCTGTTAAGACCCCTTTTTTCTCAGGAACTAATATACGTAACAAGTTGAAATTTGTGTCACATACTAAGGTTCATATTCCTTTAGCCGTGTAAGAATCTTATTCTTCTAAGTCAATGCAATCAAAAGATATTTTGATACTCTCAAACTGACTCTTCGAAACCAGCAGGGAACTTCCCATTTACCCAAAATCATGAAAATTGGTAAAAAGCAAGGTTTAACAGTGAGAGTCACGAAAAAATCCGAAATTGTTAATTTTTAATTACATAACACGAAAAAAAGTTTGTCATTTACCACCCGACTTCAAACTTAAAATTTGAGCACTCTAGACAGGCTCGTATTTCGTAGGACCGATATGCTGCCAGTATCAGTGTTGACAACAGGCAGAAATAGTTGAGGTTCTCGATTCTTGGGCTGAATGAACTGTGTATACACATAATAAAGTTGTACAGAACCCTCAGAAAGCAAGACCTATTCGCACATTGCCACCTTTACAGGTTAGAAACAGTTTTTGCTGCACAATTTTCGTGAGGTTAATTTATTGTATGGTGTTACTTACGATTTCTGATGATGTTAATCCGCGTGTGTTGACCTGGAGACGTATTTAGTCGTTCTGCATTCTCCAGATGGCCGATTTTCGGCATTTTTTCGACCACATTGATTTCAACACTTCGCTCCCACTTTTCACTGTGCACTGAACGTATGTGTTTACAGTGTGTGGTGTTGCTTACAGTCGTTGTGTGTTTATCCTTCGTGTTTTACTTATTTGGTATCTATGTGTAGTTTGATATTTGTTATACGTGTATGTGTTGTTTCGTATGTTATTCCTAGTGTGAGTGGATTGGAGTGTTTATTTGTGTGTGTATGTGTGTGTGTGAGAGAGAGAGAGAGAGAGAGAGAGAGAGAGAGGAGAGAGATTAATTTATTATATATTCTGGTTATGTTTTACATCTCTGTTTGCTATTGTTCTAGTGGCTAACATGATCAGTAAGTTATTGCTTATATTGACTTGGTAAATAATTATTTTTTCTTGTTCATTGCAAGGACTCTTTGTATACGAAAGTTTTCCTGTAATTTCAAGAGTTTTTTGTTGTTCACTCAGACGGTTCAAGCCCATATTTTGTCAGGTGTTTTGCAAAGGTAGAATGGCTCTTTCATATTTACAGCTTGTTATATGTTCTTTAGAGCAAGTTTTGAAATTTCTGCTGCTATTCCCAAATAAACTGATCTACAATCTTGGTAATTTATTTGGTATATACATGCTCTTTGGAAGTTATCTGGTTTGTTGCACATTGAGACTTACCGGCAATCGTCCTTCCCATGAACTATACACGACTGGAAAAGGAAAGGGGAAAGCGACAGAGGTACACAAAGCACCTTCCACCACACACCGTAAAGTGGCTAGTGGAATATAGGTGTAGATGTATATGTCTCTTGTTTGTAAATGTGACTGGAGTGCGTTTCTTGTTCTGAAAGGACTGTGTAATCCTTGTTTCTTTATTATATGTGCTGTTCTGTGTGTTGATTTGTGTTTGTATGTTGAAATGTACCATTTCTTTCAGTTAATCATGTCATGAATGGTACTGTTTTGTGTTTGTGTGCACTGTAGTGTCGGTATTGATTGTGGGTTTTTGTGGTGATTGTGTTCTCTGATTATTTCCATTTTTCTTTAGTTGTGTTTTGATTTTGTTGTCGAGTCTTTGTATTATATGGGTGTATTAACCATGGTTTTTGGCTATGAGCTGTAATGTTTGTGATTCTTCAGTTTTCTTTACTGAGTGGGCGTCATTCAGTCTATGTAACATGTCATAAATCCACTATTTTATTTTGTGGATGGTTTGATGCGGCATATACGTAATCGTATCTGTTGCTGTCGACTTTCTGAAGGAGTCAAATATGTGCTTATTGCTCTCTCTTTTTACTCTTATACCCAAGAAATGTATTTGCTTTTGTGTTTCTTTTTCCATGGTGAATTGAGCGTGCTTAAGGATACTGTTTATGTCTATATTGAGCCTATCAATTTTCTTTGTTGGTTCTTCTACCATACAGATTATATCAGCCACAAATCTGTACCGTTAAAGTTTTACATCCTTTCTTTGTGATGACGACATCAAAGATGATTTTTTCTTCGTGGTTGATGAATATGTTGGGCAATATTCCTGATACTGGGCCATTGGAAAGCCATTTTTTGTAAGAAAAATTCATTTTCAATTAGAAGTAATTTTGGAATTTGATTACTTTAAGGGTTCCAGAATTACTTTAAGGGTTTCGGTTATCTCTCTAATGTTTCTGCAGGTAGTTTGTTGTATGCCAGTAGGTTTTCTTCAATTAGTTCCATTGTGTCTGTGGTGTAGGGGACAAAACTGTAGGGAGAGACAGAGGAAAAACAATGTAATACAGGGTGTTCCAGGAGAAATGGTCAATATTGAGGGATATGACAGGAGCGATCATTCAGGCAAAGAAGTCCAGTAAACATGGGCTCTAAATTGCTTACCTTATGAGCTATGAACACTTCTTCTCCTTCGCTACTGTAAAACACATCTCTTCTACTGAATAAGTGCTCGCAGCCATAGTTGTTGCAGTGGTCTTCTGTTAGAAGTTTGGTTTGATGCAGCTCTTCGTGCTACTTTATCCTGACGAAGCCTGTTCATCTCTGCTAACAACTGCAACCTACATCACTTCTGAATCTGCTTATTGTATTCATATCTTTGCCTCCCTCTACTTTTTTCGGCCGCCCCCTCCCCCTCCCCCCCCTCCCCGCACTTCCCTCCAATACCAATTAAGTGATCCCTCGATGTCTCAGAATGTGTCCTATCCACAGATATCTTCTTTTAGACGAATTATGCCACAGATTTCTTGTCTCCCCTATTCTATTCGATATCTCCTCATTAGTTAGGTGATCTACCCATCTAATCTTCAGCATTCCTTTGTATTTCAAAAGCTTCTATTCTCTTACTGTCTAAACAGTTTATTGTTTTATTTCCATACATGGCTACAATACAGACAAATAACTTCAGAGATGACTTCCTGTCACTGTATTTGTTGTTAACAAATTTCTCTTCTTCAGAAACGCTTTTCTTATCATTGCTAGTGTACATTTCTCTACTTTAGCCATCATCAGTTATTTTTCTGTCCATTTAATAAAACTCATCTGCTATTTAAAATGTCTCATTTCCTTATCTAATTCCCTCAGCATCGCCTGATTTAATTCGACTACATTCCATTATCCTTGCTTTTTGATGTTCATCTTACATCCTCCTTTCAAGACACTGCTCATTCCTTCCTACTAATCTTAAATTCCTTTGATGTCTTTGATAGAATTACAATGTCATAGGCCAACCTCTGACTTTTTATTTCTTCTCCCTGAACTTTAATATCCACTTTAAATTTTTCTTTGGTTTCCTTTACTGCTTCCCTTTCATGCCCTTCGACTCCTATAATTGCCGTCTGATATCTGCACAAATTGTAAATAACCTTTCGCTCCTTGTATTTTACCCCTGCTACCTTCAAAGAGAGTATTATAGTCAACATTGTCAAAAGCTTCCTGTAATTCTATAAACGCTCTAAACGTAGTTTTCCCTTCTCTTACCCCATCTTCTAAGAGAAATTGTTGGGTCAGAATTGCCTCGTGTGTTATCCAGGCTGATCTTCCCGAGGTCGGCTTCTACCAATTTTTCCGTTCTTCTATAACGAATTCGTGTCAGCATTTTGCTACCAGCACTTATTAAACTGATACTTCGGTAATCTTCACACCTGTTAGCAACTGGTTTCTTTGGAATCCGAATTATTCTATTATCCTTGAAGTCTGAGGGTATTTCGACGATCTCATACGATTTTCACATCAGATGGAAGAGTCTTCCAACGCTATGAGTACTCCTGACGGAATGTCGTTTACTTCTGGAGTCTTGTTTCAACTTAGATCTTTCAGTGCTATGTCAAATTGTTCTCGCAATATTATGTATCCCATCTCATCTTCGTCTATGTCGTCTTTCAGTGCTATGTCAAATTGTTCTCGCAATATTATGTATCCCATCTCATCTTCGTCTATGTCGTCTTCTATTTTTAGACCCTCTATATACTCCTTTCACCTTTCAGCTGTCTCTTCTTTGCTTAGGACTGATTTTCCATGTCAACTCTTGATATGCACATAGCTGTTTCTCATTTCTCCAAAGGCCTCTTTAATTTTTCTGTACGCGGTATATCTTTACCCTAGTGAAATATGTTTCTAAACCCTTACATTTTTCGTCTAGACACTCCTGTTTCAATATTTTGCATTTATTGTCAAACTCATTTTTCCTTTCGCCTTCTTCACTTGCTACATTCTTATTCGAGCATTATATCCTTTCATCAGTTAAATTCAATGTCTCCTGTGTTTCTTCTATATATTATCTTTCTACCTATTTGATCCCCTGCAGCCTTCATCTCTTTATGCTACCCATTCGTCTTCTACTGTATCTCTGTTTCCTGTTGTAGTCAGCTTTTGCCTAACGCTCACTCTGAAACTCTCAACAACCTCTGGTTCCTTCGAGTTAACCAGGTCCAGTCTCCTTAACTTCCTAACTTTTTGAAATTTCTTCAGTTTCAATCTAGAGTTCATAACGAATAAATTGTGGTCAGTGTCCACCTCTGCTCCTGGCAATGTCTTACAATTTAAAATCTGGTTCCGAAATCTTTATTTGCCATTAAATTAATTTGAAACTTTCCGGTTTCTCCAAGTTTCTTCCTCGTATACAAACTTCTTTAGTGATTCATGAACCAAGTGTTGGCGATGATTAAATTATGCTCTGTGCAAAATTCTACCAGGTGGCTCCCTCTTTCAGTTCTTTTCCCCAGTCCATATTCACCTACTAATTTTCCTACTATCGAATTCCAGTCACCCATCACAATTAAATTTTCATCTCCTTACCTATCTGAATAATTTCTTTTATCTCATCATAAATTTCTTCTATCACAAGTTTGTTTGAGTCTGGTATTTTGGTATTTCATTGAAAACTGTAAAAAGTCGTAACTACCGTCTGTTCACTTTATGTCTCTTCCTGTTTGGTTTGTTTACGTACATGATGCCAACCTAACAAAGTATATGCTGAAAACTAACGTCTGTCCATTTCTGTTCACTTTATATCTGTGTAAGAGAGAGAGAGATAGAGAGAGAGAGAGAGCGTATATGTATGGATTATTATTTGTGTGTGTGTGCAGGTGTGTGTGTGTGTGTGTGTGTGTGTGTGTGTGTGTGTGTGTGTGAGAGAGAGAGAGAGAGAGAGAGAGAGAGAGAGAGAGTGAGGAGAGAGAGAGAGGAGAGAGAGATTAATTTATTATATATTCTGGTTATGTTTTACATCTCTGTTTGCTATTGTTCTAGTGGCTAACATGATCAGTAAGTTATTGCTTATATTGACTTGGTAAATAATTATTTTTTCTTGTTCATTGCAAGGACTCTTTGTATACGAAAGTTTTCCTGTAATTTCAAGAGTTTTTTGTTGTTCACTCAGACGGTTCAAGTCCATATTTTGTCAGGTGTTTTGCAAAGGTAGAATAGCTCTTTCATATTTATATGTTCTTTAGAGCAAGTTTTGAAATTTCTGCTGCTATTCCCAAATAAACTGATCTGCAATCTTAGTAATTTATTTGATATATAGATGCTCTTTGGAAGTTATCTGGTTTGTAGCACAATGAGACTTAACAGCAATCGTTCTTCTCATGAACTATATACAACTGGAAAAGGAAAAGGGGAAAGTGACAGAGGTACACAAAACACCCTCCACCACACACCGTAAAGTGGCTAGTGGAATATAGGTGTAGATGTATATGTCTCTTGTTTGTAAATGTGACTGGAGTGCGTTTCTTGTTCTGAAAGGACTGTGTAATCCTTGTTTCTTTATTATATCTGCTGTTCTGTGTGTTGATTTGTGTTTGTATGTTGAAATGTACCATTTCTTTCAGTTAATCATGTCATGAATGGTACTGTTTTGTGTTTGTGTGCACTGTAGTGTCGGTATTGATTGTGGGTTTTTGTGGTGATTGTGTTCTCTGATTATTTCCATTTTTCTTTAGTTGTGTTTTGATTTTGTTGTCGAGTCTTTGTATTATATGGGTGTTATAACTATGGTTTTTGGCTATGAGCTGTAATGTTTGTGATTCTTCAGTTTTCTTTACTGAGTGGGCGTTATTCAGTCTATGTAACATGTCATAAATCCACTAATTTTATTTTGTGGATGGTTTGATGCGGCATATACGTAATCGTATCTGTTGCTGTCGACTTTCTGAAGGAGTCAAATATATGCTTATTGCTCTCTCTTTTTACTCTTACACTCAAGAAATGTATTTGCTTTTGTGTTCCTTTTCCATGGAGAATTGAGCGTGCTTAAGGATACTGTTTATGTCTATATTGAGCCTATCAATTTTCTTTGAGAGAGAGAGTGAGAGAGAGAGAGAGAGAGAGAGAGAGAGAGAGAGAGAGAGAGTATATGTGCGCTTTTTCTGTTTTTGGGTGTGGGTGTGTCGGAGGTTATTCAGGGTGAACTGTGAATCTAATAGCTGCCAGAGAGTGGTTGAAAGTTTGTGTTCATCTGATTTGAGTTTTGGTTTACATGTTTTGTGGAGGGGCTCATGGACGAGTGAGTGGGATGTGGTTGGGTGGTATTATTATTATTTATAATATTCCTCTGTTGGACTGTTACTCTGTTATTTTATCTATTAATGTAAGCATTGTGAACGTTATGTGAGGTACGTGAAATGTATTCGTAGTTGAGAATATGGACAGCCGTCAGCTGCATAACGGAATAATAATGAAAATTTGTGCAGGACTGGGACTCGAACCCAGATTTCCCTTATGCAGGTCTGAGTGTGTCCGGGATGCGGCTCGGGTACCCTAAGGGTAAGGCGCCGCTCGCGATAAACGGAAAATCCGGGTTCGACTCGTAGGTCCGGCACTAATTTTCACTGTCTTGATTCCATTACACAGCTGATGGTTGTCCATAATCGCAACTGCGAATACGTTGAATGTACTCCATAACAGCTGTAGTCGCTGCAGCATGCATGCATGTCCGAAGGAACATTGCAATGTGCTTTCAAACAATGAGGCACTGCAGTATCGTATTGTCAGTTATTCTTTAAGTGAAGAGTCACTCAAATTGGTCTGTATGAAGTGATACTTTAATATTAAGAGACAATTGTAAATACTCAGAAAAGAACTGTCCAAACGGATCATACGAAGCTAAGTAATACTCTCTTTCAAATTCTAAAGGTGGCAGGGATAAAATACAGGGAGCGAAAGGCTATTTACAATTTGTACAGAGACCAGATGGTAGTTATAAGAGTCGAGGGGCATGAAAGGGAAGCAGTGGTTGGGAAGGGAGTGAGACAGGGTTTTAGCCTCTCCCCGATGTTATTCAATCTGTATATTGAGCAACCAGTAAAGCAAACAAAAGAAAAATTCGGTGTAGGTAGTAAAATCCATGGAGAAGAAATAAAAACTTTGAGGTTCGCCGATAACATTGTAATTCTGTCAGAGACAGCAAAGGACTTGGAAGAGCAGTTGAACGGAATGGGCAGTGTCTTGAAAGGAGGATATAAGATGAACATCAACAAAAGCAAAACGAGGATAATGGAATGTAGTCGAATTAAGTAGGGTGATGCTGAGGGAATTAGATTAGGAAATGAGACACTTAAAGTAGTAAAGGAGTTTTGCTATTTGGGGAGCAAAATAACTGATGATGGTCGAAGTAGAGAGGATATAAAATGTAGACTGGCAATGGCAAGGAAATCGTTTCTGAAGAAGAGAAATTTGTTAACATCGAGTATAGATTTAAGTGTCAGGAAGTCGTTTCTGAAAGTATTTGTATGGAGTGTAGCCATGTATGGAATTGAAACATGGACGATAAATAGTTTGGAGAAGAATAGAAGCTTTCGAAATGTGGTGCTACAGAAGAATGCTGAAGATAAGGTGGGTAGATCACGTAACTAATGAGGAGGTGTTGAATAGAATTAGGGAGAAGAGGAGTTTGTGGCACAACTTGACAAGAAGAAGGGACCGGTTGGTAGGACATGTTCTGAGGCATCAAGGGATCACCAATTTAGTATTGGAGGGCAGCGTGGAGGGTAAAAATCGTAGAGGGAGACCAAGAGATGAATACACCAAGCAGATTCAGAAGGATGTAGGTTGCAGTAAGTACTGGGAGATGAAGGAGCTTGCACAGGATAGAGTAGCATGGATAGCTGCATCAAACCAGTCTCAGGACTGAAGACCATAGCAACAAACATATTGTAATAAAGTGAACTGATATTTTACGTGTTATAATTCCACTCCATCTCCTCCAGGAGCAAACCAAAGTACCCACCGTTGTTCCAGAGAGTGTATCTTCGTATGTCACAACCTGTTAAGGTATGCATTTTAGAGCCCATGTTTACGAGACGTTTTTGTTTCAGATGGTCTTGTCATATCGCTGAATATTCACCATCTTTCCTCAGGCACCCTGTATAAAGTATTTTCCCTCTTCATCTCAGAGGAGAACTTGCACACTTTGTCATCAGTGACTTGTTGGATGTATTCCGATCACTGTCTTCCCCTAGAGCTTTTACCCTCTACAGCTCCCTGTGGTACGATGGCGGCTATTCCCTGATGTCTTAACACATGTTCCTATCATCCTGTCCCTTCTTCTTGTCAGCGTTTTTCATGTGTTCTTCTCTTCGCCGATTCTGCGCGGGACATTTGTGGCTTCTATATGCCTCTAAGTGTGCAGTGAACTTTTTTTTGGGTTCATACGTTTCCATGTAGCCACGTTTTGTCTTCTTGATATGAAACTTCAGGGTGGCAAGATGATGCAGAAATGGTAGTAATCTTGGCGGAGCCAAGCAGTACCTGCAACCACCATGGTGGGATATCTGTGGAGAGGTCAACCCGTGGTTTCTGAAGAGGGGCAGCAACATTTTCAGTGGTTGTAGGGGCTACACTGCGGATTATTGAATAATATGGTCTTGTAACGTTAGCCAACAAGGCCTCGTTATGCTGGTGTTGCGATCGGCTGAAAGAAAGGGGAAACTGCCGTTCTTTTTTTCCGAGGGCATGCAGCTCTACTGTATGGCTTAATGACGATGGTATCCTCATGGGTAAAATATTCCGGAGGTAAAATAGTCCTCCATTCGGATATCCGGGTGGCGATTACTCAGGAGAGTGTCCTCATCAGGAAAAACGAAACACTTTCTACGGATCGGAGCGTGGAATGTAAGATCCCCTAAGTAAGTTAGAGAATTAAAAAGGGAAATGGATAGGTTAGATATAGCGTGAATTACTGAAGTGCGAAGGAAGGAAGAACAGGACTTCTGGTCGGGTCAGTACATCTGCACAAAAATGAATACAAGTAATGAAAGTGCAGGCATAATCATGAATAAGAAAATAGGAATGAACACCATAGTGAACACATTATCGTAGCCAAGTAGACACAAAGTCAACATCCGCCACAACAGTACACGTTTATACGCGAACCAGCTCCGTAGATGTTGAAGACATTGACAGAGTGAATAATGAAATAACGGAAATTATTCAAATGATTGAGAGAGACCAAAATCTAATTGTCTGGAATTCGATAGTATGAAAAGGAAAAGAAGAAAAAATTCTAGAAGAACATGGACTGGGGGAAAATAATGAAAGTGGAAGCCATCTCGCAGAATTTTACTCACAGCATAATTTAACCCTTCCAGACCTTAAATTTTTGTGTAGGAAGGAAAATTTTGATTTTTGTCGTAAAGCTTTTAGGTGATTTTTTAATGATTTTAGATGCAAGATTCATACAAAATTGTGTTTCAGAACATATTTTGCACATTTTGTATCATTTTATGGACTAAAATAACTAATTACGAAATAATCTCTACTGCATAAATAGTAAAATGATCATTAAATAACTACCGCGAAAAATAACAAAAACATTATTCACAATTGTGTAACTCAAATTTCCATTCTGAAAAAAATACATCTCTTGTAGCTAAGAGACAGTAAAATTTAATGCACACAATTGTAGCCAGAGTTTCTGGAATAGTTAATCATTGCTAACACTTGGTTTAACAGTAATGAAAGAAGATTAAGTGGAAGAGATCTGGAAACACTGGAAGGTTTCAGATTGATTATGTAATTGTAAGGCAGAGATTTCGAAACCAGATTTTTTAAACTGGAACATATTTACAGGTGTAGACGTGGACTCTGACCATAATAACTATATTGGTTATAAAGTGCAGATTGAAACTGAAGAAATTTGCGACAAGGTAGGAACTTAAGGTGATTGAACGTGGATAAATTTAGGAACTAGAGTTGGTTGAGAGTTTCGAAGGGAACATTAGGCAACGTTGGACTGAAGTAGGGGAGCTGACTATAACAGAAGACGAATAGGTAGCTTTGAGAGACAAAATAGGGAAGGCAGCAGACGATCACAGAGGTAAAATCACAAGGTCTAGTAGAAAACCCTGGATAAGACGACAAAATTTAACTGGCGAAAGGAGAAAGTACATACCAATGGAGGCGAAAGACAATACACACATCTAAAAACTGTATTGACAGAAAGGGCAAATTGGCTTAGCAGGAATGACTAGAGGACAAATGCATCTCTCTAAATGCGTGCATAACTAGCGGACATATACATGCCGTCTATGAGAAAATTAAACAGTCCTTTCGAGAAAAGATAAACAGCTGCATGAATTTCAGGAGCTCTGATAGGAAACTAGCACCAAGAAAAGACAGGGAAGCTGACAGGTGGAAACAGTATGTAGAAGGGCTATACAAAAGAACTGAACTTCAAGACAATATCACGAGTATAGGAAGGAAAGAGGGTGTAGATGTAGATGAGATGGGAGATATGGTACTGCGAGAAAAAGATCACTCAAGAGACCTAACTGGAAAGAAGGCCCACTCGAGTAGATAAAATTCCCTCAGATTTAATGAGATCATTTGGAGAGTAGCCCTGTAAAAAGAAGTCTACTTGGTGTGCAAGATAGATGAGATGGGCAAATTACGCCTCAGATGTAGGAAGAACGTAATAATTCTAATCCGAAAAAAGGCGTGTGCTGACAGGTGTGAATACAACGGAGCCGTTAGTTTAATAATTCGTGCTGCAAAATATTGATGCGCTTTATTTACAGCAGAACGAAATAACTGTGGAAACCGACCTCGGGGAAGATGAGTTTGGATTCCGGACAAATATAGGAATATGCGAGGAGAAACGAGGCTCGCCTGTTTTAGAAGATAGGCTAAGGAAAAACAAATCTACGTTTATAGCTTTAGTAGATTTGGAGAAAGCTTTTGGCAATGTTTACTGGAGCACTGTCTGAAATTTTGTGGGTAGTAGGGATAAAATACAAGGAGCGACAGGTTTTTTACAACATATTCAAAACACAAGATGATGTTGTACAGGGTGACAATTATTGAATTATATGAGAAAAGAAACGTAAATTAGTTACAAACTACGGCGTGCACATACTTTTCTCAACATGTGAACGTCACTAAAGACATTCGGATTTAAGTTATGACATGTTCGATATGCCTACCATCATTGGCGATGATGTGGTGCAGATGAATAACGAAATTCTGCATGATCCTCTGAAGTATCCAAGCTGTCGATGACCTCCTAAATGTCTGTTTTCAGCTCAGCAGTGGTTTTGAAGTTATTGCTGTACACCTTGTCTTTAATATAGCCCCACAAAAAGGAGTGGAATGTGTTCAGATCCGGAGAATATGGCGGCCAGTCGAGGCTCATACCAGTGGCCTTTGGGTACCCCAGGACCAGAATGCGGTCTCAAAAGTGCTCCTGCAAGACATCAAACACTCTCCTGCTTCGATGAGGTTCGTCTTGCATGAACCATATCTTGTCGAAATCAGGGTCACTTTGAATAACGGGGATGAAATCATCTTCCTGGACATTGCACACCACACAGTCACCCGTCGAGGGTGAAGAGACTTCTCGATCGCGAAATGCGGATTCTCAGTCCTCCAAATGCCCCAATTTTGCTTATTGACGAAACCACCCAAATGAAAGTGGGCTTCGCCGCTACACCAAGCCATGAATGCGCATACTAATTCCCATCATGGCCCCTAGCCAACCATGCAGTTCGAACTTCCTAAAGCAAACCGTTCAGAAGTTATGACGATTTTATTTCGTATAGTTCAGTAATTGTCACCCTGTAACAGTTGAGAGACACGAAATGGAAACTGTAGTTGAGTAGAAATAAGACCTTTAAGTTTTGTCAATGACATTGTAATTCTCTCACAGACAGCAAAGGACTTGGAAGAGCAGTTGGTCGGAGTGGATAGCATCTTGAAAAGAGATTATAAGACGAGCATCAGTAAAAGGGAAACAAAGGTATTGGTATGTAATCAAATTAAACGAGGTGTTGATCAAAAGAATTTATTGGGAAATGAGACTATTTGCCCAGCAAATTAACTGATGACGAAATGCAGGCTGACAATAGCAACAAAGGCATCTACGAAAAAGGGGAATTTTGTAACATTTAATATCAATACAAGTGTAAGCAAATCTTTTCTAAAGGTATCCGTTTGGAGTGTGGCCGTGTATGGAAGTGACACGTGCACAATAAACTATTTAGACAAGAAGAGAATAGAAGCTTTTCAAATGTGGTGTTACAGAAGAATGCTGATCAGATGGGCAGATCCCGTAACTAATAAGGAGGTACTGAATCGAGTTGGGAAAAAAGGAAATTTATGGCAGAACTTGAATAAAAGAAGGGATCGTTTGATAAACGTATTCTGAGAAACCAAGGGATCACCAGTCTGGACTTGGAGGGATGTGTGGGAGTTGAAAGCTGTAGAGTGAGACCAAGAGATGAATACAGTGAGGAGATTCAAATGGGTGTACCTTGCGGCTGTTAAGCAGAGACGAAGAGGCTTGCACGGGATACACTAGCAAGGAGAAGTGCGTCAAACCTGTCTACAGACAAAGGCGACGACAAAAACAACAACAACAGTTGACGGAAATCCTAAGGGCGATGATAGTCATTGGTATGTTACAAGCAGCTCCCTTGTCTTCACTGCACGATAATTGCATGATGCCCTTTCGAATATATGGCCGATTCCTCGTCTATATCTCGTACAGCGCAGTAGAACATCATGCACCAACAGAGCGGGCAAAAAAAAGACGTATTATTACATTACAAATCATTGCAAAGCAAAGGAAAAGTTAAGCGCGATTAGCGACGAGGAAATAATGTCGAATGGAACATTTTTCTTTGAATGTTGAGAAGTAGCACCCAGGTTTAAGAACTACCACATCATTTGAAGAAACGTCACATAAAGGCAAAGCACTTCAGTGATTTGGGACCTGCCCATTAGAGGGCTTGCTTGAGTACGTCTATCGTGTGACTGTATTTTTAAGAAATTTGTATGCGTCGGGGTTTCTGGTAGTGTGTTGCCAAGAACGCGCATTTAATTTCAGCACCGGGAAACCCCATTTCTGTATGTTGGCACGGGACATGGGCCTGTACTATATTAAGGCTCTTCCAGACCAGCCGGAAGAAACAGTGATCTGGAGACACTACGGAGGCTGAAGGCCGTGCAGCTCGGGGGAAACCAGCGGCAAGTTTTTAGCGAGTACTGAGTGCTCTCGTGATTTGAGGTCGGAAAATAAAATCCATTTCTGTTCCGTTAGAAATAAAAGATTCCTTTTCTAGCGAATTCTGTCTTGTTTGAAGAGTAGTTTAATACATAGAGTACAGAGGAAAGCATGAGGCAAGAAATTTTTATTTCCGCTGTTAATGTTAAAACGAAATTAGGGGAGAGCGGGGTTTTTCCGATATGCAGGCAGTTTTTTTTTTGCTTTCAATTTTGTCGATGGGCTCTCTTAACGGTGGTATTTTCATCGCGTTAATTACGGGAACTAATAGAGCGCGCAGTTCCAGTGCTGGTGTGTAGCGTGCTGTGTGACATCGTGTTTTAACCTCATTTTCTGTATTGTTACTTTTTGTCGTATAATCAACGTGTACTAGTGGAGCCCTTACTGTGCTTCAGTGTCTCTTATTTGAAATTATTTTAAGCTGTTTTATTGTGCTAAATATACAAAATTTTACAAAATTCATATTGTTTATCACAAAACTAGAATATATCGTTTTGTTACATAGTTATTTAATTATTTATCGTTTGATGAAAGAGAAATATAGACAGCTATTTACAACAAATACATTTCTATACGTGTACACACAAACTGAGGTTTCCAGCTTGGAAATCCAGTCATAAGCTTCTGCAGACAAATTGTGCTCTTCAATTGTCCCTCTGAATGAACAGAGGGAAGATTCAAATATTATGTAATGTATTGTTTGCTACTCTTGAGCGCAGTCACATTCAGGGGAGGACTTCGATCCCCATTGGTGCAGCAATGTTCCACACCTACGCCTGTCAGTTCTGATCCGATTCAGTATGCACTAGTGTCATCGGGATGGATGAAAACCTGCTGGTCACTTTCAGGGAGTTTTGATGTATTGGTGTTATTTTATGAAAGATTACTCCTGCCGTTGATTGATCCAGGCTTCTTGCGTACTGAAGTCAACGTTTTGCAGGCTGCCTGCTATGCGCCACGATGGTTCCCTTGACCTCAGTCGCTGGCGTTCTGATGATGAAATTTCTGAATGAATTGGTAATTCTGGGTTGCTTTTTATGCTTGTCCGCCCACTCAGCAACAACTGTTATGTTCTTCCGGACGATGGTGAAATATTACTATGTAGCTACAGCCAGTGTGTGTTTGTGTGATGGGGCGCATTGCTTGATTAATCTGTGAGTCAGTTATTTTAGTGTGAGCACTTTTAGCCTCGTGGAACAGCAGTATCCGGTGACTGAGTACGAAAATGCTAGAGTTGACGATCTCATGATTGTTGCAGTGATTTAAACGTACTAAACAATAATAAATGATTTAAAATTTGTAGAAGGCAATTCAATAAGTGCTGTTAGCAGAATGTTCGAACTACCGGTCAGCAGAAAAACCGATAACAGACAACCCCATTAGGGCTGAATGCCACCTTCACTTGTAAGCAAGAGGCGGCTGGAAGTAAGCTGACAGAATTGTTATGCGACGTATTTTACAACATGCACAGGAAGTGTGGAGAGTAGCATTTGAATCTGCACAAAGGAATAACGTTCATCTCAGATGAGAAAAGAAAAAGAAACGCTTGTCAAGTAAAACGGACTTGATATTTCTGAAACGAAAGCCAACACTGAGCCTTAAGTCACCAGAAGCAACAAGCACTAATAGGATTACTGGGCTTAAACGCAAAGATCTTAAACATTTTGACAACCTGGAGGAGATTTTTCTTAATGTGCTTTCACACAAAAAGCATATACAACTCAGATGCAACTGGAGTTATAGCTGGTCAAGGGCCGGGCATAATAGGTGCCACAGAACGAAAGACCCGAGTCCCTTCTGTCACAAGCAACAATACGTCAGCCACATAGCGCTATTTGAGGGTGCCCACGTAAAGGTTGCGGCAACAAAGTCTTGCTGATATCGTGACTTAAGCACTTCCTCCTACTTCAATAGCTGAGAAGGTCATATGGTATTGATTTTAGACAGTAACAACTGTCATACGACCTTAAAAAATCACTTGACTTGTGCAATTTGTATAATGTATGTTGCTATTTTCCTAATACACAGTTTCTAAACAATTTTTCTTAGTGCAGATGGTGTTTTTTAATAACACTACACATTATACTAATTCTGAATCTCATCTTACTGTTTGTAGTAAGTGGAGAACTGACCTACCGTCATTACATTGGGTTTGGAGATACCAGTACATCATTGCGTTTGGGGATAATTATCAGTACAAAATTACGTGGAAAATAAAAGAAGAGTTGTATGCTATTGTTAGATGAATCACCACGAGGAGGTTTTTATTCTTCGACACACAATGGGACCTTTCCTCACAATGGGTGAAAGTTGTGTCTTAAGTGTGTCTGTTGAGTTTGGGTGGCTGTAATGGGTGTATAGTGTGGTGGCTATCACCTTTGTGTTGTATGCTGATGAGAGAAGGGAGAGGCGGAAAGTCGTTGCCAGCCAATAGTCCGCAACTCTCGAACAGCACCAAGGCCGCCTTCCATCAGAAGTTTCACGCACCCTCGCTCCACGAGACACCACGAAAAATCTTAGAATATAACCCAGGACAATGGCGCATCTCATGACTTGACGCCACCGATTCTCCTCCCCCTGACAGCCAAATACTCGTTATGAGAATTTCTTCTATCACAAGTATTCGAACCGTCTACCTCCAAATCGAGCTCCATCGCGCAGGCGGGAATTAGCGACGCCTACTACGAAGTGGTGAACTGCTGTGGCATTAATACGGAACAGAAATTATATTGTGCTGCGGCAGGAAAATTTCGTGGCGTTATTTACGACGAGTCGTGATACTTTCGAAGATAAGTGTGCTTACCCTATGAACTTTGCTTATCCTAAAAAAAGGCACTTCACGAAAGTTTTAATTGCAAATAACTGAAAACGGAAACATTTTTAAAAAATTCAGTTAATGGGACAATTCTCATATATCGCTACAGACGAGACCATTCTCTTTTATTGTTCAATCTCAGTAGCACATTTTTATTTACGTGACGTGGTTCGATCAGTCTGGATCATCCTCAGATCTAAAACAAAGTAAAACTAAACATGAACAGTCCAATATTTCAGGGTAAGTAGAAAAACGAATTGTACATAAATATAGAATTCACCTAGTAGCTGCGGCAGCGACCTGTTTTGTCTATTCAGAGTACTGTGTTTTGCAACTGCGGTCAGTGTTTTCAGTAGGTATCTGTGGGAGGTAGGGTAGAGGGGGGAGGGGGGAGGGGAAAATGGAGCGAGGGTGATTGGGGGAGGGGAAAGGAAGCAGGGACGGGGTGGTGACGATGTCATTAGTTTAATGAGAAAGGTCTTGCTAAAATTACAGAAAGTATAAATATACTAATGGTGCTGAACAATGGGTGTGTAAAATGTAAACAGCATATATTAGTAAAATTATAAAATGGAACGAGAGGTCTTTTGATCGGGGAAAGAAGGCAAGAGAGGAGAGAGGGACGAGTAGTGGCAGGTATGCTAAGTGCTTAATAAGAGACGGTCTTATAACAAAATCGTAAAAAGTCAATTATGCAAAAATACCGGAGCATAAACCAATAGATACGTAAAATTGTAAAAGGGGATAAAATAGTCTATTATAAAAGTGGAAATGAAGTAGCTAAAACTGAATTAGCGTCTAAGATATTAAGAGTGTGAAACTATAAAAAACTATGACAGTATAAAAGCATAAGGTTTTACTCTGAAAATATAAAAAATAATTTATTTTGTCCCTTTTTAAAATTTTACACGTCCATTGGTCTACGCTTCTGGTATTTCAACAAAAGGCTTTTTACATAATTGACTTTTTGCGGTTTTGTCACAAGACAGTATCTTGTTAGACACGTAGCATGCCTGCCAGTACTCGTCTCTCCTTCCTCTCTTGTCTTCTTTCCCCGATCTAAAGATCTCTCGTTCCATTTCATTATCTTACTGTTTTATGCCGTTTACATTTTACACTTTCTTTTAGGAAGTCCCCTCTAGTAAAATCGTGACATCCCCACCACCCCATATGTGCTTCCTTTCCCCTCCCAATCCTCACACCTACCTCCAACAGATACCTACTGAAAACGCTGATTGCAGTTGAAAAACACAGTACTCTGATATGAGGTTCTGAGTAGGCAAGACGGGTTGCTGACGCAGGTACTTAGGTAAATTCTACATTTATGTACAAATCTTTTTTGTACTTATTGTAAACTAGTAGGCGGTACATGCATAGTTTTAATTTGTTTTAGATCTGAAGATGATCTTGTGTGATCGAAATATGTCATACAATTAAAAATGTGCAACTGAGACTGAACACCAAATGAGAATTATCTTAAAACAATTCCCATATGTATAAAAGTTTTGGTACTGACTTTCAAGGACAATTACACTGCTGAAAATTTTTCTGTGTAGAAAATAAATTATCATCATAAACATTCTGTGCAGTGAGTAGACGGAGTATTGCCGAGGCACTAAGATTTTAATTAACGTAGCTAGTTTCTAATTTCGTTGCGGCGTAAGTAACAACGATCATAAACAACCAAAGACGGATACAGTTGCATAGCGAACATTATGTTGTTATAGATGAACAATATGATAGAAAATTACCATTTTCTGGAAGACTGGAAACTACAGAATAGTTAAAATACATCTGGCTCGGAAAAGTTTGTAGCTCTTACGTTAATTTAGCTACCAATATTACATATAGTTTAAATTGTTGCTCTCTCATTCTGACGTGCCTGCTCTGCTTTCTAATTGATCTCTTTGGTGTTTGAGTTGTCACGAAACACAGAAAATACCTTTCGGCAAATTTTATTTAAAATGTTTTTAAGGTGTTTCTTCGAACCATTTGCGTAATAGAGTGATATACATCTTATCAATTCGAGTCACCATTAATTGAAAACTTAGAAATGTTGAATCAAGGACGCCTCTGAGTCTTCAGTTGCACGCTTCATGCTTGCATATTTGTTCCAAAACTCGCCAGAATGATTTCATTTGCGTTCTTACTATTTCCACTGTGTCAGTTTGAATTTATACTTTTGCAAGATTACAAGTTGGGAAATATTACGCTGTACACACCTTCATAGATTTAAAACATAGAACTGTTTATGTGAGTTTGTGCCACACAACTTTCTGCTATAGTCATTGAATCATAAGTAATAAACCATGACAAGATTCCAGCCTTCAACATATTAGCTAATAACAAAATACTACAGCGCAGAAAAAGGAGATCGCACAGCCTTTGCTTCATGAGACTGCACAGGACGAGATGGCATAGCACTAAGTCACTTTAGTTATATTAGGGAAGACAGTCGTTGGAATCTGGTTTTCCATGGTTTTTCTAAGCTATAAATTGATGATTCCTTTCTACATCTACATCTACATGGATACTCTGCAAATTACATTTAAGTGCCTGGCACATTCACAATTCTCTATTATTCCAATCTCGTATAGTGCGGTGAAAGAATGAACACCTATATCTTTCCGTATCTTTGAAAGCGCACAACCAATTTCCTTACCCATCCCTTCCCCAACTGAGGCCTGTGTTCCGTCTCTAACGACGGAACATTAGCCCTTAATATTCCTGTGCGGAACCACGGAGACCAACGTTGCAGAGTTTGTATGACAATGATGTAACCTTTTCTTGGAGAATGAATGAAATTTTAGAACTGCAATATTTCTGAGAAAATCGATTAAAGTATATCTTTAAACAGAGATAGGACGATTCACAAAACTAAAAGAGTCCTTACATTGCAACTAATTGACAAAATTGTGAAATACTAGCGACTCGCCCCAGGTTCGCATCTACGACCAGAGGATATATCTGACATAGCGATGCTGAATTATATACACAAACCCTTCTTGTGAATCAATCCATCTGTTAGTATAAACAGAAATGCGGCGAGGGCTTTTAAATTATATATGGGTGTAAATTATACATGACTACTTTCTATGCACCCATTTCTCGGATCTGTATTGTATCCCTCGAAAAGAATAGTTATTGTGAAAGAAACTGATTGAAATTCCGAAAGTTAATCGTTCGGAGTCGGGATACATCACAATCACCCGGCAGGAGTACAATAAAGAAATATGTGTCATTAAAACAGGATTCATTAACATCAAACCTCCTACTTGGGGAAAACGCCTCTGTTACCTGCCGTTATGGTTCAAATGGCTCTGAGCACTATGGGACTTAACATCTGTGGTCATCAGTCCCCTAGAACTTAGAACTACTTAAACCTAACTAACCTAAGGACATCAACACATCCCTGCCCGAGGCAGGATTCGAACCTGCGACCGTAGCGGTTGCGCGGTTCCAGACTGAAGAGCCTAGAACCGCTAGACCACCGCGGCCGGCACCTGCCGTTATAATTTTTTCTTGGAGTCAGATGCAGTGTCGTCATTGGGTCGCAGAAAATATGGTGATAGCGGACCGTGATAAAGTGATGTATAATGATAAAAGCTCAAGTAACGAATTAAAATTTGTGCCAAGGCGAGGAGTTGAATCGGGGTCTCCGCTTGCTAAACAGATGTGCTATCCATTACACCACCCTGGCATTTGGCTAATACAGCTGCTTAGAATGCCGTTTTCCAGTGCCCTCCCTAACAAGAACTTCAATTCACACCTCGGCCCATCTTGATTTCCCCCTTCTTAAATCGTCAGTATTGCCAAGGCTCTCCAATAGTGGAATAGCTTCCCAGCTTGTTGCGTAATGGGGAAATCCTGCTTGTGGAATTTCTTCATTATATACAAAACTAGGACGCTATTCCATTACCGGAAAGCCTCGGCATAACTGACGATTTAAGAAGGCGAAATTCAAGATGGGCCGAGGTGTGAATTGAAATTTGTGTTAGGGAGGGCATTGGAATAGGGCAATTATGCAGCTGTATTAGCCACAATGCCAGGGTGGTGTAATGGATAGCACATCAGTCAGACCCCGGTCTACTCTGAAATCTCATGCCTAATCTCTAAACACGCTGTGACTGACTTAAACGACCCCTCAGTATGTGTTTCCCCATATTCCCTTTATTTAGGTCTCATTATATATCACAGTCTCCCTACAAAGTTCTTAATAATGTTAAAATTGTAAGCCATATTATAACCATACAGTACTTCTATTTCCGTTACCACCTTTTCCACGCAAGATAAGGATCTCCAAACTATGAAGTGAAGTCCTCCAAAAATCAAAATATTAAAATGATTCCACTGCAAACTAGCAACAGTGCAGATGGTCAACCTATTCTCATACACTTGTATCCTATAAAAATTTATAAGCTAGTAACATAAAATTAATTATTTGTTGACGTTAACCGTCAAACAAAAACTTACATACAATGAGGAAAGAAGTCAATAAACCAAACTCGAAAACTTCACAGAAAGACTGAAAACATTCCAAACTGGACACAAGGATAAATACCCTCAAACCAAAAAACGAAGCGAACTTTAAAGACCGAAAAGATATTCAATGAAAATGTAATAAATGAGGGAAGTTTTAAAACGGAAAACTATAGCGCAAAGTAATGCAACATTTCTTAATAATTTTTGCTATTTGGATATGCCCACTACATTGAATAAAGTTTTATCATTGTTAAAAACACTTCAAGTCCTGGCCTTGGCACAAATTTCGATTCATTACTTCAGCTTCTATCCTTATCGAAGATAAAGTTAAGAATGGGTTTCCAGTAAAATATAACTTCATCAGATCAGTTATGTATAATGAACGTAACGTTTTGCAGTACACACAAACCAGTAATAGGTCTTCGTGACAATAAATTTAGATTTCAAGATTCGGCTTACAAAGAATGCAAATATGCACGGATGGAGTGTAATCGACACGTCACCAACCCAATCGCTTCTCAACGTTGCTGAAATGCTGAAACATAGGCAACGGATTATTATTACGAATAACTTACTTTAGAGGTCGGGCAACAGCGGCCAACGTTGTACGTAGTGAATACAATCTTCCGCACTAGGTGTTGACATACTTTTATTACAAAGTCAGTGATAAGTTTCTTTATATTTCTAAACAGTCACGGCGCAGCAAAATAAATGATACGAGCCAATTCCTGACATTCATCATCAAGATTTAAGAAAAATTGGTATTCGATGACGAAGAGGAACGCGACAATAAATATTATGTTACTAAACTGGAATAACAAAGCAGCTTACACATTTAACGGAACAAAATGTTCAAATTACTGTGTCATTTCCGATCCAGCGTAACCTCCAAACTCGAGCAGTATTTCTTGTATGGTAGTGACCTAGAACTCTTACGTAAATATCAAATAAATGAGTTGCTTCATATCTTCAGCAATGTTAGAAAACCGCACCAGTGAACCGCAAATTCTGTTTAACACCCCGAGTCAGTTGTCTGATAAAACAGTCATGGCGCGGCAAAGCAAATCCTACGTGCAAATTCCCACCATTCATAGTCAAAATTAGCGTGCTATTGGTTTAATCTTGACGATGAACATTGGGAATTGGCTCGTAGCATTTATTTTGACGCTCCATGACTGTTTAAAAAATTCAACTTTTCAGCTGAAGATACTTCTCCACTGATACGAAACCGGTCGTGACATTTTAATAAAAGTATTTTAATGGCCAGTGCGGAAGGTTTTACTCACCACGTCTCAGCTTAATTAGTCATATTACTATTATCATTATTATTATCGTTATTATATTACAGAGAGCAAGAAAAATGACGTGCTTACATGAAACAAGTCGTTAGAAAAAGGGGTGAAGAGCACGAGACGTTTCATGCCTCAATTATTTTACAAATTGACGTTGACATAACACGTTGAGTACTGTAGCTTCAAATTTACGCAAAATCAATTGATGGCAACGAGCTCATCTTCATCTTCTGGATTAATCGATATGAATTTCCCGAACACCTTTATGTAAATCACTGTGGATGGTAACAGTCCTCACAGGGCTGGTGAATTATTCATTAAATGCGGATTCGTCATACGCTGAAGCATTTGCCAAACGTAGGTCGCATGGAAGTATCGTAGATAGTGTGATTTACAGACGCTGTACATCTTTCTAGAATTCTGCCAGCAGATCAGAGTATTTCTTCTGGTTGCACGTGTTCACTCCAGTTTATGTCACTTCTTAGCATTATACAAAGACATCTAGTTGTCCAGTGCTGTAATAGGATACTACAATTTTTCATTGACTTTGTGCACAAGGAATTGTCTTTAATCATACAATTCAGGCATTTACCCATGTTTGAAGCGAGGTGTCATTCTCTACGGTATGTATTAATATCGTTTTCTACTTTCTGAATTTCCTTGCAGCTTCCAAGCGATGATAACCGGCAGCACGATCAGCAAATAATCTCACATTGGTACTCACATATCTTTGGCTAAATGCGTCTCTGACGTCGACATGAGCTGCCGCTAATGCAGACAAGTCACTTGTGTGACCGGCAGACTTCGCGATACTCCTACCTCTCACCGATGCTCATATTTACGGTCCATATTTTCTTTGGCGTAAACTTTGTCGATGTAGGCGATCGGCCAGGTCCTTCGTCTTCAAGTACGCTGGCTGCTAGAAACGTGATACGCATCGAAACAGAGTTGCCAGCCAAGAACCTCTCTCGAATCTCTTCCTGTTTCACTACATGGGGTTAACATACCCACGACAAAAAAATTTTTGCTCTTCCGAAGGGAGAGAAGGATTGACTTATTATTGGCAAGGCACGTCGTTAATGGATTCGAATGCAGCCAGGAGCAGTCCTTGATCTGCCTCTGAAACCAACCGGACGTGCACCTGTAGTAAGCCGAAATAAAAGAGCCGATATTCGAAACTATAGTCTCCCAAATCTCAGGTTCTCTGTATCACTGCAGCGCTATTACACGCGTATTAACTCAGCTTTGTGTGTTGAAAAACTAGATGGGGTTAGAGTCCTTCGAAGTGTGAAATCATAATGTCTGTGAATGGTGCAAACGACGTATGTCCCGGAGACGTGGCCCATGCGAGCTTGGGAAAAGTGAGAAATCCTGCTTAAAAATAATCACGTGTGGGAGCAGTTTCATCAGAGAACTGACTCGGGGTGCTAAAACGGAATTGCGCGTTACTGGAGCAGTTTTCTAACGCTGCTGACGATATAAAGCAACTCATTTATTTGATATTTGCGTAAGAGTTCTACGTCAGTACATCAAGAAATACTGCTCCGGTTTGAAGGTCACGCTGGATCGGAAATCACATAGTGATTTGAACGTTCGTTCTCTTAAATGTGTAATCTGCTGTGTAACCTGCTTCATTATTCAAGTTTAGTAACATAATATTTATTGTCGCGTGCCTCTTAATCACCACATCCCACATTTTTTTAAAAATCTTGACGATCAACGTTGGGAATTAGCTCGTAGCATTTATTTTGCTGCGCCATGACTGTTTAGAAAAATAAACTTATCACCAGCAGATGCATCTCCACTGATGTGAAACCGGTCGTGACTTTTTAATAAAAGTATTTTAACATCCAGTGCGGAAGATTTTATTCACCATGGACGACTTTGCTACCGTTGCCCGACCTCTAAAATGAGCATTACTTCAGCCTCTATTCTTATCGAAGATAAAGTTAAGAATAAGTCTCCAGTCGCGTGCCTCTTAATGATCGCATCCTATATATATATATATATATATATATATATATATATATATATATATATATATATATATATATATATATATACCGACGGCTTACTACCAAAAGCTCTCAAGTCTGAATTTTGAAACTTTGGCGTATTTTGGTGACAGAGCTTCATACAGGCATGTAAAACCTTAAAAGTCGACGTATGAATGCAAGGACTTCTAACGGAGTTAAGTGTAACCTCTATGTCTCTGAACTCTTGTATCACAAAATCAAAACCTTCTCTGTCTGTTAACCTTAAAACATGACATTGTATTCCAATGTTTGTGTTACTTGTGATCGTAGTGATTGTTTATATTACATATGGAAATGAGAAATTTCAGAGTAAATAAGTTAGGGATAAGTGAGTGTGTGTAGTGTATAAAAATTTTACAATGGCTGTTATATTTTTATAACGTTTTTTAATTGAAATAATGACACAAACAGTTATAAGTAATGTGACTTTTCATGCTTTCCCGACGGATCTGTTGCAAATACGCTTCTCGGGTTTGCCGCCGGATCGTATTTTGTAAATACCACCTGATGATGTCGAGCAGTTGCATCGAGGAAATATTGTACGATTTACACAATACGATCCGGCGGCAAACCCGAGAAGCGTATTTGCAGTTATAAGTAATGTTTTTATGCAGTGCAATTACTAGTAGTTAATACTGTAGCTTTGTTTTAATTTCCCTGCGGTAATGAGTTGATTACTTAACATGATTTGAGATACAATATTAGATATGGACTTCCTTCTCCGTAGGCTTATCGTTTCTTTCTCAGGTAAACTTAATGTCTAGATTTTTTTAAATCCAAAAACGACAATTTAGAGAAGCACGAGGAAAAGAAATTTTCGCGTTTTGAAGCAGAATAAGTCTAAAGAAGTTACGACTGATTAAGGGAAGGAAATTAATGAAACCGTTTATAATCTATGTCTATATAAGACATATTTATAATATATATAAAAAAAGATATATTTCACCATTACCTATAGAAACGTTTCATGATAAATTCTCTGATAACAGTCTGAACCTCTTCATCCCCAAAAAGAATAAGTGTGAGCTTTGTTTTAGCTTCAAGGCAGGAAATGTATCAGAACATAAATGTAACGAACATATTACCAGAAAACATGAGGCTCGGAAGAGGAAACACGAAGATAACGAAAAAATATAATATGTTTCCACCATGGATCTACAATGTACATTACCTTGGCCCATGTTGACAGCTTCTGCTGTGAATTACAAGAAAACGTTGGTCGTGCATAATTACATTCTATTCAATTGCAACACAATTGGTATTTACCACTTTCTGTGGCACAAAGAAGAAGGTGGAGCTACTGCTAATGAATTTGCTTCAATGTTTTACTATTTTATAAATGAAGAAATAGAATTGGCAGCTGAGGAAGAAGTCATTCTCTATTGTGGAGCCTATTCATATCAGAACAGGAATGGTATTATCTCCAACGCGCTCTTGCATCGGTCAAATAAGAACATTATCATTACCCGAAAGCACTTAGTTTCAGGGCACACTCAAATGGAATGTGATAGTATGTGTTCGACAATTGAACGTAAACTAAGGAATGTAGAGATTTACTCTCCAGCAGGGTACGTTCCTGTTTACAAGGTGGTAAGAATAAAACCTGACCCATATAAAGTAAAATATATTATGTAACATAATTTTTTAAAGACTTCTCCAAATTGATACATTTTATTTCGATTCGTCCAGGTTTCCAAACAAGTGGTCCCACAGCACAATTTCTGTGCTATTCAGTGTCAAAGTGACAGGACAATTCGCTATAAACTGAGATTTCCAGACGAGTGGAAGTTTCGTGTGAAGAGGTCAAGGTGAAGTCAAGAAACTGGTAATATGAAAAAACTATACAAAGAACCCAGGTATATTACAAAAAGTGAAAAACATGTGATTTATGCTAGTTTTCATTTGTTTTATAGCTCTTTGCCATACGGAGATAATCAGTTTTGGAACATTAGAGGCTCTGTAACCACCTATATCAGCAGAAATGTATGACTGGTTCTGGTTTTCGTTTAAGACATTTTTGCCTGTAGGTGGTGAATGGGTTCATTTTAGCAGAAACTCAAACGTCTTACATTTTCTTCATTTAACCGTCCAATACTGTCTATGCCTTAAAAAAAAGTAAATATTTTACGGAATGTATTTTTTTTCTTTATAATTAACTATCATTTTGAAACTAACATTTTGTTTCGACAATTTCAGTTATTATAGCATATCTACATTTTTCACTGTCTCCCGCCAGAATGTTTTTTGCCTGTAAAAACTTGTGTATTAGAATTAGGAGCTTTTGATATGAAGCCTACAACATATATATTGAAAGTGAGGTCTAGTCGCTCCGATTCGCAATTTCATTCTGAACGACAGTGTCGCCACAAAGTGTTTTATTCTGCTTCGATCGCAGAAATTTTCAGTCATCACCTAGATGAAATGAGGACCGTTGTCATTACGACCCTGGGGATTAGCTCTTCAGTGGTCATTATTTTAGTCAAAGCTAGGTCGAGGTGCCTCGCATATTTTCTGTGGATGGCGGCGCACGAAAACCCGGGCCCAGTAAAGATTGCTCGCCAATTACACACGAATTGTAGGATGTGAGGTCCGCTAGTTACGCAGAACGGTGTTTCGCATAACTGGCTGACCTCACATCCTACAATTTGAACTGCAAACACGGTAAACACAAGGAGCTGCAAATCCAAATGATGAATACGCACCAATTGTTGCCCGCCATGACCAGATACAACAACAAATAGATAAACATATAATAACTGGATAATAAAGAAATAACAAATAAGCTAATGCAAAGATGAATGTTTACTGGACTAATATTGTCTTCTACATTACATTAGGTGCTGAAGATGACCTCCTTGTGCTTCAACGGACTTTGGTGCGCGCTCTAACATGTTAATATACACTTTGCGCAACTCTGCCGCATAATATCTCAAAATTTCATTACGAATATTGTTCTTCAAATTTTCTAACGTTATCGAGCTATTAGTTTAGAATTACCCACATAAAAAAGCCAAGGTGATTAGGTGCGAAGAATGAGGCAGCCGCGCTGTTCTTTGCCGACAGTCCTTCCTTCTCACGAATTCGTGAGATTGACAAGCTTGAAGTGTGACAGATCGCCCCATCCTGCTGAAAGACAGCATACCTGCATTCATGATGGGTCAACTGCGCATAAAATTCCTCAAACATTCGCATATGTACAGCAGTGTTTACAGTTGTTTCAAAAAATATGGGAGCCACAATCCGACTTGCCGATACCGCGCAGCACACTCAGATTTTTTCACCGTGAAGAAGTTCGTCATTAATCGTATAGGGATTGTTCGTTGATCAGAATGCGGTGTTGATTGATTCCACATGCCCTGTCAGATAGAACCAGGCTTCGTCACTCAGCGGATCCAACATCTCAAATGGTTCTGAGCATTATGGGACTTAACTTCTAAGGTCATCAGTCCCCTAGAACTTAGAACTACTTAAACCTAACTAACCTAAGGACATTACACACATCCATGCTCGAGGCAGGATTCGAACCTGCGACCGTAGCGGTCGCGCGGTTCCAGACTGTAGCGCCTTTAACCGCTTGGCCACCACGGCCGGCTCCAACATCTCACTCTCAATTGTTTGACATAGCCACGTACAGCTAGCTTACATGTTCTGCCTTACCTTCCTCCTTCAGTTATAGGGCACACGTCGTTTAGTAGGACTCCATCCCTATATGGTGCAAAACGCATCGACGAGACCTACGCGGAACGTTGACTTGCGACAATTTACGTGTCGACTTCCTTGGACTCTTGAATCACTCGTGCTCTAGTATCCGAAATCACAGCAGGTGTGCGAACGGACTGGGGAACTCGATTCTTTTTTGCGTTTGTAACTGACCCTGTGGTAAGCCCATTGTCAGTAAATCCTGTATTCTAATCTTTGCTGGCATGGAAACACCAGGAAACATGTTTGCAAAAGTGTCCCACGTTCCTTGAATGAACTGGTAGACTTTTTTCTCGAAGAGGATACATCTCTCTGAGATATATACGTCACACGTCTTAACTAAATCGCTTCAAAACAATAGAAGAAGTAAAAGGCAGGAAGATTGGCTTTAACGTCCCGTCGACATCGAGGTAATTAGAGACGGAGCACAAGCTCGGATTGTGTCAGGCATGGGAAGGAAATCGGCCGTGCCCTATCAAAGGAACCATCCCGGCATTTGCCAGGAGCGATTTAGGGAAATCAGCGGAAACCTAAATCTGTTTGGCCGGACGCATGTTTGAACCGTCGTTCTCCCGAATGCGAGTCCAGTATTCGAAACAATAGACGACAGTCTAATAATCGGGACCGGTTTTACGTGCGCCATCCTTTATCTTGAAACGAGTTTGTAAGATGAACATCAGAAATAAAAGAAAACAAATGGGGTGTTGTAGAATTAAATCAGATAGTTCTGAATGAATTAAACAAAGCTGTTTTCAATCCGAAGATTGGCTCGAATGCAACCGTGCTGGCTAGGCACGATTCTAAAGGTGGTGGTACGCCTGTGCCTTCAACGACCTTTCAGTTGACTTACTCAACCAGCTACACAATTACCTACTTTTTAACGTGGACTCACTGCCGTGGTGTAATTTGGCATTTTTCACATTAGAAAAGTTTGCCAGAAGTGAAAGAAGCGATAAGTTAGGGAAAACAGTCTTAGGACCAAATGGGGAATGAGACGTTAAAAGTAGTGCGAGTTTTTCTATTTGGCCAGCAAAATAATTGACAAAAGTCCAAGGTAATAGGACAAAATATAGCAAGACAAAGAGAAATTTATTAATACAAATTTGATTTACATTTAAGGATTAAGAAGTCTTTTGAACGAATTTATTGGTGGGTTAGTCCTACATGCCAGCGAAACTTAGACGATAAACAGACAGTCAAATTGAGAACAGAAACTGTGGAATCGCAGCATTACAGAAGAAGGTTGAGGATTATATGGCTGGAGCGGATAACTAATGAAGAGCGATGGTGAACTCAAGCAGTGAAGGGGATAGGGTGGTGGGACACATACTGAGGTACCAATGAATACTAGATTTTGTATTGAAGGGAAGGGTGTGTCAGTTATTACTGTAAAGAGATACCAATCCCTGAATACCGAAAGCGGGTTCATACGTATGTAGGATGCAGAAATTACGCAGAGATGAAGACACTTGCACGGGATAGACTAGCGTGAAGTTTTCGGACTGAAGACCAAAACAATGGACAGTGTTCTGTGTGCGCAACTCCGTCGTGTTTCCACTTCTACTCTTATGTTACGTACTACACAGACACATCAGCAGCGCAGAGACGTTTTTCCTATTGGCCGTCATGAGACAAGAACAATTCGTTCCCTGCGTTATCTGGAAGCGAGGCCAGTTCCAGGCAGCGCTGAAGTGCTGCCCGCGCTCGGAATTGCGTCAGTGTATCAGCTTTGCAGATGACGGTGATGACTTCCAGATCTTCTGCGATCGACGGGGCAGTACGTTGCGTAAGTAGATGTTGTTGCTGGGGCGTCTGTTACTTCAGTCACTTATTCGTTCTCTCATCTGACGAATGCTGTACGGGTAGCCCACGTCTGAAAGATAAAAGAACCATTTCAATGTCTAATGTATGACAAAATGACAAAAATCTTGTGTACTGCGAGCTATTCCCTTACTGTCTGCTGTATAAATAAATGTGAACTTTTTTGGCAGGCTGGGTGACTCAAGCAGTTGGGTTGAAACTTAAAAGTAGCTGACTCGTCTTGACTCCTCGTTTTCATCTCTGTCACACGACATTCTATGAGCATAATTTTAGGTTACTTAACTGAATTTTCCGTCGGTGCTTGGCAGAACATGTTAATAATATTAAATAGAAACTTCATAATGTTGTACAGAAATATTTATTTAGTCAAGGACTCACTTCCGGATTCTTAGGCCATCTTCAGGTGACAACTGAATGTCTCAAACACAGTAAAACGACATATAAGACACTCTCGGTCTTCTTGTCGCGCCAGTTCAGGGTAAAATCTCGAGAATTCAACTGTTACCTCCATCATATTCGTCAGGAACAACTGACTGCCAAAATTGCTGCTGTGGTGGCCTTACATAGCCCAAAGACGGCTTCTGATTGGTCGGTAGATTAACGTCATGCTGTTGCAGGTGGTGTCACAGTTTGCGCTGGTGGCGCTACCGCTCCAGCTGTACCGTAAACACTGCGACGATTATCTGTGGCTCTTCTCTGACACGAGAGCTCGCTTTCATGCACCGCTAAGATTATATCCGCCGTCACGGTTGGAGGTTTTTCGCACACATTCTTATTTCTACAGCCTCTTTAATTATGTAGTCCCGGTATGTGGCAGCCTGAAACAAAACTGCTGTTTCGTCAAACAGTATTGTATGTTTGCTTGTGCGGCTGTGCACAGCAACTGCAGCTTTCTCCAGTTCTCGATTATTAATATGCCGCTGATGTTCCGCGCAGCTGTCGGAAACGGTACAGATGGGCTGACCGATGTAATTCCTTCTGCATTCACATGGGGCATTATAAATCCCAGGATTCCTGAGGCTGAGACTGTCGTTCACAGGGCATAGCACCTGCTTAATCTTCCTAGGAGGTCGGAAAATAGATCTGATACCTCGACTTCCCAGGGCTCTGTCTATTTTGTTGGTTGTAGAGCAGGAGAAGAGAAGGAATTCAAACTGTGGCTCATCACGTGAATGTTCAGCATTTTCACGCTTCCTTTTATTGGAGAACGCTGACCCATATATTGATATCACGTGACCCATAGCCGTTCTTTCGGAACACATACGAGGCGCGTTTTTAATGTAAGTACCGTTTTGAAATAAAAAAAAGACTTGCTGAGATATCTCAATAATTTTATTTTTACATGAAAGCCTGTACCTTAATCTACGCACTAACGCCATTACAGTTTGATTCTTGCTAGTTTACGTTGTGCACTGAGTGTTTAAGATGCCTCCGATAACCGTGAGTCCCGCCGACTGTGAAGTACGGGCTGTTATAAGATTTCTTAGTGCTAAAGGCCTAAAAGCGATCGATATTCATCGTGAAATCTGTGCAGTTTACGGAGAAAACATTAGGAGTGATGGAATGGTAAGTAAGTGGGTGAGACCATTTAAAGATGGCCGCACAAATGTGCATCATGAACAACGGAGTGGGCGTCCTTTGGTCGTTAATGAAAATTTGGTGCAGGAAGTGGACAATAAGGTGAGAGAAAACAGAGGCATTACGATTTTCTCCTTGCGGGATGACTTTCCTTATGTTTCTCGTAGTGTTTTGTATGACATTGTGACCGAGCACTTGAATTACCGAAAATTGTGCGCACGTTGGGTACCGAAAATGTTGACGGCTGTGCACAAAACCAAACGTTTTGACAGTGCATTGACTTTCCTTGAGCGGTACCACAACGACGATGATGATTTCTTAATCCAAATTGTTACGGGCGATGAAACATGGGTGGACTACGTCACACCAGAATGAAAGCAACAGTCCATGGAAGTTGAGCAAGGGCATCGTTTTGCTGCAAGACAATGCCCGTCCGCATGTCGCGAATCAAACCAAAGACCTCATCACATCTTTTCGATGGGAAACTCTACGTAGATCATCTCCGTGCAGCCCCGATCTTGCACCCAGTGACTACCATCTGTTCCTGCACTTGAAGAAACACCTGAGCGGTCAGCGTCTTCAAGACGATGACGAAGTCAAAACAGTGATGATGCAGTGGTTAACAAGTCAGGCGGCAGACTTCTATGAGGAGGGTATTCAAAAACTGGTACAATGTTATGACAAGTGCCTCAATATTGGCGGAAATTATGCAGAAAAGTAGATTAAGGGACAGGCTTTCATGTAAAAATAAAATTATTCTGATATCTTAGCACGTCTTTTTTAATTTCAAAACGGTACTTACTTAAAAAACAGGCCTCTTACTTCATATGATTAAATTCGGAATCCAAGTGGTCCTCGTCAGAAAAGGTTTTTGCTCTGTGTACTAGTGTATTTAAAGCTGCTGTCCTCTGGACTGGATGATGAACGCTCTGGGCGCCAAGATATAAATCAGTGTGCGTCGGCTTGCGGTACGCTGAGTGGCCGAGACGTTCATCCTACTCTCTGTCTACCAAAACATCTAAAAACAGCAGCCTTCCCTCTTTCTCTGTCTCGACGGTGAACTGGATGCTTGGGTGCATGCTGTTCATATGTTTCTGGAAGTGCTCAAGAGCTTCTTACGCCCTGTGACCAGACCATAAATATGCCGTCAACATAACGATAAAATGAAGATGGACGAAGGGGAGCCGAATTTAATGCACCTCCTCAAAATGTTCCATGAAAAGGTGGCTATTGCCGGAGACAACGACGAACCCATAGCCATATCGTCCGTCGTTTCATAAAATTTACCGCCGTGCAAGAAGTATGTGACCGTCATAACATGTCGGAATAGCGTTATCGTTTCAGGAGGAAAATGCGCTCCCAAAAGTTTCAATGTGTCCTCTACAGGAACTTTTCTAAATAGTGAGACCACATGCAAGCTGACTAAAATATCGTTTCAGTGAACTCTAATTCGTTTAATTTTATCAGTGAACATCTGAGAGTTTTTGAAGTGATGGTCATAGTGGCAAACTATCGTAGTCATCAACTTAGTTAAATGGTTCAAATGGCTCTGAGCACTATGGGACTTAACATCTATGGTCATCAGTCCCCTAGAACTTAGAACTACTTAAACCTAACTAACCTAAGGACATCACACAACACCCAGTCATCACGAGGTAGAGAAAATCCCTGACCCCGCCGCAACTTAGTTAAATATTTGGTCAGCCATTAAGTAGGCACTAACAGTTGGACTCAATGGAATATATTCCTTGTAGAATTTAGGTAATCCGTACAGCTTAAGAGCTCTAGGAGCTCGTGCTTCAAGATTCTTGATGACATCCTTTGGTGGAGCAGAATTCTTCAGGAGTTCCACTGTTTTTGTGCTATATGACAGAGTTGGGTCCTTTTTTAGGCACTTGTACCTGATATCTTCCAACAACGAGGGCACTTTGCTGTGGCATTCATAGTATTAAGAACAACCGTGGCATTTACCTTGTCAGCATGAAGTACCACAAGATCTTAGTCTTTCCGCAATGCACGGAGCCCATCTCTCTCTGCTCTGCTGAGATTTCGACTGCTTCGCTGAGGCTAAAAGCGACTGGTGGCAAGTGTTACTTCGTTGGCGTCGTCTCATGAGGTATGCCGCGCCGGCTGTTCCACTCCACTAATTAACTCCACGACGGTACAATGCGTGGCATAGAAGCGAAATGCAATCCATTATTAAGGGCCAGGATGGTTGCTTCGTCCAGGTCCTTGTCTGACAGGTTGATGAAAGTGCGTACCGTTCCGTGAGATGACTCCGACCATTGCGTGGTTGCAAGCCGCTCACATTTCTTTGTCTGTTACGTCGTTGCACTACTATGGTGAGCTCTATGATGACCTGTCGTTGACATATCGACCCACTCTCAGTCGAGAAATGACAGGATTGCATATGAAAAGAGATGGCAATTATGTAAACTGCGCGCGTTAGTAACCAGTTCGAATCTTGTATGTCGTATCTTTCCTTTGATGTACTTTGTATGTCGTATCTTTTCTTTGACGATGGTCAGGCTGGTCCTCCGTAAAATATTATTCACTCGTGCCGATCTTATGTCATGCTTTACGACGGTAAACTTGGACACGATATCTTTATCCCGACAGCGTCGCAGAAATGCCAAATTACTCCGCATGTGCGCGTATTGCGCGCAGCTTCTCCAGTTGACGAACCTGTCGCACCATGTCCTCCCCGCAGAGAAAAGTTATATGAGAAAGAAATCTTTCACAACGGCACTGTTGTATGAAATATTCTCTGTCTTCTTGCGGCAAGAAACAAATAAACATAAAATGTGGTTTGACCGAACGAAAGTTTTGTCGCAGGTTCCCACATACTGGGACTCTATGATTAAAGAGGCTGTAGAAATAAGAACGTGTAGGAAAACCTTCAACCGTGACGGCGGGTATAATCTTAGCGGTACACGGAAGCGAGCTCTCGATGCAGAGAAGAGCCACAGATAATCGTCGCAATATTTACACTACGGCGGGAGCAGTGGCGCCACCAGCGCAGACGTTGACACCAACTGCGACAGCATGACGTAACTACTGATCAATCAAAAGTCGTCTTTAGGCTGTATAAGGCCACCACAGCAGACGATGGTGGAAATCTTGGAAAGATCGAGGTTTTACTTTGAATTGACGCGCCAAGAAGTCCGAAGATGTTTCATACGACAGTGGCTTCGCGAAAGACTTCGTTTTTACCGTAAAATGATGTGCCACTTACACAGAAGATAACGAAAATGATGACATGTGAAGTGTTTGCCTATGAAAGTATTACTTTTTTCACGCAGAAATAGTTACATTAACTAATAGGGAAACAAACGTTTTTATCTAGAGATGCTTTTAGAGACTAATGAAAAAATGAAGTTGAATTTACAAGTTCAATCTAGCATTTATAACAAAAACGTAAAGTAACAGAGGGAAAAGGGAAAAGCTTATTTAAATAATAACTCATTTCCTTCTTTCCCTCTGTTAAATTAAATGTTAGTTACAAATACTAAATTGAATTTGTAAATTCAACTTCATTTTTTCATCTGTTTTTATGCGTATCTCCACACAAAAAACCTGGTTTCCTTTTTATAGAATTAACTATTTCTGTATGAAAAGATAATACTTCCCTACGTAAACACTACATGTGATCATTTTTGTTATCTCTACATACAGAGTGTGAACAAACTTGGTGAGTGCGTGCTGACCAATCAGCAAGACTAAGTGCCCAGGGGTTCCAGGCGTTTCCTCTTATCAGAAAACAGGAGAGGATGCGTCGGCCTAAAAGTTTCCATTCGTTCGGTTGAACGTTTGAAAATTTGAAGACGGCGTCCGTATGTTTGAATTCGAATGGCCCAATCGCGTGGCCGCACATCTAGAGACGTGCAGCCGAGTGTGGCGACAGTGTGTCAAGACAGACAGTCACCACCAGAACTGGCTCTACAGATTATGTTCAGCTGCCTTCCCCAGGCTGCTACTGCAAAGCTAAACCAGGAAATTTCCACATGAATTTACTCAGTTGCATGCATTTGTAATTACAGCCGAATTCATTCAGACCGAGATATCATCCATCTTCAGGACGGATGGCTATAGATACATGTTATGCTATCAGTTGTAATTAAGATGAGAATAAACACACTCAGTTTAGCTTCTCAGGGTGACATTCTTTCCTGGCTTGGAAAATCAAAAGCGGGCAGAGACGAGATACTCTGCCAAACTGACTAAACAAAACCCTACAATTATATCAGAGGCGCAGAAATTTGTTCCTCAAATTAAGGCCTATGTTCTACACTAGCAGACTCCTCATGGCCGGGAATACTCTATCTGGAAGTGTTAGTCTGATTTTTATGTCCTCCTTGCTCCATCCACTATGGGTCATTTTGCTGCTTACATATCAGAATTCCTTAACTTCATCTACCTAATGATCACTAATCTGATGTTAAGTTTCTCGCTGTCCTCATTTCTGCTACTTCTCATTACTTTAGATTTACTCTCGATCTATATTCTGTATTCATTTGGCGTTCATACCACTAGACAGATCCTGCAATTCATCTTCACTTTCACTGACGATAGCAATGTCATCAGCGGATCTCATAGTTGATATCCTTTCACCTTGAATTTTAATCTCACTCTTGAATCGTTCTTTTATTTCTGTCATTGCTTCTTCGATCTATAGACTGAACAGTAGCGGCGAAAGATTGCATCCCTGCCTTGCACCCTTTTTAATCCGAGCACTTCATTCTTGGTCTCACACTCTTGTTTCCTCTTGGTTTTTGTCTTTCCTTTCAGCTTACTCCTATTTTTCTCAGAATTTTCTTGCACCGCTGTACGTTGTCGACAGCTTTTTCCAGTTCGACTAATCCTATGAATGTGTCTCGATTTTTCTTTAGTCTTGCTTCCATTATCAGCCGCAAGGTTAGAACTGCCTTTCTGGTGCCTTTACCTTTGCAAAGCCAAACTGATCGTCATCTAACAGATCTTCAATTTTCTTTTCCATTGTTCTGTATATTATTCTTATAAGGAAATTGGATGCATGAGCAATTAAGATGACTGTGTGATAATTGTCGCACTTGTCGGCTCTTGCAATTTTCGGAAATGTGTAAATGATGGTATTCGCCAGTCTCAGACATTCTATGAACCAATGTGAACATTCATTTTGTTGCCACTTTCCCTAATGATTTTAGGAATTCTGATGGAATGTTATCTATCCCTTCTGCCTTATCTGATTTTAAGTCTTCCAAAACTCTTTTAAATTCTGACGCTAATACTGGATCCCCTACCTCTTCCCTATCGACTTCTGTTTCCTCTTCTATCTCGTCATCAGACAATTCCTCCTCCTCATAGAGGGCTTCAAAGTACGCTTTCCAGTTATCCGCTCTCTGCGTTTAACAATGGAATCCTCATTGCACTCTCTATGTTACCGATCTTTGTTTTAATTTCACCGAAGTTGTTTTGACTTTCCTATACGCTGAGTCAGTCCTTCTGCAATCAATTCTCTTTCCAAAAAATTATAAAGAATGTAGCAACCAGTCGCAGAAACATAATTTATTTATCTTGTTGCAAATCAGTCATCATCTGTGGTAAAATAAAATACAAGAGACAGGGCATAAAGAACAACTGCTTTAACAAACGAAAAAATTGACAACAAAACAGTTTCATCAATTACAACATATAGAGATGTCTGAAATTAAAATTCAAAGTCATAACATGCCATTTTTCTAACCGATACGTGCTATAAGTAGAAGTACTGTCCTTGGCAGATTTCTATCGTGAAGTGACACATCATAGGTCAACACTACAACAAGACAACATGAGGTGGCGCCACGTTGCAATAAGCGCTCTCTTTGGAAAATAGAGAAGTAATGTAAAATACAAGCAATAAGCAATATATCACATTACAAAACATTATACAGTGATGGTAACTGATAATACCAATTTAAATAATTGCAAGTGAAAATGTCTGAAGATTGTTTGTCAGATGATAATAACAAATTAAATATATACGTCAAAACTACGATCGTGAAAATTGTAAGAAGAGATAAACTCGCTAAAAATATGATTCCATTCACACAAATTTAGGAAATGGAAGTTATTTGTCATAATGACGAAACCGAATAGTGGTATCAATGGCCATCTGCTGTTCTACATACGAACTACAAGTGCATCAAAAGCCACATTTGTTACTTCCAATAGATGACGATATGTTTCTGAATGCGCAAATCCAAAGTTGACAGAGTTCAGGTAAAAGTTACAGTACGAGATAAACAATCGTATTACTTAAATAATGCGATTAACAAAGTGTTGCACTTCTAAAGAACCATATATGTGGATAACTACTTTAGATATACTGTGCGAACTATAGCGTCATGAACAAATGTACCATGCGCCCTTATATTTCTCATGAGTATGGTGGTAACCGATACAAGGATTGCCATATCACTGCCAACCACCGGCGATAAAATAGGTGCTCAAAAATCAATCACAAAAAAACAAGAGCAACACCCTCAAAATATCTACAACCAAATCTAAACACCGAAAACCATTTACAACCACGTTTTGAATAAGAATGGCTCAGTTTAGGTGCGAAAATTGGCAATTGCATCAGATTTCACAAAATACATATTTTCTTTAAGAGCTAATACATATAAGGAGATACAAAACCATTTATAAAACCAAAAGTTAAAATTGTAGAATAAATAGACGTCACTCGATGTAAGGTGACATAAATAATCATCAGGAAGAGAACACAACATAGTGCATTATATCGTTCTAATGTGAACAAATATGAACAATCTTGTGATAATAGATCATCTGCTCAATGCAGCAAACTTACATTCTAATGGCCTAAAATATTCGTTGAAACATCAATTAGCCATGTAAGTTTGCCCAAAAAATATAAAGACCGCCATACATTCCAGTAAGGTGTTGCTGATAACGACATGACAACCATTAGAAAATGAAAAAACAGTCACGACATAATCTGTTAATCTACTCCTTCAGCGAACTAGATCGAGCCACTTTGGCCATCTACAGGGAAAGAGCATAGATATTGATGAGCACACATAGTTGGGTCACTAATTTTCTTGATTTATGCGTAAGTAATATCGAACGAAGACACCGCTTCAGGATATTTCGAAGAAAGACATATACTGACGGCATTATCAATTATAACTTGGGCCACCTAGGCATTTTTAGGTTTGCTTTTAATCGTGTATTTAGTGTCCCGCTTTCGGAAGGAGACCGTGAAACCGAATTGGAAATTACTTACTTCATAGCTAAAACCAATGATTATCCTTTGCCTTATATTCAAACCATCCAGGCAGCCATGCGCTGTTGCCATTTTTCGGGATGCACTCAGCCTCGTGATACCAATTGCGGAGCTACTCGACCGAATAATAACGGCTTTGGTCAAGAACACCATCTTAACGACCGGGAGAGCGGTGTGCTGACCCCACGCCCCTCCTATCCGCATCCTCCACGGAGGATGACACGGCGGTCGGATGGCCTGAAGACGGAGTGCTTTTTTTTCTTATATTCAAAAAAATTATGAGAAAATTTCCAATAAACATAGAGATATGGGGGTGAACGAACCGAGCGCAGCGAATAACAAAAATAAGACAATTAAATACATTTCCTTACCATGCTATGGGACAGTTAGCCCAAATGTGGCGGGATTGTGAGAGACTGTGTGACCGTCCTTACTTCAGCGAAGAAGTCTTACCAGTAAATGATATGCACAATTACTTCCCGAAGTGCTACGGCTCTCCTAGAGCAAGACACCTTGAAATACCTAGAAGCATGTGATAGCAGCACAGTGAGTACTGATCCCGTTACTAGCTTGAGGCTAGGAAAGCAGTACCTGTTTCCAGGTCGTTGGATACGTCAACGTGTAGTCAGCTGCCCAACACGCTCGCCTGATTAGATGCCATTTGACTTTTTTTCTCTCGGGTAAACCCAAAGATGAATCGTATGCGCAAGTTCCGACGACTCAAGAGGATTTAAAACATCGCATTGTCGCAGCATGTAGAACGATATCGAAGGAATCTCTTGAGCCTGTGAAGAAGTCCCCTCACCGGCGACTGCAAACGCGTGTTGCAGCAGACGCTGGGCGTCTCGAACACTTCATGGGATAACTGGAAACGTCTACGATCACGTCATTTTGTGAATTCCTGTTTGTTGCTGTTGGTCAGGTAATTCTGCAATTTTGTTCTGTGTCTCGACGAACTCATGATGTGAAATTATTATTGAACAAGTGTTATGTCTGTTCCCAGTTTTACAGACCCATTCAATTTTTGACGTGCATGTTTGTTTCAAAGCTCTAACAGAAACAAGAGCAAGACTGTTACCATTGTCAACTGGTGAATCAACATAAGATGCCTCCTCCTTTGCTTTGCGCTTAGTGTGCCTGCCCAGCCATATGTAATCGAGTGAGATTAGCGTTGGTTTTAAATTAAACTTGTCTCCACTCTTCCGTTTTTGCAAGTAGACTCTCTATTAGATACGTCAGAGTGGAATGCCACATAAGCCTGACGCGACAATTCCATATAAGAACATGAAATTCGTCTGTTTTAGAACTGCAGTACTAACAGCAGAAATTAGACCTACTATAGTTCCATTTGATAAAGAGAAGTTGATACCGCTCTGTAATTAACACAGTCATGAAGAGAGACAATACGTCATTTTGTGAGGACCTTATCACAATTCATTTGGGCGAAAGTAGAATTACGTTGTCTTAAACGGTTCAGGAAATATCTGAGGTGAACAGCATAGTTGCATCAGCCTACATATATCGCCACAAAATGTACGCACACTGTGTGTGAATGTCATACACAGAACAGAAGCAGCTGACGAGGAGCTGTTGTAAGCTGGTCTCTGCACGAGCAGTGATACGTACGCACGAGATATGGCAGCAGCTGCAGTGTGAGGACATTTACTTCACTCACTTGGTTCTATGAGAGGAGTCAAAAAAGGTTAGAAGCGGAGAAGAGCACACTAATATACTTCAGATATTATAAAATAAAGCTCATAGAAACTGCAAGATACACGAAACAGTGTTGGCGTGAACCTTTGACATTAACATTATTTTAAAGGGCTGTAAAATTCATCCACCCGAGAGGAAAATGCCAAGTTTCCAAGAATTTATCGTTGCAAAGTCTGGCACAGTGTTACTAGTTTTGCCAACAAGATTTTTGTAGTTCCCACACAGGCCTGTGGAAGGTATTTGCGACTTACTTTCGGTTACACGTTTTAGAAATATGTGAAATGGTGAGTGTTTCTCTATACGCGGAAAACTTGGGTATCATCGCTTTGTTACTTTAATTCGTAAATAATATTTCAAAATAAGGTTTATAAGTTGTAGACCATTCCGCTCGTTCTAACCTGCATGGAATGGTGAGAATTAGACATAAAAATGCAGTCACTGCCATGAAACTGAGATATTCCGACGACGAAAGATCCAGTTGACATGTATAAGGATCAGAATGCGATCACTTAGTCTTATGCTTCATTTTTTCTAGAATAATATGAAGAAGAAACAATAGGAGCGTTCCAGGACCATAGGATGAGTGTTTAGTGGCTATACCATTATGAACTGAATACTGTGTATTAATAGCCCATAAACAATTCTTGGTTGTGTAAGAATGTGCTGGTATGATGAAAGACATTTTCATTTGTATTGTAACCTCCCAACAAAAATAAATATAATTAATATGAATAATATTCTCATTTAACCTCCCCAAAAAATTCATTCACATTTAATCTCACCACAAAAATTCTTTCTGATATAGTCTAAGCTCAAAATTCATTCACATTTAGCCTAACCTCAAAACAGAAAAATTCCTAAACCCCTCAACAGTAAAAATTATAATTATGTCGTTCACATTCAGTGTAACGTCCCAATAAAAAATGAATTCAGTAACCTGGTAATAAAACAATGTAACTAACCTCTCAATTAAATTGTCGCTCACTTATGACTTTTCAATAATTGACTGTGAATTTAACCTGGTAAACTTTGGACGTCAGCAGTGCTGCGTCATGGCCCTGAAAGATCATACTGAATAAAAAAAGGAAAAATTCTTACCTCAATGAAGTCGCCGGATATATCTGCTCTTACAATAAATTTTTCCGGCACACCTCTGTGCAATGCTGGCCGACCTATCTGTCATTTATGAAAGGAAGCAAATGATTTTTCTATTGCAATAATCGGGATGATCATGGATGGGAGAAATTAGTAAATTCTTTAAATTGAATGAATGGTTGTTAAAAGTTACTTTTTATGAGAAAGATTATTATTACTAGATTTTTAAAACATTTACATGGGACTTGAGATAACATTACTACATATGCGCGAGGCTGATACAATAATACTCAGGCTCCGACATCGCTGCACCGCGACCGGGCCAGCCAATACGATACACCAGACGAGACCAGAGCAGACTCCAGACTAGCAACAACTTACTGCTACAGCTTCACAGTTCCTACTGCAGTCAACACTGCTCTCTGGTCAGAGATTTTCTTATACCTTGCATATCGCAGGCAGCGCATAAGCAATATACCTCTTACAGTATGTGTGGGATCGTGCTGAAAATCATGCTTCCGAATTTGTTATGTGAAAACTGCTAAAACTTTTCCAATAAAACGTTATTAACAGTCTACATCTTTATTCTTCAAGTCTACATATTTATTTTTCCACATAGTCGCATTTCTCCCAATGAGAGACTAGTTTGTCGGTACCATCACTGTGGAATGTTTGACTTTGTTGTGGAGCCGCAACCTCACCTCTACTTCCACCATTTCATCACCATCAAAGTGAAGCCCTCGAAGGTTTGCTTCAAGTTTTGGAAACAGAAGAAAGTAAAAAATGGTTCAAATGGCTCTAAGCACTATGGGACTTAACATCTGAGGTCATCACTTCCCTAGATATAGAACTACTTAAACCTAACTAACCTAAGGACATCACACACATCCATGCCCGAGCCAGGATTCGAATCTGCGACCGTAGCAGCAGCGCGGCTCCGGACTGAAGCGCCTAGAACCGCTCTGCCACAGTGGCCGGCAGAAGAAAGTCAGATGGTGCCAAGTCGGGACTGTATGGAGGATGATCGATGAAACTGAATCCAAGGCATCGGATTGTCGCAGATGTCGCAGCGCTCGTGTAATGTCTGACATTGTCATGCTTGACGAGAGTGTGTTCCGTGTGTAGACGAACTCTTCGATTACGAAACTCTGTTACAGCAACGCTCTCACACACCGACGTAGTTACAATATACACCGCCGTTTCACACGCTGTAATTCGGAGCCTTTAGCGGCATGCTCTTCTTCAGTGGTCCTATAGAAGATAAATAAAAATAATTCGTAATAAATGCTAAGTAATTAAGAGAGAACAATATTCATTGTTTTACCATGTTGGGTACAAATATCAGACAAAATTCTGTACACGCTACTCAAAACAAATCTAAAAAATGTATTCAGATCAGATAACACAGTAAAAATACGAACATACTATTCTCTGGAGGAACTAACAAAAATTTCCGGATCTGGAGTTTATAAATGTAAATGTAAAGACTGAAAAAATATGCATGCGTGAAACAGGGAGGAATTTTAACACGAGATTCCGAGAACACATGAACAGCAGTGAAAACTATACATCAGCATTCAGTACACATCTGAGAGAGTAGAATCACGAAACGACATATCACAGTACATGTTAGCTCTACACTGCTAATAAGGGCTTATCTAAATGTTTTGAAGGAGCTAGAAATTTTTAGGCACATGGAAAAAAGATCCAAGTAGTACTTCTTCAGGAACAAACAGTTTACCGAATATTTTACAAATGTCCTCGTGCAAAGATGAAGCAACCTTTTAAACGAAACATAACAGAATTTATACTTTTCATGCTTACAATTTTACTTTTATGTTAATTATATTTTTATGGATTTATTAGCAATGGGCGAGAGAAACATAGAGGTCGCACACATTATCAAAACCAAACAAATACACGAGAAGCTATATCTTTGCTATCTTTGACAGCAAAATATGACACAGATATTTCAAAGTACTATTGATTCGCTTATAATCATTTTGCTAATGTTAGAAAGTATATAAAATTAATAGTACATCTAAAAAAATTCTATGACCGCTGAACAGTAAAATATAAGTAAATTCTGAATAGTTCAACACAAAATACACGTAATTATAAACGCATTCCAATACCCATAACATATAGGCCATAGCGTTTATTACGGTATGTTTAATTTTATGTACCTTTTGTAGGACCGCTGATCATGAGCGTGTGCTCGATACTGTCCGATAAATAAAAAAAAAAAGCAATACACAAGCAACCTTGTCTGTATATACAGAGTGTTCTTACTAAAGCTTAAAAAACTTTCGAAGCGACATAGATGACGCTGAGACATTTAATTTGATATAGACACATGAGGCCGCAAATGTCGGGAAATACCCCGCAACAGTGTTGAACATATTACGTCACCAGATGACGTAGCTCACCGCATGTGCAGCGGTTGAACCTATGCGTATCGCAGCTGGTCATCCCGAACCAAGCCAAGTATTCACGTCGGTGACAGCTACGCGTCTACGCACGCGACTTTAGCGTGTGGGGCGAGTCATGAGTCTAGCATGTAGTATTTTTTTTTCATTGCACGAGGCAGTTACGTGTTTACATTGAGGCATTAATTTATTCATTTATTTACCGGTCTCGCGGTCTCCACTGGTTTGTGCAAAGTATAGTGCAACGAAAACCTACCGTATTGCGTCACAGTCATTTGAGTAGCCTTTAAGCTTCCATACTGAGTCATTACCAGTAAATGAACTATTTTTACTTTACCAAACAATGTCTGTAAAGAAAATAAGAGTGAAGAAAAGGAAAGAAACACAAAATAACAACAGCTTTTGTTGGGTTACATCGAGGTCAATAGTTTTGCAGCTTCTACATTTACAGCGGGTCACATTTACATTAGATGATCGAAATTTGGACCGTTCTCTTGAATGCAATTATTGCATAGCTCAATCATCCTCTAATGCGCGATCTGGAAAAAAAACCTCCGTATTTTGGATGTGACGTCACATGATCAACATTTGTCATTCAGTTCTGGGATATTTCCCGGAATTTGCGACCCCATGTATTTTAAATTAATTGTCTCAGCTTCATCAATGTCGCTACGGTTTTTTTTAAAAGTTGATAAGAATCACTCTGTACATAGATAAAAATGCCGTTCATCAACCTCATGAAGGCTGCAACTCACCATGAATGCAAGATGTGCTACGAGTCAACATTGTTATGAGGCATGTACCAGAAAAGTCCACTGGTGGGAGGCGCGTGGAAATGTTGACTCCTAGCATGCTCTAATGGAGCCTTGGGCTAAGAAATGTTTATGGGCTATTAATAAAGACTTGTCAGTTGAAACTGGTATACCCATTAAACCATCAACTAAAATAAACTATATAGTTAAAAGTAATGTGCCCACTGTGCACTTTGTCAATAACATAGCAAATGTTAACAAACTGGACGACTAACAGTCCATTCATGTGCCCGGGCATAACTTCTGACATTGCGCCTTATGAGGGAATCAGTATAAGATCATGGTTTTTGTGGACCCAGGGAATAAGTACACAAAGTGTAATGGAACAAAAAGGGAAAGAGGGTGTAGTTTAACGAGTTGTTGCAGTCATTAAGGTCAATAAGGCAATTAAGGTCATTAAGTCATTAAGAGTTGAAGAACTAACTCGAATAGACACCGTTGATGGAAGGAATAACTTCTGGTCTTGTTGGAACATACAGATGTTCTGGAGTGGTTTATGGAAACAGCGGCGAACCTATAGCGGGGTAAGAAGGCCCAGATTTGTACGCTTCTGTTCTCGGAGACGAATCATGACCTTAAACATGGAGCCACGTTGGGTACTGAAAATAATGCTTTAACTCCTCAGGAGAAATAAGGTGAAGTTCAGCGGATTAAGTGCGTAAAATAACCTCAAATCTAAGTGACATTACTATAAACAGAAAAATTAAAAACCCCAACTTACGTTAAGAGAAGATATCAGTTTGCAACCATTGCCGTTGAACTTGTATTTTGAAGAGACAATGAGAGAAACCTAATTACAGTGTTCCAACCTTTCGAGAACTGACAGACGGAGTTTCGCACTGGGCAATAATATTCCAATGTGGTTTAATACAGCAAAAACAAGCAAGTCATTGTTTAGTGTTGCTAGCTAAGACAGTGATTGTGAATATACAGAGTTTCGTGTCGGGCTAGAATATTTCATTAAAATTTAATACAGCTAAAAACAACCCAGATGTTATTTAGTATTGCTAGTTAAGACAGTGACGTCATATGTGATTGACAAATAATAACTCCTTCTTTACATTTAAAGATACGACTGAGACACAGGGAAGCAATTGAAATTTGATTTAAAGATGAGCGAGGACTAGGAGGAAATAATACAAGAGTAACAGCAATCACTAATGGAGCTATGTAGTGCGAACAAGAGAGGAAGAGCAGAGTTCCATGTCCCGTCGATGATGAGCTCATTAGAGACAGAGAAAACACTGGGATAGAACAAGTGTGGAAGGCAATCAGCCTAGTCCTTTGCAAAGAGCCTTCCAATCATTAACCTTAAGAGATTTAGAAAATATTTGGTCTCGATATTGACCCTTGTTTGTCATCGATATGCTTCTAGTGTCTTAACCGTTGTGTCACATCGTTTTCTAATGGCGAGATTGCTTGGCAATGGATTGCACTTGTATAAGACAAGTTTTCAGTTTCAATGTGGACCTCTAGAAGTTAATAATTTAGTGTCTTTTTTTTACGTTTCTTGTTAAGATTTCAGGTTCTTTACCTACTCTGACTGACAAAAAAAAGTAACGCACCAGAGGACATGGCGTTGTCTCAATCTATCTTCGTACACATATACACCATCAGCAGGTATGTAAATGATTAGGGCTGCAATTCTCTGCGGTAGGTATTTTGGCCACCGGAGTGCACTGGCGCTGTTCGTGTTTAGTGTTAGGTATATAAGGGGCGTGAACAGTCGGATGTCGAGCGATCACTATGAAAGACTCGGAGATGCCGTGAACTCGTGTGAAACGGCGTTATCAGCACCTGAAAGAATTTGAAAGTGGCCTTATTGTAGGTATCTATTAGGATGGTTGGTCAAAACGCGCAGTATCGTATTTGTGGGACATTCGGATGTGACATGGCCCGATGTTGGACTGCATAGAACGTGAAAGAAGGCATTTCCGTCATCAAGGCTCCAGTCTAACACGTCTCACCATCACAACTGAGGATCGCCATATTGTCACTAAACACACCATAAGCCCTTCACGTCTACGTCTGCCATCCGAAACCAAAGAGTTTCTGCAAACGTTCTGTGTGGTCCCGCACCACTGTTCGGAGACTAGCAGCAGCTGGGCTAGGCAATTACCGTTCCCTGCTTAGGCAGTCGTTAACGTCACAACACAAGCGACTGCATTTGGAGTCTCGTGGATTGCGACGAATGGCGTGGCATTGTCTTCAGCGATGAATCACGGCCCCGCTCTATCCCAGATGATCAACGTCGGCGAGTGTGGCAGCTGCGTGTGGAGAAGTACTATTCTGCCGATGTTTGGACACGCTCAGCTGTGTTACTCCTGGTGTCTTGGTGTGGGGAGTCAACGGGTATGACGTAAGATCACAGCTGGTAGTGACTGAAAGAACCCTAACGGCACAACGGTTCATCACGGATCTCCTGTGTATTCGTGCGTTCCCTCTCATGTGACAGTATCGTGGTGGCATTTTTTGAACACGACGGTGCTAGTCCACGATTGCACGGCCTCTTTTAACTGTCTGCATGGCCAGCCAGAGCTCCAGTTATGTCCCGATAGAACGTGTCTGTGGGACCAGCTCGGGCGTTAACTCCATCCCCTTCCCGGTATTCACGACGCCAAGGATCAGTTACAACACTTGTGTGCCTCAGGAAAGAATACAACTGCTTTATTACACAACTTCCAATCGAATAAGCGCATGCATCAAGGGCAGAGAAGGTGCAAAGTCATACTGAGTAGAGGTCTCATGCTGCCAAATTTGACTCATTTTTGTAATCACCGAAATAACATCACATATTCTCTCAACAACGTTAACTGGAATACTCTCTTTCAAATTCTGAAGGTGGCAGGGGTAAAATACAGGGAGCGAAGGGCTATTTACAATTTGTACAGAAACCAGATGGCAGTTATAAGAGTCGGGGGGGGCATGAAGGGGAAGCAGTGGTTGGGAAAGGAGTGAGACAGGGTTGTAGCCTCTCCCCGATGTTATTCAATCTGTATATTGAGCAAGTAGTAAAGGAAACAAAAGAAAAATTCGGAGTAGGTATTAAAATTCATGGAGAAGAAGTAAAAACTTTGAGGTTCGCCGATGACATTGTAATTCTGTCAGAGACAGCAAAAGACTTGGAAGAGCAGTTGAACGGAATGGACAGTGTCTTGAAAGGAGGATATAAGATGAACATCAACAAAAGCAAAACGAGGATAATGGAATGTAGTCAAATTAAATCGGGTGATGCTGAGGAAATTAGATTAGGAAATGAGACACTTAAAGTAGTAAAGGAGTTTTGCTATTTAGGGAGCAAAATAACTGATGATGGTCGGAGAGGATATAAAATGTAGACTGGCAATGGCAAGGAAATCGTTTCTGAAGAAGAGAAATTTGTTAACATCGAGTATAGATTTAAGTGTCAGGAAGTCGTTTCTGAAAGTATTTGTATGGAGTGTAGCCATGTATGGATGTGAAACATGGACGATAACCAGTTTGGACAAGAAGAGAATAGAAGCTTTCTAAATGTGGTGCTACAGAAGAATGCTGTAGATAAGGTGGGTAGATCACGTAACTAATGAGGAGGTATTGAATAGGATTGGGGAGAAGAGAAGTTTGTGGCACAACTTGACAAGAAGAAGGGATCGGTTGGTAGGACATGTTTTGAGGCATCAAGGGATCACAAATTTAGCATTGGAGGGCAGCGTGGAGGGTAAAAATCGTAGAGGGAGACCAAGACATCATTGTAGCGTGGTAGACTCACTGCTACATGAGAGCTGAAACGATGGTCCAAAGTCCAAGGGCAGTAAAGAGTCAGTTCGAAGATGCAGAATAGTTCAGCATTCTTTCAGTAACCAGTCAGGAAGTGTGGAAGAGAACTCATAAGACTATCTCCCGTATTTGCATATACAGAGAAGCTTTTAAATAATTTTCTCTCTTCTATTTTAAATTTGCTACAGAGCTGAGGGCTTAGGCCTCTGACCAATCTCGTGTTTCGGTCCTGCTACAAGACGGAGAGTTTCAGCAGTATGCCTGTGCCCAGCTCTTCTAAGTCAAGCACCGAGAGAGGCGACGCAGTAGTTAGCACATCGGACTCGCATTCAGAAGGAGAACGTTTCTAATCACAGCTTGGCCATCCTGATCCAGTTTTCCGTGATTCCCCTAAATCTCTCCGGGCAAATGTCGGGATGGTATTTCCTTCCTCATCCTCTAGAGATCTGAGCTCATGCTCCGTCTCCAATGACCGTGCTGTTAACAGGACGTTAACTGCAACGTTCCTAGTTTCTAAAACAAGTCGTCTGCCTATGCTGATTCATTTTAAATTTTACCATCCACTCCTGTGACTCATGAAACTGCCGTTTCCCCGGAAGGTCTCAGTGTGGACTACTTTTTGGATTCTAATTATGTCCCTCATTCGCGCGTAACACAGCTAAATGAAGATAAGACTGAGCATGTGACGTGATAGAACTCCGGGGCTGTCAACGTCCGTGTCAGTGTCAACGTCTTGCAGTTCAAAGTGGTAATTGACACTATGACACTACAACAAGTATTTGGCGAACAGGTACTGATGCTGAGATTTTCAGATGACATTTCCATACTAGATTATGGATTGTAAGTGTTACTGTCTTCCAATTCCTGAGTCGGTTGTAAATAAACTAAAAAAAATCCCAAATCACTATAAATAAACTAAAAAAATCCCAAATCACTGTAGAGAAAATGTATGTTCATACTAAGTCTGCACACACACACACACACACACACACACACACACATATATATATATATATATATATATATATATATATATATATATATATATATATATTATGTTACTGTCATATATTTCGCAACGTTATACTTTTAACAAGATGTTGTAATGAAAGAAATAATTCTATAGTTGCTATATGTATCACTGATTCACAATGTAAACTAGCTATGAATGATCTCTGAGGCAAAGTATCATGTATTTACATCGCTACAATCTTTGGTTTATTTATATCAGTGGTTCGTGTTTCTGGGTGAAAAATCAAGTAAAAAATGTTCATTTATGACCAATTGCAGTATTCTATACACTAAAACAGAATGTAAGTAACTCCATCACCATTTCTAATGTATAATCTTAGTGCCACATGACGATAACAAGAGCCTGTTATACTTTTTGTACCAAAATGAAACCAAACCAGACAACTAGCTGCATCCAGCTGGTACAGATGTAATACGATATCGCTGTTTTCCACCGGAAGATAAGAGTATAAACACTCGAAACGCGTCGTGGGAGAAATAAGAAGTGACTGACACAGATAAATTATTTTTATTTGAACTTTTATTTCCAGTTTGAGTGAAAATACGTGAGAATTAGGTTTTCTAAATGAACTTGGTTCAAAATTTCTGCTTAAGGATAAGTGATACAAATGCAAAATTACCGAACATAGTTAACATCGAAATTTATCTTGTCAAGCAAATGAGAAAATTCTGACATCTGGGTAACAACAAATGTTGGTCAACATTTGAATGCGGATTTTCTCCGAAAAAGAAAATATGCCAAAGTATGTAAAATCTAGAAAACAAGCAGCACAAAACTGAACAACGTTAGGAAGAAATAAAAAGCACTTAGGCACTGCCGAAGAGAGTTTTCTTCATCAAAAAAATCTATTTCTGTGCTTTTTTCGCAGCATAAAAAATCTGCTAAGGCTCTCGGGCATGTGTGCATATTTTGGAAGCATTAAATGAAGGACGTGTGACAGAGAAGCACAAATAACGTTTAGAATGTCTGACACACAAAATTTGAACCAGGAGATCTACACTACTGGCCATTAAAATTACTACACCAATAAGAAATGAAGATGATAAACAGGTATTCATTGGACAAATATATTATGCTAGAACTAACATGTGATTACATTTTCACGCAATTTGGGTGCATAGATACTGAGAAATCTGTACCCAGAACAACCACCTCTGGCCGTAATAACGGCCTTGATACGCCAGAGCATTGAGTCAAACAGAGCTTGGGTGGCGTATACAGGTACAGCTGCCCATGCTGCTTCAACACGATAGAACAGTTCATCAAGAGTAGTGACTGGCGTATTGTGACGAGCCAGTTGCGCGGCCGCCATTGACCAGACGTTTTCTATTGGTGAGAGGTCTGGAGAATGTGTTGTCCAGGCCTGCAGTCGAACATTTTCTGTATCCAGAAAGGCCCGTACAGGACCTGCAACATGCGGTCGTGCATTATCCTGCTGAAATGTAGGGTTTCGCAGGGATCGAATGAAGGGTAGAACCGCGGGTTGTAACATATCTGAAATGTACGTCCACTGTTCAAAGTGCCGTCAATGCGAACAAGCGGTGACCGACACGTGTAAACAATGGTACCCCATACCATCACGCCGGGTGATACGCCAGTATGTCGATGACGAATACATGCCTCCAATGTCCGTTCACCACGATGTCGCGACCACGGTTGCGACCATCATGTTGCTGTAAACAGAACCTGGATTCATCCGAAAAAATGACGTTTTGCCATTCGTGCACCCAGTGTCGTCGTTGAGTACACCATCGCAGGCGCTCCTGTCTGTGATGCAGCGTCAAGGATAACCGGCTGCAAACGTAATCGAACTGTTCTTGGAGATGGTTGTTGTCTTGCAAACGTCCCCATCTGTTGACTCAGGGATCGAGAAATGGCTGCGCGATCCGTTACAGCCATGCGGATAAGATGCCTGTCATCTCGACTGCTAGTGATACGAAGCCGTTGGGATCCAGCACGGCGTTCCGTATTACCCTCCAGCACCCACCGATTCCATATTCTGCTAACAGTCATTGGATCTCGACCAAAGCGAGCACCAATGTCGTGATACGATAAACCGCAACCGCGAAGGGCTGCAATCCGACCTTTATAAAAGTCGGAAACGTGATGGTACGCATTTCTCCTGCTTACACGAGGCATCACAACAACGTTTCACCAGGCAACACCGGTCAACTGCTGTTTGTGTATGAGAAATCGGTTGGAAACTTTCCTCATGTCAGCACGTTGTAGGTGTCGCCACCGGCGCCAACCTTTTGTGAGTGCTCTGAAAAGTTGATCATTTGCATATCACAGCACGTTCTTCTTGTCGGTTAAACTTCGCGTCTGTAGCACGTCATCTTCGTGGTGTAGCAATTTTAATGGCCAGCAGTGAAGTTAACATCAAAAGTTTTTTTTCGACTGTCTTCTGACGTACTGCAGCCCACTATGACTTTCTATCACGTGCCAGTCTCATATCACATCTCAAGATTTGAGTTGTGTAATGAAAGAAACGAAATAATATTTCAAGACGTAATGTACACTGATGGAAAAATATCGCAACACCAAAAAATAATGAACGTACAGTAATGAAATTTCTTGAATACATTTGTCTAGGTAACTTACTTCAGTGATGCCCGCCCCCGGTAGCTGAGTGGTCAGCGCGACAGAATGTCAATCCTAATAGCTCGATTCCCGGCTGGGTCGGAGATTTTCTCCGCTCAGGAACTGGGTGTTGTGTTGTCCTACTCATCACCATTTCACCCCCATCGACGTGCAAGTCGCCGAAGTGGTGTCAAATCGAAAGACTTGCACCCGGCGAACGGTCTACCCGACGGGAGGCTCTAGTCACACGGCATTTACATTTTTTATTTCAGTGATTAACACTGCAAGACCAGAGGTTAATGTAAGCACGAGGTAAGCCATTGCAAATGTAAAATAGTGGTACATTAATAACCGGTGTAACCAACGTCTGTATGCAGACAAACGTGCATGGAATGCGCTATACAGTTGCCGGATGTCAGCTTGTTGGATGGAGTTCCGTGCCTGTTGAACCTCGTCTCAATACAGGGTCGATTAATGCTGTTTGTGGATGACACTAGAGTTGTCGTCCGATGATGACGCGTATGTGTTCGAATAGAGAAAGATCTGGTGGCCGAGCAGGCCAAGGCAACACGTCGACACTCTATGGAGCATGTTGGGTTACAACAGCGGTCTGCGGGTGAGGGTTATCCTGTTGGAAAACACCTCCTGGACTGCTGTTCATGAATGGCAGCACAACAGATCGAATCACCAGACTGGCGTACGAATTTGCAGTCAGGGTGTTTGGGGTAACTGCGAGAGTGCTCCAGCCGTCATATGAAATCGGATCCCAAACCATAACTGCAGGGGTAGGTCCAGTGTGTTTAGCACGCAGTAAGGTTGGTTGCAGGCCCTCAACTGGCTTCCTTCTAATCAACACACGACCATCATTGGCGCCGAGGCACATCCAGCTCTCATTAGAAAACACAACAGGCCTCCACCCCGCCGTCCAATTAGCTCTCGCTTGACACCACTGAAGTCGCAAATGGCGGTGGTTTGCGGTCGGTGGAATGCACGCTACAGGGCATCTGGCTCGGAGCTATCCTTCAAGCATCCGGTTTTCAACAGTTCGTTGTCTCAATGTGGTTTCAACTGCTGCTCAAATTGCTGCTGCAGACGCAGTATCATGCGCCCAACACGATGGTCTTTCGGAATGAGATTTTCACTCTGCAGCGGAGTGTGCCCTGATATGAAACTTCCTGGCAGATTAAAACTGTGTGCCTGACCGAGACTCGCAGAAGAGCTTCTGTGATGTTTGGAAGGTAGGAGACGAGGTACTGGCAGCATTGAAACTGTGAGGACGGGTTGTGTGTCATGCTTAAATAGCTCATTGGTAGAGCACTTGCCCGCGGAAGGCAGAGGTCCCGAATTCGAATCTCGGTCCGGCACACAGTTTTAATCTGCCAGGAAGTTTCACGATGGTCTTTCTTAGCGGTAATGCCATGTGGCCGTCCATAGACCGGTCTCCTTGCGACCGTATACTCTCATGACCACCGCTGCCAGCAGCCACGCACAGTGGCTACATTTCTGCCAGGTCTTTCTGTAAAACCCCAGAAGCAACATTCATCTTCTGATAGCCATATTACACGACCTCGTTCAAACTCAGTAAGATGTTGATAATGGTGTCTTTGTCGCCCTAAACTCGTTCTTGGCTGAAACCAACTCACCAAGGCCAGTCTCAAAGGTAACTAACGCTCATGACCGTTACAGAGCGTACTTAAAGCAAATCTGATTTGCGTCCTCATAGTGGCGCTGCAAGCGCCAATCTCCCGCGACTGCCTCGAAATTTTAACAGACATCATCTGTCACGAGTAGAAACACGCCAATCGACTTTGTTTATGTCGCACAACTCCTGCTTTGTGCTGCGATTTGCTCCGTCAGCGTATAATGAAACAAACGAAATAATATTACAACATACAATAAAGCGCCAGAGAAACTGGTACAGGCATGCGTATACAAATACGGAGATATATAAACAGGTAGAATACGGCGCTGCGGGTAGCAATGCCTATATAAGACGTTGCTGACCGCAGCGCCGTATTCTGCCTGTTTACGCAGACGCAGTTCTTAGATCGGTTACTGCTCCTACAATGGCAGGTTATCATGATTTAAGTGAATTTGGACGTGGTGTTAGAGTCGGCGCACGAGCGATGGGACACTGCATCTCCGAGTCAGCGATGAAGTGGGGATTTTCCCGTAAGACCGTTACACGAGTGTACCGTGAATATCAGGAAGCCACTAAAACATCAAATCTCCTACATCGCTGCGGCCGGAAAAAGGTCCTGCAAGAACGGGACCAACGAAGAATGAAGAGAATCTTCAGTGTGACAGAAATGCAAATCTTCCGCAAATTGCTGCAGATTTCAATGCTGGGCCATCAACAAGTGTCAGCGTGCGAACCATTCAACGAAGGGCTTTCGGAGTCGAAAGCCCACTCGTGCACCCTTGATGACTGAACGACACAAAGCTTTACGCCTAGCCTGGCCCCGTCAGCACCGACATTGGACTCTTGATGACTGGAAACATATTGCCTGGTCGGACGAGTCTCGTTTCAAATTGTATCGAGCGATTGAACGTGTACGGGTATGGAGACAACCTCATGAATCCATAGACCGTGCATGTCAGCAGGGGACTGTTGAAGCTAGCAGAGGCTCTGTAATGATGTGGGGCGTGTGGAGTTGAAGTGATATGGGACCCCTGGTACGTCTAGATACGACTCTGACAGGTGAGACGTACGTAAGCATCATGTCCGATCACCTGCATCCACTCATGTCCATTGTGCATTCAGACGGACTTGGGCAATTCCAGCAGGACAATGCGACATCCCACATATCCAGAATTGCTACAGAGTGGCTCCAGGAACACTGTTCTGAGTTTAAACGCTTCCTCTGTCCACCAAACTCCCCAGACGCGAACATGCCTTGCAACATGTTGTTCAAAAGAAATCTCCACCTCCTCGTACTCTTACGGATTTATGGACAGCTCTGTAGGATTCACGGTGTCAGTTCCCTTCAGCACTCCTTCAGACATTAATCGAGTACGCGACACGTCGTGTTGCGGCATTTCTGCGTCCTCGCTGGGGCCATACAGATTTTAGGCAGGTGCGCCAGTTTCTTTGGCTCTTCGGTGCATATGTCTTATTTGAAGGCAATTTACAGTTTAAATAGTCGTTAGTCTCACTGCTGATTGGCTGCCCTGTCCTAGATTCAAGAAAATGTATATGGAACACGCAATGAAACCGATCTGAAATTGTGTAGACGGCCGATGTGGCCGAGCGGTTCTAGGCCCTTCAGTCCGGAACCGCGCTGCTGCTACGGTCGCAGGTTCGAATCCTGCCTCGGGAAGGGATATGTGTGATGTCCTTAGGTTAGTTAGGTTTAAGTAGTTCTAAGTCTAGGGGACTGAGGACCTCAGATGTTAAGTCCCATAGTGCTTAGAGCCATTTTTTTGAAATTGTGTAAACAACGCGAGGTTGTATGTTAGCAATGATATGTACTCATTGCACAAAGATATCACGAAGTGACCACGAACGGAAAATAAGAAAATTTAGACTTCGTATTGAGTACAGCCAGTAATTCTCCCCGGTCGCTATTCGTCAATGTAACTGGAAAAAAAGGGTGTGGGTGGGGGTTCCCCCCCCCCCCCACCTCCCCCGCTTCCCTCAGCACAATATAAGGTTGCTTTCGGAGTGTAGCTGTGGATGAAGAAATAATGCATTTCTTGACCTGATAATAGCAGTGCATAATGGAAGAGCATCAGCAATGTGGTCACCACTGTCAGCCAGGATGGTCGCTTCTGCCCAAGAATGGTGTGTGCGAGAACTGTTAACTGCGTTCTACCGGCACCACGGCGAGCACGGATTGAGGAGAGCTCAGTCAGTATTACCGTAACATTCTTTATGCTGCAGGACGTCCGTACAGAGGCTGTTCTTGGCGTTACAGTGGTGTGTGTGGACATCCAGCCAGCGGGTTGCTATCTCAGCGTAACTGCCAGCAGTGCTCTTCGCGCCGCAGCAGTTAGTGTGTGTGTGTGTGTGTGTGTGTGTGTGTGTGTGTGCTGCTTCAGCAGAAGTGGAAGATCTATGGCCGGTGACGCGACCGTGCTGACGCAGGGCAGGCGTCCCCGTCAGCCGTCAGCCAGCTAGCTTACGCGGCATTAGCCGTGAACAGGTGGCCAGGCGCACCGGTTCACCTAAGCCAAGTCGAAGAACCTCGGAATCGCCTGGAGTGCCATACGAAATCCGTAAGTAGAACTTTAAGTTATAAGTGCATAACAGATAAATCAGAAAGTGCCAGAACTGTTTATAAACTGTACATGGTAAATCACTTGTAACTTGCACCGCAAATATTGCGGAAATTGAAAGTGCTGTTGATGAGCGGTTTTCTCAGAATGGATTCGTAGTCAGGAGCTCGAATTGTTAACAAATCAACAGATTATAATAATACCTAGAAAGTGTACTTTTTGTGTAAACATACATTTTTAAATGCAACAATGCCTATTGACACTAACAAACTAAAAGTAGGGTAAAACAGAATCTCAGTGGTGTTCGTCGTAGGAGTCTAGTGCGAGTCGTTTGTACGACACTTGTTTGTGCCATTCAACCTGCGTAGTTGCTGAGTACGATGATTACAGTTTGCTTGTGTGCCTTAAGTGCATTGCGACTCGCTGCTCAGTTATTGTGTGACAGTCCAAGTGGTAGGTCGTGAGTGGACGAAGGGATTTACCAATGCAGAAAAATCCGATACGTTCATGGCGTATGGAGAGTGCAGGAAGAATGCAGTTCGTTCATTTACGGTGTGTGTGGCAAGATATCCCAACAGACGTCAACCATCTCGGAAATTAATCATCAGCTTCTTCAACCAGTTATGCAAAAGTTGTAATGGAACGCTTATACAGTAAAAAGAAGGAAATAAGTGACGACACAAGAGGGGGAAATTAATGTTCTTATCGCTTTTGCGGTCCGCAAGTTAGCTCCTGCGCAATCGCACGAGGAAATGGCATGAGTCAGGCAAGTGTCCTACGCATTTTCAATCGACATAGGATCCGTCCCTATAACACCTCTCTCCATCAAGAGCTGCTTGGAAACGATTATGAGAATCGTGGTAACTTCTGTACATGGCCATTAAGACAGTATGCTCCAGATGTGTCATGTATCTTGCTTAGAGATGAAGCTGCATATACTAGTCATGGCCAGGTAAACCGCACTATTGGTCCGTTGACAATCCTCGTTGGCTTCGTCAGCTGGAACGTCAGCGTCGATTGAGTGTATGCGTGTGGTGTGGGACAGTGAATCACCAGCCCATAGGCTCTTCTTTCATAGAAGGAACATTCAAAGCGCACAAGTATCGCAGCCTCCTAACAGACCATCTTCCACGGATGTTAGAAGATTGCAGACCAGTAGGAACCTCTGGTACCGACATGATGGCTGTTCAGCCGTAGCACACGGAGTAATACAGCACGTCACGAATTTTTTACAACTCGTTGGCCGGCCCGTTCCACAGTGTTGATGCCTGTAGACTTCTTTTGCAACGACATATTACTGCAGCCTGCTCGGACGTCTCCGCTGAAATTCTAGCACGTGTGCAGCCGCCGCTCCATACCAGACTGGAAGCGTGTATTGCCAATGCCGGTGGTCATTTTGAACACAACCTTTGATGGTCTCGAACCTCCGCCGGGACCAACCTTTCTATCTGCAAGGAAGTCTTGAATCCAGTCGCAGATCTGCTCCGGTGCTCGATAAGTTCGCAGTTTTTGACTAAACGACAGTGCGGGACGTTGTCAAATGTCTTCCTGAAGTCAAGGAACACGGAAGAGTACTGTTGTGCAACAGCACGAGGAACCTAGACTGTGATGTTGCAGCATGCCATGTCAGCTGTATTCTCGCACCCGGCAGCAAGCTGTTGAAGGCGGCTCGCCTGCATGCTCCTCTACAGCTTGCCAAGTCTAGTCTGCAGTTATTGCCGCAACAATAATATGCAAATGACTATACGGATAATTAGTCCAATTTTATTTTACAGTGACAACAGCGAGAATGAGGCTTGTAAAAACGAATGAATTATGTTGAATTGTAGCTTTAAATGGTACCTTAATTTTTCTTTAGCAAAATATAAACGAAAAGATGTTACACTAGAGCAAGTTGGAATTGCCTCTTTCGGTGTACTAGCAACGAGAGAAATTCTCAGCAAAAAATATACAGGGTGTATCAAAAAGAATCATCCGATCTGGCACGTCCACATTTCTGAAACTAATAAACATATACAATGAATTTTGTTTTTAAGGAACGGGAAACTCAAAAAGTTTTTTCTTCATACCTTTTCATAGGTGTTCAATTATGTCCTCCTTGAGATGCACGGCATATGTCAATGTGGTATTCATATTTTTCCCACACTGCAGCGGTCATGTCTTGAGTTACAACTTCCACAGCTGCTGTTATGCGATGTCTCCGTTCATTCATTGTTGTTGGTAACGGAGGCACATAAACAGATCCTTTATAAACACCCACAAGAAATAATCACATATAGTCAGGGCCAGTAATGTAAGGCTCAATCATTTGGTCCTGTGCAACTGATCCATCATTCAGTGTTCCTTTGATTTAAAAATTCCCGCACTTCCAGATGCCAGTGTGGCGGTGCACCATTCTGTTGGTAAATGAAGTCGTTCGAATCAGTTTACAACTGTGAGAGAAGAAAGTTCTCAAGCATATCGAGATATGTGTGTTCCCGCAACAGTGTTCTCGGCAAAGAAAAATGGGCTATACACCTTTTCCAGTGAAACTGCACAAAACATATTAAATTTGTGAGAGTCCCTCTCATGTTGTACAACTTCATGTGGTTGTTCTGTACCCCATATTCTCACATTATGACTGTTGACCTTTCGATTGAAATGGAATGTTGCCTCGTCACTAAACACTAAGCGTCGAAGAAAACTGTCATCCTCCATCTTGCCAAGAACGAAAATACAGAACTTCACACGTTGTTATTTGTCACCTTCACGAAGAGCTTGTAGTAGCTGAATTTTGAACGGTTTCATGCGTAAACGTCGACGCAACACACGCAAGCCGGACATCTGGTGCATGCTGAGTTGTCGAGCCGCACGGCGAACGGATTTCTGCGGACTCCTTTTGAAACTTTGGCGGATGCGTTCGATGTCTGCGTCACACACTCGGAGACGACTCAGCGATTTGCCTTTACACAAACAACCTGTCTTTCGGACTTGTTCATGCCATCTTCTAATGCTCTGTGCTGTAGCAGTATCCACACCATACCTAGTACGGAAGTCACGCTGAACAGTTATTACTGAGCCGCACTGCGCAAAACGTAAAACACAAAACGCTTTCTATTGTTCCGACACCATTTTTACTAGATCTGAAGTAGGCGCACACTGCTGCTACCTAGCGAGAACCACGTAAAACTCGAGAGTTTGCCCTTCCCAATAGCACGTTGTTGACCCAGATATCTCAAATAATATAATAATTACGATTTTTTTAAATAGAATGATTCTTTTTGATACATCCTGTATTTCAGAGGCATAGACTGAGAAGTTTCTAGAGCTATACGTCTGGAGAACGGCATTGTGAAAATTACAGAACTAAAACCGAGGAAAACTACAGTTGAAGCTGCAGAACCAGTAGAATACGAAATTAAGAGGTTCTTGAAAGAATGAACTGAGAGTTTGAAGTTTGTTAGTAACTTCTGTTAAAGATTCCAGGCTGAGAGGCCATGGTCGATGCATAAAACTAGCCACTAACTTTACATTAGTTACTCTAATAAAGAGGTCGAGGAAGTACCACGGGCCAGTGGGGAAAGTTTTCCTCCTCTTTACAAACAAGTTTACTGATGGCAATTGAAAAGTTTTGGTGAAGCACCAGCTTTGAACGATTTTCCAGTCCACCAGGAAAATGCTGTATACCTTAGACCTATAGAAAATGTACGCTATCCATTGGTAACATCTGGTGCGTATAAAAATCTGTGCAGATGTGGCCAAGTAACCAGGAAAATCAGTACTGACCACGTTTAACTGAGCACGAAAGTAATTGTCGCTTTGGACGATAGAGAGGCAGTAGAAGTTAGTAAATACTGAAATAATTTTAACAGAGATGAAGAGAGAGGAAAATAAAATATCGATCACGAATTTACATAAAAAGAGGAATCCGAGCTATTGATTACTTCCTGAGGGTATTTTCGTTCCGTCGTTACAGCCACAAGAAAATGTGTGTTTTTCTCGCCAGATGCGTTTCTCTTTGTTGATATAAAGCATTATCAGTGGTCTGTAATTAAAGATATTTACAATTTAATTTGTTTTTAAAATCGAAAAGCAGTTTGATCTTAAAATCAAATCAAATTGTAAATATCTTTACTACCGATGATGCTTTAACTAAATAAAGCGAGCCGCGTCTGGCGAGGAAAACGCGCATTTTCTTTTCAACGAAAATCCCCTCAGGAATTGTAAAGCAGCAACGGACAATATCGCCACACAAATTAAGAACCGATTACTTGTTAATGAAAATGGCATTACCTGCCAAAGACAATCATGTGCATTTGGTATCGCGTGAGGAATTGTGGTGCCCTCTATACACCGCATAATGCCACTATGAATTCTGGGTCCCTTGAACTTCCTACGCGGTCGTCAGTATTTCATATCTGAAGATGTCGACTGCAGGAGAGTATGAAACTGTAGTGGCCGGCCGAAGTGGCCGTGCGGTTAAAGGCGCTGCAGTCTGGAACCGCAAGACCGCTACGGTCGCAGGTTCGAATCCTGCCTCGGGCATGGATGTTTGTGATGTCCTTAGGTTAGTTAGGTTTAACTAGTTCTAAGTTCTAGGGGACTAATGACCTCAGCAGTTGAGTCCCATAGTGCTCAGAGCCATTTGAACCATTTGAAACTGTAGTGAAAGTTCTGTGCGTCGATCAGAGCCTCTCAATCTGTCGCACAAAGACAATTTAACAAATTTAATACGTCTATTATGTGGATAATTGTAGTTGTACTATAAGCTGAAGGCTCCATTATGCTGTACGTTTACATGTAGGTTACACTCTGCAAACACTGTGAAGTGAATGGCAACGGCCGCTTTCAATTTACCACGCATTAAGGTTTGTCCCCGTTCTATTCGCGCGTGTCAGATGCTTCTGTGGGCTTTACAATTAATAGTAACTTGTCTTCGGGGTCCCTAAGCGAGCGTTACGTAGGAGATTTAGTATTTTATTACACTCCACACACAAAACTCGTTCTTGAACTTAATAAGTTATTGTGGTCTTCCTTCCGAAGGCTTGTTTGATGCAGCTCCCCATGCTAGTCTAGTCTGTGCAAGCCTCTTCATGTCTGCATAAATGTGACAACCTACATCCATTTAAACCTGCTTGCTACGAAGGGTGTGCAATCAACAAATCTTTTTTCTCGGCAAATTTTGGTTGAAAAAATGCGAAATTTTTTTCCTGCCTCAGCTCCTATAGTTTCATGAAGTTATGATAGGTAGCGACGCTGTACGTAGCCTTCAAAACGGCGTCTGTAACGGAGGTGAGTTCCAAGCAGAGAGCTACCAAAGGAAAAATGAACAGATGGAAAAAAGTAAGCAAACTATTTACTATTTGGAAAGTAATCGCCGTAACCGTTAATACATTTTCCCCACTGTGAGATAAAATGGCCAACGCCTTCATGGAAAAATTTGGTTGCCTACGGAACCATGATTGTACCGAGGAGTGCACCTCTTCGTCCGAAGCAAATCGACAGCCACGTTTTGCAAAGGTCATTTCGAATACGCCGCAGAAGTTTTGCTAGGAAGCCCATAAAGATCCCCCATTCAGTCACGATCCCTCCCCATGCGATATCCGTGCTTCGGAGCCCGGAAAACGGACATTCGCGACCGTCGATTTGCTTCAGACGTGAAGGTCCACGGCTCGGTACAATCATGATTCCGTAGGCAATCATATTTTTCCATGAAGGCGTTGACCATCCTGTCTCACAGTGGGGTTAATGTATTAAAAGCTATGGCGATTACTTTCGAAATAATAAACAGTTTACTTACTTTTTTCCATCTGTCTCGTTTTCATTTGACTGCCCCTGATAAAATCAGTCCGAAACCTTCCATTGTTCCCACGTCTCATCCAAGCATACGATCTTCTTTGATGATTCTTAAACCTAATGTGTTAGTTCTTTGCAAAATTCTACCAGGCTCCTTCCTCTGCCGTTCGTATAACACAGTCCATGTTATCCCACTATTTTTTCTTCTCTTCCTCTCCGTACTACCCAATTCAAGTTCCCAAGTTCGTCAACGAAAAAAGAAAAAAAAATTTATCTGAATAATTTCTCTTATCTCATCATACATTCTTTCAGTCTTTTTACCAACTGTGGAGCCAACTAGCATAAAAACTAATACTACTGTGGTGGGTGTTGGCTTCGTGTTCATCTTTTTATGATGATGCTTTCACTATCCACATTCCTATTTTCTTAATCATTATTAAGCGTGCTTCTGCATTACCCCCGTTTGGTTTTGTGTTTATAATCCTGCCCTGACCTGACCAGAAATCCTGTTTTACCGGAAAATAATGAAATGAAATGATCGTGTGGCATTGTCGGCCGCGATGTCCCATGCGGGGAACTTCGCAGCTCGTGGTCTTGCGGTACCGTTCTCGCTTCCCGCGCACGTGGTCCTGGGGTCGATTCCAGGCGGGGTCAGGGATTTTCTCTGCCTCGTGATGACTGGGTGTTGTGTGTTCTTCATCATCATTGACGCACGCAAGTCGCCGAAGTGGCGTCAACTAAAAAGGACTTGCAATACGGCGGCCGAACTTCCCCGCATGGGGCCTCCCGGCCAGCAATGCCATACGATCATTTCATTTCATTTTTTCACCGGAAAATAAATTGTTAAAAAAAGTGCCGACCAAAGCAAAACGAGATCGATCACGGGCTGCCAGAAGGAAATCTGGTAACACAGAAAAGATGTAAGATGCATTGTGGGAGACAACGTAAACGTATGGCGACAATGTAAACTAAAGAACACGTGTGATATGAAAATAACGTGTCAGTCCAAAGACAACCTGTTCGACAATATTACTCGTAGTTGAAAATAAAATTTTCTTTTCCTTCTCCCATATGACGGCAAAGTAGTGATACTCGGGAATTATTTGTACCTATGTTTCCCTTCCTTTTTCTCTTTACTGGATGACTGAAATAGCTAGCGGTTCCTGCAAGCCTTTCGAGCATAGTTTTTAATGGAATTTTTGCTTCCTCGTTTGCCTCTTTCGTCAAATATTTAAGGGCACAGCATACAGTGACCGTGCCTGATAATAAAGAACTCTCCTGCACATATAGCGTACAGAGACTGCAGTCATACTACGCAGTAAACGTGAACTCTCGACGCGTCAAGCCGGCAAGTGACCGTTAACTGAGGCTCCCACCCGAACAGAATAGCCGCCGAGCGCTTACGACGAGATTGCGTTTCGTGCTGGTGCGCGATCTGTACCCCACATAATCCTACTATCGTTGATAAGCGTTGCTATCGTACTAGGTCGAATGCTTTTCGGAAGTCCAGAAATACTGCACCTACCAACTGTTTCGGTCCATGGTATTCAAAATGTAAGCCCGCATCTCGTGGTCGTGCGGTAGCGTTCTCGCTTCCCACGCCCGGGTTCCCGGGTTCGATTCCCGGCGGGGTCAGGGATTTTCTCTGCCTCGTGATGGCTGGGTGTTGTGTGCTGTCCTTAGGTTAGTTAGGTTTAAGTAGTTCTAAGTTCTAGGGGACTTATGACCACAGCAGTTGAGTCCCATAGTGCTCAGAGCCATTTGAACCATTTTTTTCAAAATGTAATGCGAGGAAAAGGTGAGGTGGGTTTCGCATGACCGTTGTTTTCGGAATCCACGCTGGTCGGCACGGAGGAGCTCATTATGTACGAGACTCTTCGTTATGGTTGAGCTCAGAATATGTTCTAAGATTCTGGAAGAGATGGATATCAAAGACATTGGACGGTAGTTTAATGGATCATTTGTGCTATCCTTCTTGTAGACAGGTGTGACCAGTGTTTTCTTCCAACTACTATCCGCTGTCTTTTGTTCTGTTCTCTACGAGTGTATTCGATCAGTTGTTTTCGTTAACCTGCGCGCTGCCTGTGATTTCAGTGCTGAGCGCGGAGGGCAGCAGAGGGGCAGATGGAATGTTGAGCTGCCGGCGAGCAGACGGATGAGGCAGTCACGCTTCGGCTGCTGACATTTCCTCGCAGCGGCGCGGCGAGGCGCCCTGACCTTCCAGCAGCGAGAACCAGGGGCGCACACCGCCTGTACTGCCAACAACATTCCCCGCTACGCGCCGACCGCCAGCTGGCCGAAACAGTACTTCGTCTATTAGGTGGCGTCCCTCGCCTCGTTGATCAGAATCTGAAACAAATCTTCACTTTAGTTCACAGTTTTAGAAAGCATCGCTCGTGCGAGACACAGCTTACTCCTTTCTTGCACGGCGTCCTGCGAATCATGAATGAACAAGCAGATTACATATTCATACATTTACGGAAAGAGTTTGACACAGTGCCACAATGCAGACTACTGTACGTCAGTGTGAAGAACGGAGGGCCCTGCAGGTGGGATATTTTGAACCTTACGGTGGACGCCATTGTGGCAAGCTGAACTTACACTGAGGTGACAAAACTCTTAGGATACCTCCTAATATCGTGTCGGACCTCCATTTGCGAGGTATAGTGCAGCAACACAACAAGTCGCTGGAAGCCACGGCAGAAATGTTGCGTCATACTGCCTCTGCAGTCGTCCATAATTGCCGGTGTAGGATTTTCTGCACGCACTGACCTCTCGATTATGTTCTATAAATGGAATTCATGCCGGGCGATCTGGGTGGTCAAATCATTCGTTTGAACTGTCCAGGACGTTCTTCAAACCAAAAGCGAACAATTGTGGCCCAATAACGTGGCGCATTGTCATCCATAAAAATTCCATCGTTATCTGAGAACAGGAATTACTTGAATGGGTGCAAATTGTCTCCAAGTAGCCGAACATATCCATTTCCAGTCAATGGTCAGTTCAGTTGAACCAGAGGACCCCGTCCGTTCCACGTAAACACAGACAACACCATTATGGAGCCACCGCCAGCTTCCACAGTGTCTTGTCGAAGGCTTGGGTTTGTGGCTTCGTGGCGTCTGTCCCACACTGGAACCCCACCATCAGCTCTTAGTATCTGCTGTCAGAACTATCTGATGGTCACGAGCCCGAGAGAAGCGCTGTATGTGATAGTGTGGTGTTAGCAAAGGCACGCACATCGTTCGTCTGCCGCCATAGCTCACTAACGTCAGATTTTGCCACACTGTCCTAATGGGTACGTTCCTCGCACGTCCCACATTAATGTCTGCCGCTATTTCACATAAATGTTGCTTGTCTGTTAGCATCGACAACTGCGCACAAACGCCGCTGCTCTCGGTCGTTAAATGTAGACCACCGGCGACTGTGTTGTCCGTGGTGACATGTAATGCCTAAAATTTAGTATTCTAGGCGCACTCTTGACACTGTAGATCCCGGAATATTGAATTTCCTAACGATTTCAGAAATTGAATGTCCCACCCGTCTAGCTCCAGTTACCATTCCGCGTTCAAAGCGTATTAATTCCCGTCGTGCGGCTATAATCACGTAGGAAACCTTTTCACATAAAGCACCTGAGTACGATGGACACCTCCGTCAATGCACTGTCCTTTATACTTTGAGTACGCGGTACTACTGCCATCTGTGTATGTGTATTTTGCTGTCCAATGACTTTTGTCACCTCGGTGTACTGTTGCTTGTAAGGACACAAACCGAACATTATATATTTATTTGTGCCTACACTCAAGATTTGTTAGTCGTGACTGTACTGTCTACACATTCCGGTGAAGGTGAAGAAAAATGATGAAGAGTTTTACAGCGTTTAATTGCACGAATAAATTTGGGAAAGGAACCAATATTACTTTTCGCATGTACGTGTATATGCTTAGATGTTTTATCTAGAGTATTTCAGTCACAGCACTAACATTTTCAGAAGGGATTCATCATTGACTTAACATTCTATTTTTGACAGTGGTTGCTATTCTTGCCATTGCTGGTGGACGTGAGGCTCAAAACGTTTCATGTTGTAGTCTTGTAAAATAGCTCAGATACTGACGGGAATACCACACAATCAGGTATCAGGCCCTCCCCGCCTCTCCGTCACTACAAGAACGTGGTTCAAATGGCTCTGAGCACTATGGGACTTAACATCTGAGGTCATCAGTCCCCTAAAACTTAGAACTACTTAAACCTTACTAAACTAAGGACATCACACACATCCATGCCCGAGGCAGGATTCGAACCTGCGACCGTAGCGTCCGTCACTACATATACAGGGTGAAAAGTATTTAAACCGACAAACTCTGGGAGGTTGTAGGGGACATCAAAACAAATATTTTTCCCTAATGTCATTTTTTCCTATGAGGAGTATTTAAACCGGTAGAGGAAGATTTCTCTGGCGACAAATTAATTAAACCAATAAACACTTTTCCATTTTTTTATGACCAAGAGACAACACATTAACACAACCCAATTTCGATTACAGTAGATTTTCAAAAATGCCTCCATTGACACGTAAACAAAGGTTACACCGTCGAATCATGTTCTGTCTGACACAGGCAAAAACCCCAGAAGTATCCTGAACTGTTCCTGCTGCTGCTACTATCCGGGAAACCAGATCCTCTTCTGATGCAACAGGAGTTGCGTGAACAAGGTTGCGCATCTCTCCCCACACAAAAAAGTCCAGAGCGGGCATATCTGGGTATCGAGCAGGCCATGGTACAGGACCATCTCTGATCCACGTTTGTGGGAACCGTCGGTCCACGACGTCTGAAATGTGCCGGCGCCCCGTCATGTTGGAAGCACATGCGTTCTCTTGTAGGCAGCGGGACGTCTTCCAGCAATTCTGGCAATGCTCTGGCGAGAAAATTGTAATAGTGCCTGCCAGTTAATGGCCTAGGTAGCAGATACGGCCCAATTAAACAGTCCCCAACAACACCGACCCACACATTAACGAAGAACCGCACTTGATGAGCGCTAGTAACTGTGGCATGTGGGTTATCCTCAATTCAAACATGCGAATTGTGCATGTTGAAGACTCCATCACGCCCGAACGTTGCTTCATCGGTAAACAACACAGAGGATGGAAATGTAGGATGCATTTCACACTGTTCCAGGTACCACTGCGAAAACTGTGCTCTGGCTGGATAATCAACTGTTTCTAGGTTGTGGACACGCTGTAAGTGAAATGGACATAACAATTGCTCTCGAAGGAATGTTCTTAAATTCGTCTGATTCGTCCCCATGTTACGTGCAATTTCACGAGTGCTGATTGAAGGATCCCGCTCCACATGCTGCGAGACAGCTTCCTCAAATTGCAGCGTGCTTACCGTGCGACGGCATCCCTGTCCAGGTAATCTGCTAAATGACCCGGCCTCACGCAGACGTTGGTACACAGCAGCAAAGATCGTATGATGCGGGATACGGCGATTAGGATATTGTTGTTGATAAACCCGCTGTGCAGCTCGTCCGTTGTGGTGCGCTACGTAGTATGCACCAACCATATCAGTATAGTCACTCCAGGTGTATCGCTCCATTAGTAAACAGAGACAATACACTACTGCACTGGTGGACAGCAGTTGCCTACAACTGAAGAGCATAATACGCCCTCTAACAACTGAAGAGCATAATACGGCCTCCATCAGTTTAAATAATCCTCATAGGACAAAATGACATTAGGGGAAAATATTTGTTTTGGTGTCCCCTACAACCTCCCAGAGATTGTCGGTTTAAATACTTTTCACCCTGTATACGCATAGATACGTGCGTAAAATGATTTTTGTAAATATATAGATAAATAGCGTAACACCACCGACAACGCTTTGATGCAAGAAAGCGATACGCGTCTTCTGACAGCAAAAGAAGAAATCTAATGGTTACGGGTAAACAGTTTCATTATGCTGAACATTCTGTTGAACTCTTCAGTTCGTTTTAACGTTTACTCGATCACTAGGTGGCCAGTGATAATGCGTGCACTGCCTCGGTAAATGCTCGGAAGGAAATGTCGCAGACGCGTTCAGCGCGAGTTAGGTAAGAGCCGCCGGTGGTTATCACCTTTCTGGGAGTGAGTCATGGCTCACGGATGCCAAACCAGTTGTGAAGTGCCTCAAGAGCCCGCGGGCCACTGAAGTCAGCCGCTGGAATAGCACGCGGCCGCGGCTCCCTCCTCTTACGGCAGCTGTCACACGCACGCGCCCGTGTTCCGTTCCCGTCAGCGTGCACCTGGAACTGAAAGACCGGGCTACTGCGTGAAAATAGTGGACAGGCCACATTTAACAGCATCTTCACTTGCTTGGGATTGACTCGATCATCAGACAATTCAACATCACAAGTATAGCTTTGCTGTCATATCATGCAAGTATGTGCTGCACACATTCTAGCCGAACATCTGGAGGTAACATCGTTGGGCACAAACAATTGAATACTGAAGAAGGTTGCCGAGAGAGTGTCTTTATCCTACATCTCGTTTGTTCGAAAATACTTTTTTACTCTATTAACCTAATACGCACCATGAATACTTTGCGATAACAGTGCGATTTAGGCTTACCGAGGAACTTTAAGGGACGTATATTCACCGTCTTTTGTACGAAATAAATTAGTACTCTCTCTTGTTTGGCTTCGGTCCCTACGTTGCGGAATCAACGGGGTCCAATCAGCATGACTCGGACTACAAGTTTAGTCTGTCCAAGTGGAAATTTCCCAGTTAAGTGGAACTGCGCAAAAGATTTCCAGGAAAATACGTGCTGCTATACAAATACCGGTAACTTTCGAGGAATCGGTTAAATCCTTAAGCCTTTTGTTTGTTTACCATTGCAATACACAGGAAATGAATGATGATGGTAATTCTGTAGCTGATGAGTGGACGACTTTTACATAGGATTCCGAGAGAAATGTCTGTTTTGTTATCCGACGGATGAATTAAAAAATGGCAGCAGACGTTTACGTTTTCTGTATCTTCACAGGGAGATTACAACACAGTTGGCTTCAAGATGAGAGCCGGAAGAGAAATAAGGTGTTTAAACGGCTACTTTTTTCAGTATTTCACAATTTCAAGCGTCATTCAACAACTGTGTTAATCATGTATGGGTAAAAGAGCGCAATAAAATTCATGCGATGGTAAAAGAGATACGACGCGATTGTATAAAAGTTCGTTGATTACATTTTAATTCAGGGTGTAAATGTGGTAATTTACGAATAACGCCGTCAGGATAGGTTTATTTATGAAGACGTTTCGGATACTGCGACCATCAGACCGAAACTTAAAACCTGTAAAACAACATTCTGTGTTAGTTATAATAAAACCTTCGTCTAAGCGAGGCTTTAGTTTTATTGCATCTGACGCAGAATGTTGTTTTGCAAGTTGTAAGTTCTGATGATCGCAGAATCGAAACGTCGTTATAAGAAAATCGATCTACATGCCTTTATTCACAAATTCTTAATGACCGCGGACTCCTTTATGAAATGTATTTCCCTTTTTATTAAGAATATGTAGCTAAAGTAAATTAATTAAATTAGTAACTAAATTAACTTATTATTTAATACGAAATTCATATTATAAGCCATAAAAAGGTTATAAAAATCTTTTGTGGAACAACCTTGTATATAATTCACTGGCAGAAGTAAAAATAGGCACAGAGATAAAAAAATAAGTAAGTGGATACTTCTCTCACCACAGGACTGTGAGGCTAACGTTTACTTTCAGCGTTGTGCACAGTCACGACAATTCAGCACAGAAGTAATAAAATATACAAAATTAGATATTAATTAGCTGTTTAGGAAGTACGAAAGGTATGGAAGAAGGCGAAGGAAGCTTTGGGCAAATTTTGAGAGCGAATATTATGAAAATATTAAAATTTACATATTTAGTATTTAAGACAGGCAGAAGATATTTAATTATAGACAAATAGACTCATAGCCTGTGGTGGAAAAACAGTGCGAAACACAGAGTTAGAATTTCTATAGAAATCAGTCATAGGGCATGAAAGGGCGGCTGTTTTGGAGAATAGAGTGAGACACCGTTGTAGCCTATCGCCGGCGTTATTCAGTCTGTAAACTGAGCAAGCAGTAAAGAACACTAAACAAAAATTGGAAAATGAATTAAACGTCAGTGGAAAAAAATAGAAGCTTTGAGGTTTGCCGCTGATATAAATGTGTCGGAAGAGGCAAAAGATTCGATTGTAAGTCCGGTTGAATGGGATAGGTAATACCTTAAAAAGTGATTATGAGATGAAAAGTCGACAAAGTAAAAAAATGGTAATAGAGTGTGGTTGAATTCAATGCTAGATTACGAAATTAGTCACTAAAATAAGTAGACGAATTTTGCTATTTTGTTAGCACAATAACATACGCTGTCAGAACCAGAGGATACAAAATATGGGCTTGAGATACCATGGAAAACTTTCCTGATAAAGAAAAATATGTTAACATCTTGAGTAGAAGCAATGTGGACGTTAAACAAGAAGAAAATGTAAGTTTTCGAAATGTGATGTTACAGAAGAATGCTGAGAATTACACTACTGGCCATTAAAATTGCTACACCACGAAGATGACGTGCTACAGACGCGAAATTTAACCGACAGGAAGAGGACGCTGTGATATGTAAATGATTAGCTTTTCAGAGCATTCACCCAAGGTTGGCGCCGGTGGCGACACCTACAACGTGATGACATGAGGAAAGCTTACAACCGATTTCTCATACACAAACAACAGTTGACCGGCGTTGCCTGGTGAAACGTTGTTGTGATGCCTCGTGTAAGGAGGAGAAATGCGTACCAACACGTTTCCGACTTTGATAAAGGTCGAATTGTAGCCTATCGCGATTGCGGTTTATCGTATCGCGACATTGCTGCTCGCGTTGGTCGAGCTCCAATGACTGTTAGTAGAATATGGAATCGGTAGGTTCAGGAGGGTAATGCGGAACGTCGTGCTGGATCCCAACGGCCTCGTATCACTAGCAGTCGAGATGATAGGCATCTTATCCGCATGGCTGTAACGAATCGTGCAGCCAAGTCTCGATCCCAGAGTCAACAGATGGGGACGTTTGCAAGACAACAACCATCTGCACCAACAGTTCGACGACGTTTGCAGCAGCATGGACTATCAGCTCGGAGACCATGGCTGCGGTTACCCTTGAAGCTGCATCACAGACAGGAGCGCCTGCGATGGTGTACTCGACGACGAACCTGGGTGCACGAATGGCAAAACGTCATTTTTTCGGATGAATCCAGGTTCTGTTTACAGCATCATGATGGTCGCATCCGTGTTTGACGACATCGCGGTGAACGCACATTGGAAGCGTGTATTCGTCATCGCCATACTGGCGTATCACCCGCCGTGATGGTATGGGGTGCCACTGGTTACATGTCTCGGTCACCTCTTGTTCGCATTGACGGCACTTTGAACAGTGGACGTTACATTTCAGATGTGTTACGACCCGTGGCTCTACCCGTCATTCGATCCCTGCGAACGTCACAATACGCCAGTCACTACTCTTGATGAACTGTGGTATCGTGTTGAAGCAGCATGGGCAGCTGTACCTGTACTCTCCATGCAAGCTCTGTTTGACTCAATGTCCAGGCGTATCAAGGCCAGAGGTGGTTGTTCTGGGTAGTGATTTTTCAGGATCTATGCACCCAAATTGAGTGAAAATGTAATCACATGTCAGTTCTAGTATAATACACTCCTGGAAATGGAAAAAAGAACACATTGACACCGGTGTGTCAGACCCACCATACTTGCTCCGGACACTGCGAGAGGGCAGTACAAGCAATGATCACACGCACGGCACAGCGGACACACCAGGAACCGCGGTGTTGGCCGTCGAATGGCGCTAGCTGCGCAGCATTTGTGCACCGCCGCCGTCAGTGTCAGCCAGTTTGCCGTGGCATACGGAGCTCCATCGCAGTCTTTAACACTGGTAGCATGCCGCGACAGCGTGGACGTGAACCGTATGTGCAGTTGACGGACTTTGAGCGAGGGCGTATAGTGGGCATGCAGGAGGCCGGGTGGACGTACCGCCGAATTGCTCAACACGTGGGGCGTGAAGTCTCCACAGTACATCGATGTTGTCGCCAGTGGTCGGCGGAAGGTACACGTGCCCGTCGACCTGGGACCGGACCGCAACGACGCACGGATGCACGCCAAGACCGTAGGATTCTAGGCAGTGCCATAGGGGACCGCACCGCCACTTCCCAGCAAATTAGGGACACTGTTGCTCCTGGGGTATCGGCGAGGACCATTCGCAACCGTCTCCATGAAGCTGGGCTACGGTCCCGCACACCGTTAGGCCGTCTTCCGCTCACGCCCCAACATCGTGCAGCCCGCCTCCAGTGGTGTCGCTACAGGCGTGAATGGAGGGACGAATGGAGACGTGTCGTCTTCAGCGATGAGAGTCGCTTCTGCCTTGGTGCCAATGATGGTCGTATGCGTGTTTGGCGCCGTGCAGGTGAGCGCCACAATCAGGACTGCATACGACCGAGGCACACAGGGCCAACACCCGGCATCATGGTGTGGGGAGCGATCTCCTACACTGGCCGTACACCACTGGTGATCGTCGAGGGGACACTGAATAGTGCACGGTACATCCAAACCGTCATCGAACCCATCGTTCTACCATTCCTAGACCGGCAAGGGAACTTGCTGTTCCAACAGGACAATGCACGTCCGCATGTATCCCGTGTCACCCAACGTGCTCTAGAAGGTGTAAGTCAACTACCCTGGCCAGCAAGATCTCCGGATCTGTCCCCCATTGAGCATGTTTGGGACTGGATGAAGCGTCGTCTCACGCGGTCTGCACGTCCAGCACGAACTCTGGTCCAACTGAGGCGCCAGGTGGAAATGGCATGGCAAGCCGTTCCACAGGACTACATCCAGCATCTCTACGATCGTCTCCATGGGAGAATAGCAGCCTGCATTGCTGCGAAAGGTGGATATACACTGTACTAGTGCCAACATTGTGCATGCTCTGCTGCCTGTGCCTATGTGCCTGTGGTTCTGTCAGTGTGATCATGTGATGTATCTGACCCCAGGAATGTGTCAATAAAGTTTCCCCTTCCTGGGACAATGAATTCACGGTGTTCTTATTTCAATTTCCAGGAGTGTATGTTTGTCCAATGAATACCCGTTTATCATCTGCAGGCCGGTCGGAGTGGCCGTGACGTTCTAGGCGCTACTGTCTGGAACCGAGCGACCGCTACGATCGCAGGTTCGAATCCTGCCTCGGGCATGGATGTGTGTGATGTCCTTAGGTTAGTTAGGTTTAATTAGTTCTAAATTCCATGCGACTGATGACCTCAGAAGTTAAGTCGCATAGTGCTCAGAGCCATTTTTTTATCATCTGCATTTCTTCTTGGTGTAGCAATTTTAATGGCCAGTAGTGTAGATGGGTTGATTGGACAAATAATGAAGAGATGCTTAACCGAGTCGTGAAGAAAAGAGCTTTATGGCACAACTTGAAGAAAAAGAAGGGTCAGCTGATTGGACATATCCTAAGGTGCCAAGGAATTGTTAAGTTGATAACTGGGGGAAGTTTCAAATGGCTCTAAGCACTACGTGACTTAACATCTGAGGTCATCAATACCCTAGACTTATAACTGCTTAAACCTAACTAACCTAAGGACAACACAAACATCCATGCCCGAGGCAGGATTCGAACACTGCGACCGTAGCAGCAGCGCGGTTCCGGACTGAAGCGCCTAGAACCACGCGGCCACAGCTGCCGACCCAGAAGGAAGTGTGCGGCGTAAACTTTGCTGAAGGCGAAGCCTTCACTACTGTTAGCAGATTCAAGTAACTGAATGGTGCAGTAGTTATACAGAGATGAAGAGGCGTGCACAAAAGAGACTGGTGCCGAGAAATACATCAAACCGGTCTTCGAAATGAACAGCAGCAACAACAACGTCTGTAAGCGGACTGTTCGAAAAAATGCTCCAAGAACATAAATATGTTTCATTGGCCCAACCACTCTCATCAAAACTGGGAATGGAAAATCTCAGAAAAAAAAAGAAGAAGAAGAAGAAGATGAACCGTTGCATCATGAAAGATATAAGCGCTGCAGGAAGAAATGGAGATCCAAAATACTTAATTCTAAGATGTCAGTAGGCGCAACTGAGAATATTCCAGAGTTAATAAACCAAAAGTGTCACTTGATGTAGAACACAGAATCTTCACTGAAGCGCCAAAGAAACTGATACTGACATGCGTATTCAAAAACAAGGATATGTAAACTGGCAGAAAACGGCGCTGCGGTCAGCAACGCCTATATAATACATGTGTCTGGCGGTGTTGTTAGATCGGTTACTGCTGATACAATGGCAGGTTATCAGGATTTAAGTGAATCTGATGGTAGTGTTATAGACGGCGCACGAGCGATGGTACACAGCATCTCCGAGGTAGCGATGAAGTGGGGTTTTACCGTACGACCATTTCACGAGTGTACATTGAATATCAGGAATCCGGTAAAACATCAGATTTCCGACATCGCTGCAGCGGAAAAAGATCCTTCAAGAACGGGACCATCGACGACTGAAAAGAATCGTTCAATATGAAAGAAGTGTAACCCTTCCAAAATTGCTGCAGATTTCAATTCTGGGACATCAAATGTCAGCGTGCGAACCATTCAGCGAAACATTATCGAAAGCGCACCCGTCTACCCTTGATGACTGCACGATACAAAGCTTTACGCCTCGCCTGGGCCCGTCAACACCGAATTTGACTGTTGATGACTGGGAACCTATTCCCTGATTGGACGAATCTCGTTTCAAATTGCATCGAGCGGATGGATGTGTACGGGTATGGAGACAACCTCATGAATCCATGGACCCTGCATGTCATCAGGAGGCTGTTCAAGGTGGTGGAGGCTCTGTAATTTCGTGGGCTGTTGTTGTGATATAGGACCCCTGATACGTCTCTGACAGGTGACACGTACGTAAGCTTCCTGTCTGATCACCTGCATCCATTCATCTCCACTGTGCATTCCGTCGGATTTGGGCAACTCCAGCAGGGAAATCCGATACCCCACACGTCCAGAATTGCTACAGAGTAGTTCCAGGAACACTCTGAGTTTTAACACTTTCGCTGGCCACCGAGCTCCCCAGACATGAACATTATTGAGCATATCTGGGATGCCTTGCGACGTGCAGTTCAGAAGAGATCTCCACCCCCTTGTACTCTTACGGATTTATGGACAGCCCTGCAGGATTCACGGTGTCAGTTTCCTCCAGCACTACTTCAGACATTAGTCGAGTCCACGCAACATAGTGATCTGACACTTGTGTGTGCTCACAGGGGCCCTACATTATATTAGGCAGGGGTACCAGGTTCTTTGGCTCTTCAGTGCATATGACCACATGGCGAACTCTGGAAAAGAAACTATGAACTATTGCGCTTACATCAAAAGGAGACAGGAAATCTACCTAACAACAAACCTGACAGCACACACAGCTACAGAACGAGAAACAAAGGTACAATTACATCACTGCTCCACAAGCCATACAGTGTGTGACAGAGAGTAGCTCTGCTACCAATATTTTTTCCTCCCTTTCTTGTTCCATTTGCGGGTCGAGTTTCTGTAGAAGCAGTTAATCTCTATTCTTTAAATAACCGAACTCCCAATTGTAAAACAGCTTCAAAGGACTGATTGCAGAGGAGTTAAAGTGTTAAATATTTGAAGTTAAGCATGTAAGGAAGAAAGGTTTAAAAAATGGTTTGAAATTAGTTTGTTGGAAGTCGCCAAGTGCTCTCATTCTTAAATAATGGATGAATGTAATCTGGGTAACTGGCGCGCCATGAGATACGCTGCCAAAAGACATACACACAATTTCCGACTGAAATACCTGACTACTGTGTTAAACCTTTAACATAAGATTATACCTTTTAATGAGTAGATTTTAACAGCATTTAAATTTACAAATTCGGTCAGTAAGTATATGAAATACTGAAAATCAAATTTTTGTTGCCCCTGGAAACCGTTAGATGGGCGATGTACAAGTGGGACCGTGCACCATCAACAATGAACCATGAATCATGTCAGCCTTTATTTATTTATTTATTTAACCTGATCAGATTAGGGCCATCAGGCTCTCTCTTACATCGGACCAGTGTTCCACACATGCAGTATTTCACACATCAGAGTTACATCATGACAATAGTTTAAATGAGAAAATTAGATAACTCTAGTGACAATATGAATAAAGAGTAGTGACTAAGATCTAATAAAGTAAATGCGGCAGTATTTTTACAACAGGTGCTATACTTACAGATCATGATAAAAGCTATAATAATAACAGTAAAAAATCAAATAATAATGATAAACATGAGAAAAATTGGCAATAGTAATGAAGATTTGTGCAGATGTACGAGGGCGGTTCAGAAAGTAACCTCCGATTGGTCACAGTGCGGGTTGTGGGGGGAGTAGCGACGCCATCTGTGCGTTCACGCACTCAACAGGTCAGTCGGCATCAAGCCGTGGTCGAGTGAACGTCGTACCTGCGCTAGTTTAGTTTTTGTGGTAGTTTGAAATGTGTGCTGCAATAGAAAACCCCGCCAAATGTGAAGTGCGTGCTGTCATAAGGTTTTTTACAGCCAAAGGATATTCTGCAGCAGCTATTCATCGTGAGCTTTGTGCCGTGTACGGACCAAGAGTTATGAGTGAAGGAGTTGTCCGTGAATGGGTACGTTTATTTAAAAGTGGACGAGAAAACGTTCATGATGAACGGCCCTTCTTGAGTCCTTCAAGTGGGACGTTATCAACCATCCACCTTACAGCCCAGACCTGGCGCCAAGTGATTATCACCTCTTCATGCATTTGAAGAAATGGCTCGGGTCACAGCGGTTTGATGACGACGAAGAGCTCAAAGATGCGGTCACAGGCTGGCTCCAGGCACAAGCGGGTGATTTTTATGCAGAAGGAATTTCAAAGCTTGTGAAGAGATACGATAAGTGCCTCAATCGCTATGGAGACTATGTAGAAAAATAGTGCAAAGATGTAGTTGTAAGATGTATATATTAAAATATTTTTATTTAACTTGGTGTACTTTTTAAATCAACCGGAGGTTACTTTCTGAACGGCCCTCGTACATTAATATCTTGGTGTGTAAAGTAGATGTTTACTAGTATAGCGAGTTTTGGGGAAGGGAGATTTAAGGAGGGGGAAAGAGAGAAGTAATGAGGTGAAGTGCATTCATGTACAGAGGCAGGCATGACTGTTGCTTAAGTAGATACGTCATTAACTGTTTTTTTGAAGCCGGGCATGTTTTTAAGTTCTCTAACATAACGAGGGAGGTTATTCCATAGTCGGGTTCCTGCTACTGTAAAGGACTTGGAGAAGGTGAATGAGCGATGCAGTGGAACAGAGAGGATTTTATTATAATTGGAACGTGTGTTTCTGTCATGTTGTTCCGACATGAGCGTTTGGGACGAGGAGAGATATGAGGGACAGTGTACATTTATAAGGCAGTAGATGACACAGAGTGTATGGAAATCTCTGCGTTTGTCTGCACGCAGCCAGGACAATTTTGCACATGCTGGTGAAATGTGATCAAAAAGTCGAACGTCACAGATATATCGGACGCAGGCATTCATGACCAGTTCTAGACGTCGGGAATTTTCCTGAGAGAGGCCTTGTAGGATAATATCACTGTAGTCAATGATTGGGAGTATAAGCGTTTGTACTAATTTCTTTTTCAGATCGAAAGGGAAGAGTTTTTTGTATTTTTGTAGGACATGAAGGGTTGCTGATGCTTTTTTGCACACTGCAGTTACGTGCTCTGTCCAATTTAAATTTTCATCTATTATTACTCCCAAACTCTTTGCTGAGGGAAAGAAGTTAATATTTGTTCCATTTAGAATAAGATATGGTACGGATTCCCGATGTTTTGGGCTAATGAGCTTAGAGTGACCAACAAGTACCGCTTGGGTTTTAGATGGGTTTAGTTTTAGACCTATGTCCTGTGCCCATTTTGACAGTGCATCGAGGTCCGTATTGAAATTTTCAATAGCTTTCTTGAGATTGCTTGGTTTCGCACTTAGGTACAAATGAAGGTCATCAGCATACATATGTTATTTGCAATAGGTCAGAACCGATGACACATCATTGATATACAGAGAGAAGAGTATAGGACCTAATACTGAGCCTTGGGGAACGCCTGACACTTCCTGCCGCCATTGTGATTTTATATTCCCAGACAGGACGCGTTGCTGACGAGACGTCATGTATGAGCGAAACCATTGCACTGCACTTGGTGAGAAATTTAGACCGCTAAGTTTGGCTAGTAAGATGTCGAAGTCGACAGTATCAAATGCTTTGCTGAAATCTAAGAAGCAAATGATAGTCGCTTCTTGTCTGTCCATGGCAAGTTTCAGGTCATCTGTCACCTTTATCAGTGCGGATGTTGTGCTTCGATGTTTACGGAAACCAGATTGGTATTCGTCTAGTAGGTTGTTAGTAGTTAGGTAGTTGGTAAGCTGGTCATGAACTATATATTCTAAGGCCTTTGATAGTTCAGGAAGAAGGCAGATGGGGCGGTAGTCAGAGGGTGCTGTGGCGATGTCCTTTTTAGGCAGTGGCTTAATTTGTCCCAGTTTCCAGGCCTCAGGGAAAACACTTGTGATTAATGAATCGTTGAACATGTCTGTTATAGTTGGTCAATAATAAGTTTTGCCATCTGGATAGTGATGCCATCATGTCCAGTAGATGCTGATCTAATCCGCATTATGGTTTTCTTGACAGTACTGCAAGTGACGTGCTGTAGATAGAATTTTTCTTTGCTACAGTCATTCATCCCCATGAAGTAATCAATGATTCTCTGTTTTTTTTTTTTTTTTTTTTTTTTTTTTTTTTTTTTTGCGGTTCAGTTGTGGTTGTAGGTAATGTGAAGAAACTGTTTAGTTCTTCAGCTGGGACCATGGGATTTTCTGCAACTTTTATTTTGCCTAAACCGAGACTACAGAGATTTTTCCACAGGATAGGTGGTCTACATCTATTGTCAGCTAATGTACGGGCATGCCTGAGCTTAGCGTTTCTCACCGCTTGACTGACTTTGTTTCGTTTCTGCTTGTAAACAGTATGATTTTCAGGTGTAGGGTGTATCTTGTATGCTCGATGTGCAGCGTCTCTGAGATTCATGAGCTCTTTTAGTTCATCAGTCAGCCAAGGTGCAGGTTGCCTTTTTAGTTTTCTGGTCTTTATTGGAGCATATTTGTCATATAGTTGAGTAATTTTGTTAGTGAAATCCTGGAGTTTGTCGTTTATGTCCATGAGGGGAGTAGAGGTCATCCCCCAAACTAATTCTTGTGCCTCAGTTTCGAGTTCAGGCAAATTTATGCGTTTGGGGTCTCGGTATGTAGACAGTTTTTGTTTCTTTCTAGAACATTCTAGTGAATACGTCATGAAAATGATGTCATGGGCAGACATGCCGGGCGCAGATATTTGAGAGGTGCGGATTATTCTGTTTGGAGATTCTGTTGCGAATATATCTATGAAAGTGTGACTGGTAGTCGTGTGATGAGTAGGTGCCAGCTGAAGTAGCGTCATATTTGAGGAAGAAAGCATTCTCTTGAATTTCCCAGTGGAAGGACTATTGCGCAGAAAATTAATGTTAGTGTCACCTGCTATAATTACATGTTCATATGACGATTCGAGACTAGAGAGGGCAGTTTCGAAGCATGCGAATCCGCCTACTTTAGGAGGTTTGTAAAGGACACATATTAAGCACTTTCTGTTAAGGGATTTGATCTCTATGAACGTATATTCCTCTTGTTTATCTACAGTGTTGTCGGATGTGTGTAGTACTGTTTGGTGACAAATCAGAGCGTATGTACGCCCCTACTCCCCGCCCCCTCGTCTGTTGCATCTGTCGTATTTTAGGTATTTAATGAGCTTTTGTTTTGGAAGAAGTGAAGATATTCGAAAAATAGTTATGTCGTTGTGGATTAAAGGGAGAACTAAGACATACCTTGATACACACACATCAAAAAATGTTTTGCATCACCCCGGTTTCCAGAACTCCTGAAGATAGACGTTGACTGTGGATATTGTAACACAGACACAGTCCCTTTGACTGTTCAGAGATGTCACTAAACCCGCCCAAAGATGTAAACAACCATGCATGAGCAGCGCCTATTACACGGAGGGAGTCCGACACCCGATCAGTTCCAGTCATTCCACCAGGAAGGAGGTTCACAGCTCGTACTGTCTGTAGTTCAACCATGCCTAGACGGTCAATACTGTGGTTCGATCGCGTCCGCATTACCACTTTGTGACAAGAAGGGCTCTCAACAAGGGAAGTATCCAGGCGTTTCGGAGTGAACCAAAGCGATGTTGTTCGGACATGGAGGAGATACAGAGAGACAGGAACTGTCGATGAGACGCCTCGCTCAGGCTGTCCAAGGACTACTACTGCAGTGGATGACCACTACCTACGGATTATGGCTCGGAAGAACCCTGACAGCAACTCCACCATGTTGAATAATGCTTTCCGTGCAGCTACAGGACGTCGTGGTACGACTCAAACTGTGCTCACTAGGTTCTATGATGCGCAACTTCACTCCCGATGTCCATGGCGAGGTTCATCTTTGCAACCACGACACCATGCATCGCGGTACAGATGGGCCCATCAACATGCCGAATGGACCGCTCAGGATTGGCATCACGTTCTCTTCACCGATGGGTGTCGCATATGCCTTCAATTTAAAGAATCATCGGAGACGTGTTTGGAGGCAACCCAGTCAGGCTGAACGCCTTAGACACACTGTCCAGCGAGTGCAGCAAGGTGGAGGTTCCCTGCTGTTTTGGGGGTGGCATTATGTGGGGCCGACGTACGCCGCTGATGGTCATGGAAGGTGCCGTAATGGTTGTACGATACGTGAATGCCATCCTCCGACCGATAGTGCAACCGTATCGGCAGCATATTGGCGAGGCATTCGTCTTCATGGACGACAATTCGCACCCCATCGTGCACATCTTGTGAATGACTTCCTTCAGGATGACGACATCGCTCGACTAGAGTGGCCAGCATGTTCTCCAGACATGAACCTTATCGAACATGCCTGGGATAGATTGAAAAGGGCTCTTGATGGACAACATAACCCACCAACGTCTCTGAGGGATCTACGCCGAATCGCCTTTGAAGAGTGGAACAATCTGGACCAACAGTGCCTTGATAAACTTGTGGATAGTATGCCGCGAAGAATACAGGCATGCGTCAATGCAAGAAGGCGTGCTGTTGGGTGTAACAGGTACCGGTGTGTTCAGCAATCTGGACTACCACCTCTGAAGGTCTCGCTGTAAGGTGGTACGACATGCAATGTGTGGTTTTCATGAGCAATAAAAAGGGCGGAAATGATTATGTTGATCTCTATTCTAATTTTCTCTACAGGTTCCGGAACTCTCGGAACCGCGGTGATGCAAAACTTATTTTGATGTGTGTATTTATGCTATTCGCACGCATTGAGAAGCTTTTGTAGAAAGGAATGGTTCCAATGTTCAAGTAAGCAAGGCTTTCGTTTTGTAAGTGTTTTGATAATAGCAAATAATATCTATAATGTTGAAAATGCTGCACGAGTAACTCCTTTATAAAGTATATGGACTTCATTGTTCAGTTTACGTGTGCATGTGAAGACGTAAATCTATGAGCGTTAAGATCTGTATTAAGATTCATGGATGATATCACCCTGCCAGATAAAGGTAAACAAAAGCTACTGAACACAATGCACTGGTTAAACGACTAAAGTTAAGACGACGGGCACAATAGCTCAAGCAAGTAATTTCGTAATGAAAGGGGCAGTGGAGTGCACGAATTGTATAGCAAGCAGTGTCCAGAGAAAGTAAGGCAGATTACTGGGAATGTTGTTCAGATATGATATGCAGATCAGAAAGACACGAGGAATACCTCAAAACAGTCAAATTATTTACGGCATAGAAAAAATAACGAAATGAAATAGCTTCTACACAGAGGGAAGAAACAAAGATTACACTTGACGTACCGAAAACCTATATGATGCTACTGTTATATTTGTTGATAATGAAGCGTGTTATTCGAAAAGTAAGACACATGTGTTGAGGCGGTATGTAATGTTATTTCAGAGATTACAAATTCGAATCATATTTCCAAAGATCTTGGCAACATGAACCCTGTTATCAGTAAGACGTTACAGCATCTCTGGCCTGGATGCATGTACTGATATGGCTAAAAAAAAAAAAAAGTTCAAATGTGTGTGAAATCTTATGGGACTTAACTGCTAAGGTCATCAGTCCCTAAGCTTACACACTACTTAACCTAAATTATCCTAAAGACAAACACACACACCCATGCCCGAGGCAGGACTCGAACCTCCGCCGGGATCAGCCGCACAGTCCATGACTGCAGCGCCTTAGACCGACTGATATGGACTCACGGTGAAAATGCACTGCAACAGTTCGTCGATCACATGAAAGGTGTCAATCCCACCATTAAATTTACCATTGAGAAGGAGAAGGGTGGCAAGCTACCGTTCTTGGATGTTTTATTTGAGCGTAAGGCAGGAGGCCGGCTTGGTCATTCAGTATACAGGAAACCGATGCACACTGATCGGTGCTTTTTACCACCCTGTACACAAGCAAGCGGCCCTGAACATGTTGGTGCACAGAGAAAAATTTATTTTTGACGATGGATACCGTGCGTGGTCTGAGGCGTCTTGTCACGGTCCGCGCGGCTTCCCCAAATGGCTCTGAGCACTATGGGACTTAACATCTGAGGTCATCAGTCCCCTAGAACTTAGAACTACTTAAACCTAACCAACCTAAGGACATCACACACATCCATGCCCGAGGCAGGATTCGAACCTGCGACCGTAGCGGTCGCGCGGTTCCAGACTGAAGCGTCTAGAACCGCTCGGCCACACCGGCCGGCGGTTTCCCCCGTCGGAGGTTCGAGTCCTCCTTCGGGTACGTGTGTGTGTGTGTGTCGTCCTTAGACAAGTTAATTTAAGTTAGATTAAATAGTGTGTAAGCTTAGGGACCGATGACCTCAGCAGTTTGGTCCCATAAGACCTTACCACAAATTTGCAATCTTCTGACGACGACCACCTACAGTCTGAATTGCAGCACTTGAGAGACGTGTTGAGAGAGAATGTTTATAGCAAGAGAGAAATTGCAAACGCTTTCAGGTGCCATCGAAGAAAGACGGATTCTGAATCGGCAGGGCCGGCCGCGGTGGCCGAGCGGTTCTAGGCGCTTCAGTCCGGAACAGACCTGCTGCTACGGTCGCAGGTTCGAATCCTGCCTCGGGCATGGATGTGTGTGATGTCCTTAGGTTAGTTAGGTTTAAGTAATTCTAAGTCTAGGGGACTGATGACCTCAGATGTTAAATCAATAGTGCTTAGAGCCATTTGAACCATTTGAATCGGCAGAAGAGCCCAAGCCGGCTGCTTACCTGCTATACTGTGGGGCAGCGAACGAAAAGTTAGGACATGTGCTATAGAGACATGGACTGACATCAGTGTTTTGGCCCGTCCAAGATACGGGATTTGCTGCTCCCTGTTAAACGCGACACAGCTCTTCAAGTGCCTGGTGTGTATGGTGTCCGTTACGAATGCAGCAGTACCTATACAGGGTGATCCATTGATAGTGACCGGGCCAAATATCTCAGGAAATAAGCATCAAACGAAAAAAATACAAAGAACGAAACTCGTCTAGCTTCAAGGGGGAAACCAGATGGCGCTATGGTTGACCCACTAGATGGCGCTGCCATAGGTCAACTGGATATCAACTGCGTTTTTTTAAACAGGAACTCCCATTTTTATTACATATTCGTGTAGTACGTAAAGAAATATGAATATTTTAGTTGGACCACTTTTTTCGCTTTGTGATAGATGGCGCTGTAATAGTCACAAACGTGTAAGTACGTGGTATCACGTAACATTCCGCCAGTGCGGACGGTGTTTGCTTCGCGATACATTACTCGAGTTAAAATGGACCGTTTACCAATTGCGAAAAAAGTCGATATCGTGTTGATGTATTGTGATCAAAAGCCCAACGGGCGTGTGCTATGTATGCTGCTCGGTATCCTGAACGACATTATCCAAGTGTCCGGACCGTTCGCCGGATGGTTACGTTATTTAAGGAAACAGGAAGCGTTCATCCACATATGAAACGTCAACCACGACCTGCAACAAATGATGATGCCAGAGTAGGTGTTTTAGCTACTGTCGCGGCTAATCCGCACATCAGTAGCAGACTAATTACGCGAGAATCGGGAATCTCAAAAACGTCGCTGTTGAGAATGCTACATCAACATCGATTGCACCCGTACCATATTTCTATGCACCAGGAATTGCAAGACGACGACTTTGAACGTCGTGTACAGTTCTGCCACTGGGCACAAGAGAAATTACGGGACGATGACAGATTTTTTGCACGCGTTCTATTTAGCGACGAAGCGTCATTCACCAACAGCGGTAACGTAAACCGGCATAATATGCACTACCGGGCAACGGAAAATACACGATGGCTGCGACCAGTGGAACGTCAGCGACCTTGGCGGATTAATGTATGGTGCGGCATTATGGGAGGAAGGATAACTGGCACCCATTTTATCGATGGCAATCTAAATGGTGCAATGTATGCTGATTTCCTACGTAATGTTCTACCGATGTTACTACAAGATGTTTCACTGCATGACAGAATGGCGATGTACTTCCAACATGATGGATGTCCGGCACATAGCTCGCGTGCGGTTGAAGCGGTATTGAATAGCGTATTTCATAACAGGTGGATCGGTCGTCGAAGCACCATACCACGGCCCGCACGTTCACCGGATCTGACGTCCCCGGATTTCCTTCTCTGGGGAAAGTTGAAGGATATTTGCTATCGTGATCCACCGACAACGCCTGACAACATGCGTCAGCGCATTTTCAATGCATGAATGGAACTTCTCGCTGTTGAGAGGAATGTCGTTACACGTCTTGCCAAATGCATTGAGGTTGACGGACATCATTTTGAGCATTTATTGCATTAATGTGGTATTTACAGGTAATCACGCAGAAATTAGGTACATGTTTCACATTGGAACAAACGTACCTACGTTCTGTATTTTAATTTAAAAAACCTACCTGTTACCAACCGTTCGTCTGAAATTGTGAGCCATATGTTTGTGACTATTACAGCGCCATCTATCACAAAGCGAAAAAGTGGTCCAACTAAAACATTCATATTTCTTAACGTACTACACGAATATGTAATAAAAATTGGGGGTTCCTATTTAAAAAAACGCAGTCGATATCCGTTTGACCTATGGCTACGTCATCTAGCGGGCCAACCATAGCGCCATCTGGTTTTCCCTCTTCAAGCTAGACAAGTTTCGTCCTTTGTAGTTCTTTCGTTTGCCGCTTATTTCGCGAGATATTTGGCCCTGTCACGTTCAATGGACCACCCTGTATAGTTCAGACAATTCGAACAGTTGCAAAGCGTTGTACTGAGTACAAGTGACATATTAAACGATGGGAGCATGACAAGTTGAGCATTGCCTGGATAAAGGACAAAAAATACAGTTTGGAAACGCTAGAGTCTTGGCTCATGCGTCAACACACCGGGATTCCGTTATAAAAAGGCGGCTAAGATTAGAATGAACAGCAACAATAATTTTAACAGAGACCAGGGTACACACTTAGTAGGGCGTGGGAGCCTGCTTTGGATGTCGGAAGGAAGCAACGACGGATGCTTGACGCTCGTAGGGAGGCGGGGGCAGCAGTTTCAAACGTGACGTCCGATCCTCGCGCCTACTGGCGTCACTCGGTCCTGTGGCGGGCCGGGGCTACTGAGCCGCCCAGCTCAGGTGTTCAGCACACGCAAATGGTTCAAATGGCTCTGAGCACTATGGGACTTAACTTCTGAGATCATCAGTCCCCTAGACTTAGAATCACTTAAACCTAACTAACCTAAGGACAGCACACACATCCATGCCCGAGGCAGGATTCGAACCTGTGACCGTAGCGTTTGTGCGGTTCCGGACTGAAGCGCCTAGAACCGCGCGGCAACAGCGGCCGGCGCTCAGAGCACGCATCGATTCGGCTCTCTCTGATTGGTGCCAGAGGCCGCAGCGTAGCGATATAAGCGGGAAACCGTACCAACACCGGCAATGTTCAGTCTGGTTGGAGCCCTGACGTTTACACGCGAGCACGTGCGCGTTGTTTGTAACGGTCACGAGTTGTGCTCAGCGTTACTAGATGTGGTGTCTAAGTCGACGTTGATTTGTCATTTGCCTACCTGGGCTTTACAGACGACAGGAGGTAGGGTATTTGTCGGCTGGGGTTCTGGTTACGTCAGTCGAGCTGAGGCTAAACATAAATAGAGCCAAGGAAAGGAACCCGCGACTAGGCGAATCTTCCGCCTCCCCTCCATGTGGCACTGTGACATCTGCCAATCACCGTCCATTCCGGCATGAGGCGGAGGCGCCGATACTGACACCACCCAACAGGCTAAGGACCGAGGGCAATGAGCCTCCTGCCACAAGTCACTGGTCACCATTGCACCACTGACAGTGCTACCGATTCACGAAAACCTTGTCTGCAGCCCTCTGTAAGGGGCCAGTCTTCCACATCGTCATCCAATGACATGGCCAACTGGTGATAGACTTCTGACCCTCTGACTGTCATGCCGATTGGGGTTGACCCATCGTTTTGTCGGCCCAGGGGGCATCTGAGGGCTCCACCCCTGTCGGTCTCTCCCCCCCCCCCCTCCTCACGCCCCCCCTCCTCATGGCTGAATCAGATTCGGATGCCGCCCTACCTGCAGAAGCTTCACCTGTTGGTGCCATGGACCAGGACACGAGTTTCTCTCCTGACCCCACTTCTCAGAACCCACCACCAACATCATCATCAGGATAAGATACCTCCTACTGAGGTTTACATTAAACTGAATAATGAACCGCAGCGCCTTACTACAGGCCAGCTGTGGGCAGTTTATCAGAAAGAACATGTTAAGTACCTGCTTTACATGAAGGACAACTACCTCATAGTCCTCAACTTTGTGAAGTCGAGGGCCACGAATTACTACACAAATTGGGCTTTTGGCGATAGAAAAACGAAAACCGTAATCAAAGACCTTCTGTATTTTTAAAGCTAATGGCATTAAGCAGATGAAGACTGAATTGAACACCTTCCTCTATGACCACAATGTGGACATTTTACTTATTACAAAAACCCACCTCAAACTGGCGGACGATTTTCGTCTACGCAACATGGTTTGCTATCGCACAAACCGCCTCCATTGCTGAGGTGGGGCCACAGCAGTGTTCCTACATCAGACACTCGTCCACATTCATAGGGCTATCCAACCACTGGAACATACAGATACCACAACAGTCACTGTCTCTACTCACCTTGGAGCCATCACTTTTGTTACGGTGTATTTGAGTTCTAACCTGCCACTTCTCAAAGCGGACCTCCACATGTTCACATTATTTGACAGACTCATTGTTGGGGCTGATCCGGCTTGGGATTTTCGCATCACTAATCACAAGTGCTGACTCCTCCTTGAAATGGAATATACTCTGGCACTGTCAGTCTATGCCCCCTCCCCCCTCATACTCCCATACATATGTCAGTCTGCTCCATCTGCCAGCTGGACATTCTGGATGTGGCTATTTTCAAGAACATTGTGGTACAGTTTTCGTTGTAAACGCTCCAAGAACTGTCATATGACCACGATCCAGTGCTTCTGTACCTTACCGATGTCCTTAGACATCCGTTCTACCTTGACCATCAGGGATTGGAACAAATTTACCAGGGCCCTCGACAACACCACCCAACAAAGTCCCAACCTGCAAACGCCTGCCAATCTGGTTAGTGCTGTCGATTACCTAACTACGAAAATCAAGAAGGCAACGGAGGCCTCTACTTCCATTGTAGCCAGGGCTTTAACATGACTGAATTACTTGTCACCCAGATAGCACAAACTGAGAATTCACAAGAATCACTACCACTGGCGGTGGAAGCAGTTTCGTTACCCTCAGGATAAGTATCACCTGGGGTATCTCCAACATGAATTCTGCCACCACCATAGTGATTGAAAAACAGAACAATGGACAAGATATCCACTTTTCTTCTCCAACGTAAGTCAGAATGGGCGGTTGTACAAGCCCTGAAGTGCTCTGTAGTGAAGACCAATCATCCCTTCTGCATGGAAGATGGCTTAACTTACGATGTCCTCCTTATGGTGGAAACTCTGGTCGATGAATATGAGGCCCAGAATCAACTGCTCATCCAGGACCTCATGCCTTATGAACTCCAGGATGAACACGATATTCTGGTGGCTGTTATCACTTGCAGAAATAGACCATCTCTTACTGTCCTTCACCTTACGTCCCTGGGAGAAATCCAACGGATCCTCTGGTGGAAGTGTGGGCAGTCAGCTCCCAGATTAGCTGGTATCTTAAATGAACAATTCCTTTGGCTTCTGCAGAGGCCACTGGTCTCATTCACTAGCATTCTGAACTGCTGTCTCACAACTGGCCATCACCCCCCCCCCCCCCCCCACACACACACACACAGTGGAAGCAGGCCTAACCGATTGCCATCCCTAAGCCCAGTAAGGATCGTACAATCCTTACCAACAACACACCGATGCCATGGTGAAGGTCTTGCAATCTTTGATCCTCCACAGCGTTTTCCTGTCACAATCTATCCAGAACATTCGGTTTCACTTCCCACCTGTTGTCCAAACCACGAATTCTTACGCTCACAGAACACGTCCATGTGGACGCCAGCGGTTTTTCTAGGCCTATAAAACGGTTACAACGGGATTTACTAGGACAATCTCGTGTACAAAATTCTGACGCAGACGACCATTCTGGACATCTATATCAATATCGTGGATGATTTCCTCCATGATAGGACCTTCTTGCGTATTCAGCTAGGAAAATGCTCGAGCATACATCGCATGCCGATGGGTACCTCTCAAGGCTCTGTGTTGTTTCCCATCCTCTCTAATATTTATGTTAATGATGTACCCGTTTCTCCCACAGTGGCACCCAGTGCAATATGCTAACGGTACAGCGCTCTATACAACCAGCTACAACACCGACCAAATCACTATTCATCTCCAGGGGCAGATGGATGCAACAACATTGCCCTCAATGGCGCCAAAACTACGGCGGTCTTCTTCAACAAATGGCGTTCTATCCTCCGCCACAACATTTCTATTGCACGCCGCCAGGTTCCACGGTCCCCAGATACCAAATATGTAGGAGTCTGGATGAATAACAAACTCCTCTTCCAGCGACATGCCGAATAAGTCACCCAAAAGGGATAGAAGTTGATACAATATTGTACCCTCTTCAACAGTATTGAATTGAACTTAAACAGCAAGCTACAACTGTACCATATGGTTGTCCACCCTTCCTTCCCTATGGCATCACTGTGTGGACCACAATTACTGCCTCCCAGATGCAGACCTTGCAGCACCTGCAAAATAAGGTGCATTAGTGGAGCCTGCATGCCCCTCCACTCACGAGGACTGTTAACCTACACGAGGAGGGATCATGGCCTCTCTCAAGACATCCATTCAACAAAAGGCAAGGTGACTCTGTGACATCCTGTGCGACTTGGTCAGCGGCTTGCAATACATTGGCATTACCACTCCCCATCACTGGCACCGCCACCGTGTTTCTCTTACTATCCTTGAGGACGCAGGTTCGGACCATGGCTAACGATAGCCCTGGTATGGCCACTAATAATGTATCAGTTTTGATACGGCCACTCATTATGTGAAATCCTTGGTACATTAACTACCTAAGTAGTTGTTTTTCTTCTTACTGACAACCTTGAACTCCCACATCTTAAATGTGCAATTCAGTTATATCATTCCAATGATACCATTATAAATAGGAAAATTTTACACCCACACCAAGACAGCTAGACCACTCAACACCGCTGACGCTGTACCACAACTAGTCAGTGGTTTTACTCCAGCCGACGATGGTGGGGATAGACATCGAAAGCTCGAAAATTTCACTCGAATTGACGTGGCTTGAAAATCGAGTAGATTTTATACAGACATGCCAACGTGAAAGTCTCCGAGGAATGGCTCTGAGCACTATGGGACTTAACTTCTGAGGTCATCAGTCACCTATAACTTAGAACTACTTAAACCTAACTAACGTAAGGACATCACACACATCCATGCCCGAGGCAGGATTCGAACCTGCGACCGTAGCGGTCGCGCGGTTCCAGACTGTAGCGCCTAGAACCGCTCGGCCACCTCGACTGGCAGTCTCCGAGGACACGTTCCATTTGGTTCTTGATATAGGTATCCCACTCATACAATTATAGGTGGTTGTGACCTCAATCTACCCTCGAGATGTTGGCAAAAATACATGTTTAAAGTCAGTGGTGGGCATAAAACGTCGTCCGAAATCGCACCGTATTCTTTCTCAGAAAATTATTTTGTACAATTAGTTCAGGAACCCATTCGGATTGTGGATGGTGGCGAAAACGTACTTGACATCTTAACAACAAATAGCTCCGCGCAAATAGGGAGCACCATGACGGTTGCTGCAATGAGACTGAATACCGTAACATCCAAACCCGCCAAAAATAAGCTCAAAATACTTATGCATCTTTTTAAAACAGCAGATAAAAATTCGATTGACGCCTTTAGGGACAGTTTCCATTCCTCATAATCTGATTACGCTAGAGTAGACCATATGTGGTTTGAATCCAGAGAAATAGTGTCGACGGAATTGAGAGATATATTCCAAATAAACTAATAAGAGGCGGTTCTGATCCCTTGTCATATTTAAATAGTGCAAAGTCCTCACGACTGGCGAAGTTTTATAGAAGCTCGAAATTTAGTGTGAACGTTCTTGCAAATTGCTTTTTTAAATCTGGCAGAAAAGCCAAAAAGATTCTGGCCGTATGTAAAGTACACCAGCGGCAATGCACAATCAATATCTTCACTGCGCGATAACAATTGTGATGTTCTTGTTGACAGCGCCACTAAAGCAGCGTTACTAAACAAGGTTTTTTTGAAACCCCTTCACAAAACAAGACGAAGTAAATTTTCCACAATTCGAATCAAGGACAACTGCCAGCGTGAGTAACTTAGAAGCAGATATCGTCGCTGTAGCGAATTAGTTTGTAATCAATAAAAATAAGGCCTCCAGTCCTTAGTGTGTAACGGCAGAAGCTCTCTCGTCTGGCATGGATCCTCAGTTCCAGTGCTGTAAGTGCCAGGCCGAGTGTCTTGTAGCGAAGCACTGCCGCAACGCAATTCGGTCCGTTAAGGGGAGCCGAAGGTGCCTATGCTGCCCATGTTAAAATCACTAAGTTTGAGGAACATTTATGAATAAACTACCAAATAGAAAAATTTGAATTTTTTTTACATATAGAGTGGTTTAGTATTGCAGTTATGACAGAGGGATTTTGGAGTATCTTTTCTAGTTTCCTTCCAATTATTTTTTTTATTAATGATCCAATTTTTTTACAAATAATTGCTTTATAATTAAACTGAAATGAAACTACTGAACATATTGCCAAATGGCTGTGTTACAATGTAAGTTTGACCACTAGGAGTGGATTTTGAGAAAATTTTCCTTATATTCGTAAAATTCTAATTTACGGGAAATGGCTATCAAAGTTTCTCAATACATTCCTGCACTATAGGATGGATTATCAGGGTCTTCTTCTTCATCCTCCAAAAGCTTCCTCTTCTGTCTTCTTTTCTGGCCTGTTGTTCCATCATACTTCATATGCCTTTCTCTTCTTTCTGCTCCTCTTATCCTTTCTCTGTCAGTATTTCTTAGTGCCTTCAGAGCTTCACACTTCACACTGTTCCCTTGGTTGTAGGTTGCTATTGCATCATAAATGCCAAAGTGCAGTGTTTTTATGCTTACAAACACCCTTTTAGGAATCACTTTCCAAATCAAATTGTTTACGCTCTCATTAGGATTCTGCGTCTTTCCGTGTAGACATCTGTGTAACAATTCTGGCTGTGCTAAGTCATGAAAAATTGGTTTTATTGTTCCCTCCTGATTCTTGTACATACTGCATATTACCCGCTTTACACAAGAAGTATAATACTACCAACAACAGGCGCAACACTGAACTAATTCGAAACGGTAAACAGCAAAGAGACGATGTTCCGCGCTCTTATTCATTGTAGTATCGCAACTTCGTATTAGTGTTAATTTTCTTTCACCTACGTTCTTCCTCTTCTTATATACACGGTTACTAAAACGTGGCATCGTAACCAGAACAAAAGTGTACGACAATATTAAATGGAGCAAGATGTTCGAAATTCTGAGGAAAATAGGAGTAAGCTGTAAGGAAATACGGGTAATATTTGTCACAGAAAACAATGTAGCCAACCCTTGCACACTCGCTGTATGCGTAACATAAGGCGCTGTATGCGTAACAGGCCGAGAAAATCCCAAGCAGTTCGCCAGGAAGTCACGAGAGCGTGTTTGATGCATTCAGCGGCCGCCCATTTCCCAAAACGGGGCCGAAGGCGGAGTGGCGGCTGCGGCCACACCGACGCAGCGGAGGAGAAGACAACGACGACGGCGCCGGCGGCCGGCTAAGACCAGCCCGGCGCATCAGAGAGATAGAGATGGGCAAACTCGTTCATCCTTGGGAACTAGTTCACAGCTGATCGTTATTTTTTGGGGACCGTTCATTTTTACTCGTTCACCGTTCATTTGTGCTTGGTATATGGTTCTTATGAAAAACTGAAAACTAGTAGTGTAGGTGACTGAAGGATGGAGGGCACCAACAGGGGGCACTTGCCTCCCCCCTGGAGTATAGAGTTTTTATTCATTACAGAATTCTTACACACTTTTAGAAGTAATTTCTGTGATTCTGCAGAACCTCTCGTTTAGCCAACTGTAGCGTTGTGTGACTGATCGCAGGGAAATAATATAGGGTGGCGCACGGAAAACCGGCCCCGAGTACAGACTGCTCGCCAATTACGGACGATGTGTTGCCCGTTACGAGCAGATACAACAAACAGACAAACATGTAATAATTAGACAGTGAAGAAATAACAAGCTAACGCAAGCAACAATGGCGAAACAATCGATGACGATGTGTAGAGAGCTGGAGAAGAGAACATGAAAATCTCACGCGACGCGCATGGGCTATAGCACATGTAGTCTTGTAAACCTGTTAGTAGCTGTTTCCCAACTTAATAGACCACAAGTGTCTTGCATAAAACTCTTCGTTTCGACTTCCACTACATAGCTATGCTACGTTGAAAACAATAATCGTTTACACCCTATATATACTTCACGTTGTTTCTGGGTTCGTAGGCGAAGTAGACTTTATGGAAGCATAAAATAAAATGTGGTTTTCTCATCATACTTGCGTCACACGGTTAGTAAAAATTAGGTCTTTATGTTGCATTATTAAAGTTAATGCAGCAATAATAATAATAATTAAGTTCACAGTAGTAAAGTTTTTGGTTTGAAAGCTCCTTCTGAACAAATGTTTTTGAGATAATAAGTAAATACGATTTTATGGCAATCTATGTCTTTTCAGATGGAGAGGCACCGCTTTTCCTACTGAGCCAAAATGACCCACAACCCACTTTTTTTCTAAAAAAAAAAAGAAACTAAACTAGCAGGTAATGCAAATTGGAAACAACCAAACTTAAAAATAATTAGAGCCTTCCTAAATGTAATGTTTTGTATATGAAAGATACACGAAAATCGTTTTATATGAATTTTCTTACACTAAAAATTAAGCACATTATTGAAAGTTAGTTGCTGAATGAAGTCGATGAAACCAAAAAATATATGAAGAACAAAAAAAAAAAAAAAACTTGTCTTGTTATAAGTATGTCTTCTGCTGTTCATCGATATAATGAAGTGAGCTGATATGCCCTTTTGTTACCTGAAAAGACGTACGTATTACATACAACGTAATTTTTATGTAATTTACGTAACTATAAAATACTTTTTGATTACCGGTCGTGGACGCTGAACAGCCAGACCCAAGTGCAAGAACAGTTTGGAACACATGTAAAATAGGCGAGCGCAGTGAACGAAACGAACAACTGGATACTGAACTAACTAGTACCAGTCGGCAGTGGAACTGAGACAGGTGGCCATGCGAAGAACGACGAGTGCGGCCGAGGGAGACCGAGACTGAGACGAGCACGGGACCGAGGGTGGAACGAGAACTGCCGAAGTGACCGCCGCGACCGAAGTGAACTAGAGAACTATTAACCGATCGTTCCTCGTTCCCGGGAGCTATAAGTAGACCGCCGTGACCAAAGTGAACTATGAACCGATCGTTCCTCCGTTCCCGGGGACTATAAGTAGACCGCCGCGACCGAAGTGAACGATGAACCGATCGTTCCTCGGAATTCGTTCCTCGGTCCTTTCGTTCATCTTGGTGAACCGTTTCTTTGCACCCGTTCGTTCGCGAACTACCCATCTCTACAGAGAGATAGCACAGAGGCAGTTCTCCCATCCAACAGCAGGGAAGACCGCCCAATGGCGCACGGTTGGGACGCAGCTCCCGTCCCCGAGAAGAGCAGCGGTGGCGACGTTCACGTATCGAGGAGGTAGCGACAGCGGCCTTCAAGGCCGTCACGGCGGCAGAGAGGGCCGCCTTCGCGGTTGCCCTGGCTGCGAAGGGGGAGGCCTTGAGGCAACTGCGTGCAGTCCGCGCCTGAGGTCCACCATCAGCAGCAGGGGTGCAAATCCCAGATAACTGCTCCCGCACCCTCGCAGAAGAGCGTCACCAGTAAGCAGAAGTTTTGTAAGGGTGCCTGCCCCGGTAACCGCTCCAGCAGCGCCGTAGGAGAAGGGTACCACGATGACATCCGTCGCCCCAATGGCAAAGTCGACGACGGCGAAAGCCACGGGCGTGACCAGTGCCAATGCTGAAGAACAGAAGGCAGCATTCATCGTCAAAGTACGCAACTCAGCGAAGAGTCAGCAGTGCAGTTCATTGAGCAGGCAGCCCTGCAGTAAACACGAGATGCCGCACAACAGCGAGCAGCCGCCGTTCAACTTTGCTGCGACAAGTCACCACTGACACGGCGCAGCAAAAGGCTCCCAGCACCGCACTGGATTGCTCTCATTATAAGGATCTTTGGCTCTGAACGGTATCGATGCATGATAGCCACTACTAAAATAACCTACTCCTGCATAATCTGTAGCAGGCAGCAAGAAAAACGCTACTGCTCTTAGTACCCGTCCAGACTATCGCAGCGGTTTTTTCCCTTGGCGGCTGCCTTGGTACTTTTTCCCCCCTCTGCCCTTGAAACCGCTACCCTTCGTTCGCTTTTCGTCCATTGCCTACCTCCTCGATGCAAAAGTATTATTGGGTAATCCTACCCAGATGTATGGATATCACCATAGCCCCACATCCCGTGAAGTCCTCGATTAGTAACTAATAAATACGGAGGTGACAGTAGATTTACTGCCCGCATCTCGTGGTCGTGCGGTAGCGTTCTCGCTTCCCACGCCCGGGTTCCCGGGTTCGATTCCCGGCGGGGTCAGGGATTTTCTCTGCCTCGTGATGGCTGGGTGTTGTGTGCTGTCCTTAGGTTAGTTAGGTTTAGGTAGTTCTAAGTTCTAGGGGACTTATGACCACAGCAGTTGAGTCCCATAGTGCTCAGAGCCATTTGAACCAGTAGATTTACTGTGAAGGTCACCACGTCGGTGTGGGTGTGGAGGGGGTCCACCCTTTAAATGGAATGCTTACACTACGATTATCCTCCCTCTTCTGGAGTACACAACAGGTAGGAGTCGACGGAGGAAATCGAAAAGGTTCGAAGAAGAGCGGTTCGCTTTGTACTGTCAGGAAATAGGAGAGACAGAGCCATTTGATCATGATAATAAAATAAGAGAAACAGGGGCTCGCATGGAAAGATTTAAGTGTTCGTTTCTCCTGTGGGCTGTTCGAGAGTGTAACGGTAGAGAAATAGCTCGAATGTGGTTTGATAACCCTTCTGTCAGACACTGAAATGTGAAATGGAGAGTAGTCATGTAGATGTAGGTAACCTGGATACTAGCATCGGAACAGAGTTGATGCCAGAGCTGGTCCCATACAAGCTCTATTGGGAACAGATCTATGATATTTCTGGCCAGAGGAGGACTTCAACATCGGAGAAACACGAGCATTGTCCTTTCAAAAAAAAATATTTTCTTTGGATATTTGTGGTAAGGTCTTATGGGACCAAACTGCTGAGGTCATCGGCCCCTAAGCTTACACACTACTTAACCTAACTTAAACTAAGGACGACCCACACACCCATGCCCGATGGAGGACTCGAACCTCCGACGGTGGGAGCCGCGCGGACCATGACAAGACGCCTCAGACCGCGCGGCTACCCCGCGTGGCGCTTTTTGAAAAAGTGTACCACGATACGGTCATGGGAGGGGTAAGACACGAGGACACAGGAGACGTGAAGCACCATTTGTGCACTACTAGCGGTAACCTGACTCACGGCTCCCGTCGCCGTGAGTCCAGGAGTAACACCGCTGAGCCTCTGCAAAACATTGTAACCTCCGCCCTTGTCTCCGCCATACTCGTCGACGATGATTATCCGGAGTAGTGCTGGAGTGCGATTCACCGCTGAACACATAACGACGCAATTCGCCACTAGTCCGCGCCTCCCGGTCACGGCACCGCTCGAAATGCAGCCGTTTGTGTTGCGATGTTAACACCAGTCTACCCGTGGGACGCTAATTTCTTAATCCGCTGGTCTCCACCATAATGTGGGATTACGTAAAATTTTATAAATGTCCATTGCTTGTTCCCAGAAGACAGGCGCAGATGTGAAGGGGTTACAATGTGGAGTCTTGTCAGTGGCTGATTACGCTTTCACACACGGGTGCGCGTCATCTCGGTCTCCGCCACAGCGAACACTCAACACCTGACGCTCTTCACGCCCCTTACGTACCCTAACAGGCCTGCTACCTACACTATAACTCACCGGTGGCTGTCCTGTCTGTCTCGGACAACTGCAACTCTAATCATTTGCATATCCACTGATGGTGCTTACGTGTAAGAAATTACATTGACATACCCTCGTGGCTTCTGTGTGCTTAGCTTTTTTTGTCAGATGTGTACATATTTCGACAGTCTCCAAGTATGCATTATTCAGTTTGCCCAAGACACTGTAGGCAACATCTAAGCAGTGCCAATAGAAGCTAAACAGTGTGACGAGATGCGTCACGTCGCAAGTGTTAATCACAGCAGTATGGAGTCTGACCCTGGTGCAGATCCTCCTAAGCGCCTTTCACCAAAAACGGCCTCCTTGTGAAACGGCTAATCATTTAATTTCTTATTAAATTAGCAGTGTTCAGAGGACATCGTTAGTAGTTCAACTTTCGGGAAACACACTTACTTCGTGAACGGGAATGAGTGGTATATTTCATTTGCAGTCTAGTCCCGTTGACATCGTCTCTACATACTTATGTGTAAATTTTCACTTACTTTTTTCTGACACATTATTGGTATTCGGCACTGTTAATGCTTTAAATTATAGCTGTACTTTTCGTTGCTTCTTTGAGAGTGGTGAATTAATAAAAGCTAGACCCTTGGGAGAACATACAATGACAAAACCATGCCACTTACTATCCTAGCTATATGAGACAGGCGAATTGCCCTCGGACATAAAGAAGAATGTAATAATCACAATTCCAGAATAAGGCAAATGCTGACAATTGTGAATACTTCCAGACCATGACTTTAATAAGTCATGGTTGAAAATATTGCCACGAATTACTTGCAGAAAACTGGAGAGATTGGTAGACATTGATCTAGGGCAAGATCAGTTTGGGATCTGGAGAAATGAAAGAACACGCGAGGCAATACTGACACAACGACTCAGCTTAGGAGATACACTAAAAGAAGGCAAGCCTACATTTATGGCATTTGTACACTCACAGAAAGCTTTCGGTAATTTTGATAGGAATGCCAAGCAGAAATTTGGAAAGAGAAGTAAAGTTCAGGGACAAGAAATAAAAATTTGAGGTTTGTCTATCGCATTATTTGTCAGAGACGGCAAAGGACTTGGAAGATCAGTTTTGAACAGAGGGTGTAAGATGAACGTCTACAAAAGTAAAACAAGGGTAAAGGAATGTAGTCGAATTAAATCAGGCGAAGCTGAGCGAATCAGTTTAGGAAATCTGACACTGAAAGTAGTAGATGAGTTTTGCTGTTTGGACAGCAAAATAACTGACGCTGGCCGAAGAGGAAACGCAGACTGGAAATGACAAGACACGTACCTTTGAAGAAGAGAATATAAGGGCAAGGAAGTCTTTTGTATGGGTATTCGTCTGGCGTGTGGCCTTACATGCAAGTGAAACAGGGTTATTTGTACAAGAAGAGAATAGATGCTTCTGAAATGCAGAGCTGCAGAAGAATGTTGAAGAGTAGCTGGTTAGATCGAATAATTATTGAGAGGATACTGAATCCACCTGGGGAGATAAGAAATTTGTAGTACGAATTGACTAAACGAACGGATCGGTTGACAGAAAACATTCTGAGGAATCGCCAGTTTGGTAATGAAGAGAGGTGTGGAATCTGTCAACATGTGTTGCAGACTTTTCAATGGTTGCATTATTGGTCTCTATTTCATTAATGGGACTTTAAATATCTAAAAGTCTCTACTGTTTCAGGCAAATGTATTGTCGCAGTTATTGGAAGACATACCACTGTACATAAGACATTGCATCTGGTACTAACTTGACAGATATCTATCCTGTTCCGCACATTTGATCACAGATAATCTTAACAGATTATTTCGAAATCGTTGGATCGATGGTTTAGGAAACATAAAAACAGTTGTTCAATGACACGACAAACGCCTTGAGACTATTACCTGTGAGGAAAATTGAAACAAAAGGTTCTAACCAGCCTCTTGCTACCTGTCTCTGTATAAATTTTATATTTAATATGAAGTTTAGAACTGAATTTTTTCTTTTGCAGCTACTAAGTACATCTCACAGAATTTTACTATGACTATCCCTACCAATGATCGCAAGTCCCAAATGATGCAACCCACTGATAAAACCATATCCGAAAGTAGTTATGTTCTGATCAGCGTTTTCTTCTCTTCTTGTTTAGAGATATGAAACTTTCTTAAATAAACTACTGTTTCTATTCCTGTCGATTTACTCAAAATTTTATTTTCTGAGACGGCCAGAGTGGCCGTGCGGTTCTAGGCGCTACAGTCTGGTACCGAGCGACCACTCCGGTCGCAGGTTCGAATCCTGCCTCGGGCATGGATGTGTGTGATGTCCTTAGGTTAGTTAGGTTTAATTAGTTCTAAGTTCTAGGCGACTGATGACCTCGGAAGTTAAGTCGCATAGTGCTCAGAGCCATTTGAACCATTTTTTTTTTATTTTCTGATTACTCCTCCCTAATTATGGTATAATTCAACTTTGTTACCTCCAGAAATATTTTAAATACATCAAAAACATGTACTTCTGGTCCTGAGCCCAAGAATCAATTAATTCTGAAAATTACACATGGCATGAGATTGCACTGCAACATTTCGGAGTCAGAAAATTTGAAAATTTTAGATTTGAAAATAATAAATGTAATCACAGGTTAAAGTATTCACATTTAGATAATTTTAACAAAGAAGAAATTTTAGACCGATTTTGCTGAAATAACCTCGGTCGACAACATTTTTGCGTGACAATATTGAAATCAACAAAATTTCTACGAATAATAATTAGTATAACTACACTCCTGGAAATGGAAAAAAGAACACATTGACACCGGTGTGTCAGACCCACCATACTTGCTCCGGACACTGCGAGAAGGCTGTACAAGCAATGATCACACGCACGGCACAGCGGACACACCAGGAACCGCGGTGTTGGCCGTCGAATGGCGCTAGCTGCGCAGCATTTGTGCACCGCCGCCGTCAGTGTCAGCCAGTTTGCCGTGGCATACGGAGCTCCATCGCAGTCTTTAACACTGGTAGCATGCCGCGACAGCGTGGACGTGAACCGTATGTGCAGTTGACGGACTTTGAGCGAGGGCGTATAGTGGGGCATGCGGGAGGCCGGGTGGACGTACCGCCGAATTGCTCAACACGTGGGGCGTGAGGTCTCCACAGTACATCGATGTTGTCGCCAGTGGTCGGCGGAAGGTGCACGTGCCCGTCAACCTGGGACCGGACCGCAGCGACGCACGGATGCACGCCAAGACCGTAGGATCCTACGCAGTGCCGTAGGGGACCGCACCGCCACTTCCCAGCAAATTAGGGACACTGTTGCTCCTGGGGTATCGGCGAGGACCATTCGCAACCGTCTCCATGAAGCTGGGCTACGGTCCCGCACACCGTTAGGCCGTCTTCCGCTCACGCCCCAACATCGTGCAGCCCGCCTCCAGTGGTGTCGCGACAGGCGTGAATGGAGGGACGAATGGAGACGTGTCGTCTTCAGCGATGAGAGTCGCTTCTGCCTTGGTGCCAATGATGGTCGTATGCGTGTTTGGCGCCGTGCAGGTGAGCGCCACAATCAGGACTGCATACGACCGAGGCACACAGGGCCAACACCCGGCATCATGGTATGGGGAGCGATCTCCTACACTGGCCGTACACCACTGGTGATCGTCGAGGGGACACTGAATAGTGCACGGTACATCCAAACCGTCATCGAACCCATCGTTCTACCATTCCTAGACCGGCAAGGGAACTTGCTGTTCCAACAGGACAATGCACGTCCGCATGTATCCCGTGCCACCCAACGTGCTCTAGAAGGTGTAAGTCAACTACCCTGGCCAGCAAGATCTCCGGATCTGTCCCCCATTGAGCATGTTTGGGACTGGATGAAGCGTCGTCTCACGCGGTCTGCACGTCCAGCACGAACGCTGGTCCAACTGAGGCGCCAGGTGGAAATGGCATGGCAAGCCGTTCCACAGGACTACATCCAGCATCTCTACGATCGTCTCCATGGGAGAATAGCAGCCTGCATTGCTGCGAAAGGTGGATATACGCTGTACTAGTGCCGACATTGTGCATGCTCTGTTGCCTGTGTCTATGTGCCTGTGGTTCTGTCAGTGTGATCATGTGATGTATCTGACCCCAGGAATGTGTCAATAAAGTTTCCCCTTCCTGGGACAATGAATTCACGGTGTTCTTATTTCAGTTTCCAGGAGTGTATTTCCAATATGTGAAAAAAAATGATAATTTAATTTTACATGAATTCTGCAGAGTATGAGGTTATGAAATATATAAGAAATTGCCAGTGAACAGCTAATTTTTGAATGATGAATATTTTAAATACAAAGTAGTAAACAAATGCAGGTAGGTGGTTATTATCATTACTCAGTGGTTCAAATCACTTCTATATTTGTTGAAAATGTTACTTCTCTCCCTTAAAATACTTACGAAAAGTTTAGTCGATGTAACATAGAGAACAATGATTATTGAAATATCTGAAGTGAAACGTTATTTTACAATCATTTTGGTAAATAACATAAATGTTAATAGCTAGCCTACATGTGCCATATTGTCCGTTATAATTTTGAAAATAACGCATTTCAGTATATTCACTCTTTCTCACTCTGTGAATGTGACCACATATGTGTGGCTACCTCCGGTTCGTAGAGTTAGTTGGTATCAGCCCAAAATAAATGGAATCTTAGGTATCAAAACAAAAATGCAATTATATTTAAATGTACTTACTGAGAACGTTTGCCACTGCAGCAAACAACTGGAAAGGACTATTTAAGTAAGCGCTGTTCTTGCCATGTTATGTAATCATGCAGCGTTGGTGCATTTAACATTCTTAAAGGCGATTGAGGCCGAATGCTGACGAACAAGACCGGACGAGGCCGAGGATGGCCGGACTGGAAGCTGTGCGCTACCAGAGCGAGCCAGGGTGTGAACTTCTTTACGTGGCGATCACAAAAGTCCTTGAAACATGTAAGTACTTTAACTCCATCGGCTGTAATGGATACGCGCAATGTCTACGTTTATAATTAGAGTATTGCTGATTCATGACGCAGCATAGGACAGAAAGTGTTACAGAAAACTGTTTTCTGTCATTGAATGTGGTAATCCTCTGAAATTACAGGACAGATTTCATATACATCGCCTTGAAATGAATAAGAAAGTAATAAATGACCAAATTAATTTAAATGGCAATTCACCGATTTTGTTAGCCACTAAAATAATAAGAGTCCGAGCTGGACTTTCTCGGAGCAACACCGCCGCAAAAAAATCACACACAATAACACACCACGCACGTACATAACAAAACAACGAGTACCAAATTGCACATGGATACCACAACGCAAAGAAAAGAAGACAGAAAAACGCTCGGCGACACTTTTGAACAAGATAAATAGTAAACACATGTTTGAAAAAAGCGAAAATGTCTATATCAAGTGTGCTTGCAAAACCGAAAATCGGATAGCTCTGTGTTCGGAGGTATAACTCCAGGGCGAGAAATACGTTGCCCTAAGATCTCATAAAATATACGTGAAAACAAAGGATGACTTAACCTAACAGAACTTGCGTTCCAAACAGTTGTTCCTTACCTATCAACAGTAACAATAATACACTCCTGGAAATTGAAATAAGAACACCGTGAATTCATTGTCCCAGGAAGGGGAAACTTTATTGACACATTCCTGGGGTCAGATACATCACATGATCACACTGACAGAACCACAGGCACATAGACACAGGCAACAGAGCATGCACAATGTCGGCACTAGTACAGTGTATATCCACCTTTCGCAGCAATGCAGGCTGCTATTCTCCCATGGAGACGATCGTAGAGATGCTGGATGTAGTCCTGTGGAACGGCTTGCCATGCCATTTCCACCTGGCGCCTCAGTTGGACCAGCGTTCGTGCTGGACGTGCAGACCGCGTGAGACGACGCTTCATCCAGTCCCAAACATGCTCAATGGGGGACAGATTCGGAGATCTTGCTGGCCAGGGTAGGTGACTTACACCTAGAGCACGTTGGGTGGCACAGGGTACATGCGGACGTGCATTGTCCTGTTGGAACAGCAAGTTCCCTTGCCGGTCTAGGAATGGTAGAACGATGGGTTCGATGACGGTTTGGATGTACCGTGCACTATTCAGTGTCCCCTCGACGATCACCAGTGGTGTACGGCCAGTGTAGGAGATCGCTCCCCACACCATGATGCCGGGTGTTGGCCCTGTGTGCCTCGGTCGTATGCAGTCCTGATTGTGGCGCTCACCTGCACGGCGCCAAACACGCATACGACCATCATTGGCACCAAGGCAGAAGCGACTCTCATCGCTGAAGACGACACGTCTCCATTCGTCCCTCCATTCACGCCTGTCGCGACACCACTGGAGGCGGGCTGCACGATGTTGGGGCGTGAGCGGAAGACGGCCTAACGGTGTGCGGGACCGTAGCCCAGCTTCATGGAGACGGTTGCGAATGGTCCTCGCCGATACCCCAGGAGCAACAGTGTCCCTAATTTGCTGGGAAGTGGCGGTGCGGTCCCCTACGGCACTGCGTAGGATCCTACGGTCTTGGCGTGCATCCGTGCGTCGCTGCGGTCCGGTCCCAGGTCGACGGGCACGTGCACCTTCCGCCGACCACTGGCGACAACATCGATGTACTGTGGAGACCTCACGCCCCACGTGTTGAGCAATTCGGCGGTACGTCCACCCGGCCTCCCGCATGCCCACTATACGCCCTCGCTCAAAGTCCGTCAACTGCACATACGGTTCACGTCCACGCTGTCGCGGCATGCTACCAGTGTTAAAGACTGCGATTGAGCTCCGTATGCCACGGCAAACTGGCTGACACTGACGGCGGCGGTGCACAAATGCTGCGCAGCTAGCGCCATTCGACGGCCAACACCGCGGTTCCTGGTGTGTCCGCTGTGCCGTGCGTGTGATCATTGCTTGTACAGCCTTCTCGCAGTGTCCGGAGCAAGTATGGTGGGTCTGACACACCGGTGTCAATGTGTTCGTTTTTCCATTTCCAGGAGTGTACTAATGAAAAAACTGTAATGTAGTAATGAATCTAGAATCATTATACAACACATTTACCATGTACAAAAAACAAACATTACGGGCCACTGAGGATTCTTCGTAAATAAAAGGAAGCAAAACACTTATGACATAAAAATAAATAGCAATATATTTAGTTGCATAGACGGACCGAATCTCTAAGAAGATAACAGTAGTAATAATAATGGCGAATTTCTCTCCAAAGATGTTATTGTCCACATTCTATCAACATCTAACTTAGGAGGGACACCGATCTGGCTCACGCCTGTCTGATGTAAGATTTTAAATCTCTGACAGACCTAAAGTTTTCTTGATCCAGTGTCATGGTCGCAGTCTGGGTTGTCGATATGAGCTCTTGAAAACTGATAAGCTGTGACTGCTGAGGGCACTTACTCTTCATCATCTGCACTTCAAGTATTTGGCCTTTGATTGCTATGGTTCCCATCACTTCTTTTGCTCTTCCCAGACTTCTTCACCCTACTTCGTAGGGCAGTCTGGCACTGTTAATTCTGTAGAGATGTTCACTACATTTCGTTCCATTGTCTTTAATTTGGTTTCTGATATTAAAATGTTTAATTTCCTCCTAATGTCGCTATTTCCTAATCTTTCTTCTCTGATACAGCATTTCACAGGCACAGCCTTTCATAGCCCTAAGAAATTTTCTTTAAGTGCCTTGATCTTGCTTTCTTGTCGGTTGTAATTTATCCACAACCCACTTCCGCAGAGTAAAATGAGGCCAGTCATTGCTTTATAAAAGATCATTTATTATGTTTTGCGTCTTGTTCCACATTTTTTTCGCAGCCTTGCTACTTTCTAGTCTGTATCTTTCTAATACTCGAATGTGATACCACATCCCAGATAACTAAATGACTGACTTTCTCTGCTACTGTATTGTTCATTTTTATTCTTATGAGACGCCGTTCTATAAAAGCCGTTGTTTTACTTTTGTTTGTGGATACAGTGTTATTGTAGTCTTCGCCTATTTGCCTATTTTGCTTAGAATGTAAATTCTCTGGTAAAATAGCGACATCGTTTGCTAGGAAACACAATTCAGAGTAGTGTCTTTGTCTATTCAAATACCTGCACGAGACTTTGTTTCTTTGTTTTCCAGTCAAACAGTATATTGTATACACAATCTAAAAAAAAAGAAAAGAAAAGAAACAGGTCACCGCAAAGCAATTATACATTATGCGAATGGGAAGGAAATCGGCAGATTTGATGTACATGTACAGTCAAACAAATGATTACAATTTCAGAAAAATTGAATGATTTATTTAAGAGAAAGAGCCTCACAAACGAGTAAATAACGCGTTGGTCCACAGCTGGCCATTATGCTAGCAGTTATTAGGCTTGGCATTGACTGACAGAGTTATTGGATGCCTTCCTGAGGAATAGCGTGCCAATTTCTGTCCAATTGGCGCGTTACATTGTCAAAATGTCGAGATGGTCGGAGGCCCCTGCCCATAATGCTCTAAACGTTTACAATTGAGGAGAGAATCGGCGATCTTGCTGGCCAAGGTAGGGTTTGACAAGCTGTTTGCGGGACGGAATTATCTTGCTGAAATGTAATCCCAGGATTGCTTGTCATGAGGGCAACAAAACGGGGCGTAGAATATTTTCGACATATCGCTGTGCTGTGGTGGTGCAGGATGACAACCGAAAGGATCCAGCTATGAAAAGAAACGGCACCCCACATCATCAATCCCGGTTGTCGGGTCGGTGATGGGCGACAGACAGGCTGCTGTGCGGGGAGTCTCGAGACACGTCTTCGTTGGTCATCGGGGCTCAGTTCGAAGCGGATCTCATGACTGAATACAATTCTAAGCCAACGACGTTCCAGGCAGAGGACTTGTCTGAAGGCGTCCCGGGCAGCAGTGGGATACCAGCCTGATTGTTACCTGCCGTATGGCCAGACCAGCAGGAGTGATGGCCTCGGGTGCCGTTTCTTTTCATGTCAGGGTCCTTTTGGTTGTCATTCACGGCACCCTTACAGCACAACGGTACGGCAGCGATATTCTGCGCCCCGTTTTGTTGCCCTTCGTGGCAAGCTATCCTGGGCTTTCATTTCAGCAAGATAATTCCCGCCCACACACGGTGAGTGTTCTTACTGCTTGTCTTCTTGTTTGCCAAATCCTACCTTAACCAAAAAGATCACCGGATCTCTCCCAAACTGAGGACGTTTGGAGCATTATTAGCAGGGTCTTCCAACCATCTCGATATTTTGCGATGTAACGCGCCAATTGGACGGAATATGGCCGTATATCCCTCAGGAAGACATCCAACAGTTCTGTAAACCAGCAGCGGTGGACCAAAGCGTTACTGACTTGTTCAATTTGTGAAGCTCTGTCTCTTAAATAAATCATCCAATATTTCTGAAATTGTGATCATTTGTTTGTCTGTACATATACATCACATTTACCGATTTCCTTTCTATTCGCATAAGTCCTTGGTGGTGGGTGGATTTTTTGTCTTAGTGTGTGAATATACATGAAGAGTGGAAATCGAGAGTGTTCTGAGTGCCGAATCTGACGTTTATCAGGAGACTGAAGAAACACTACATCTCTGGTTGTGCGTAATTGATTTGCATGAGAAGGTATTCTGATAACATAAAATGATGGTGCTCACCGCACCATCGCAAAAATTTTGAGACAAATTAGAAAATAAATACTTTATTGGGAACTTTTTACGTGTTGTACCACAAATCGGACTTGTTCTAAGTGCCAATAAGAAAATTATTACAAGTTGATTCTTGCAAAGAATAAAAACAGCAACCAACCACTGTTAATAATGCTGTCTATTTTTCGAGCTGACAGGTTCATCTGCAGACGGCTGTTCACGTTTGTGTTACATTTGTTGCTGTCTACATTAGTTATGGACTACTTTTTTCCAACAGCTAATGTTAACAACAACAACTGATGCAGTTTAGTAGCCTCATGTGGGCGCAGAATCAGGAATTATTTTCTTCTCCATTCTAGTGACAGTTCGCGAGCGTCAGGCTGTACTCGGGGAAGTCGCGAAGTGTGTATGGCTACTGTGATCAAAATGCCCAACGGGCCTGTGCTGTGTATGCTGCTCGGTATCCTGGACAACATCATTCAAGTGTCTGAACCGTTCGACGGATAGTTTCGTTATTTAAGGAAACAGGAAGTGATCAGCCACATATGAAACGTCAACCACGACCTGCAACAAATGATGTTGCCGCAGTAGGTGTTTTAGCTGCTGTCGTGGCTAATCCGCACATAAGTAGCAGACAAATTGTGCGAGAATCGGGAATCTCAAAAACGTCAGTGTTGAGAATCCTACATCAACATCGATTGCACCCGTACCATATTTCTATGCACCAGGAATTGCAAGGCGACGACTTTGAACGTCGTGTACAGTTCTGCCACTGGGCACAAGAGAAATTACGGGACGATGACATATTTTTTGCACGTGTTCTATTTAGCGACGAAGCGTCATTCACCTACAGCGGTAACGTAAACCGTCATAATATGCACTACTGGGCAACGGAAAATACACGATGGCGCGACAAGTGGGACGTCAGCGACCATGGCGAGTTAATGTATGGTGCGGCATTATGTGAGAAAGGGTAGTTGGGCCCCATTTTATCGATGGCAATCTAAATGGTGCAGTGTATGCTGATTTCCTACGTAATGTTCTACCGATGTTACTACATGATGTTTCACTGCATGACAGAATGGCGATGTACTTCCAACATGATGGATGTCCTGCATATAGCTCGCGTGCGGTTGAAGCGGTGTTGAATAGCATATTTCATGACAGGTGGATTGGTAGTCGAAGCACCATACCATGTCCCGCACGTTTACCGGATCTGATTTCCCCGAATATCTTTCTGTGGGGAAAGTTGAAGGACATTTGCTATCGTGGTCCACCGACAACGCCTGACAACATGCGTCAGCGCATTGTCGATGCATGTGCAAACATTACGGAAGGCGAACTAATCGCTGTTGACAGGAGTGTCGTTACACGTATTGCCAAATTCAGTGAGGTTGACGGACTTTACGTACTACACGAATATGTAATAAAAATGGGGGTTCCTATTTAAAGAAAGGCAGTTGACATGCGTTTGACCTATGGCAGACCCATCAAGCGGGCAAACCATAGCGCCATCTGGTTTCCCCCTTCAAGCTAGACAAGTTTCATTGTTTGTAGTTTTTTCGTTTGCCGCTTATTTCGTGAGATATTTAGCCCGGTCACGATCAATGGACCACCCTGTATATCATGATGTTTCCACAACTCTGCAATCTAACAATGATCTAAGAACGAAACCGATCGTGACGGTATAAATGTGTTATAATACAGCTGACGGGGTTTTCATTAATAATAAAGACCATCACACTTCGCGACTTCCCCGAGTACAGCCTGGCGCTCGCGAACTGTCACTAGAATGGAGAAGAAAATAATTCCTGATTCTGCGCCCACATGAGGCTACTAAACTACATCAGTTGTTGTTTACATTAGCTGTTGGAAAAAAGTAGTCCATAACTAATGTAGACAGCAACAAATGTAACACAAACGTGAACAGCCGTCTGCAGATGAACCTGTCAGCTCGAAAAATAGACAGCATTATTAACAGTGGTTGGTTGCTGTTTTTATTCTTTGCAAGAATCAACTTGTAATAATTTTCTTATTGGCACTTAGAACCAGTCAGATTTGTGGTACAGCACGTAAAAAGTTCCCAATAAAGTATTTATTTTCTAATTTGCCTCAAAATTTTTGCGATGGTGCGGTGAGCACCATCATTTTATGTTATCAGAATACCTTCTCATGCAAATCAATTACGCACAACCAGAGATGTAGTGTTTCTTCAGTCTCCTGATAAACGTCAGATTCGGCACTCAGAACACTCTCGATTTCCACTCTTCATGTATATTCACATACTAAGACAAAAAATCCACCCACCACCAAGGACTTATGCGAATAGAAAGGAAATCGGTAAATGTGATGTATATGTACAGACAAACAAATGATCACAATTTCAGAAATATTGGATGATTTATTTAAGAGACAGAGCTTCACAAATTGAACAAGTCAGTAACGCTTTGGTCCACCGCTGCTGGTTTACAGAACTGTTGGATGTCTTCCTGAGGGACATACGGCCATATTCCGTCCAATTGGCGCGTTACATCGCAAAATATCGAGATGGTTGGAAGACCCTGCTAATAATGCTCCAAACGTCCTCAGTTTGGGAGAGATCCGGTGATCTTTTTGGTTAAGGTAGGATTTGGCAAACAAGAAGACAAGCAGTAAGAACTCTCACCGTGTGTGGGCGGGAATTATCTTGCTGAAATGAAAGCCCAGGATAGCTTGCCACGAAGGGCAACAAAACGGGGCGCACAATATCGCTGCCGTACCGTTGTGCTGTAAGGGTGCCGTGAATGACAACCAAAAGGACCCTTTCTCCCATAATGCCGCACCATACATTAACCCGCTAAGGTCGCTGACGTTCCACTTGTCGCAGCCATTGTGCATTTTCTGTTGCATAGTAGTGCATATTATGCCGGTTTACGTTACCGCTGTAGGTGAATGACGCTTCGTCGCTAAATAGAACCCGTGTAGTCCGCAGCTCGCGGTCGTGCGGTAGCGTTCTCGCTTCCTACGCCCGGGTTCCCGGGTTCGATTCCCGGCGGGGTCAGGGATTTTCTCTGCCTCGTGATGACTGGGTGTTGTGTGATGTCCTTAGGTTAGTTAGGTTTAAGTAGTTCTAAGTTCTAGGGGACTGATGACCATAGATGTTAAGTCCCATAGTGCTCGGAGCCATTTGAACCAAGAACGCGTGCAAAAAATCTGTCATCGTCCCGTAATTTCTCTTGTGCCCAGTGGCGGAACTGTACACGACGTTCAAAGTCGTCGCCTTGCAATTTCTGGTGCATAGAAATATGGTACGGGTGCAATCGATGTTGATGTAGGATTCTCAACACTGACGTTTTTGAGATTCCCGATTCTCGCACAATTTGTCTGCTACTTATGTGCGGATTAGCCGCGACAGCAGCTCAAACACCTACTGCGGCATCATCATTTGTTGCAGGTCGTGGTTGACGTTTCATATGTGGCTGATCACTTCCTGTTTCCTTAAATAACGAAACTATCCGTCGAACGGTTCAGACACTTGGATGATGTCGTCCAGGATACCGAGCAGCATACACAGCACAGGCCCGTTGGGCATTTTGATCACAGTAGCCATACTTCAACACGATATCGACCTTTTCTGCAATTGGTAAACGGTCTATTTTAACACGGGTAATGTATCTCGAAGCAAATACCGTCCGCATTGGCGGAATGTTACGTGACACCACGTACTTATACGTTTGCGAGTGTTACAGCGCCATTTATCACAGAGCGAAAAAAGTGGTCCAACTAAAACATTTATATTTCCTTACGTACTACACGAATATGTAATAAAAATGGGGTTCCTATTTAAAAAAAAAAAACGCAGTTGATATCGGTTTGACCTATGGCAGCGCCATCTAGCGGGCAAAACATAGCGACATCTGGTTTCCCCCTTCAAGCTAGACAAGCTTCGTTCTTTGCAGTTTTTTCGTTTGACGCTTATTTCGTGAGATATTTAGCACGGTCACTATCAATGGACCACACTGTGTGTGTTCTGGTTGTCATATGTAATGTTACGGACAAAATGTGGAAACAATTATCACCAACATTCTGCCGACCACGTGGAGAAAGTATGGTGAGCAGACATGGCTTGCTGTGCACACAGGGAGGCGGCCACCAAAATGTTTGTGCTTATTGTTTACAGATTTTGTCCGTAACGTTACATATGACAACCACATCATGAATACCATGATATTGGCACAACTAGGCAACCTGGCTATGTTTTAAGAATGAAACCGGTCGTGACACAATAAATGTGTAATAATACACCTATGGTGGCTTTTATAAATCGTTGACTATAGTGTCAATCAGCTGTGGAGCTCAAAATGATCAAGATTATGAGGGTCTTTTGTCGGCTTGCTTAGACAACTGGACTTCGACGTATTGTACAGCTGCCGTAGTTATCACCCGTATCGGTGCTCCACGCCTTTGATCTCCATGTTAACAGATCTTAATCCGTCGGCACACGCACCGTAGACGAACATCAACGTTGAGCAAACCGAGTCCAACGTGCTCCTGAACGCTCGGAAACGATGTGGCTTGGGCATGCGTTACGTCTGCCTCAACCTGATATACGCGGTCCCAGCGCATTCCAGCGGCGTTGTCTGCTGTCTCTGGCTCACAAATCACGCTGTTTACGAAATGGACGGGCGTAAAATTCCTACGTCAGCTCTATTAAAACGCATATTTCCTCACTTGTCCTTGCTAGTCATGTTTTTCTGTCTGTAGCATACATAAACAAAATCTTCAATATCCATTAACATGTTAATAAAACAAAAGGGAAAGTACCACGTCCAGCTATAAGGACATCGGCTTATAAAGCTTCGGTTACAAATAGTCCGATACAAATTTACAATAGTTCTCCAGATAAGGTAAGAATGATTTTATCATTCTCTTTTTTTAGTAAAACCCAAAGGTCATTCTTACCTGATCACCGTTCCTACTCAGTAACAGAATCTTTACAACATATGAAACAGAAAACTTAAAACAAGAAAATGCAAAATACCTTACTGCAACTAGTGCAAGCTGTCTTGTAGATTAAGCCAATCGAACAAAGTCATTAGAAAATGTACTTTTATGAAGCTAATGAGAAAGTGTCAGAATGTATTAGGAAATGATGCGAAGGCTAGTTTTGGATCCAATGAGGCGCGAACCAGCAACACGTCATCTGATACCCTATAATTCTCCGACTATGCTACACTGATCTTGAGTGATTTATGTGCGTACGTTACATCTTACCATCTCCTAAAAGCTTTAGCCGAAGTTATGTTTTTAACTGACATTTGGTTATAACGAATTGTACTAAGAACAACGCGTTTCTGATGGATCCTCCGTGTTTCTGTTGCCTTAAAATGTTCAAATGTGTGTGAATTCCTAAGGGACCAAACTGCTGAGGTCATCGTTCCCTAGTCTTACACACTACTTAAACTAACTTACGCTAAGAACAAAACACACACCAATGCCGGAGGGAGGACTCGAACTTCCGGCGGGAGGGGCCGCGCTATGCGTGAATGGCGCCTGAAACCGCATGGCCACTCCGCGCGGCTTGCCTTAAAACGACATACTTTTCTAATATGCTAGTTACAATAATCCTTTAAGCACGAAAATGACGTTTCTCATCACTTTATTTCAACAATCATACAATTAACGCCTTTTTTTCCGAGAGGTCCTCAATTCCCTGGTGCTTAGAACTGGATCCAGAAAATTGTAGATACTCTTTGATAGTTAATATATTTGGAACAATGTGACATATCGTTGCAATATTGCGTCGTAGCGTAGTCCATTGTTTTCTCAACAGATTCTGACGCGCGTTTTCCAGTAGGTGACAGTTGTAATCTTACCCACACATCGCTGTTATACTCTGTCTCTGCACAAGTTTTGAAAGCTTCGTGAGGCATAAGATATAGAAAAGAAAAACTTTTTACTTATCTTCATTTTCTCTTCGTGTTGCTGGCTGCAATCATTGCGTCTAGGGTTACATTCTTGCGGCTGAAATTTTGATTTAACTTTGTGGGTTCCTGATGACTAAATAACTGATGAAGATTTGCTTATATCTTTCTTGAATTTTATTCTTTGTCACATTTTTCAATGTCACAGCGTCTTTACAATTTCCACTTAATATTCCAAATGACAATGTTAGTGTCGATAGTAAAAAAAATGCATCTGTCTCCATCAGAGGCATATCCGCTACTACTTACATTCTGCAGTACTCACAATATTCCAAAGAGTTTACAAAGCAAAAGAGTTTACAAACTTTCCTGACAAAAGAAGAATAATCACCAAGATATAACATTATTTTATAAATGAATCCAGAATTAAATTTAATAATTAGCATTAGATTGTGCAAATAATAATATGAATTTTAATTATGCCACACATTTCGTAGTATCAAATATTTCTAAGGAAAGAATAATTTTAACCGCACTTACACAGTGTAACAAATTAATTTTTTTTTATACTTTTTAGTCCGAAATTTAATACATCGTGTACAAAATCAAATGAAATTTTTTCAAGGGAACAGCCGAGAATGTTCACCTATATCGGATTCGAGATTAATCCTGGTATCGGCTACTTCTATATAAAAAAAAAGATTATGTTAGAAAAAGGTGTCCCATTACGAAGTGCAGCAATGAATGAAGTAACATTGTCTTTTGAGCAACTCAAGGCCTTGTTGAAGTGGTACTGGAAATACGAAAACATGATGGAGGTACAACGGCAATGGCGTAATGTGTACGGAACTCACCTGCCAACACGTACAACAATTTATCATATTCGGAATGAATCTGAATCCGATGATACTGTTCAGGGTGTGCATAAGGAAAGGTGTGGCCGACGAAAAACATCAGCAACTTCAGTTTCCAGCGCTGCTCTGTTGTGACATTTTACTAGGTCGCCTCAGATATCTGCGAACCTGGGTGCACGTGAAAGCGGGGTAACTGATCAAGCGCACGACGTATTCTGAAGGCTGCAAAGTGGAAAGTGTACATTCCAAGATCGCTGCACGCTATGAACGAGGACGACCCGGATCGAAGGATGGAGTACTGTGATGGTCTGAAGGCATGCTTCACGAGGATGAACGGTTTGCAGGGATGGTTATCTGGTCTGGCGAGCCGCAATTCAAACTGAACCGAACTGAAAACTGCCACAACAGCGTGTACTGGGCTCCTCAAAATCCTCACATTCACGTGGACAAACACGTTAATCTACCGGCTGTTAACCTGTGCTATGGTCGGTCATTGTGCAGTTTAATTGGTCCACTCTTCTTTGAAGGTACCGTAACTGGTGAGGTGTACCTTCATATGCTGTAAAAATCGATTTTACCTGCCATCCGTGTTTGGAAATGAAAGATTTTACCTACAAAAAGATGGCGTTCCACCTCACTACCACAGAGATGTCAGAGCCTGCTTGGATGATCTACCTGGACAATGAATAAGTGGAAGAGGAGCTGTTGCGTACCCACCAAGGTTCCACATCTTAACCTCTTCTACCTATGGGGGAACTTGAAAAATGAAGTTTATCAAAGGAAACCAGTTACAAGAAACCGTCGACGCCTTCTGTGCGGCTATCACGCTGGCAACGTTGGCAGCCGTAGTTCGGTCAACGGTTCATCGGTACATACGTTGTTTGGCTGCTATTGGGGGTTCAAATGGTTCAAATGGCTCTGAGCACTATGCGACTTAACATCTGAGGTCATCAGTCCCCTAGACTTAGAAGTACTTAAACCTAACTAACATAAAGACATCACACACATCCATGTCCGAGGCAGGATTCGAACCTGCACCGTAGCAGCAGCACGGTTCCGGACTGAAGCGCCTAGAACCGCTCGGTCAAAGCGGCCGGCTTAGTGGGGGTCACTTTGAACGTACGAAATACCCTTCCTCCCGAGCAAGAATTGTAATTGTGTGTCAGTTTGTTCCATTAATACTTAATACTATCAAAGAGTGTCTACATTATACATATATAATACACTCCTGGAAATGGAAAAAAGAACACATTGACACCGGTGTGTCAGACCCACCATACTTGCTCCGGACACTGCGAGAGGGCTGTACAAGCAATGATCACACGCACGGCACAGCGGACACACCAGGAACCGCGGTGTTGGCCGTCGAATGGCGCTAGCTGCGCAGAATTTGTGCACAGCCGCCGTCAGTGTCAGCAAGTTTGCCGTGGCATACGGAGCTCCATCGCAGTCTCTAACACTGGTAGCATGCCGCGACAGCGTGGACGTGAACCGTATGTGCAGTTGACGGAGTGTGAGCGAGGGCATATAGTGGGCATGCGGGAGGCCGGGTGGACGTACCGCCGAATTGCTCAACACGTGGAGCGTGAGGTCTCCACAGTACATCGATGTTGTCGCCAGTGGTCGGCGGAAGGTGCACGTGCCCATCGACCTGGGACCGGACCGCAGCGACGCACGGATGCACGCCAAGACCGTAGGATCCTACGCAGTGCCGTAGGGGACCGCACCGCCACTTCCCAGCAAATTAGGGACACTGTTGCTCCTGGGGTATCGGCGAGGACCATTCGCAACCGTCTCCATGAAGCTGGGCTACGGTCCCGCACACCGTTAGGCCGTCTTCCGCTCACGCCCCAACATCGTGCAGCCCGCCTCCAGTGGTGTCGCGACAGGCGTGAATGGAGGGACGAATGGAGACGTGTCGTCTTCAGCGATGAGAGTTGCTTCTGCCTTGGTGCCAATGATGGTCGTATGCGTGTTTGGCGCCGTGCAGGTGAGCGCCACAATCAGGACTGCATACGACCGAGGCACACAGGGCCAACACCCGGCATCATGGTGTGGGGAGCGATCTCCTACACTGGCCGTACACCACTGGTGATCGTCGAGGGGACACTGAATAGTGCACGGTACATCCAAACCGTCATCGAACCCATCGTTCTACCATTCCTAGACCGGCAAGGGAACTTGCTGTTCTAACAGGACAATGCACGTCCGCATGTATCCCGTGCCACCCAACGTGCTCTAGAAGGTGTAAGTCAACTACCCTGGCCAGCAAGATCTCCGGATCTGTCCCCCATTGAGCATGTTTGGGACTGGATGAAGCGTCGTCTCACGCGGTCTGCACGTCCAGCACGAACGCTGGTCCAACTGAGGCGCCAGGTGGAAATGGCATGGCAAGCCGTTCCACAGGACTACATCCAGCATCTCTACGATCGTCTCCATGGGAGAATAGCAGCCTGCATTGCTGCGAAAGGTGGATATACACTGTACTAGTGCCGACATTGTGCATGCTCTGTTGCCTATGTCTATGTGCCTGTGGTTCTGTCAGTGTGATCATGTGATGTATCTGACCCCAGGAATGTGTCAATAAAGTTTCCCCTTCCTGGGACAATGAATTCACGGTGTTCTTATTTCAATTTCCAGGAGTGTAGTTGGTATATATATATATATAAACAAAGATGATGTGACTTACCAAACGAAATTGCTGGCAGGTCGATAGACACACAAACATAGACACAAAATTCTAGCTTTCGCAACCAACGGTTGCTTCGTCAGGAAAGAGGGAAGGAGAGGGAAAGATGAAAGGATGTGGGTTATAAGGGAGAGGGTAAGGAGTCATTCCAATCCCGGGAGCGGAAAGACTTACCTTGGGGGAAAAAAGGACAGGTATACACTTGCACACACACACATATCCATCCGCACATACACAGACCCAACCAGACATTTGTAAAGGCAAAGAGTTCAGGCAGAGATGTCAGTCGAGGCGGAAGTACAGAGGCAAAGATGTTGAAAGACAGGTGAGGTATGAGCGGCGGCAACTTGAAATTAGCGGAGGTTGAGGCCTGGCGGATAACGAGAGGAGAGGATATACTGAAGGGCAAGTTCCCATCTCCGGAGCTCTGACAGGTTGGTGTTAGTGGGAAGTATCCAGATAACCCGGACGGTGTAACACTGTGCCAAGATGTGCTGGCCGTGCGCCAAGTCATGTTTAGCCACAGGGTGATCCTCATTACCAACAAACACTGTCTGCCTGTGTCCATTCATGCGAATGGACAGTTTGTTGCTGGTCATTCCCACATAGAAAGCTTCACAGTGTAGGCAGGTCAGTTGGTAAATCACGTGGGTGCTTTCACACGTGGCTCTGCCTTTGATCGTGTACACCTTCCGGGTTACAGGACTGGAGTAGGTGGTGGTGGGAGGGTGCATGGGACAGGTTTTACACCGGGGGCGGTTACAAGGGTAGGAGCCAGAGGGTAGGGAAGGTGGTTTGGGGATTTCATAGGGATGAACTAAGAGGTTACGAAGGTTAGGTGGACGGCGGAAAGACACTCTTGGTAGAGTGGGGACGATGAAATGAGATCCATCCTTCATGAAATCCTTAGGATAATTTAGGTTAAGTAGTGTGTAAGCTTAGGGACTGATGAATTTAGCAGTTAAGTTCCATAAGATTTCACACACACACCAATCATCGCGTTTGTGTTTGTTTACATCAGGTTTATTCTTATGAGAACGGGGTATAGGGTGTCTAGTTCGTTGCGAGGTCGGTATTTGTTGTGAGCCACGGATGGCGGCCATGTGACCTAGGTAACGTTCTTCCATCTCACTGGTCTACGTTCAAACGCACATTCGGGATATCTGATGTGCCAGATATGACTTTGCACGTTCGGAAAGACTCCCCAACTGCTTTTCCCACGCTATGACACCATAAACACGCCACAGTCAACGCTCAACTATCGAATGCACCGAGCAGGTCTGCCGTCCCAGCTCTCCGAAGAGTGGTACATCGCGGCGTCGTGAATGTCAATGAGGGACTGGGCCGTGCGCCAGTACACTGTCTAAAGCCGTTAGCGAGCCTGTAGGAGCACAGCGCAGCGTAGCGACACACACTGCTGCGAGCCGCACCGAACGTGCCTCGGCTTCCGGCGACCGTCCTCGCCTGTCATCAGCTCCAGATATATTCGACACGTCGCCTGCATCTCGGAAAGATCCGTTCTCAGATACGGTTGCTCATCTGGATTCTGCGAACGCCTGTCCGCTCCGCCTCGGTGGCGCTGTCTATTTCGGGATTGCACTGCAGGCCGCCTCTGTCCGCTTGGCTGGCTCGTCTCTGGCCTCTGATTGGCACTTGCAGAACAATGCTGAAGCGACATCTCGTTTTAACACTCTAAGCTCCACAGTGCCGTTGCCGCTAGCACACAAGTGAGAGCATGTATTAAAAGGATCCACTTGTTACTGGATTTCAGGTCGCCTGTTATACAAACAACTATTTTTTTATACGAGTATAACACCAAACATATTTCAACGACTTGCGCTATCGTCAACGGGTACACTTTCTTCAGTTCAGTGAAATATAACCATGTTTTAAATAATAATTCTTCTAACGAAAGTTGTTGTTGTCATCATCTTAATTTTTCTATATTGCTCGGTTATGTAGGAGCCTCTGTACGTTACTGTGTACTTACAGTTTGTCATCTGCAACTCAATGATGTCACTGTGAGTTTGCTTGGCGAGTAAACAAATCGCTTTATCTGTAATCGTAATTTTGTTAGGTGAAATATTTCGCGACTATATTTGGCGGTTACTTACAGTTAGTTTCGAAATATCCGTTCTTATTTGTTATTGAAATGCTCATATAGACAGAAGGCATGTTTTTGCGGCATCTCGCTCGCAAGTAACACTTTTTCACTTTACAAAATACAATGTTTCTTTTGCTACTTTGTCCATTCGCTGTTGACGTTCCCTTGTTCTCGCGTCAGCCTGGCGCCAATCTCCACTTTGTTTAGTTTCTGTCTCCATCTACGCACGTGCGCGTGTATGTGTGTGTTTGTCTGTTTGTATTGTATTTTCTATAAAACCACTTTAGCGTGTTGAGAAGTGTGCCACTGCGTGTCGTAGTGAAGTCATTTATAATGTGTTTTCTTCATACCAATGCCTTATGTATCTGGAAGTTTTCTGCTACTGTAAGTTTGTAATAAAGCCTGTGGTTGGACTTCAGTATTTTTAAATTTGTTACTATTTTAGATGCATGATGATTGTGGCTTATTAAATAAGCAGCAAATGTGAAATGAGAGTTGTTACGTTTTAGACCTCTGAGGTGCTCTGAAAACCTTGTTTTAAAGTTTCTGCATATTTGACATATGTATATTTACTGATAAGAGTTGCATGTAAGTTTCTATATGTTCGATCTGCTGAATTAACCTGTGAGTGTTTCTTGTGTTCTGAGTTTTTCTATGTTTTGTTTTTTTGTTCTGTATCGTATTTGAAGTCCCAGTTGCTTTAAAATATTGGCTATTCTGTGAACTATTTTATTACTGTACGTGAGTATGTGACATTTTATTTTATGTGTAGGTTTTTGGTCTGTTGCGTCTAGTATGTGGTCATTCGGTGTATGTTGGATTCTTCTTTCTTATTGTGCTGTCTTGAGTGCATTTGGCCTGTTCATTCTCTGTGTGTTTACATATTTTTTCGTTTAGTTTTTCTATCACTTGGGATTCATAACTATTCTCCATTGCTGACTATTTTGTTGTATGTAACTTCTGTGTTTAGTTCTGTTTGTTTATGGTTCTTCTGTTTAATCTGTGGAGCACAAATCTGCAGTGTGCTTGTTTGTGTGTCAGTGGTTGGTTTGTTTGATTGTGAGTGGTTGTGCTTATGATTCTGGGTTTCCTGTGTAATGTGACATCAAGTGTGCTGTTTATTGTTTGCACGGTGATATCCCGAAATTTTAGTGGGTTGTCTGTTTCTGTTCGTAATGTCAAGTGAATATTTGGTTGTAAATTGTTTATTTGATCGTGTGGATGATTTATTTGTGTGTGGTTCATCAATCAGACATATTATATCATTGACATAATACTGCAAATATATAACTCTGTATTTTTTGGTTTCATTTTGTGTCCGAAGATTTCGTTCTGTAGAATATCTTGACTAAGAGGCCAATAATCGGAGATACCATGGGCTGTCCTTCGTGTTGGGAATACAGTTCCTTGTTGTCTACAAAATAATTTTGAGCTATTAGTCCTTAGTATAGTTGCATTACATCATTGTGTGTGTATGATGTGTTCCCTTGTTGACTTAGTCCTTGTATAACAATGTTATTTATTTCGTCTCTTGGACTGAAAATGTACACTCTTTGACATAAAACTCGACCGACGGCCGGCCGCTTCAGAGGCTAAGTCCGCGCCGATCGCGACATGGGACAAAAAAACTGGCCAACTCGCTAATTCTCTAAGTCCCGTTATCTGCACAATCTGGCAACACTGTAGACTGCGGCACTTCCTGGAGGAAAACTTGTCCCATGATAGAGAAACTATAGGCTGATTACGCCTGTGGTCTAGCGGTAGCGTGCGTTGTTTCTGTTCATAATGTCAGTGGATCGAGAGCAGCTGGCATAAAATATTTTTATAGCCTCTTCTGTCTGAATGCTGAAGACGTGAATGTAATGGTAGCGCAGATTCAATCTATTTCGCTTTGTGACACACCGATATCAAAATTTTATCCAGTAACGATTTTGCGGCAGATTTCCTGCAGACTGTCCTCCTCTGGACGCCGTATGCGGCAAAGCTCCGGGATCCATTTGCTGGCTACTGGCAGCGGCCGTGGCGACAGCAGCGGCGCTGCACTCCCCCGTTCTTTATCGAAAGCGCCTGCTACCGCTCGTCGCTTTTGATGATTTAAAACGCTTTATTATTAAATGTTGCTCCACAGAAAATTTCTACAATTTCCATTCACGCTCAAAAGCAACGGAGACAGACGCCCTGATTAGTAGGCGGGTATTGTATTACATTAATCGGCAAGAGCTGAGTATGGCCCGAAATTAATTTTATAGACTGGGACGAAATTAAACCACCTCACTACATTCGATGAATTTATAAATGCTTCATACCTCGTTTCTTTTCCTTTCAAACTCAATTATTTGTGCAACTTTTGGTCAATGTTTGGATGTTTTCGTCAAGCCAGAGTGAGCGTCTGTTGTGTAAAGTGTATTACAGTTCTTGTTTCATTCCTTATGGTAAGTCTATGCGATAAACTGTGTGAATACCTTGCAATGCATGCTCTGTAGCAGTGCAGGAACACTGCACATTTGGAGTTCCATGTATGGGTTCATGAAGTATTTATTGTTGATCGGAAGTGATAGTTAAGGTCATCAGATTTAAACCAGAAAAATTTGTCGTTTTGAAGGTTTCAGAGAACGGAAAGGAATTGCTAACGCCGGTGTTAGAAAACGTCTACAGTTAAATGCTATTGCAAAAATTTAGAAGAAGGGAACTACATTAATGAACATGTGCACTTCATAAACAACTTTCTGACATGTTAGACCTATATGACGAACAAAGCTCAAATTTATATCGTTGACAGTCGGTTTAAATCTTTTCAGGGTCTATTTTACAGTGAAGCACCTTGGAATTTGCAAAGCAGAAATCCATGATATTAACTTAATTTACTAAGTCGAAATCGGACGAAGATTGATGTTTAAAGGCATTCTTCAGATTTCGCATCAGAAATTTTTACTAGCAGTTTGCAACTCCATTAATTAAAATGGAAAATAAAAGGTTGTAGTCAGCGGCTTCTACCGTGATTCGAACTGCTATGTCTTATAGTACGAGCACTGCAACGCACAAGGGAACCTCTGAGCTAACGACACACTGGCGGCCAGAGGCGGAATATAGTCACTGCGATGTTGCCTGAGCCTCAAAACGCAACCTTAAATACACGAACAGAGGAGGTGGAGATTACTGTTTTAACGTCCCGTCGACAACGATGTCATTAGAGACGGAGCACAAGCTCGGATTAGGGAAGGATGGGGAAGGAAATCGGCCGTGCCCTTCCTAAGGAACCATCCCGGCATTTGCCTGAAGCGATTTAGGGAAATCATTGAAAACCTAAATCAGGATGGCCGGGCGCGGGATTGCACCGTCGTCCTCCCGAATGCACACACAAACAGGTGTTACTTATGTGAAGAACGCCGTTCTTGGAGTCCAGAAATTAAATATACTTTCTAATTGTGTCATCTTGCAGTGGATTATATCGTACGAGTCTTCGATGTGGAAAACGAATGTCAAGTGAATTTAGCGAGGTAACGCCGACCTACACCCGGAAGTAAATGCACTATCAGAGTGTTGACAAATACTTGCTACGACGCTGCCATTTCTAGGCTCTCTGACGAGGCAGCTCTTCAGCGAAATGCTTGCCGTGATTCTCCGATACGGTTCTTCAGAGTGGAGACGCGCGCGCACGTTTGGTTTTTATGCGGCGTTCTCCCCTGATGGTTTCTGACGTCGCCTTGTGGGCTATGTATACATATGAGACGTTCAATTATCATTAATCCAGAATGATACAAGTTTCAGCTTCCGGCGTGGAAGAAGGCTGTTGACGCCGACATTATATCATTTCAACGTAGGGAAAGCAAAACGGATCATTCAATGTTTCTCATTCAACATAATGCATGTGAGATAATTTTCCGTAACGTTCATAATCATCTAAAAATACAAACGAAGTAAAAATACACCGGAAGCTTATTCGAATTGAATATAACGCTTTGCACCTCGATGTCGAATTTGTCCACTTGCAATCTTTTGCAGCATACACATAGAATGTCATGATTACCACGAGAATGAAGAAATATGTTGGTAAGGAAGGAAGCAAGAAGAGACGCATTCAACAAATATTCTATTCCTCATGGCATTCATTTCATTTGACACGTAAGAAGAGGTAAAGCGGGAATTTACTTTCGTTAACACGAAAGATATGCCGCACATATTGATAACGAGGAAGTCTGCGTCTTCATACGTTTCCTCCTTGAAATCTGTATGCTCTATTATATACTAAGTAGCCCGATCATTGTTTCAGTAATGTTACCCTCTTGTTTGACCCCGTAACGATGAACAGATTCCAAATGCATGTCTCCCTTCCTGGGTTGTTTTTTGTGTTTTATTGCTTGGAATTCCTGAAGCAGACCACTGTGCCTTCCCCCCTCGTGGGTTAGGTCTCAAAACTAAACCGCTTCGTATCCAATGGCATAATTTATTCAGACAGCATCAGCATAAGACTATCAAACAAAGCCTTCCATTTACAGTTGCAGCACTCTAACCAGCACTGACCAAAGTGTAATCCACGGTCATAGTCCTAAATTACCAGCTGTCTGCTACTGTGGCAAAGTCCGTACTACACTATCGATTCCGCAGCACCATTTTATCTGGTAACACTGTGTAGTTGCACAGTTGTGCTACCAGGTCTGTCCTCACACTGTCAACTTTATGTATCTCACTTCTCCTGTAGCGTAGATCACGAGGAGCCGAAGTAAATGAGTGTATTCTGCATGACGTAACATTCAGTATTCCCTTCTTTCATAGCCACTCTTCATGTGCATCGATACCAAATAGGAATGCGGAAAACTCTTGCGAGTGAGAGAATGACAGTAACAATCGTAACAAGAACAAGCAAATAATGAATGATGTTTATTCCAACGCAGAACGAGAATGGCTTTAAATATAAAAATCTGTATCTATATCTATATCCATATCTATTGATCTTTGAGTTGGCACAATGCAAATATATTCTTAGCATTTAGTTACTGAATTTAGTTCTGGATGTTTGCAGAGAAAAGGAAAAGTCGGTACTTCTCGCTAGTGTAATATAATGTGAACCAGCAACTACCCTTTCCTTAGAACACGACTCAAGCAGGTCCTCAAGTAGGTAGCAAGGCACTGCTGCATTCTGTTCCCTGACATTGCTCTGATGACGGTTAATGCAGATAGTTCCGATTATGAAATACAAAACGTATTGCAGGTTAGTCCCTAGGATAGTAACATTAAATTTGCGTTGTAGACGGCACATGAACGTGACGACTATCCATATTACTCATCAATATAAAAAGACAATATTTTGGGAATTTAGCAGGATTACTCAAAATGAATTCTGAAATTGGGTGACTGACTGCACAGGTGCTAAACGTCGTCAAGAGTATACGATGTCCTAATCGCATTAGGAATATGAAGATCGTCTTCGACAGCTCGCAACTTTCACATTGCTATCTCCACCCTACTCCAGACAGCCCTCGGTGGAGTTGCACTACGTTGCCGATGTTATGGAAGGCCTTCAAACCGACAACAGACCACATATTGAAAAATACAAGCGAATTCTCTTGCAGCGTAAGCTTATTGTAACTAATCTAAAAATTATTGGAGAGGAACATTGTCCTATTCAAAAAAAGTAAAATGTTTCACACTGTTGACGTCAAACGGACATTATCTATGTCCTGTCTTGTGTCCTTCTCATCTATAATATCAAGTGTACTACGAAAATGATTATATATAATGGATGATAGGGTAATGCATTGATACCAGATGGTGGGGGCCGGCCGGCGCTTCAGTCTGGTACCGCGTGACCGCTACGGTCGCAGGTTCGAATCCTGCCTCGGGCATGGATGTGAGTGATGTCCTTAGGTTAGTTAGGTTTAAGTAGTTCTAAGTTCTAGGGGACTGATGACCTTATAAGTTAAGTCCCATAGTGCTCAGAGCCATTTGAACCATTTGAACTATTTAACACAAAAATTAAAGTTATTCACGAGCAGCTAGTTGAGAATATGTATGAACATTAAATGACACGACGAACTGAAATAATATGACGAAGAGTTCAGCGCTCACTGGGAATAGAGCCCCACACATATCGTTGTTGACTACACACAAAGAGACGTCAGCTACCGAATTTTTCTCCACCAGCTGCTCAGAATAGCATCTTGAACTTACAGTCATCTCGCAAATAGTTCTGTGTCTCACTGGGAGTTAAAAACGTCAGATATCGTTAGTGTTGACAACGAATGAAAATACATTAAAAATCAAAATTATTATCCACCAGCAGATAGGTGTTCTCATGATAGAGCTTGATAATACATAATTAAATCTTTAGTGCCGGGCCAGGATTCGATCCCATTCACGCGTAATATGTGAAGGTGTTGAGGAATCTGCAGTTTTGAACAAACAACAAATTGTAGCCGAGCTGTATTGCCACGAAGGACTCAAATTCTGCGTTAAGGGCGGTCTGAGTTGCATTCCCAGTTTAGAACCAATTTTATCGACATACAGAAGCTCAAATAAAAGATGGAATAAGTGTCCTGTGACCATACATAGCGTTTGTGTCGTCACTTGAAATAAATAACTAGTATAAGAAAGGTTACTGGTGATAGAGTTCTACATGTCGCCACTCCAGACTTTATTGTGGTTCAACCTACCGTCTACTTGGTAAAGAAGGAATATCATCTTTAATGTGACTTTTCGGACCACGCAGCCATTATATCTCCTTCACTTGGTGTAGCCAGGAGAGAATGGAATCTGTCTCTCCCTATCTAAAATCATTGACGGAAGTGGGAATCGAACCCAGACCATAGGTATAACAACCTACCATCCGTCCAACAGACCACGAAATCCTCTTCTCTGCGAGTCATTTCTCTATCGTAACGCAGTTGCGCCACACTGGATGAGAATTCTGACACACAGGCTCCCTGTAGTAATTTGCAGCATGTTCAGTAAATTCATTTACTTGGTTGACCGAATCACCATGAACTAGCTGCCTCGGCTACCCAGTGCATACATTCGACTATTTTGTAATCACAGAAATAAAATCACGTAACTGCCACCTACACACAACTGCCAACAGTGTAGGATGCAGAAGTTTAAATAGGAAGTGTTCCTTTCCACTTGAGCTATTCTATTGCGCTATCTGTTACTAGAAAACGTCGTTCAGTCCAAAAGAAAAGCTGTAACTGTTTGTCTCTCAGAAGTCAAGACCTGGCCATATGCATAATCTCACAGTGCTGTGGAATCCAAAAGTTCTGGAGGAATAGTTGCCGAGCTCTGGAGCTGCTGTAGCTACGTGTCAGCTTGTAGCGTAGATAAGATGTCGCGAGTTCGAATACATTCAGTGCTACATTTTTTAAAACGCAATTCTGCTCTCTGCTGAAGGTATCAATCTAATGGAACTTTGAACATAATTCCCTTCACTTCTCAACCCAAAGTAGTCGCATGTGGAAAAAGGGCTAACTACTGTGACATTTTGTTCTATTCAGGTTTAATAGACAGCAGGCAGCAGATGCATCTCGAAGATGTGCAGGGAGAGCGCATCGTGCCATAATATGTCAGAAAAGTATTTTCTACATTAGCCGTCGTGTGGTAGTGATATTTTATTCTTCTTCAAACTTTGTTTGACAGCTTTAACTCAGAACAAGTTTTCTACATGCGTGTAATCAATAAACTGCATGTGCATTGTCAGACTGTCATAGGTAACATCAGAGAATTCGCATATATCGTTGATGATTAATTTCTCTCTCATGTTTACTATTGTTTTAACAACACTAAAGGAAACCTTACGAAAATTGTGCACTGTATTATAAGAAATGAAATAAAACTAACCATGATAACCTTACGACGAAAGTATCTGTACACAAGCATGCCTCTATCGACACGAATTAGTAAAATACTACTCACTTAGATTTTGATTGGGTCTGTGTTTAATTGGTATGCTGTGTCATACTCAAGAGGTATGCAAATGTGGCATTTCATAAATATAGTTATGTATTCCTAGAAACCCAAAATTCGCTTGTCAGCAGCGGAAAGAGGCCTTACCTGTTGTGCAGCATTGTAAGTTTTTCAACATTGCACTATGAGCTGAAAGCATTTTCTTGCGATTTCCTTATTGATGTTTGATCTGACTGCTTGTAGCTCTTTCACAGAAGGGATAAAAACGTTACAGTCAGTGAGACTGGAACCGCGAACCGTAACAGACGCTTTTTCACAGGTCAGCACGTTACCACAGAGCTGGCGAGGAGGCATGGGTCTTAGCTTCCTATTACGAGGGCAATAGTAACTAGAACTCGTAAACCGCTATTTGAAGGTCGAGATTAGTTGCGGTTTCCACCTGCAACGACTTTCCTGGGCTGAAAACCGTAAATTTTCAATCTTTTGTTACCCTTCAAGCGATAATAACTCAGATTATTCAATGGAAATGACAGGTAAAATCAAGTGAACTTTGAGGCTTAATTCCGTGCACACCAGGAAGTAACTCGTCGATCACAGAGTTGCCAAACATACGTTGCCTTGTTGCCAAATCTCAGTTACAGTACCAGCAGGAAGAAGACGAACCGATGTGATCCTACAGCGGTCTGGGAAGTGACCATAGCTGGTGTCTCCAAGTCGCGGCTGCTACGGCCTGGAATACGTAATGCGTCTGATTCGCTTTCTGTAACTAGGTTTAGGGACTGGAGCGTAGTTACTAATAATACTCAGAACTGACTGCAAACTGAGCATCATAAATCAGTAACTCTCATTGTTGTTTTTATATTTCTTTCGTAAGTGTACTCAAAACTAAGAAAGTCATTCACAGGCGTTTTCGTGCCTCGCCGATAGTCGAGCACAACCTACAAATAAAAATAAAAAAGAACGTGTGTGTGTGTGTGTGAGAGAGAGAGAGAGAGATAAATAAAAAGCAATGAGAGAGAGTGTAAAAATTGTTGTAAAGAAATTGAATCATGGTATTTAAAGAAATCTTTCATTAAAATGACACGTTCCACATCATCACGAAATGTCGTATTCATGATCTATGGAACAAGAGTTAATCTAATGTAATGTAATCTAATCTAATCACATCATATTGATGATTAGCCATGAAGAGTCATGAATTACCGAAATTTTGGCCAATACCAGTAACCAAATCTAAACTTGAAAATAAAAGACGACAATTTTTGTAATAAACCGTGACTCCTATCAAGACCCTTTCGTCCCTGTTATCTAACCACGAAAGATGTCTGATATACCTCCACTCTGAAGTAACAAAGTGTGCATGCATTTAAAGATGAAGTGCATGATGTGAAGTTCTGTGACGGAGATACGAACCCAACACGTAATCCGATTGTTAACTAAGAAAAATCAAATGTTACGTATCGGTTTTTCTTACGAGCCGCTAGGTGTCTGAATCTAAAATAAGGATACAAACTTTTGTGCCCAAGCGACAATCGAACTGCACACCTACCGTGCATCCACGAATATAGCTTAAGTATCAGTTGCTTACTCATGAACAGTAAGATGTGTGCGTGTTTGACCAGAAATAACGACACCTGTTGCGATTGTTGGAAACACATGAACAGACATTGAAATTGCGCGTTAATTTTCACTAGCAGGTGGGTGTGCACTTGATAAAGCTAGAAATGAAATTATGAATATTTTTGTACTGGATCAGGTTTCAGACCCACATACTTACCTTTGGAGGAGACCTAGAGAAGATTGCAGTCTTGGGAAAAGGAACGAAATGACTGAACTATACTGTTCCGGGAGATTCAGATTCTCGAAAGAGGAGATACGAATTCGAATCACAGTCCAGCACCAAATTTTTAAACGTCTCAAGTTCAATCAAGTACAAGTAAAATAAGAGCCCTGTCCCTTTAAATGGCTATCGGTTCATCAAATAAAATAAAATTTTCTAATGTAAGTAAGCTTACTGGCGACTGTATTTCTGTTTACCATGACTTCCGCTGTGTCATTTCCCAACGTAAACCGGCTCTGCCCAGTTGGTAATGAAGGAACGTGATGTTTAATGCGAATTCTGGATTATAACGTCTTTCTCTTGAGGTTACCAGAGGTAAAATAAATCTGTTTGTGCCTCTTAAAACTAAATGCCTGAACCCACGCATTGCACCTGTGATAGCTCGTTCCACCATACCATTGTGGCCACATTACCCAGCCCCAAGAGTGTGCTGTAACGGATGATGTGCTTAGCTTACAAAATTAGTCACGGTGGAAAAAATGCGAGTCTATTAAATGGTCAAGTAGAAGCAAGCTTCTGACGCAGAGATTATGCTATTCTCATGTCAGCAGGATGTAAAGACTCTTCTAGGCATCATAGGCTGGATGTGAAGCCATTTTGATTTTTCACAAATTCAGCAAATTTCTTAGTTCGAGAAAATCCACTGTGAAGTGTGAAGTTGCCGGATAATTCGATTATTACTGTTATTATTACTATCATTTTATTCATACCGCTGCTGTAACACAAGTGCTTGAACATCATTTAATGCCTTTTGGTCACTATAGATGTAGTTTCCCAAGAACAGGTTCTTTCCCTGTCTACAGAATCCCTTTCATGTTAATATCAAACACCAGCAATTACTCGTAGATTACTTTAAAACTAACGTAATTGACGAAGACGTTACTTGGTAACAAACACGCACTGCCTTTCTTCATTTACTTTCGCCTAGAAATGGCTATCGAGTACTGACAAACCAAAAGGCAAGAGATCTTACTGCCTTCCGATATACCTTGCTGTTAGTTCTTCCACATGATTTGGTCGACATGACCTGTTTCAAGTTGTGTATGACAGACAGTGTTTTAGAAAATCTATTGTTTCGCTTTGAAATAAACAGAAGTATTTTCATTCTAAGCTGTCCAAGTACAAAGTTTTCGCAATATTAGTTCAAGTTTAATATTCGCTTCTATAATGTAGAAAAGTATTTCACAGTCGCAAAACTCGCATCCGAAACGTTGACCTTACACTTAGTCGCTGACCATAAATTCTAGCTCAGAGTGACACCAGTTTAAATAACCTAATGTAGCGAAGACTGTTTGCCAGTGCTCTTTCTCACCGGAAAATACTCAATTCACTCATTTGGCTCCATAAGTACACTGTAACAGTAATTTCTGTGTGAAATTTGTCAGTAAGCTTTTGCCTTCCAACCGGCAAAATACGGCAGAGTACGGCCGGTAAACAATTCACAAACCACGATTTAGTGCCAATAAGACGATTTCTTTAAACATTGTCGAAGCTGAGGGAATTTAGTTTCTGCTTAAATCGTCTTAAGCAGCAACGTTCACAGATATGTCAAATAGGAAAAAGCTGAATATCCAGGTACGAAGGTTGTAAAACAAACTTCCCACAGTTTGTGTCAGGTTGATCTTTTCGTCTGATAACACTGCTTAAGTATTTTGTCTAAGAGGTATCACAAGTAGTATCCCTGTAGCTGTGGGAATCATTGGTTGAAAACGAGTTTAACACCAATGGGTACAGTGCTGCTAAATTTTCACAATTATTATCAACCTAAGTCTGAGTTCATCCACAAACTGAGGCGTATTTATAATATTGGAGCTAGACTGTGTATCCTTGTCTTTCTTGAGTGGTCATTGGAAGGCGTTTACACACACATATACAATACTATGAATACTTCGAACGCTATTGTTAACGTTGCTCTCATAAACTACTTTTTTTTAATTCTTCTGGGTCTTCAGCGTGCAATATGTGTTGTAGATACAGTCCCAGACCAAAAAATTGACCGCCGAGTCGTTCACGTAAGGTGGACAATACAGTCGTGCTCCTCTCAGAATTCTATGTCTGGCAATATGATCGATCTAGCAACATGTAGACTGCGGCACTTCTCAGAGGAAGTCTTGACTCCAGTCTTAGTACATTACTCTTGACTACGACCGTAGTCTTGAGGTAAAACGCGAGACCAGCTAATATGATATTGTAGATTCGCTTGAATTACACTCATAGCTTCAGCACTTCACAGTGGATTTTCTCGAACTAAGAAATTTGCTGAATTTGTGAAAAATCAAAATGGCTTCACATCCAGCCTATGATGCCTAGAAGAGTCTTTACATCCTGCTGACATGAGAATAGCATAATCTCTGCGTCAGAAGCTTGCTTCTACTTGACCATTTAATAGACTCGCATTTTTTCCACCGTGACTAATTTTGTAAGCTAAGCACATCATCCGTTACAGCACACTCTTGGGGCTGGGTAATGTGGCCACAATGGTATGGTGGAACGAGCTATCACAGGTGCAATGCGTGGGTTCAGGCATTTAGTTTTAAGAGGCACAAACAGATTTATTTTACCTCTGGTAACCTCAAGAGAAAGACGTTATAATCCAGAATTCGCATTAAACATCACGTTCCTTCATTACCAACTGGGCAGAGCCGGTTTACGTTGGGAAATGACACAGCGGAAGTCATGGTAAACAGAAATACAGTCGCCAGTAAGCTTACTTACATTAGAAAATTTTATTTTATTTGATGAACCGATAGCCATTTAAAGGGACAGGGCTCTTATTTTACTTGTACTTGATTGAACTTGAGACGTTTAAAAATTTGGTGCTGGACTGTGATTCGAATTCGTATCTCCTCTTTCGAGAATCTGAATCTCCCGGAACAGTATAGTTCAGTCATTTCGTTCCTTTTCCCAAGACTGCAATCTTCTCTAGGTCTCCTCCAAAGGTAAGTATGTGGGTCTGAAACCTGATCCAGTACAAAAATATTCATAATTTCATTTCTAGCTTTATCAAGTGCACACCCACCTGCTAGTGAAAATTAACGCGCAATTTCAATGTCTGTTCATGTGTTTCCAACAATCGCAACAGGTGTCGTTATTTCTGGTCAAACACGCACACATCTTACTGTTCATGAGTAAGCAACTGATACTTAAGCTATATTCGTGGATGCACGGTAGGTGTGCAGTTCGATTGTCGCTTGGGCACAAAAGTTTGTATCCTTATTTTAGATTCAGACACCTAGCGGCTCGTAAGAAAAACCGATACGTAACATTTGATTTTTCTTAGTTAACAATCGGATTACGTGTTGGGTTCGTATCTCCGTCACAGAACTTCACATCATGCACTTCATCTTTAAATGCATGCACACTTTGTTACTTCAGAGTGGAGGTATATCAGACATCTTTCGTGGTTAGATAACAGGGACGAAAGGGTCTTGATAGGAGTCACGGTTTATTACAAAAATTGTCGTCTTTTATTTTCAAGTTTAGATTTGGTTACTGGTATTGGCCAAAATTTCGGTAATTCATGACTCTTCATGGCTAATCATCAATATGATGTGATTAGATTAGATTACATTACATTAGATTAACTCTTGTTCCATAGATCATGAATACGACATTTCGTGATGATGTGGAACGTGTCATTTTAATGAAAGATTTCTTTAAATACCATGATTCAATTTCTTTACAACAATTTTTACACTCTCTCTCATTGCTTTTTATTTATCTCTCTCTCTCTCTCTCACACACACACACACACGTTCTTTTTTATTTTTATTTGTAGGTTGTGCTCGACTATCGGCGAGGCACGAAAACGCCTGTGAATGACTTTCTTAGTTTTGAGTACACTTACGAAAGAAATATAAAAACAACAATGAGAGTTACTGATTTATGATGCTCAGTTTGCAGTCAGTTCTGAGTATTATTAGTAACTACGCTCCAGTCCCTAAACCTAGTTACAGAAAGCGAATCAGACGCATTACGTATTCCAGGCCGTAGCAGCCGCGACTTGGAGACACCAGCTATGGTCACTTCCCAGACCGCTGTAGGATCACATCGGTTCGTCTTCTTCCTGCTGGTACTGTAACTGAGATTTGGCAACAAGGCAACGTATGTTTGGCAACTCTGTGATCGACGAGTTACTTCCTGGTGTGCACGGAATTAAGCCTCAAAGTTCACTTGATTTTACCTGTCATTTCCATTGAATAATCTGAGTTATTATCGCTTGAAGGGTAACAAAAGATTGAAAATTTACGGTTTTCAGCCCAGGAAAGTCGTTGCAGGTGGAAACCGCAACTAATCTCGACCTTCAAATAGCGGTTTACGAGTTCTAGTTACTATTGCCCTCGTAATAGGAAGCTAAGACCCATGCCTCCTCGCCAGCTCTGTGGTAACGTGCTGACCTGTGAAAAAGCGTCTGTTACGGTTCGCGGTTCCAGTCTCACTGACTGTAACGTTTTTATCCCTTCTGTGAAAGAGCTACAAGCAGTCAGATCAAACATCAATAAGGAAATCGCAAGAAAATGCTTTCAGCTCATAGTGCAATGTTGAAAAACTTACAATGCTGCACAACAGGTAAGGCCTCTTTCCGCTGCTGACAAGCGAATTTTGGGTTTCTAGGAATACATAACTATATTTATGAAATGCCACATTTGTATACCTCTTGAGTATGACACAGCATACCAATTAAACACAGACCCAATCAAAATCTAAGTGAGTAGTATTTTACTAATTCGTGTCGATAGAGGCATGCTTGTGTACAGATACTTTCGTCGTAAGGTTATCATGGTTAGTTTTATTTCATTTCTTATAATACAGTGCACAATTTTCGTAAGGTTTCCTTTAGTGTTGTTAAAACAATAGTAAACATGAGAGAGAAATTAATCATCAACGATATATGCGAATTCTCTGATGTTACCTATGACAGTCTGACAATGCACATGCAGTTTATTGATTACACGCATGTAGAAAACTTGTTCTGAGTTAAAGCTGTCAAACAAAGTTTGAAGAAGAATAAAATATCACTACCACACGACGGCTAATGTAGAAAATACTTTTCTGACATATTATGGCACGATGCGCTCTCCCTGCACATCTTCGAGATGCATCTGCTGCCTGCTGTCTATTAAACCTGAATAGAACAAAATGTCACAGTAGTTAGCCCTTTTTCCACATGCGACTACTTTGGGTTGAGAAGTGAAGGGAATTATGTTCAAAGTTCCATTAGATTGATACCTTCAGCAGAGAGCAGAATTGCGTTTTAAAAAATGTAACACTGAATGTATTCGAACTCGCGACATCTTATCTACGCTACAAGCTGACACGTAGCTACAGCAGCTCCAGAGCTCGGCAACTATTCCTCCAGAACTTTTGGATTCCACAGCACTGTGAGATTATGCATATGGCCAGGTCTTGACTTCTGAGAGACAAACAGTTACAGCTTTTCTTTTGGACTGAACGACGTTTTCTAGTAACAGATAGCGCAATAGAATAGCTCAAGTGGAAAGGAACACTTCCTATTTAAACTTCTGCATCCTACACTGTTGGCAGTTGTGTGTAGGTGGCAGTTACGTGATTTTATTTCTGTGATTACAAAATAGTCGAATGTATGCACTGGGTAGCCGAGGCAGCTAGTTCATGGTGATTCGGTCAACCAAGTAAATGAATTTACTGAACATGCTGCAAATTACTACAGGGAGCCTGTGTGTCAGAATTCTCATCCAGTGTGGCGCAACTGCGTTACGATAGAGAAATGACTCGCAGAGAAGAGGATTTCGTGGTCTGTTGGACGGATGGTAGGTTGTTATACCTATGGTCTGGGTTCGGTTCCCACTTCCGTCAATGATTTTAGATAGGGAGAGACAGATTCCATTCTCTCCTGGCTACACCAAGTGAAGGAGATATAATGGCTGCGTGGTCCGAAAAGTCACATTAAAGATGATATTCCTTCTTTACCAAGTAGACGGTAGGTTGAACCACAATAAAGTCTGGAGTGGCGACATGTAGAACTCTATCACCAGTAACCTTTCTTATACTAGTTATTTATTTCAAGTGACGACACAAACGCTATGTATGGTCACAGGACACTTATTCCATCTTTTATTTGAGCTTCTGTATGTCGATAAAATTGGTTCTAAACTGGGAATGCAACTCAGACCGCCCTTAACGCAGAATTTGAGTCCTTCGTGGCAATACAGCTCGGCTACAATTTGTTGTTTGTTCAAAACTGCAGATTCCTCAACACCTTCACATATTACGCGTGAATGGGATCGAATCCTGGCCCGGCACTAAAGATTTAATTATGTATTATCAAGCTCTATCATGAGAACACCTATCTGCTGGTGGATAATAATTTTGATTTTTAATGTATTTTCATTCGTTGTCAACACTAACGATATCTGACGTTTTTAACTCCCAGTGAGACACAGAACTATTTGCGAGATGACTGTAAGTTCAAGATGCTATTCTGAGCAGCTGGTGGAGAAAAATTCGGTAGCTGACGTCTCTTTGTGTGTAGTCAACAACGATATGTGTGGGGCTCTATTCCCAGTGAGCGCTGAACTCTTCGTCATATTATTTCAGTTCGTCGTGTCATTTAATGTTCATACATATTCTCAACTAGCTGCTCGTGAATAACTTTAATTTTTGTGTTAAATAGTTCAAATGGTTCAAATGGCTCTGAGCACTATGGGACTTAACTTATAAGGTCATCAGTCCCCTAGAACTTAGAACTACTTAAACCTAACTAACCTAAGGACATCACTCACATCCATGCCCGAGGCAGGATTCGAACCTGCGACCGTAGCGGTCACGCGGTACCAGACTGAAGCGCCGGCCGGCCCCCACCATCTGGTATCAATGCATTACCCTATCATCCATTATATATAATCATTTTCGTAGTACACTTGATATTATAGATGAGAAGGACACAAGACAGGACATAGATAATGTCCGTTTGACGTCAACAGTGTGAAACATTTTACTTTTTTTGAATAGGACAATGTTCCTCTCCAATAATTTTTAGATTAGTTACAATAAGCTTACGCTGCAAGAGAATTCGCTTGTATTTTTCAATATGTGGTCTGTTGTCGGTTTGAAGGCCTTCCATAACATCGGCAACGTAGTGCAACTCCACCGAGGGCTGTCTGGAGTAGGGTGGAGATAGCAATGTGAAAGTTGCGAGCTGTCGAAGACGATCTTCATATTCCTAATGCGATTAGGACATCGTATACTCTTGACGACGTTTAGCACCTGTGCAGTCAGTCACCCAATTTCAGAATTCATTTTGAGTAATCCTGCTAAATTCCCAAAATATTGTCTTTTTATATTGATGAGTAATATGGATAGTCGTCACGTTCATGTGCCGTCTACAACGCAAATTTAATGTTACTATCCTAGGGACTAACCTGCAATACGTTTTGTATTTCATAATCGGAACTATTTGCATTAACCGTCATCAGAGCAATGTCAGGGAACAGAATGCAGCAGTGCCTTGCTACCTACTTGAGGACCTGCTTGAGTCGTGTTCTAAGGAAAGGGTAGTTGCTGGTTCACATTATATTACACTAGCGAGAAGTACCGACTTTTCCTTTTCTCTGCAAACATCCAGAACTAAATTCAGTAACTAAATGCTAAGAATATATTTGCATTGTGCCAACTCAAAGATCAATAGATATGGATATAGATATAGATACAGATTTTTATATTTAAAGCCATTCTCGTTCTGCGTTGGAATAAACATCATTCATTATTTGCTTGTTCTTGTTACGATTGTTACTGTCATTCTCTCACTCGCAAGAGTTTTCCGCATTCCTATTTGGTATCGATGCACATGAAGAGTGGCTATGAAAGAAGGGAATACTGAATGTTACGTCATGCAGAATACACTCATTTACTTCGGCTCCTCGTGATCTACGCTACAGGAGAAGTGAGATACATAAAGTTGACAGTGTGAGGACAGACCTGGTAGCACAACTGTGCAACTACACAGTGTTACCAGATAAAATGGTGCTGCGGAATCGACAGTGTAGTACGGACTTTGCCACAGTAGCAGACAGCTGGTAATTTAGGACTATGACCGTGGATTACACTTTGGTCAGTGCTGGTTAGAGTGCTGCAACTGTAAATGGAAGGCTTTGTTTGATAGTCTTATGCTGATGCTGTCTGAATAAATTATGCCATTGGATACGAAGCGGTTTAGTTTTGAGACCTAACCCACGAGGGGGGAAGGCACAGTGGTCTGCTTCAGGAATTCCAAGCAATAAAACACAAAAAACAACCCAGGAAGGGAGACATGCATTTGGAATCTGTTCATCGTTACGGGGTCAAACAAGAGGGTAACATTACTGAAACAATGATCGGGCTACTTAGTATATAATAGAGCATACAGATTTCAAGGAGGAAACGTATGAAGACGCAGACTTCCTCGTTATCAATATGTGCGGCATATCTTTCGTGTTAACGAAAGTAAATTCCCGCTTTACCTCTTCTTACGTGTCAAATGAAATGAATGCCATGAGGAATAGAATATTTGTTGACTGCGTCTCTTCTTGCTTCCATCCTTACCAACATATTTCTTCATTCTCGTGGTAATCATGACATTCTATGTGTATGCTGCAAAAGATTGCAAGTGGACAAATTCGACATCGAGGTGCAAAGCGTTATATTCAATTCGAATAAGCTTCCGGTGTATTTTTACTTCGTTTGTATTTTTAGATGATTATGAACGTTACGGAAAATTATCTCACATGCATTATGTTGAATGAGAAACATTGAATGATCCGTTTTGCTTTCCCTACGTTGAAATGATATAATGTCGGCGTCAACAGCCTTCTTCCACGCCGGAAGCTGAAACTTGTATCATTCTGGATTAATGATAATTGAACGTCTCATATGTATACATAGCCCACAAGGCGACGTCAGAAACCATCAGGGGAGAACGCCGCATAAAAACCAAACGTGCGCGCGCGTCTCCACTCTGAAGAACCGTATCGGAGAATCACGGCAAGCATTTCGCTGAAGAGCTGCCTCGTCAGAGAGCCTAGAAATGGCAGCGTCGTAGCAAGTATTTGTCAACACTCTGATAGTGCATTTACTTCCGGGTGTAGGTCGGCGTTACCTCGCTAAATTCACTTGACATTCGTTTTCCACATCGAAGACTCGTACGATATAATCCACTGCAAGATGACACAATTAGAAAGTATATTTAATTTCTGGACTCCAAGAACGGCGTTCTTCACATAAGTAACACCTGTTTGTGTGTGCATTCGGGAGGACGACGGTGCAATCCCGCGCCCGGCCATCCTGATTTAGGTTTTCAATGATTTCCCTAAATCGCTTCAGGCAAATGCCGGGATGGTTCCTTAGGAAGGGCACGGCCGATTTCCTTCCCCATCCTTCCCTAATCCGAGCTTGTGCTCCGTCTCTAATGACATCGTTGTCGACGGGACGTTAAAACAGTAATCTCCACCTCCTCTGTTCGTGTATTTAAGGTTGCGTTTTGAGGCTCAGGCAACATCGCAGTGACTATATTCCGCCTCTGGCCGCCAGTGTGTCGTTAGCTCAGAGGTTCCCTTGTGCGTTGCAGTGCTCGTACTATAAGACATAGCAGTTCGAATCACGGTAGAAGCCGCTGACTACAACCTTTTATTTTCCATTTTAATTAATGGAGTTGCAAACTGCTAGTAAAAATTTCTGATGCGAAATCTGAAGAATGCCTTTAAACATCAATCTTCGTCCGATTTCGACTTAGTAAATTAAGTTAATATCATGAATTTCTGCTTTGCAAATTCCAAGGTGCTTCACTGTAAAATAGACCCTGAAAAGATTTAAACCGACTGTCAACGATATAAATTTGAGCTTTGTTCGTCATATAGGTCTAACATGTCAGAAAGTTGTTTATGAAGTGCACATGTTCATTAATGTAGTTCCCTTCTTCTAAATTTTTGCAATAGCATTTAACTGTAGACGTTTTCTAACACCGGCGTTAGCAATTCCTTTCCGTTCTCTGAAACCTTCAAAACGACAAATTTTTCTGGTTTAAATCTGATGACCTTAACTATCACTTCCGATCAACAATAAATACTTCATGAACCCATACATGGAACTCCAAATGTGCAGTGTTCCTGCACTGCTACAGAGCATGCATTGCAAGGTATTCACACAGTTTATCGCATAGACTTACCATAAGGAATGAAACACGAACTGTAATACACTTTACACCACAGACGCTCACTCTGGCTTGACGAAAACATCCAAACATTGACCAAAAGTTGCACAAATAATTGAGTTTGAAAGGAAAAGAAACGAGGTATGAAGCATTTATAAATTCATCGAATGTAGTGAGGTGGTTTAATTTCGTCCCAGTCTATAAAATTAATTTCGGGCCATACTCAGCTCTTGCCGATTAATGTAATATAATACCCGTCTACTAATCAGGGCGTCTGTCTCCGTTGCTTTTGAGCGTGAATGGAAATTGTAGAAATTTTCTGTGGAGCAACATTTAATAATAAAGCGTTTTAAATCATCAAAAGCGACGAGCGGTAGCAGGCGCTTTCGATAAAGAACGGGGGAGTGCAGCGCCGCTGCTGTCGCCACGGCCGCTGCCAGTAGCCAGCAAATGGATCCCGGAGCTTTGCCGCATACGGCGTCCAGAGGAGGACAGTCTGCAGGAAATCTGCCGCAAAATCGTTACTGGATAAAATTTTGATATCGGTGTGTCACAAAGCGAAATAGATTGAATCTGCGCTACCATTACATTCACGTCTTCAGCATTCAGACAGAAGAGGCTATAAAAATATTTTATGCCAGCTGCTCTCGATCCACTGACATGATGAATAGAAACAACGCACGCTACCGCTAGACCACAGGCGTAATCAGCCTATAGTTTCTCTATCATGGGACAAGTTTTCCTCCAGGAAGTGCCGCAGTCTACGGTGTTGCCAGATTGTGCAGATAACCGGACTTAGAGAATTAGCGAGTTGGCCAGTTTTTTTGTCCCATGTCGCGATCGGCGCGGACTTAGCCTCTGAAGCGGCCGGCCGCCGGTCAAGTTTTATGTCAAAGAGTGTACATTGCTGTGACGTGAAATGACATTAGGCTTGCTACGTCATTCTATTTATCTGGCGTTTGTGAACGTTTTTTTTAAAATTTATTTCAGTGTTTAGTGAATGTTTCTCTATTGCCTTGCAGTTGGATCACTCGTAATTTTGGCGATATAGTTGTCCTTCAGAAAATCTAATTTTTTGTCTATGATCACCAATATGCTACCTTTGTTGGTATGGCATTGGATTATTTTAATTTTTGCCATACCTTCTTGGATGTAATTTCTCCATGTGTCCTGCTACTGCTTGTTGTGGTGGATTTCTGTTTTCATTATTTGCATTATTGCTGTAGCTACGAATTCTCTTGTCAAGTTTCCTTAATAATTTAGTGTGCTAAGTCTTTCATGCTTCTTTACACCGTGTTTAGATTCTGTTATCAGATCTTCTGTTGTACTGTGTGTTATGTATATGGTAATATTTTGTTTAGGTCCTTTATCAAGTAGCCAATTTTTTTGTTTGGTGGTATTTATGTCAGATAAGTTGATGATATTATCATGGAAATTGTTAATTTGACACTGATGGCTTTTTTCATTGAGTGTTTTTGGGCCGTTTATGATACTATTGAATTTTTTCTTTGTTTCTGTTGTTTCCTAGGATTACTTCTTGTAAGTGTGCCTTTAGTTTCAGTTTCACCTCCTAATTTATTAGGAATTGTCCATAGAATTGCATAAGCAAATAGAAAATATCATCCTGGTTGAATGTGAACTGGTGTTACTTGTGAATTGGCGAGTACAAAATTATCTGGGTCTCCTAGAAGATAATGATTAATTAGACATAATGTAGTTAATAACGATGTTATGCCCCCCCCCATGAACCATGGACCTTGCCGTTGGTGGGGAGGCTTGCGTGCCTCAGCGATACAGATAGCCGTACCGTTGGTACAACCACAACGGAGGGGTCTCTGTTGAGAGGCCAGACAAACGTGTGGTTCCTGAAGAGGGGCAGCAGCCTTTTCAGTAGTTGCAAGGGCAACAGTCTGGATGATTGACTGATCTGGCCTTGTAACAATAACCAAAACGGCCTTGCTGTGCTGGTACTGCGAACGGCTGAAAGCAAGGGGAAACTACGGCCGTAATTTTTCCCGAGGGCATGCAGCTTTACTGTATGATTAAATGATGATGGCGTCCTCTTGGGTAAAATATTCCGGAGGTAAAATAGTCCCCCATTCGGATCTCCGGGCGGGGACTACTCAAGAGGATGTCGTTATCAAGAGAAAGAAAACTGGCGTTCTACGGATCGGAGCGTGGAATGTCAGGTCCCTTAATCGGGCAGGTAGGTTAGAAAATTTGAAAAGGGAAATGGATAGGTTAAAGTTAGATATAGTGGGAATTAGTGAAGTTCGGTGGCGGGAGGAACAAGACTTCTGGTCAGGTGACTACAGGGTTATAAACACAAAGTCAAATAGGGGTAATGCAGGAGTAGGTTTAATAATGAATAGGAAAATAGGAACGCGGGTAAGCTACTACAAACAGCTTAGTGAACGCATTATTGTGGCCAAGATAGATACGAAGCCCACACCTACTACAGTAGTACAAGTTTATATGGCAACTAGCTCTGCAGATGACGAAGAAATTGAAGAAATATATGATGAAATAAAAGAAATTATTCAGATAGTGAAGGGAGACGAGAATTTAATAGTCATGGGTGACTGGAATTCGAGTATAGGAAAAGGGAGAGAAGGAAACGTAGTAGGGGAATATGGACTGGGGCTAAGAAATGAAAGAGGAAGCCGCCTGGTAGAATTTTGCACAGAGCACAACTTAATCATAGCTAACACTTGGTTTAAGAATCATGATAGAAGGTTGTATACATGGAAGAACCTTGGAGATACTAAAAGGTATCAGATAGATTATATAATGGTAAGACAGAGATTTAGGAACCAGGTTTTAAATTGTAAGACATTTCCAGGGGCAGATGTGGACTTTGACCACAATCTATTGGTTATGACCTGTAGATTAAAACTGAAGAAACTGCAAAAAGGTGGGAATTTAAGGAGATGGGACCTGGATTGAAAGAACCAGAGGTTGTAGAGAGTTTCAGGGAGAGCATAAGGGAACAATTGACAGGAATGGGGGAAAGAAATACAGTAGAAGAAGAATGGGTAGCTTTGAGGGATGAAGTAGTGAAGGCAGCAGAGGATCAAGTAGGTAAAAAGACGAGGGCTAGTAGAAATCCTTGGGTAACAGAAGAAATATTGAATGTAATTGATGAAAGGAGAAAATATAAAAATGCAGTAAATGAAGCAGGCAAAAAGGAATACAAACGTCTCAAAAATGAGATCGACAGGATGTGCAAAATGGCTAAGCAGGGATGGCTAGAGGACAAATGTAAGGATGTAGCAGCTTATCTCACTAGGGGTAAGATAGATACTGCCTACAGGAAAATTAAAGAGACCTTTGGAGATAAGAGAACCACTTGTATGAACATCAAGAGCTCAGATGGAAACCCAGTTCTAAGCAAAGAAGGGAAAGCACAAAGGTGGAAGGAGTATATAGAGGGTCTGTACAAGGGCGATGTACTTGAGGACAATATTATGGAAATGGAAGAGGATGTAGATGAAGATGAAATGGGAGATACGATACTGCGTGAAGAGTTTGACAGAGCACTGAAAGACCTGAGTCGAAACAAGGCCCCCGGAGTAGACAACATTCCATTGGAACTACTGACGGCCTTGGGAGAGCCAGTCCTGACAAAACTCTACCATCTGGTGAGCAAGATGTATGAAACAGGCGAAATACCCTCAGACTTCAAGAAGAATATAATAATTCCAATCCCACAGAAAGCAGGTGTTGACAGATGTGAGAATTACCGAACAATCAGTTTAATAAGCCACGGCTGCAAAATACTAACACGAATTATTTACAGACGAATGGAAAAACTAGTAGAAGCCGACCTCGGGGAAGATCAGTTTGGATTCCGTAGAAATACTGGAACACGTGAGGCAATACTGACCTTACGACTTATCTTAGAAGAAAGATTAAGGAAAGGCAAACCTACGTTTCTAGCATTTGTAGACTTAGAGAAAGCTTTTGACAATGTTGACTGGAATACTCTCTTTCAAATTCTAAAGGTGGCAGGGGTAAAATACAGGGAGCGAAAGGCTATTTGCAATTTGTACAGAAACCAGATGGCAGTTATAAGAGTCGAGGGACATGAAAAGGGAGCAGTGGTTGGGAAGGGAGTGAGACAGGGTTGTAGTCTCTCCCCGATGTTATTCAATCTGTATATTGAGCAAGCAGTAAAGGAAACAAAAGAAAAATTCGGAGTAGGTATTAAAATTCATGGAGAAGAAGTAAAAACTTTGAGGTTCGCCGATGACATTGTAATTCTGTCAGAGACAGCAAAGGACTTGGAAGAGCAGTTGAACGGAATGGACAGTGTCTTGAAAGGAGGATATAAGATGAACATCGACAAAAGCAAAACGAGGATAATGGAATGTAGTCAAATTAAATCGGGTGATGCTGAGGGAATTAGATTAGGAAATGAGACACTTAAAGTAGTAAAGGAGTTTTGCTATTTAGGGAGTAAAATAACTGATGATGGTCGAAGTAGAGAGGATATAAAATGTAGACTGGCAATGGCAAGGAAAGCGTTTCTGAAGAAGAGAAATTTGTTAACATCGAGTATAGATTTAAGTGTCAGGAAGTCATTTCTGAAAGTATTTGTATGGAGTGTAGCCATGTATGGAAGTGAAACATGGACGGTAAATAGTTTGGACAAGAAGAGAATAGAAGCTTTCGAAATGTGGTGCTACAGAAGAATGCTGAAGATTAGATGGGTAGATCAGATAACTAATGAGGAGGTACTGAATAGGATTGGGGAGAAGAGGAGTTTGTGGCACAACTTGACCAGAAGAAGGGATCGGTTGGTAGGACATGTTCTGAGGCATCAAGGGATCACCAATTTAGTATTGGAGGGCAGCGTGGAGGGTAAAAATCGTAGGGGGAGACCAAGAGATGAATACACTAAGCAGATTCAGAAGGATGTAGGTTGCAGTAGGTACTGGGAGATGAAGAAGCTTGCACAGGATAGAGTAGCATGGAGAGCTGCATCAAACCAGTCTCAGAACTGAAGACCACAACAACAACAACAACAACAATGATGTTATTAATAAAAATGTGATGGAATCCTTGAAAGTAAAATATGGGTGGAATGGAATTTTTTCAATATCTCAATTTAATCCTCATTCTCCATTGCCGCAATGGGGAATGAAACTGAAGAACTATACATATAACTTCAACCAAAAAGATTACATTGTGACTTTGTTATTCGCAGAGGACCAAGTGTTAATTTAGAATAATGAAGAAGGACTGTAGAGAGCTGCCTACGAACTATACCAAACATGCCAGATATACAATATGTCAATATCGATACGAAAAACAGGAGCCATGGCTTTCTGTGGGAGAAAATCCAGTAAGAACAAAAGTAATTATAGACAACAAGATTAAAGATCAAGTAGATTGATTCAAATTTCTAGGAACTATGCTGTTGTTCAGGGGAGACCCAGCTCAAAAAGACAAAACTGAGAAATTTAACCACTTAATCAGCCCTCCAACGTAAAGTAAGAACAGAAACATATTTAAAATTTTATAAAGTTATGTCAGTGAATTTTGGGTAATAAGAAAGAAAGATAAAATAAGATTACAAGCCAATGAAATGAAATTCTTCAGGTATATAGCAGGATACATGAATCTAGACTACAAACGAAATACAGATATCAGGAAGGAATTAAATATTTTCGATATAAACAGTAAGGTTGACGAATACCGACAAAAATGGATATCCCATCTGTTACGAATGGACAAATACAAGATTTTAGGCGATATTCTCCACAAGGTAAAAGATGCATTGGAAGACCGACAAAACGATGGAAGGATCAGGTGTAGCTGCAACAGGCTGATGGAAATCCTAAAGCATGACGGAAGAAAAGAAGGAGGAGAGGTGTGCCTTTACTCTCTGTGTTATTACATCAAAGTGAGCTGATATTTAGAAACAGAAGATAACACACAACATTTTCTGGATCTCACCGTACAACAAATAAACATGATTTCATAACATACAACAAATCCAAAACTACAAGCAGCACCATTCAGAATTAATCAAGCTTCTCACTGGCACGCAAGCACAGGTCAGACACCCATAAACAAACAGAACTACACACGGGAGTTAAACACAACGAAACAGTCAACAATGGAAAGCGGTTATGATAGCCCACAACCATCACCCAATTAAAACAAAAACATATTTCATCATCGGCATCATCATCTTCTTTCCAAGTATTAGGCCTTTTGACCTGTTGCGGTCTCGTCGACCTAGCAATCTTGCACCACTGATGTGACAGAGTAACTTGAACTGTGGAATCCTCCAAAAGCTCATTCGTTGTAAATGTTTTCACCAGTTGCAGACGTTTTTTCCAATTGCTCGGTAATCTTGAATGTAATGTGCAGTGGGTTCCTTTTTAAGTTCCTTCAGCACATCTTTATATCTTTTGTGATCCTATTTGGTGTAACCAGATGTTCGTCTCAAGAATTTCCTTTCACAGGCTGTTAATCTTTTCGCATCATTTGCCTTTATTGTCCAGGCTTCGCTGCCATAGTGTAGAACGTTACTAGTGAAGCCAACTGTCTTTGGATTTCGGGTTTCTCCGTGAGGGATCAGCCCCACGGTTTTATCAGTGTCAGTTCGGTAGCCATTGCCATTCTACGCCTGTTCGCGACGTGTTTCTACTCGTAGCTTATACCTTAATTTGTGATACGAATCCTGGATTTCGTCTTTATTAAGCTGGTGGGCAGGGGACTCTCTTGCCCTGGAAATGAGAAATCATTTCCAAAGGCGGAAGAACCAGCTGATGGTCAACGGCATAGGTTGTGGCAGGCAACGGAAAACCACCACATTAAAGAACTACTGTTACCCAAGCACCAGCATTAAACCATGCCAGTATCTTCTGTAATATTTTCTGGAGATAAAGTAGTCCCCCAATCGTATCTCTGGATGGGTACTGAAAGATATAGACAAGGTGAAGGAAAAGAATCCCAATTTTAACACAGCAGCTCGGAATGTGAGAACACTGCTTCAGTGTAGCAAACTAGAAAACCTAAAACCTGAAATGGAACGACTGGAAATCGATATCCTAGGCATATCCGAGACGAGATGGCCTGAACCAGGTGATTTCTGGTCTGAAGAATATAGAGTCATTCAGACCGGAACTGACCAAGATAAACCAGGAATGGGAGGAGTTGGAATAATTTTGAAGAATAACTATGGTTCATGTGCCAAGGGATATGTGCAATATAGCTCTCGAATAATACTAGTCAAACTTGAAACTAAGCCAAAGTACACTGTGATAATACAAGTATACATGCCAACATCCAAAGAAGAATATGCTGTCGTTGACGAAATTTACAAAGAAATAAGTAATGCGATGAGAAAGGTTTAGGGAGATGAAAACCTGATTGCCATGGGGGACTGGAACGCGATTGTAGGTGAAGAACGGGAGGAAGGGATTGTTGGCAAATATGGATTTGGAAGAAGAAATGAAGGAGGAGATCGACTAATCGAGTTTTGCTCGAGGCACCAATTAGTAGCTGCAAACACACTTTTCCAACATCAAAAACGAAGAAGATACACATGGAAGGCTCCTGGAGACCTGTGGAGACTACAGATTGATTACATTCTAGTGAAGGCACGTTTTAGGAACCAGGTAAAACATTGCAGGAGCTATTCATCTGCAGACATAGGCAGTGACCGTAACCTGGTCCTGATGAAAAGTTCACTCGGATTCAAATGTTTGAAGAAGAAGACAGTAAATCTTAAATGGGAACTAGAAAAATGAAAACCGAGGGCATGGCAAAGCGCTATGCTCACGAAACAGACATTCTAGCTAAAATTTTCTAACCTGGTGGAGTAAATGAAGACTGGGATCAAATGAAATCTGGTATATACAAAGCAGCAGAAAAGATAGTTGGAAAAACTAAAACCAAAAACAAGAGGATATCGATTACAGTACATGTTATTGAGCTTATAGAAAACAGGAGATTATACAAAAACGCAACTGATGGACAAGGAAAAGCTGAATACAGAAGAGTAAGGAATTCTGAATACAGAAGAGTAAGGAATTCTGAATACAGAAGAGTAAGGAATTTAGTCAATAGAGAAGATAGGAAAGCAAAAGAAAATTTTCTTAAGGAATTGTGCAGGGAAGTGAAAGAAAATATGCAAAATGGATGAACTGATTTAGCCTGGAGAACAGCAAATAAATTTTTTAACAAACGTAAAACAGCACTCTCAGGCACAATAGAAAATAGGAGGGGTAAATGCTGTTTGGTGAAGACATGGTGAAGAGCTGGAAAGAATACATAGAGGTATGCCGGAACATCTCTTTCGGAGGAATTAATAGGAAGAGAAGAGCAAGTAGGCGAAGATGACAAGGGAGAAGACATTCTGCAAGAAGAATTTGACAAAGCTCTAAAAGAACTACGGACCAACAAAGCAACGTGTATTGATGTCATCCCTGCAGAACTAATAAAGAATCTGATGACAGCAAGAAAACAATTCTGCTTAAACGTATTAGGTCCATCTATAACTCAGGAGAAATGCCTACAGACTTCCAGAAATGCATCATTGTTCCTATACCAAAGAAGGCAGCAGCTACAAAATGTGAACAGTACCGAACTTTAAGGCTAATATCACATGCATCAAAAATTCTCATAAAAATAATTTTGAAAAGAACTGAAGGTGGAGGATATGCTGAGTGAAGATCGTTTGGTTTCAGAAGGGGATTGGGAACAAGAGAAGCGGTTCTTGCACTGAGACTCCTGGTCGAAAAACAATTACAGAAAAACAAACTAACTTACATTGCCTTTGTACACCCAGAAATGTCATTTGATAACGTTATGTGGCAAGAGACGTACAGAGTGCTGAGGAAAAGCAGAATGAAGTACAAAGACATCCGCGTGATACTCAGTTTCTATAAGAATGAGGTGGCAGTGATTAGGATCTGTCATCATGAACAAGAAGCAAATATTGGGAAAGGGCTAAGACAAGGATGTGCTCTCTCTCCTCTTATATTCAACGCTTACATCCAGGAAGCTATAGACCAAGTTTGAGAAACAACGGTGGTGGGGATGAAAATTAATGGGCAGAAGACAGACATGATACGTTATGCGGATGATATTGCTATAGTCACGGAGACAAAATGAGATCTAAAGGAAGCCCTAAGAACAATGGAAAGGATTCTATGCAATCAGTATGGAATGAGAGTAAACAAGAAAGAGACTTAAGTGATGGTATGCAGTACAGAAGCAGAATATGATCCTCTGAGAATGAGAATTGGAAGTGATAGAGGAATTTACCTACCTGGGAAGCAAAATCACAAGGGGTGGCAGAAGCCGGGAAGAAATTACGAGCAGAATACAACAGGCCAAAACTGTATTTAATCGGAGGAGGAACTTGCTCACCAGCAAGAACATCAGTCTGAAAATAAGGAAACGTGTCATGAAGGCTTCCGTTTGGAGTGTGACCCAATGCGGATGTGAAACTTGGACAATGGGAAGAGAAGAGAGAAGACAGCTAGTGGCCCTGGAGATGTGGTGTTATATAAAGATGATGAAGATCAACTGGAGAGACAAAGTACCAAATGAAGAGGTGCTTAGAAGAGTACAGGAAACCAGATCTCTGTGGAGGCACATCCAAACAAGAAGAGACAACATCATTGGAACAATCAGAAGGAGCTATTGAGGGAAGGAACCGACAGGGGCGACCGAGAATATCATACATGCAACAGATCATACGTGGAAATGAAGAGGAAGGCAGACAGAAGAGAGGAACGGCGGTCTGCTGCAAACCAACCTCAGGGTTTAACACGAAAAGAAGAAAGAAGAAGAAGCTACATCAAAACTTACTCTAGGGACTGGAATAGTTATCTTTGTTCGTATTTTATATCTTCTATTTACTTGTCGCTTGGGCCATAGCAAGTCTGCTGGGCAGCTGTGTAGTTCGAAATTTTGCACTGGCTAGTTACCGTATTTTACGGACTATAATACTCTATGGACTATAAGACGCACCTTAATTTTAAGCAATTTTTTTAAAATAACATTTCCACCATTTTTATTATCAGGCTGCAAAGCCAGACTAAAAAATTATTAGTTTATAAAACAGAATTGATCTTTAAAATCCCGAAAAATCGTTATCTGAACAATCTTCTTCGTCTTCCTCTTCGTTGTCATCGGGTGTCCTCTTCATACATATAAGACGGTCTCCACTGCCATCGAGAGTTATTTATGCCGCACTACCTGAAAGATTTAACAATAATGCCTTCTCTCAGTCTAGACCGTGATTCTTTTATCCACTGAGAGATTTCTTTGATTGTAGTTCGTTTTAAAGCTCCCTTCGGCATGAATTCATGTTGGGTTTCATTCATCACCCATTTGTTCAATTTTTGTACACTTTAAATGCCTATTTATCGAGGCGTCAGGAGTTTGCAAATGTGAAGTAGTTCCTTCCGGAATAACAGCAAGCTCTTTATTTCCTTTCCTCAATTTCTCTTCCATAGACTTTTTCAAATGACTGATAAACTGATCTAGCAAAAGAAGAGAACTCTTCTTCAATAAAACACGTTTCCTTCTTTCCCTACCTCTGTTAAACATAATTTCATATCAGCTTCGTCCATCCAAACTTTGTCGTGTACGTGAATAACATCTGGCGGTATTTCAGAATGTTTTCGCATTGTTTTACTCTTGAAAATGCTCATTGGATTATTTTTAGTACCGCCAGCACAACATGAAAGGACAACAGTGTAGTGCATTTTTTCATGTCAACCTGTATTTATAGTTACAGTTTTAGCACCTATCATGGAAACGGTTATTTTAGTAGGCACATCAAATGTCAGAGGAGTTTCGTCCATATTCGCTATTTGGCTTAGTTCACACTGGTTTTCTTTCGATGTTGAATAATAAAGCGAAGGAAAGATAAATTTTTTCTTCATACGTTTGTGGCATTTTCTGAGATATTTTGGTTTTCGTTGACGTGCAAAGTCTACGACGCTTCATAAACCTGTAGCACCAACCAACTCCACCCATAAAGTCTGTTAAGTTCCATTGTAGCTCTAGTTTACGAGCGTGTACCGTATTTCAGTCATTTCTGTATTAATTCCAATGCCATTTTGACGGTGTCCATGAATCCATTTAGATACAGTATGTGATCAAAAGTATCCGGACACCGCCCCCCCCCCACCCAAACACACGTGTTTCATATTAGATGTATTGTGCTGCCACCTACTGCCAGGTACTCCATATCAGCGACCTCAGTAGTCATTAGACGTCATGAGAGAGTAGAATGGGGCGCTCCGCCGAACTCACGGACTTTGAACGTAGTCAGGTAATTGGGTGTCACTTGTGTCATACGTCTGTACGCGAGATTTCCACACTCCTAAACATCCCTAGGTCCGCTGTTTCCGATGCGATAGTGAAGTGGAAACATGAAGGAACACGTACAGCACAAAAGCGTACAGGCCGACCTCATCTGTCAGTCAACATGACGTCTAATGACTACTGAGGTCGCTGATATGGAGTACCTGGCAGTAGGTGGCAGCACAATACATCTAATATGAAAAACGTATGTTTGGTGGGGTGTCCGGATTCTTTTGATCACATAGTGTATCTAAATGGATTCACGGACACCGTCAAAATGGCATTGGAATTAATACAGAAATGACTGAAATACGGTACATGCTCGTAAACTAGAGCTACAGAGACCGCCGACAATTGAAGAGGGTTGTGATGTGTAATAGGCAGACATCTATCCAGATCATCACACAGGAATTCCAAACTACATCAGGATCCACTGCAAGTACTATGACAGTTAGGCGTTAGGTGAGAAAACGTGGATTTCATGGTCGAGCTGTTGCTCATAAGCCTCACATCACGCCGGTATATGCCAAACGACGCATCGCTTGGTGTAAAGAGTGTAAACATTGGACAATTTAACGGTGGAAAGACGTTGTGTGGAGTGACGAATCACGGTATACGATGTGGCGATCCGATGGCAGGGTGTGGGTATGGCGTATGTCCGGTGAACGTCATGTGCCAGAGTGTGTAGTACCAACGTACAGGGACCGATGACCATAGCAGTCTGGTCCCTTTCATCCCCCAAACCAACCACCCAACCAACGTACAATGGTTCAAATGGCTCTGAGCACTATGCGACTTAACTTCTGAGGTCATCAGTCGCCTAGAACTTAGAACTAATTAAACCTAACTAACCTAAAGCCATCACACACATCCATACCAGAGGCAGGATTCGAACCTGCGACCGTAGCGGTCGCTCGGTTCCAGACTGTAGCGCCTAGAACCGCACGGCCACTCCGGCCGGCACCAACGTAAAATTCGGAGGCAGTAGTGTTTCACGGAGGCGGCTTGCACCCCTTCTTGTTTTGCGTGGCACTATCACAGCACAGGACTAAAATGCTGTTTTAAGCATCTTCTTGCTTCCCACTGTTGAAGTGCAATTCGGGAATGGTGATTGCATGTTTCAACACGATCGAGCACCTGCTCATAGTGCACGGCCTTTGGCGGAGTGGTTACATGACAATAACATCCCTGTAATGGACTGGCCTGCACGGTCGTGACCTGAATCCTATAGAACGCCTTTGGGATGTTTTGGAAAGCCGACTTCGTGTCAGGCCTCACCGACTGACATCGACACCTCTCTTCAGTGCAGCACTCCGTGAAGAATGGGTTGCCATTCCCCAAGAAATCTTCCAGCATCTGATGGAACGCGTGGCTGCGATAGTGGAAGCTGTCATCAAGGCTAAGGGTGGGCCAACACCATAGTGAATTCCAGCATTACCGATGGAGGGCGCCACGAACTTGTAAGTCATTTTCAGCCAGGTGTCCGGATATTTTTGATCACATAGTGTACGTCATCTTCTAGTTTCGACCATTTTGTTTTCAGTCATCTATTTAGACATTTAGTCTTCCTCATGTTTTTCAGTTTTTCTTTACTAGTCCGCAAATCGCTAATGGTTTTTTCTGTTGGTCGGGGAAGTAAATACTGCTCAGCTGCTCTGTTTCCATGTTCTTCCTCATGTACCGTTAGTTTCAATTTATTGCTCGCATCATGTGAATTCCTTTTATTTTTTTACATTACGAAACTAGTTAGTAGCAAAAACGTTCTACTGTTAGCGATAAAACAAATTACTTTCAGTTCAAGTTCGCTGGCACCGTAGACTACAACGACGCATCATAAGTTAGACAGTGTTCTGGGTTTGTGATGGCGGGGCGGGAGGGAGAAAGTGTTAGCAAGCTTGTGAATCCCTGCAACTCACGTTCGTCGCATCGGCGTACTGCCGCTGCCAGTTGAACCCAATGTTGCCAGATAGAAATAAGTTTCCTGCGGCATCGAATATATGGCAATTTTTAAGACTGGCGGGAATTTTAAATCAAACACTGGACTTTTGCATTAATTTAGAGTACAAGACGCTTCTGAATTTTGGAGGAAATTTTTCGAAGAAAAATGTGGGTCCTATAGTCCGTAAAATACGGTACCATCAACTGTATTTTTATCGAGACTTCCTCTCATATCAATGTGTTTACGAGAATATATCTGCTTTTCTTTTAGCTGTCTTTTATTGGTTTGTATCTCGCCCCCCCCCCCTCTGTTCTCTTCATTAACCACTTAATTTCAATCAGCATTCGAAATCCCTAAAGTGGGCGATCAGTGAAGTCCTTTTAATCTGATGGTGGTGAAGAACTCATTTATTTATTTCATTTCGATCCCCCAGAAGTAAAAAAAGGAAAAAGAGAGAAGGAGAGAACGAGCAAGCTACAAATACACATTAAAGCAAAGAGGCTTCTACATAACCCAATAATGTAGGCAAATTCGGTTAATGACAACTGACAACATTCCGTTATAATAAATTATTGTTCAATACATGTATATCTTGTAAGAATTGAATAATGATTACTTACTGACGATGGGTCAATGTTGGTGAAACATGTTTGGGTTTACATACAAAGCAGTTATTTGCATAACAGGTGGACCTGAGATTCAGTAATTTTGTCGGTAGGCACAAGTACTTCAAGAGCTTCAAAACCATATGATGAATAAGCATCCAGTTATATTTTTCTTTCCTCTCGTTCTGATTTCATCACCTATAACATTCGAGTGTTTTCGGTATTTTTCTTAAACGTCTCTTGGTTTTTGTGGGAAGACGGTTTACTGGGGATCGAAACGTTACCAATTCAGAATCACAAGAGCTATCAAAAAGCTTCTGAACGTTTTACTGGCTTGTCAGTAAAACAAAATACCTGGTTTACTGCGAGTAGCCTATGCTTTCTTATGACTATCCACTGTGTTTTTTTTTGTGCGTTTTCCCAACAACTTTAGCATTCAGACCTGTGGAAGAGGAACCACGTACAGCGAAACATTTCTTCTTCTCAGTACTACCCCATCATATAAAAATAATTAGCCGCTAATAAAATTACCTGTTCAGACTGCAAGAGAATGTAAATAAATAATTAGTGAAAGAGTCAACTTTATCAGAAAGTATACTGAGGTCGGAAGCTTTAGAACGTTCTTACAAGAAAACCTCCCCAACTCGAACTCATATTTTAAGGAGAAAAACGTATACTTGTAAGATATCAGTCCAGCAATCGGCCCCGCGCGAATACTTAGGCCATAATTCTGACAGTACGTAGCTACGACCGCCTGAATGTACAGCTTTCAAACATTCACGCGCACCGCTTGTTTGTCACGCGCTCCTCCCAACTGCAGCTGCCTATGCCCGAGCGCCACGTATTGTACAGCAGGATGCCAACCAAAGACCTCCTGTTCGGGAGATACTGAAGGCGAGGGAGGAGCGCGTCACCTGTGCCGAACAAGCTTTGAAATGCACGTAGTTTTATGCGAAAAGAGTACTTAATATGTCAACGTCATGCACATACACATTGTTCATCTTCGCTAATGTGAAACACAACTACTGAACAAGTACACTTAGCTCGTAAGATACACATTTTAGAGCCCATGTTGGCTAGATTTTTTTGCATCGAATGATCGTTCCTGTCATATTCCTGAATACTGACCATTCGTCCTGGGATACCCTATATGTGTTAAGTATTATTTTAAGTATATATATCCCTCAAAATCAAAATGAATAAATCTAATCAGCTGAAGAACTATTATGAAACGGAGTTAATGATTTTCGATTTACAATTTAATCACGCGAACCACATTGAAAAATAGCACAGTTCCTGCAAATGTACTTCACTTTTAAAGTGTCAGCTTTACACTCCAAAGAAAATAACGCATAACAGCGACGCTAACAGTTAAATAGCGCATCCCTACTTCTTTAATGGCACACTCAATCATTTTATTAAATTACACTACATTTGTGGATAATTTTAGAACTGTGGGAATTTCAAAGCAAAGAGGTCCTTGGGATCAGCTACGGTTAGAAACAACCTACTTTGACACAATGAACAAAGCATTTTAGCAATGCTAAAACAGTATTTCACAAACATCTAAGTCACTCCGCTGTGCAGTAGTTAGTGTTAGGACGTTGGGCAGCTGCAGAGGGGCGGAGCGAGTGTCAAGTGTCGCCCGCGAATGTTTCAAAGCTGTGCTTTTAGTAGTTCATAACTGCGTACTGTCAGAATTATAGCCCAAATTCTCACCTGGAATAGATTGCTGTGGTTGACGTCTTGCTCGTGTGCTTTTTTTCTCCTTAAAATATGAGGTCAAGTTGTTGACGACTCCTTGTTACACCCCACCCAAGCATGGCGAGGACGGAATGCATTTGCAGTATCACAGTCTCAAGATGAGCAGCTGCCTTGGAGTTGATTCACACTTCATATTTAGTCACGCGTATTTCATATCGAGAGGCAATGCATTTCTAAAACCTTTCAGAGGATGCCATCGCTCCACATCGTTTCCGGTCCTCTATCCGCTAAAAATAAACACTATTAGTATAAGCATAGGCTTCCGCGGCCGTTGTAACCGTCAACAAAATCATTCTGGGCTGTTGATCGCATTGTCAATGTATAAAATTGTCCGACGTTTCGGCCAGTATCGTAAGTAGCCTTGCCCAGGGTTCTGCTGAGCAGAGTGGTGAATGAGAGAGAGATTTTAGACCTTATAAATACTTTAAAAAAAGATTTGCATCACCCTGGTTCCCAGAACTCTTGAAAATAGACGTTGACTGTGGATGTTGTATCACAGACACAGTCCCCTTAACTGTTCAGAGATGACACTAAACCCGCCCAGAGATGTAAACAACCATGCATGAGCAGCACCTATTAGACGGAGGGGGTCCGACAGCCGCTCAGTTCCAGTCATTCCACCAGGATGGAGATACACGGCTCGTGTTGTCTGTAGTTCAACCATGCCTAGACGATCAATACCGCGGTTCGATCGTGTCCGCATTGTTACTTTGTGCCAGAAAGGGCTCTCAACAAGGGAAGTGTGCAGGCGTCACGGAGTGAACTAAAGCGATGTTGTTCAGACATGGAGGAGATACAGAGACAGGAACTGTCGATGACATGCCTCGCTAAGGCCGCCCAAGGGCTACTACTGCAGTGGATGACTGCTACCTACAGATTATGACTTGGAGGAACCCTGGCAACAACGCCACCATGTTGAATCATGCTTTTCGTGCAGCCACAGGACGTCGTGTTATGACTCAAGTGCCCAATAGGCTGCACGATGCGCAACTTCACTCCCGACGTCCATGGCGAAGTACATCTTTGCAACCACGACACCGTGCAGTGCTTTACAGATGGGCCCAACAACATGCCTAATGGATCGCTCAAATTCTCTTCACCACTGAGTCTCACGTATTTAAATGAATAATTGAATAACGCCTGTAGTTGATGTAGACGACAGAGAATTGCACTGATAATGTTTACTCAAGAAAGGAAATCTCAAATAAACAGGAAATAATTCTACGATATTCAGTTAAAATACAGATAGGAAAAACCCATATCGAATGCGATAAAGTTCCGCTGAGAGCGTTACGAGGATGGTAGCAAAATCCCTAAACTAAATAGTCATCAAAAACTCGCGAAAAATAAGTCAATTTCGAGATCACAATACAAGAAAGATTCACAAGCTCAAAATAGTTCAGTACGATGATTCTCAAATTAACACACGCGAAACAAAGGGTGGAACTTATAATCCGTCTGCCCGCATCTCGTGGTCGTGCGGTAGCGTTCTCGCTTCCCACGCCCGGGTTCCCGGGTTCGATTCCCGGCGGGGTCAGGGATTTTCTCTGCCTCGTGATGGCTGGGTGTTGTGTGCTGTCCTTAGGTTAGTTAGGTTTAAGTAGTTCTAAGTTCTAGGGGACTGATGACCATAGATGTTAAGTCCCATAGTGCTCAGAGCCATTTGAACCATTTATAATCCGTCTACCCTCCATTCCATAACACAAACAGAAAACGTTAGAGTCTTGCTCTGAAGTAAATTCAAATCTCTCTAAATGTAAGTCCCTTTGGAACAAAAGTATGGTACCGGCCGTTCACCGCGCAGAATCAATCACCTCCACGGTTAAATACCACTCGTTACCACATGCAGGTCTCCCTTCTTCCAGAACCGCCACAAAGCGTCTAGAATCACCCCTTTGAGCGCTTCACTCGGAAAATTCCAGTCTCCACTTGACTCCAGCAGTGTTCCGCCACTGCCCAACTCTCATTGGCTGAAGGCCATCCCCACCAAAAATACATCGTTCTCAAGCTCTGCGGACATGATTTGACTCACTTGACCACTTTCCTGCACTAAACTAACATATCATAACAATATTTAAATGAAAGAAATGTTGTAAACATTCGATTACATTGAGACAATTTACAATAAATAAAAGCAGTAGTTGGTTCATAAATAAATAAGCCAGCATTCTTGCGCAAGTGTGCTCACGTTAAATGACAACAGACTGTCCTGAAGTATTGTTTAAAATAATTATTTATGCATGCTTGACAGAAGCGTCTTTTGGCACTCTTTACAATAGCGGTGTCAGCTAACACAAGTGATCCACCACTTTTATATTACCATTGTCTCTAAGAGCACTTGCAATCAACATTTAAATAAAGTTACTGGCAAAATAGTAAATGTTCATTAAGTGATGTATTAATGCTGTATTCATCCACTATGGAAATGCGAGAATACGATGTTCTGACACACATTTGCATAATGAGAAAGATGTATAAGGCGCAGTAAATCAATAAATAAAATAGATACAGATACGTAGCTTTCAGGGATGATAGCTATAGCGCAATACTATCATCTGACATAGCATTTACTGCAGTAGCATGAAGCGATTAAAAGTTGTTACTTATGAAGTTCATTGTGTAAATGGTTATTCACTCTGAAATATTAACTTGTCTGCCATTTCCTGGAGCATATTCCGCACAAAAACAATGCTAGCATCAGTCGTCCAAATTGCCAACTCTGGGATTTTCCCCGCATCCGGTCCTTTGCACGTGCCTCGCTTGGAGCGGCCGTCGCGGCCCGTCGCGTCGTGCTATCGGCCATCACAGCTTCGCAAACAAATTACCCTCGGTATAATAACTCTCACTCACTGATTTTATATTAGTAGGATACATGAACATTTAAAGCAAGTTGCCAATCTTTGCAGCACTTTGAAATCTTATCAAAGTCCGATTGAATACTTGTGCAGTTTCGTGCAGACTGTACTTCATTGTAGATAACTGCACATTCTGCGGAAAGTTAATATTTTCAACAATATCTTTAATACACAACATGAACAGCAAGGGTCCCAGCACACTTTTCCTGTGGTACACCCGAAGTTACTTATACATCTGTCGATGACTCTCCATCCAAGATAACATGCTGCGTCTTCCCTACCAAGAAATCATCCTTCCAGTCACAAATTTCGTTTCATACCACATACGATCGCACTGTTGATACTAAGGGTAGATGTGGTAACGAGCCAAATACTTATCGGAAATTGAGAAATACTGCACTACCTAACGTCCTTCATCCATGACTCTCAGGATGCCATGTGAGAGAAGTGCGGATTGGATTTCATATGTTTTCGAACTCTGTGCTCGCCAGCACAGGAGAGGTGTTCCGTTCGAGATATCTCATTATGTTTGGGCTCAGAATATGTTCCAAGATTCTACAACGAATGTATGTAAAGGATATTGGACGGTACTTTTGTGGATCTCTTCTGCTACCCTTCTTGTAGACACTTGTGACCTGTGCTTTTTTCCAGCTACTGGACACGGATTTTTGTCCGAGGGAACTAAGATTTATTATAGCTAAGAGAGAGGCTAGCTCGGTCGCAAATTAGGTATAGAATCTAATAGGGATTCCATCGGACCCATGGGCTTTCTTCGATTTTAGCGATTTCAGCTGTTTCTCAACACCGCCGACATCAATTCTGATTTCACTCATATTTTCAGTGGCACGAGGATTAAATTGGGGCAATTCTCCTGGGTTTGGTTTGTAACGAAACATTTGGAAGCCGCGCGGGATTAGCCGAGCGGTGTCAGACGCTGCAGTCATGGACTGTGCGGCTGGTCCCGGCGGAGGTTCGAGTCCTCCCTCGGGCATGGGTGTGTGTGTTTGTCCTTAGGATGATTTAGGTTAAGTAGTGTGTAAGCTTAAGGACTGATGACCTTAGCAGTTAAGTCCCATAAGATTTCATACACATTTGAACATTTTTTAACGTTTGAAAACAGTCAAGAGTTTCAGCTTTTGCTTTGATACCCTCAATGTCAGTACCCGACTCATTTCCTAGGGTCTGGATACTGACTTTTCTGCCACTAACAGCCTCTACACACGACCAGAATTTCTTAGTGTTTTGTGAAAAGTCATTTGACAATATTCGGCTATGGTAGTCATTGAAGGCTTCATGCATTGCTCTCTTGATTGCTAAATGCGTTTAATTTAATTAAAGGTTTTCAATGATGTTAGCCGCATTTGGACACTGAAATTAATCGTAACAACTGAGATATTGGTGCCGGACCGGGGATCGAACCCCGATTTCCCGCTTATCGTGGGCAGTCGCCTTACCACTTGGCTAGCCGTGCATGACTCACGGCCACACTCAAACATCCACATGCCGCCAACCATGCTCTACAACCTGTACTCATACATCCATTATGTATATTCCCGTACAGGTCAGACGCATTTGAAAGTCGCTTGCCCAGTATAGGCAGATAAATACGATATTGCAGTGCCTGTATTTTTCTGACTACGATGCAAAGTTCCTTTGGACATTCATGCATGGACACTGCCTTCGTCAGATTCGGCTCTTGAGGAGAAATGATACGACGTGTTAACCGTCGCATGTGGATGTGCGTTAGTTGTGCACTACATTTCACGTCGTTTTCGTGAGATATACTGAAGCTGCTGTGTTCATCTTTGGTAGTGTAAAAGGAGACGCAAGATCAGCTAAGTGGCAAAATCTGAGCATTTCGTACGTTTATTTACTTATACTGACGTAGATAAACCAATTCACCGGTATTTTCTTTGTCTTCAAGTAAAATCACACGTGTCATAAATTCATTTCGAAAATTTAAGTGCAAAAACTTGACCTAAAATTAAACCTTTTTTCTCGAGTTCATTTTATCAAAACTCAAAAGACTGGGTGTCGTGATACATTACGTAGCATTAAATTGTCAGTTGTAAATATAACCTGTGCTTTTCAGGAATGTGATATATTGTGTAGTATTATATCGTCAAATGTAAACTTGACTTTGGTTTCCAGAAACTCTGGCCAAAGTATCCTTTTTCACACTAATAGTTCCCAAATTTCATTCCATATTTTCATGAAAGAGATATGTTTGTGGGAACTTTCGGGCGCTAGCAAAGATATTCGTATATTCAAGTGTTCCGTATAAGGTTGGTTCGTTGATTTGGGGAAGTGGACCAAACAGCGAAAACATCGGTTCCATCGGATTAGGGAAGGATTGGGAAGAAAGTCGACATTACCGATTTCGAAGGTATCAGGAATGAAATACAGGGAACGAACGGTTATTTACAGCTCGTGCGGTAACCATACTGCACTTATAAGATTCGAATAGAAATAGAGTGAATCCAGTGATTGAGAACTGAATGAGACATGTTCGTAGCCTATTGCCAGTAATTCGCAGAATGTATATTGAGCAGTCAGTAAAGGAAATTAAAGAGTAATTTGGATGAGAGTTAATTATAGTTCAGAGAGAAGAAATAAAAATTTTAAGGTTTTCCTAGAGCGTTGTAATACTGCCACAGACCTGGTAAATCAGATGAACGAAATGGATAGTCGTGAAAAGAAATTAATAGATGAAAATTAACAAAAGTAACACAAATGTAATGGAATGTGGTCGAGTTAAATCAGGTGGTGTGTAGGATATTAGGTTAGTAAATAAGATACTAGGTATAATCAAATAAGATACTAAACGGAGTCAACGAGTTTCGATATTTGGGCAGTAAAATAAATGGCCGATATAGAGACGACATAAAATGAAGACTTACAATAACAAGAAAAGTATTTTTGGAAAACATAACTTGTTAACATTGAATGTAGATCACATTTTCAGAAAATCTTTTCATCCAAAACGACACAAATTTTACGCAACCAGTCTTCAAAGTCATCAAATGATACAGATACAAATCGGAAACTGACCAGAGGATGAGAATGGCCCACCACGTCCATCAGTCCTTTACTCGGACAACCACCTAAGTCTACCAAATTGTGCCCTGCGGTCTTTCACGAACATGGAAGTGATCTCAATGTTTAAAAGAGAGTGGTCAACACACAGACGACCTCTTTGTGACTACCTATTTTAACGCAAAACGGATTTTTCAGAAAAATACTGTCGAATTAAATCAAGTATATTTGAGGAGCGCCGGAACAAAAACCGATAAATCCGCATTTGCTGTTAATACATAAAGTAACAAATAGTGATCTGTAAATGGCTCCACACGCTATAAAAAGAAGAAACAACCATAAAACACTTGATGTCGCGTTGTGCTGAAAATTATTTTGTGGCAGCATGTGTTAATACTCCCGTATCTCCCCCCTACAGCTCAGACACGCGAATACAGCATACGTGGGTATATCGGGTTTTGTTCCGGCGCTCCTCATTTGTAGCATATGCTGCAGCTAGGGCTATCTGACAAGCAACCTTCGCGAAAACATGGGAGCACGAAGAGCCATGTAGGGCGTCCGGTGTGGAGAAAGCAGACACGCCTCGTCATCGCTGGCTACAGCTGCTTTCGTAGCTCGAGGCCCCCACAGTCGCGCTTAGAGGTCCACGGAGAGGCATCCGAACGGAAATGCAGAGGCGGAAACGCTGTGCCACTTGCAAAAACGGAATTTGGCATACTCTGCGTACTCTTCTTCTTACGATACCGTTACTCTTGTTATTCCAATTAGCAGACGAGGAAGACAGAGAACGTCAAGTAACTCGAAGAGCAGTTTCCTAAAGTAAACAGCGGACTGTTTCGAATCTGGAGAATTTGTCGACAGATTTAAACTGTTTGCACGTGTATGAGTGGCTGAAGATTTACAGTGTGCACACTGGAAATTGTGTGAGGTCCTTTGTAAGTAAATACGAGTTGCTGGATAGTAAGAGGTAATGGAATAGTTCAACGATTCGGCCATTATCATGATGATGAGTACGATTATGGAAGCGTGCAATGGCAACCGAAACTTCGGAACATCTTCCAACATAACACAGTCACACGAACAGAAGACCTGTGATCGAATCTGATAGGCTGCAGAAGCTTGTACTCACATAGCTCATGAAGCGCTTTCTGCGGCGTTAATGATGAACTTACGCACAGTAACCTACTAATGTTAAATGTGGCGTTCACATTGTCGTCACATGGGAAATGTAAGAAGCAACGGAGACATCGCTGCTGCCGGTAAATAGATTGCTTTTCTAGAAATGCAACAAAGAGAAATATCTGGCGTAAACTCTTCCCAAAAACCAATTAACACCATATTCCGCATGTCGTCCTTCACTACGGATTGGTATGCAAATTGGTATAAAGCAATGGCGTACAGATAGGATTGACAGAGGACGTAGAGACGATCCAAAGAAGAGCAGCGCGTTTCGCTACAGGTTCATTTAACAAGGAAGAGAGCTTCACAGAGATTATCAGTCAATTCCAGTGGCAGGCGCTACAGGAGGGGCGTTCTGCAAAACAGTGTGGTTTAATGCTTCAATTCCGAGAGCGTACTTTCGTAGAAGTCACCCAGTATAATGATTCTCCTACGTATATCTCGCAGGAAGATTACGAAGGTAAAACTAGCAAGTTTCGAACCCATGTGAAGGCTTAGCGGCAATCGTTCTCCCCGTGAACCATTCGCGACTGGACCAGGAAAAGGCGGAAGTAACAGTGGTACAGAAAGTAGCCTCCGCCACATACCGCAAGGTGGTTGCGGAGTGTAGATGTAGAAGTAGATGTAGAATCTGGCGACCAGTAAAGGAAAACTGCCGTATTTTCTGTTGGAGAAGTTGGAAACCGAAGAAATAAGATGAATTGTCGAGAAGAAAAACTGTCAACAGCTTCCAGGTAAATGCCAGTTAATTCTAGAATAAACGCAGTTCGTGCATATACCTAACCCTTGGTGCCAAGAAATGTACTGGGATAGTTCTTCTCGACTTCAGTTTGATAGACTTGAAGGGGCAGTTGATAGTAGCGGGTTACCGCGAAACAATACAGTGGAATATTGTGAAGAGTATTGCCGAGATTTTAGTCGGATGAGAAGACGTCATACTGCCAATAACTTGCAAGTTCTTAACTGTCTATCATCAGATAACCCAATGCTTTCATACACGCCCTAATAACAATCTACAAGGGCACGCTGAAAAGTAACGCCTCCGAATTTCTTCTGTGAAAACTTTTAAAGCTTTTTAGATAAAAAAACAAACGTTATTAACGTTCGTGGAGGTATGTTCCGTCTACGCAACTAATTGATCTAATTGATCACAAAATGGAAAGTGCAAGTGATATACACTATGTGACAAATTTGGGTGAAAGAACGCCAGAAATTGGCCAGTTGGAGCATGAAAACTAACATCTTCAGGACCACACTCATGAGTTAACAGTGCTGGAAAGCGCCACTGAAGATGCTTCCCAAATAAAAGAAGCGAAACGCGTATGACAATAAACAAACTGCCTTCAATTAGTTGCATAACGGAGCATACCTCCACGAATTTAAATCAACTAAAGAAAGAAGGAAAACAGAAAAATGACGGTTATTAACGTTCTACACCATTATTCTTCATGTCTTCATACTTGCAGCCCTCTGCCGTTTGAGTGCTTCGAATTGTAACGTGTAACATGACGGTGTGTAGCGTATCAACGTCGGTCTGTGAGAAACAGCGTGCTTTAATCGAGTTCCGAATTCGAAGAGTTCGCCCCACACGTGGGCATCCTCTCCTTCAGCATGACAATGTCAGAGCACACACTCGAGCGCTGAGCGCTGCGGTGTCTGCAACAGTCCGACGCCCGGGTTCACTGTCATCGATCATCCTCCACAGAGCCACAACTTCGTCTTATCCGATTTTGGTCTGTTTACAGGACTTAAAAAACACCTTCGATGACTTCACTTTGATAGCGATGTAAGGACAGGTGAGGCTGTGGCTCCGTCAACATAATCAAACATTTTACAGTGGCGGTGTCTACAAACTGGTCTCTCATTGGGAGAAATGTGTTTGTTTACAGAGTAACTATGTTAAGAAGTAAATATGTAGACACGAAGAATAATGATGTAGAATATTAATACCGTTTGTTTGATTTAAAAACCTTGAAGAGTTTTCGCACAAAAAGTTCGGAGGCATTACTTTTCAGCACGCCCTCGTATAAATAACAACACATAGTACGAACCACTGTTGCAGTGGCGTCACGATAAACATTTAGTATTTAATCCACGTTGCAGGACGTCGCGGACAGGTTTAAACTAAAGAAATGGAATGACCTCGTCGATCTGACACCCGCAAATGACACTGTCAACCACCGAAAGCTGAACTTAAACCATATGATCTGACGAGCGACCACCGCCTGGCACTATTTTGCACAGCAGGAGATCCTACCTCACTCTCTATGCGAATACAAGTACGCGGAGGACACAGAAGAATGACCTATCACAAGGAAGCATACTAGCGCTAATGCTGTATAACATGTAAATGAATGACCAACCAAAACTAAATCACACCATTCATTCAGCAGTGGCAGCTGAAGAGCCGAGCCTTCAGAGGTAGAAGAGAAATTGAAGCACACTGACAGAAAAAAAAATCGCATACACGCTGCATCGTTCATGAGCGTTAGTTACCTTTGAGAGTAGACATGGTGAATTGATGTTAGTCAAGAATGCCTTCAAGGTTGTAAGGGGTTCATCACCCTGCTGAAGCAAATGTAATTTCGATGTATTGCTCACTTGCTAGAACGACAACATGGCAAGTCCAATTGACTCACCATCGCTGCCAAATTTTTACCCCTCAGTGGAGGGTTATGTAAAGGGTTCACCACCCTGCTGGAGCAAATGTAATCTCGATGTACTGCTCACTTGCTAGAACGAAAATTCACAGGCGCTGCCTGAGACATAAAATATCGTTGCCACTGTCAAAAGAGAGCTGCAATAGAGTCGCAGGTCAGAGCAGTCTCTGCCACACTTGCAGTCGCTCGCTGCTGCAGAGTAGTTTTAGTCTGTCGCTGGTGCAGCGCAGTTTACAGTTAGTGGTTGTTAAAGTCACAATGCAGAACAAATTGTAAAATTTTATTACATGGAACTGAATAATAATTGTGATCAGCCGCAGAGCTAAATGATACCACGGAATGAGATGAGGACGCAGAAATGAATAATTGTTAATATAATGAAAAATCAACAGTATAATTAAGTCAACCATCTCTTGTAAGGTAAATTTTATTATTTTTATTGGCTTGCGCGTAGTTGTCACTTGTCTGAGATGTTAATATGAATTTGTTTCTAACTTTTCTTTTGTGATTCGTCAGCACCAGTTGACCCAGATTTGTAATATATTCAATTTTCCCGTGTAGTGGATTGTAGATCTTTATTAATAACGTAAAAAATTTTCAGAATATAATCGTTTATACCGGTCAACTATAAAAGTTTATCTAAATTAAAATATTCCCGAATTTTTGTCAGATCATACTCAAGTGCTCTTTAGTAATCAGACGACCAGCTGTGCAGCAGTGTCACTAAGTAAAGTCAGTTTTTCTAGTAATTCAGATCTCAGACAAATGTTATTCAGTATTAGTAGATAGGCCAGCATTGCACTAAGCTGTGCCATTTACGAGCAGACATATAGACAGCGTTATCCGGCGACACCATCACGAGGTAAGAATTTTTCAGTTTATTTCTCACGGACAGATTCAGACTGATCTCACAGGGCCATGGCGTAGCGCTGCTTACGTCAAAATTTATCAGTTTTTCATGAGTTAAGATTTATCAGTTCTCATACGTCAGAATTTAATTGTCCAAATTTAATTATTTTTACTTTCTGTTCGGGAAGGTTACACATCATTATTTTGAATTTTTTTTATTTACACGGGAAGGTTACAAGGTGACAAATGACGCCATTATTAACACCTCACTGATTTTGGACGAGGTCGTTTAATAACGCTACGAGAATCTGGATGTTCCCTCTGCGATACTGCAGAAAGACTTGGTAGGTACGTAGCCACTGTACATGGTTGCTGACAGTGGTTGTCATGAGAATGTACGGTCGCAAGAAGACGGCTCCGGAGGGCTATGTGCCACTACCGAGAGAGAAGACAATAGTGTTCGGCGGAATTGCGACTTCAGTGATGTCAAGCGAGAAGTCACTAGAGAGCAGGGTGGAGGCCCGTCGTGTTTTCTGATGAACTGGGGTTCTGCATCGGTGCCAGTGATGGCCGTGTGTTGGTTATGAGGAGGTTGAAGGCCTGCAACCAACGGGTACACGTGTTACCTACTGGACCTACACCTGGTGTTGTGGCCTGGGGTCCGATTACGTACGAGGCAGGAACACTATCACGGTTATCTAACGCACCCTGACTGCAAATCTGTAAGTCAGTCCGGTAAGTTCACCTGTTCTGCTGCCATTCATGAACAGTATTCCAGAGAGGTGGGGGAGGGGTGTTCCAACAGGATAACGCTCACCCACGTACCGATGTTATATCCCAACATGCTCTACAGAGTGGCGACATGTTGCCTTGGTCTCCTCAGTCACCAGATCTGGCTCCAGTCTTGCACATAAGGATCATCATCGGACGATAAGTCCAGCGTCATCCACAAACAGCATTAACCGTCCCTGTATTAACCGACCAAGTGCAACAGGAATGGAACTCCGCCCCAGACAACTGAAATCCGCCACCTGATCAAGACAATGCAAGCACATTTGCGAGCTTGCATTCAACATTCTGATGGTTGCATCGGTTGTTAATGACCCAGCATTTCACATTCGCAATGGCTTATCTTGCGCTTACATTAAACTGCGATCTTGGAGTGTTTGTTACTTAAACGCGTGACCTAGTCAAATGTATTCCCGAAATTTCATTACTCTGCATTAATTATTTTTTTGTTTTGCGATGTTTTTCCGTCAGTGTATTACGATACTGATCACCTGAAATCAAACCCCACCAAGACACAAGTCTGCGATTTATTCCTCAATAACTGACATGGACGGTAAGAATTCCTTTTGTGGCGAAGTGAAAGAATCCATCACTGATCACTGTCCAAATATATTTATGCCTCCTCTTGGATCGCACTCTGACGTTCAAACAGCTTTGCACTAACACCAGCCAATGTGTGTGCCAGGAACAAATTTTCAGGTAACTGACGATCAGGTCTTGGGCGCAGGTCCATGACTATTACAGACGTCAGTTTTGGCTAGAGGTTTGAGCGGATAAGAAATAAGCTGTCCGCACCACATCTCAAGTCACTTATTCGCAACTGCGTCCGTAAGCCGTTTATCCTCATCCACGGACACTAAAACATTAAAATCAATTTATCCCGGTTGAGTATGCTGGAGGTCTGACGGTGTGTTTGCACTTAGCCCGAATTTTCGTCTACAGAATTTGGACCTCGTAATCCACATTGCTTGGTTTGAGAACGTAGAGGTCGATCATGAGCACGTTTTACTACAACATAGTCTGTTACATTCTTGATACGTTCGTTAAGTTATAACCTCGTATTGTAATTACTAAGGCTTATTTTGTGAAACTTTACACACAATGTTTCCTCAAAATTGGGTAGCCAAATGAAGTCGTACTACAAGTTGCCGTAGCACCTTGCGTACTGTTAAATATTAGCCATATAATACGTTTATCAAATATATATCAATTCATCACTATGGTAAATCACGTTAACATGCTACACTTGTCGTATAATAAGTGTTGCGTTGCGTTGCGTACATGTAAATATTTTTGAGACATAGCATCTCTGATTTTATGCACAAACAGGAGTCAGACCATGAAGCGCAGACTCCAATGGTTGAATTAAACTTGAATAGCATTTATGTCTGTTTGTAGCAGCTTTCGGTAATTATGTAAGCGATCTCTGTTAATATAAACGAAAATAAAATGGCTCAGGCACAGGGAGGCTGCTGGTACGTCGACAGCAAGATGTCAGAGTAAACGATGGGGAAAATCCGAAAGCTGGCCATGTCGCCATCTTTAGTCCTTGCAGATATCAATAATGCTTCTACCGTTTCGAGGATACTGCGCTTTCCATCCCGAATGAGTAGTAATAACTTAAACAATAATAATAATTTCTTTGTATCTTAATGATAATTATTACACATTTTTGTAATTCAAAATAAGAGTCGTAATATTGCCATTGTCGTTAAACTTTTAACCATAAAGGAATTATTACTGCGAATGTCCAAAGATATACCCGCGACGACCCGTGTCGGTGCACGTTTTTATCCGCAAAGTCAATATTACTGCGCAGACTTATAGTAACGGCGCAGTGTGTGTCTGCGGTGGAGTGGGCTGTTCCTGTGTGAAGCGCATATGTGCAAGCGAAGAAGTGGACATCGCAGTTAACGAATGAGTACGGATTCCAGTTGCCTGCCAAACCTTGCAAAAGCGGACCCCGTACTGGACGGAATAAACGCTAGGGGAGAGAAGAAGGAGAATTTTTTAAATACCTTTTATAGCGAATAGAGGAAAGTATTAGACAGGAGACATTGTCGACATTGTGTCGATGGAGGAACAAAATATACATAGGCAGGTCAGCCCAGAAGAAGTGAACTTGAGATACGGCAGCATTCGAGAATACCTATTAATGGATTTCTGTGCTCGTCACAGAGTGGGCCCGACTCTTTAGGAAAACTGTTGGAACTGTAAGAGGAAGAGGGACTTCACTCGCGACCATCTATTTTGTGTCTGACAACTGTTTCCACATACAACTAGTACATTTTTATTTGGATATCTGTATCGAACTTTCTGTGTCTGAACACTACATACTATATGGATAAGAATATCTGACGAAATCTGTTACAGATATTCAAGCTCTTATGTGTCAACATCTGCTGGGGGTGTGCTGTCGGAGTAGCAGGAGCTTTAAGGAGTCCTCATGTCTGCCTCACATATGCACAGACTGTCTTGATGATCAGCTCTTTCGCCATGACATCTGCTGCACGCACTGTACTGAACATAAAGCACGGCGAGACCGGCTGACAAATGCCGCCTAGTGTGATAAGCTGCCTAAAGGAACTGAGTGCAAAGAACCTGAAGGATAAACAGTTAGGTAAAATTAATCAGATTTTGCCATATGAAAAAGGCGAACAGTTAAATCGACTTATGTCTTTTTCCTCTGGGCAATCTATTTTAAATTGAAGTGGAGATATAGGAACATGACTTAAGTTTTACATCATAGTTTATTATTTTTTAAAGTGGACACAAAGGAAGGGAAAAATATTTCCGTAATATTAATTTGCAATGTTTTCTTGAATTGTTTGTATTAAGATTTCTTTCTTTACTGTGAAATCGATTTTTGTGTTGCTGTTTAATCTTTCCTTGATTTTACGTTTTCTCCTACAGGCTATCAACTACTTTGTTTAATTATTAACGGGGACGTTGATGGTTTTGTGTGTCTACTTGTAAAAGGCCAATGAATATGTGTAAACCTAATTGTATTATCGAATCGCATACCATGTAAGATATCTAATATTAAAGAGGTTAGTGGTAGTGAACTGTGAAATCCCGGAGAAATTCCGTAGACAGAAAAAAGGGACCTTTTTCATTTTATCAAGGAAATAAATGATGAGATCCGCGAGGCAATATTTCAGCATCGTTCATTCACCCCTTTTTGGAAAAAAAGGAAATTTGCGTAACGAAACACAGCTAAATATTGCACTGGAAGGTTTAAGCATTCCATACCAAAATTAGCTGTAAGAATGGAACGAAGAACTACGTGTCGGAGGCAGTAAGCGTGTTGTCCGCCTGTTCCATAGAAAACTTAGACGTCTGGAGCCATAAAAGGGGCGGTCTGAACGACTGTCGGCTGGTCCCAGGAGAAAGCGTTTGAGCTGCCACCCAGTTAGGTGGCGATGAAAACCCCTGGCGGGTTGGAGGGGGGAGGGAGACAGGAAGAGGGGGGGGGGGGGGAGGATAATTATCGTGAAATCTGTCTGCGGGAGAAAGTAAGGTCGACTGCTATTAGTAACGCGTTCCGACGACGATAGGCAGTTTGCCAAAAGAAGATTCAGGCACGGAATGTAGCAAGAAGCAAACACTTGTGAGATACAATCTTGTTGCATTTTATACACCGATTAGAATCATAAGTGTGTGTTGGCTTAGAGTGGGTCTAACGTGTTTCCGATATGTGACGATGTTTCATATTGTCGTTAGCTCCTTTACTTTTATTATAAACTTCATAGATGCTCTCCAGTCATCATATGGGACTAGGAAACACGGGAAAATGAAAACAACGAAGTGTTCGATTTCTCGAGAGTCGAAAGGTACTAATTAGATGAAATGTCTTGCTTTTCTCTGAAGTATTCGTTGTGTGAAACAATTTGGGCAAAGTAAGACTGTATCTTGGACTGGCATTCGAAACGATGTATGCCAGTCACCGGCTATTTTACAGACTGTACCATTTGAAGTTCTGAACCATTTCCAGGAACGTCTTCAGGTGAGTAAGTTTAAAAACTGCTCTTGAATGGCCGATCTCAGGGTTCCTTACCCGGTACGCCGGACAGTATAAACTTGTCGTGAAAGTCCAATGCAGAATACCCTCTGCCGTAAAAAGTTACAAATCTGAAGCCAGTTTTCAGAGAAGGAGTACTGATGTAGCCTAGGCATATCTAATGACCAGTTACACGAGAAATTACATTCATTGTAAGAGAAACTGATGATGACATCATTAATATACACAACAGTGGGTGAGTGATAGGCTTCGGCGAATGAACAGTAACTAAATGCAGTAAAAAGGTATACTAAGTGAAATCAGTCGAGTCCACATCAGAATATCACAGAGTAATCTGCCAGCTTCAAAGCGAGAACAAACTTTAATCTCTGGAAGCATGTCTTTAGCCAAGATACACTACTGGCCATTAAAATTGCTACACCAAGAAGAAATGCAGGTGTTAAACGGGTACTCATTGGACAAATATATTATACTAGAACTGACATGTGATTACATTTTCACGCAATTTGGGTGCACAGATTATGAGAAATCAGTATCCAGAACAACCACCTCTGGCCGTAATAACGGCCTTGATACGCCCGGGCATTGAGTCAAACAGAGCTTGGATGGCGCGTACAGGTACAGCTGCCCATGCAGCTTCAACACGATACCACAGTTCATCAAGAGTAGTGACTGACGTATTGTGACGAGCCAGTTGCTCGGCCACCATTGACCAGACGTTTTCAGTTGGTGAGAGATCTAGAGAATGTGCTGGCCAGGGCAGCAGTCGAACATTTTCTGTATCCAGAAAGGCCCGTACAGGACCTGCAACATGCGGTCGTGATTTATCCTGCTGAAATGTAGGGTTTCGCAGGGATCGAATGAAGGGTAGAGCCACGGGTCGTAACACATCTGAAATTTAACGTCCACTGTTCAAAGTGCCGTCAATGCGAACAATAGGTGACCGAGACGTGTAACCAATGGCACCCCGTACCATCACGCTGGGTGATACGCCAGTATGGCGATGACGAATATGCTACGGTCGCAGGTTCGAATCCTGCCTCGGGCATGGGTGTGTGTGATGTCCTTAGGTTAGTTAGGTTTAAGTAGTTCTAAGTTCTAGGGGACTTATGACCTAAGATGTTGAGTCCCATAGTGCTCAGAGCCATTTGAACCATTTTTGAAGACGAATACACGCTTCCAATGTGCGTTCACCGCGATGTCGCCAAACACGGATGCGACCATTATGACGCTGGAAACAGATCCTCGATTCATCCGAAAAAATGACGTTTTGCCATTCGTGCACCCAGGTTCGTCGAGTACACCATCGCAGGCGCTCCTGTGTGTGATGCAGCGTCAAGGGTAACCGCAGCCATGGTCTCCGAGCTGATAGTCCATGCTGCTGCAAACGTCGTCGAACTGTTCTTGGAGATGGTTGTTGTCTTGCAAACGTCCCCATCTGTTGACTCAGGGATCGAGACGTGGCTGCACGATCTGTTACAGCCATGCGGATAAGATGCCTGTCATCACAACTGCTAGTGATACGAGGCCGTTGGGATCCAGCACGGCGTTCCGTATTACCCTCCTGTATCCACCGATTCCATATTCTGCTAACAGTCATTGGATCTCGACCAACGCGATACGATAAACCGCAATCGCGATAGGCTACAATTCGACCTTTATCAAAATCGGAAACGTGATGGTACGCATTTCTCCTCCTTACACGGGGCATCACAACAACATTTCACCAGGCAACGCCGGTCATCTGCTGTTTGTGTATGAGAAATCGTTTGGAAAATTTCCTCATGTCAGCAAGTTGTAGGTGTCGCCACCGGCGCCAACCTTGTGTGAATGCTCTGAAAAGCTAATCATTTACATATCACAGCATCTTCTTCCTGTCGGTTAAATTTCGTGTCTGTAGCACGTCATCTTCGTGGTGTAGCAATTTTAATGGCCATTAGTGTATATTTATCTATTACGGAAGAGATATCTTGATTCATTCGAGTGAGACACTGGAGCTGATTTGGCAAATACTTTGAAGATGAAGTAACGCGAGCAATAAATAACTTCGAAGAATCGTAGGTATTCCACAAAAGAATCTGTGCCAAATGAGCAACCAGTACGTAAACACGTATCAAAGAGTATATACCTTCAGTAAATATCTCCAAATGCATCTTCAAATGAAACGAAAGGGAACACTCAGACAGCGTTTCGTAACAGGAATGGCATTTGATGCAGTAGTACTTTATTATTGTACAGAAGCAGAATGTCCGTTTTTGTACAAATATTGACAGAGCGTAGCCAATATAAGCTCTGTTTTGCTACTAACGCATTTATATGTGGACCTCATTTGTAATGGAAAACATCCTAATGACTGATCCATCGCCCTGGAACGGAGTGAGTTACCTTGAAACTTCACGGCAGATCACTGCTATCAACCGAATCGGGCCACGAACTCAGAGAAATACTGGCAGAAGTGAAGCAGTGAGAAGCAATGACGTGTCGTGTTTCGGTGGGTCGGTCGGTAGAAAGAGCGCTGGTCGCTACAGCGGGGTCAATACGGCTCGAGTGTTTATTGACCTAGTTGCAGGTCACGAGGTCTATGCAGGATGTCTGCCAGGACAGCAGACACGTAGACTCAGGTGGTCGACCATTGCGGATTCACAGATGCCGTGAGAAATAGCGACAAGTTTATGGATCCTAATTGGTACAACAGTTGAAGGCGTTGCCCAGTTGTGGTAAGCTAACCGAGTTTCGGCCTAGATTTGCGGCTATATTCAAGACGTCCTTGCAGACAGAACTCAACACGTCGCTTATTACGGAACAAAATCGGCAGATCAGGCTGTAAATTCCGTAGTACCCCAAGGGAATGTGATAGGACTGTTACTGTTTACAATGTATTTAAATGATGTAGTAGAAAGCGTCGGAAGCTCTTTAAGACGGTTCGCAGATGATGTAGCCTATAAGAAAGTGGCAGCGCCACAAGACAGTATCGATTTGCAGATTGGTTCAAATGGCTCTGAGCACTATGGGACTTAACACCTGAGGTCATCAGTCCCCTAGAACTTAGAACTACTTAAACCTAACTAACCTAAGGACATAACACACATCCATGCCCGAGGCAGAATTCGAACCTGCGACCGTAGCAGCAGAGCGGTTCCTAACTGAAGCGCCTAGAACGCTCGGCTACAGCGGCCGGCGATTTGCAGATTGATCTGCAGAGGTTTGATGACTGGTACAGCCTTTGGCAGTTGACCTTGAACGTAGATACATGTAATATACGTGCTTACACAGGGAACGAAATCCACCACTGCCGCGCGTGATAACAGCGCGGTCTAGGGGCGCCTTGCCACGGTTCGCGAGGCTCCCCCCGTCGGAGATTCGATTCCTTCCTCGGGCATGGGTGTGTGTGTTGTCCTTAGCGTGAGCTAGTTTAAGGTAGATTAAGTAGTTTGTAAGCCTAGGGACCGATGACCTCAACAGTTTGATCCCATAGGAACTTACCACCATCAACACCACCGAAATCCACCACTGAACAACTACACTATTGATGAGAAACTGCTGGAAACAGTATCTACCGTAAAATATGTAGGAGTAACTGTACAGAGTGATCTTAAGTGGAGTGAGCACATAAAATAAACAGTAGGAAAAGGAGATTCCAGACTGAGATTCAAGGAAACGTAACTAATCCATGGGGAATTGGCTTACAAGGCACTTATTCGACCGATTGTTGAGTATTGTTCATCTATATGGGATCATTACCAGGTAGAACTGATAGAGGAGACAGAGGAGATCCAACGAAGAGCGGCGCATTTTGTCACGGGATCGTTTAGTGGGCGAGAGAGCGTTATCGAGATGCTCAACAAACTCCGGTGGCAGACATTACAAGAAACGCCTTGTGCATTATAGAGAGGTTAACTATTGAAAGTTCGAGAACGCACTTTCTGGAAAGAGCTCGACAACATATTACTTCCTACCAAATGCACCTCGCGATAAGATCACGAGGAGAAAATTAGAGAAAGAGCTAGTACAGAGGCTTTCCGCCAATTATTCTTCCGACGTGCCATACGCGAGTGGAACAGGGAGGGGGGGGGGGGGGGGGGATCAGTTAGTGGTGCCAGAAGTATCCTCCGCCGCACACTGTTAGGTGGATAGCGGAGTATAATGTAGCTGCAGATGTAGAGGACGCGCAGTGTGGCCGTGAACAGCTTGCTCAGCCCAGCAAGTGGCAGCAAGAGGCAGACGGTGCATAGAATCCTCAGGCCGTGAAAGCCTGCCGTGTAGAAGCCAAATCAGCTCCTTGGTGGGCACAAAGAGCCGTTTCAGGCCGGAAACGTGACAGCCACGACGCGGCAGCGAACTCACAGGTAAGCCATGTAAGGTGGCTATAATTTCACACCTTACAAGCACCCATCCATATACTTTGCCGTGATCTACAAACACATTTAGGTATCATGTGATAGGTTGTACATCGTATATATGATATATAAAAGAGACTGACATTGTCACGTACGCCTTGTAAGTAATTGTTCACGCTTTTTGCATGAAAGGTGACGGAGTGTCTTTATTATCATACTAGTAGAGGTTGGAGCGACAGTGGAAATGAAACGGCAGGCGGAACTCATGCCCTGGGTGGAAGGCCCACACAGGTGTGTTGGTCCTGCTTAAACACAGGAAGTTGCAAGACGGACGTTGGGACACCTGAGCGCTGGGGCACAATAGAGTCGCGACCGGCCAGTTCTGTAGCCGGACTGGAAGGATTATACTTCGGAAACACCACAGTAGATCATCTTTGAAAGTAGTGTCTTCTAGTGTTTGGTACGTAGATGACGTCAGTCATTTCGCGTTATTGACATTAGACCGCGTAGTCATAATAAGGGGCAGAGTTGGGCAATTGATTAGTAATTTTACTTAGGAAATATAAACTTTGTAATATAAAGGTTTGGCGCGCGGGATTCCCAGCGGTCTACGGCGCTGCAGTCACGGACTGTGCGGCTGGTCCCGTCGGAGGTTCGAGTCCTCCCTCGGGCATGGGTGTGTGTGTTTGTCCTTAGGATAATTTAGGTTAAGTAGTGTGTAAGCTTAGGGACTGATGACCTTAGCAGTTAAGTCCCATAAGATTTCACACACATTTGAACAATATAAAGTTTTTTTTAAAATCTACAGTAAGTATATAAACAGGAATAATGTGTATCATTTAGTAGGATTAGTTGCCTTCATCATTCATATGTGTTTAGATTGTAATTTATAGAATTAACAGATCCTAAGATCTGCCCAAGGATGTAGTCGGACAGGGCCAAATCTTCATTTCAGCGTTTATTATTTTCCGTTGTGCACATTCATTTTACACCCGCCTGGAGTAGCATCTTGGAGCCGGTCGCGCCTTTTGGTGCCGTAAGTGCGACCAGGTAACAGCCTTTGGTGGGCTCGGTGCAGGAATCACCTGAGAACGGGTGCGAACCTACGACCCCCGCTGTAGGAGGCAGCATCAGTGGCCCGCGGACGGAAGCATGCGATAGCAAGTGCATACACGAAGGACAGGCACCGATTCGGCAGCAAGTGATGTATGGGAGACCGCCTGAGCACCGGCAGCGAACGATGGGCAGCCGGGTAGGCGCCCTAAAGTCGGTTGAAAAGTCAGCCAGAAGGTGGCCCCTGTCTGGAAAGGACCAGTTCAGCCACTGCCAGCATCAGTATTAGGCGCAGCCCGTAGGCCCGCAGCTACTAGTGGAGGCGGCGTGTAGTAGGAGCTACGCAGGATGACCCACTTCAAGTGGACAACTGGCCGGGAGTGCTTCTCAGACGTGGCTGAGCACAATGACAGATCGTGCGCAACTGAAGCGTATTGTACGGCGCACTGCTAGAGAAGCAACAACAGTCTACTTTGAGGGATATACACTTGGTCCGGCGATCCTCCAGTTATTTCATCCCATCGGAACAGCAGGTTCTGTAAACTCTGCAAAACATTCGTTGACTGCAAGTATCATTTCTTCATTTGATGAAAATTTCTTTCCAGCAAGCTAGAGTTTCAAGTCAGGGAACAGAAAGAAGTCATTTTGGGCTTAAGACTGATGGATAGGCTGGATGAGGAACCAATTCAGAGCCCGATTCATGCACTCCCACCGTTGTTACCGCTGGGTGTGGGATGCTGCTTATCCCAGGATGAAAGAGCACTGTTTTGCGTCCGACTGTGGTCTTTTTTCAGCCAACGCGAGTTTCAGTGAAGCATAATAGGGTTCAATTATGGTTCTGCCTTTTTCCAAGTAATCTATCAGGACTATTCTTTGGGAATCAATGGCCAATGCCTTACCAGCTGATAAAATAGTCTTTGCTTCTCCGGTGCACTTTCATCAGTCTTTGTCCATTGTTTTGGCAGCCGTTTTGACTCTGGTGTGTAATGATGGATCCAGGTTTTATCAACAGTCACAAATCGGCGCAGAAGCTCCTGTTGATTGCGATTAAACATCGCCAGACATTGTGTTAAAATGTTGTGCCGCATGAGCTTTCGGTCGACTGCAAGCAGCCATCTCGCAATCAGCTTCTTCATAGCCGATTCACCATGCTGGATATTATGCACTTGTTCAGTTGAGATGCCTACAGTGTCAGCAATCTCACTAATTTTTATTCGGTGGTCTTGTATTACTATGTTACGGATTCTGTCAATGATTTCCTTTATAGTGGCCTCAGTTGGAGAAGGTAGCGTGCTTCGTCTATGATAATTGTCCGACCATGTTTAAATTCATTAATATAAAAGTAAATGGTCTTCAATGATGGTCCAGAGCCCGTGTTAACTTCATCAAGTTATGTGTTGATTTTTGCTGGAGTACAACCTTTCAAATGAAAATGTTGAATTAGAGCACGAAAGTCGGTTTTCTCTATTTTCAAAAAACGGTTCAAATGGCTCTGAGCACTATGGGACTTAACGTCTGAGGTCATCAGTCCCCTAGAACTTAGAACTACTTAAACCTAACTAACCTAAGGAGAGCACACACATCCATGCCCAAGGCAGGATTCGAACCTGCGACCGTAGCGGTCGCGCGGTTCCAGACTGAAGCGCCTAGAACCGCTCGGCCACAACGGCTGGCTCTCCATTTTCAATCACAGTCCACGCACCAACGAATTCGGATGCCTGTCGACAATGAACTATACGCTTTACGTTGTTCAAGTTCTTTACACGATCGTTTGAATAATCAAGCTTACCAACTATAAAGGCGCAACAAAAATATTCCATTCTTTCATGGAAACTTACCAGACTTATCAAAGCACCGTCCTATTTATGAAGCCCTGTTGTGACAGGACATCATTATTGAGCACATAGACACAGACATAGACGTTTCTGAAGAAGAGAAATTTGTTAAGATCGAGTATAGATTTAAGTGTCAGGAAGTCATTTCTGAAAGTATTTGTATGGAGTGTAGCCATGTATGGAAGTGAAACATGGACGATAAATAGTTTGGACAAGAAGAGAATAGAAGCTTTTGAAATGTGGTGCTACAGAATAATGCTGAAGATAAGGTGGGTAGATCACGTAACTAATGAGGAGGTATTGAATAGGATTGGGGAGAAGAGAAGTTTGTGGCACAACTTGACTAGAAGAATGGATCGGTTGGTAGGACATGTTTTGAGGCATCAAGGGATCACAAATTTAGCATTGGAGGGCAGCGTGGAGGGTAAAAATCGTAGAGGGAGACCAAGAGATGAATACACTAAGCAGATTCAAAAGGATGTAGGTTGCAGTAGGTACTGGGAGATGAAGAAGCTTGCACAGGATAGAGTAGCATGGAGAGCTGCATCAAACCAGTCTCAGGACTGAAGACCACAACAACAACAACAACAACAGACACAGACAATTTCGTAGGTACCCCAAAGGAGTGACACTGGGCTGCTAATATTTATAAATTGTATTAATAATCAAGTGAACTGTGGCTCACCGCCAGACACCACACTTGCTAGGTGGTAGCCTTTAAATCGGCTGCGGTCCGTTAGTATACGTCGGACCCGCGTGTCGCCACTATCAGTGATTGCAGACCGAGCGCCGCCACAGGGCAGGTCTAGTCTAGAGAGACTCCCTAGCACTCGCCCCAGTTGTACAGCCGACTTTGCTAGCGGTTGTCTACATACGCTCTCATTTAGACAGGACGACAGTTTAGCATGGCCTTCAGCTACGTCATTTGTTACGACCTAGCAAGGCGCCATATTCAGTTACTATACTTACTTCAAGAATGTATTCTGAACAGATAATATTGTGAATCATGTACCGTCAAGAGCGACGTTCATCATTAATTGATTAAAGTTAAGTATCAAACTAATTACGTCCGCTTTCTGAATTCTCATTCCTTGTCATGTTCCAGACCTCACGTCAGTATAATTCTTCCCTCCTCACGCCAGCCTGCGTGAGCTAAAACGCGTGCATTTCGGCCTCCACTCGTAACACGGTGTTAGCTCTACTGCTAACACAAAATGAACAACGTTGGAGATTTCGAAGGCCAATAGCAGATGATGCTGGAGGTTGCTACGCAAGAAGACTGTAGCGCAACGCAGGGAGATCTATCAAGGATTGAATTTTGGTGCAGCTGCTGACCCTGAACTTAAGAATGTATTGTACTGCGCAGAAGTAGGCAAAGAGATTTCAATAGCTGGAAACAGTAACTACCGTAAAATACTTGTAACTATCCAGAACGACCGAACTCTACGTTTTTCAGATGTGTACGTTCAATACCTTGTCGCCTTCTCCTGGTTTCACCTTCCTTCAGTCACTTTACATAGATGATTACGGCAGTAGCACACGAACAGCTGTCCAGCTTCTCCGTTATCGACGTGATTACCCGCTCTTTTCTCCGCTTATAAACGAGGGACGTTGAACAAGTAATGCAACACATTTTTACCTCAGCCAGTCTTGACTGAAAAATGCGGAATTTGTTATGGAAGATCATGGAAGATTCCCGTTTCAGCCTCTACTGTTTCATGAAGTTCCGATAGGTGGCAGCGCTATACGTAGCCTTCAAAATGGCGTCAGTAACGGAGGTGAGTTCCAAGCAGAGAGCTGTCGTTGAGTTTCTTTTGGCGGAAAATCATAGCATCGGTGATATTCATAGGCGCTGCAGTATGTCAATGGAGGCCTGATTGTGAGTAAAAGCACGATGAGACGTATGGTGAGGTCGCACAAACCTGTTCAGTCTCCGAGTATCGGCCGGTCGCACACAGCAGTGTTGCAACGTGCTGACAGTTTCATTCGAGGTGATCGATGGATCACAGTCAGACACCTCGCTGCACATCTGGGCGTTAGCTGTTGGTGGTGCTGACACATTCCTCCACCAGTTGGGGTATTCTAAGGAGAGCGCTCGCTGGATTCCTAGCCACCTTACAGAAGTCCATGAAGAAGAACGAAGGACCTCTTGTGTGGAATTGCTTGCACGTTAGGAGGATGATCGTGACCATTTTTTGTCGCACATTGTCACAAGCGATGAAACGTGGGTTCGTCGCTTCGAACCAGAAACAAACCGGCAATCCATGGGATGGTAGTACCATGCCTATTCTCCAAAGAAACAGTTCAGAGCCGCACCCTAAGCCAGTAGAGTAGCCCCGACGGTCTTCTAAGACTCGGAGGGGATTATTCTGTTTGATGTCCTCCCTCATGGTACAACTACCATCTCATGAAATTAAGGAAGCAGCTTCAGTGTGTGTCTGCTCAAAACACAAACAAACTTTGTCTCCATGACAACCAACGCAAAGCCACAAGTCTGCGCACCCGAGAGGAGTTTCCAAATCTTCGTTTGACTGTTCTGCCTTATCCATCCAACAACCCGGATCTCGCACATTTCGGCTTCCTCTTTGGCCCAATGAAAGATGCACTCTGCGACAAGTAGTGAGCGGATGACGGGGAGATAATTCATGCAGCAAGACGTTGGCTCCGGCGTCGACCAGTAGAATGATATCACGCCAGCATACAGGCTTTCACAGTAAGGTGGTGTAAGGCCGGTGCATTCATCGTAGACTGTGTTGAAAAATGGGGTTTTGTAGACAAAAGTGTGGGGAATAATGCAGTGTATTGGAATCCAGGCTAAAACAAACCTGCGTTCAGAAAAAAAAAATGTGTAGCGTTAATTTATGGATGTCCATCCCATTGCACGGACGAGGGACTTCAGCTGATGATATATACGAGGAAAAGTAACACCATTGCTGTATCTTGAGGATTTCTTCATTGTCTCACACGACTAGTTTCGGTGGCACATTACCGGCATCGTCAGGCCCCACCACTCCCAAAAGAGTATTACAATTCCTTGACGCATTTATTGTGGGGTCTTGTTACTGTTACACTGGAATAGGTCCTCAGGAGTCACCGCGCGGGTTAGCCGCGCGGGTTAGGCGTCTTGTCACGGTCCGCGCGGTTCCCCTCGTCGGAGGTTCGAGTCCTCCCTCGGGCATGGGTGTGTGTGTGTTGTCCTTAGCGTAAGTTAGATTAAGTAGTGTGTAAGCTTAGGGACCGATTACCTCAGTAGTTTGGTCCCATAAGACCTTGGCACAAATTTCTTCAGGAGTCTCTACTCGACACCGTGTTGTCTCCAATGTGTAGCATTACTTATTGAACGCCCCTCTCGCTTTACTTTGCCCAGTTAAGAAAACAACGAGGAGGAGGTAAACAGGAGCTGAGGAAGGGACGGAGGAGGGGCTGCTGCGCAGCTGGGCCGGCAGGTATCGATCAGCTGCGGCGGCATCGCGTGGGTCGCGGCGCGGCGCAACGTCGCACATGGCTTCTCCGCGCCGTGTTTGGCAGCCCTCGAGCGAGCGGAGGGCCCCACCGATTCCCGCCGCGGCAGCCACGTGACCTGAGCGTCGCCGCCGTGCCGCCGCCTTCCGCCAGCTGATGCCGCCGCCACAAGGTCGCGTCACCAGTGACGTCACGCGTCGATACCTCGCCGACCTTCTAGAAGCCGCTGGTGCACGCGCGCACGACCTACATCCCGCGGGCGCGGATGTATTTGGCTGCGCGGCGCACTGTGACGTCATCACCTCGAATATATACATTACCATATGAGCCGATAATTGGTGGCTACTGGCTACTGGCTGCAAGGTGCAACGTGAATAGCACTTAACCACAATTGCCCTGTTCCTCTCTTCAATTTGCTGCTTCCGCAGTCAGTAGAAGATACTAGATTTTGAGGAGGTTAAACGAAGACGCAAACAGTTTCATTTGTAGATTCAGAGAAAGTTTTCTTTTTGAACTCTGAAAGTAGTACAGACATAATACAGAGAGCGAAACGTTATCAACAACTTGTACAGAAAACAGACTGCAGTTCAAATGGCTCTGAGCACTATGGGACTTAACATCTGAGGGCATCAGTCCCCTAGAACTTAGAACTACTTAAACCTAACTAACCTAAGGACATCACACACATCCATGCCCGAGGCAGGATTCGAACCTGCGACCGTAGCGGTAGCGTGGTTTCAGACTTGAGCGCCTAGAACCGCTCGGCAACACTGGCCGGCCAGACTGGAGTCATAAACAATTGAAGGACTTGACAGAAAGACTGTAGCTCACAAGGAAAGGAAACTACGTAGGTTGTAGCCTATCCCCGATGTTAATCAGCCGCGATTTTGAGCAAGTTGTGAAGCGAACGAAGGATAAATTCGGAAAGGCAATGAAAATCCTTTGAGAAGAAATTAAAACTTTGAGGATTCCCGATTACATCGTAATTCTGCCAGAGAGGAGAAAGGAGTGTAGTCTTGTACGGAAGTGAAATATGGACGATCAGCAGTTCAGGAAAGAAGTGCATACAATCTTTTTAAATGTCCTGCTATAAAAGAACGCTTTAGATGGGTAAATCAAGTAACTAATGAAGAGGTACTGAATCGAATTGCGAAAAAAAGTACAAAGTGACTAAAAGAAGGGATAGCTTGATAGGACACATCTTAAGGCATCAAGGAATGTCAGTTTTTATAGAGAGAAACGTGGGGTGTAAACACTGTAGAGGGACACCAAGAAATGAATACAGTAAGCTGGTCGAAATGGATGTAGGTGGAGTAGATATTCGCATTTAGAGAGGCGCACGGATGTAATCACCTAAAATATTGTCACATGCACCAATAATTGTCGACATGTTACAGGATGCAGTATTAACAGTGTTTAGTCACGATCGTCTTGCTCCTCGCTTCCATTCGCTTGTTCTGCAGCTAGAAGAATTTGCTATACTTTTGCAGAGGCTAAGACGCAAAAAATTCATTTGCAGGTTTATAGAAAACTTTCTTTATATTGCCAGGAAATGTGTGGTAAGTTCCTATAGGACCAAACTGCTGAGGTCATCGGTCCCTAGGCTAACAGACTACTTAATCCAACTTAAACTAATTTACGCCAAGGACAACACACACACACACACACACACACACACACGTGCCCGAGGGAGGACTCGAACCTCCGATGGGGGCAGCCGCGCGAACTATGGCAAGGCGCCTAAGACCGAGCGCTATCCCGCGCGGCTACTGACTGGAAAACGGTCTTTCAAATTCTGGAAGTAGCAGGGATAAAATACAGGATGTTCGGAAATTCCTGTTACAGACTTTAGGACTTGAAGAAGGGTGTGAGTAGGTAATACACTGATGAATCAAAACATAATGACCACCTGATTAATAGGTATTTGTCCGTATTTGGAGCGAAATACATCAATGATACTGCGTATCAGGGATCCTACAGTTTGTTGGTTGGTTTGTGGATATATGTGGTGTAAAAAAGTACGTTCCGGGAAGGGGGGATATAATTTTTACATCCCACTTCTGACACCAATTGTAAAAGAGTACGTGGTTTGGGGATGGGGAGAGAAACTTCTGACACCAATGTTAATGTATAAAATGGCAGGGTAGGGGGAAGAAGGTTGTTAAATATGCCTCGTGGTGGCAGTGTTCATGAGGTCGAGTGGTCAGGATTTGATAGTGGGCGTCCAGAGCTGCCGTTAAATAACAAAACAGAGAATTAAGTAGAATAAAGAGGATGTATTTCGATATACGGAGCACAAAAGGCGCGCCTAGGGTCCGAAGTTAGCAGGTTTAGGCCAGTCTATGAGGTTGAACATTTAAATGAAATGGACAACGGAAGGGGAAGCGGTTCATGTTGACTTACGTTGGTGGCCGGTCGTGAAAGCAGAGCCAGAGGCTCTGCCTTCCGGAAAGACGTCTGTTCTGCTCGAGGTCTGGATTACAAGAGAGAAAAGCAACTGTGTTAGGCACCGCAGAATACTCCAGCGTCCACACACGTGATCGGTATCCAGTGCACGCTGTTGGCTGAAACCAATGGCGTGAATTCGCTAGCAGTTTCAGCAGAGGGCGCAGGGCGTCTCCTGTCAGCAGCTTTAACTGGAGAGAACTGCTTCGGTTTTGAAAGGCAAGTGACTTGTGCCACGTAGACACGGCGTGAATTACTCTGGGAGAAAACTTGTAAAGATTCCACTTGGCCTTTGAAAAAAAAATTTTAAACTAATTCCCTAAAATATTCCCTGACTGGCTGCCATCCTGTACAGTGGCATTAGATGTCTACACACAGGTCTTATAATCGTGTAAATAACGGGCCGCTTGTCTGCGGGCTCGGTGATACCGCCCAAAAGCGACCCAGATGGGTTCCATAGGATTTACATCATGCGAATTTGGTAGCTGAGACATCAATGAAGTAAGGTTCTGGCTCCGAGACATGGACAATCATAGTGCTGATAGATGACATCGCCGTCGCGGAAGATATCAAGCTACGGTCACAGGTTCGAATCCTGCCTCGGGCATGGATGTGTGTGATGTCCTTAGGTTAGTTAGGTTTAAGTAGTTCTAAGTTCTAGGGGACTGATGACCTAAGATGTTAAGTCCCATAGTGCTCAGAGCCATTTGAACCATGAAGTGATGCAGATGGTTCGCAGCTGTAAGCGTGTCTTCGATTACTACCACAGGTCCCGTGCAAGCGCATGAGAATGTCTCCCATAGCATACTACTGCTCCCACGAGCCTACGTCCGTGGCGCGCTGCACTTTTAGAGTCGCCGTTGACCTCAATGACGGCGTTTGTGGAGGCGACCTGCCACCTAGTGTAACAAAAACGTGATTTACCAGAAGAGACGACACGTTTCCATTGATCGACGGTCGAATACTGATGATTGCGCGCCCACAGCATTCGAAATTGACGATGTCGTTGGGTCAACATATGAATACTAGGGGTGCTGTGTTACGGGGCTCCATGTTCATCAGTGTACCATGAACGGTGTGCCCCGAAACACTTGTGTGCGGATCAGATTGTACTCTTTCGCTAGAAATAACAAGCCTCCGTACCCCACGTTCTGTGAAGAGTCGCGGACGTCCAACCACTTAGCGCCTACTGGTAGTTTCACGGTCCTCCTACCTATTTCCGTAGATGCTCAAGACAGTAGCACGTGAACATTCCACCAGCTTCACCGTTTTCGAGATACTCGTTCGCAGGCTCTACTTCATAATAATCTGCCCTTTGTGAAAGTCGCTTATCTCAATGGATTTCTCCATTTGCAACCCGCTAGGTGATCCCCCGTCCGTGTCTGCTCCGCTTACATGCTTTTGTTACCGCGTCACGTGCCCGCAACGCCACCAGGCGGCATCCATCGTCGCGGGGAGGGGGGGGGGGGGGGGCAGGGGTCATAATGTTTTGGCTTATCAGCGTATTTTGAATTTGAACCTGTGTCCGGAAATGTACCGTTTCCGTGCTATAGCCGTTGAAAACATATTAGTAACACGACCATTTTTACAAGTGATCCACTCACTCACTAATAGCCAAAGAAATTGCTCGTGTGTTGTTGATGGGTTCTCTACAGCGTGGTGCAGTAGGGCCTCTTCCAATTCGGGTATAAGGCGTTTCCTTGGAGCACCACAGTCACGAATGCTGATGGTGAAGGTATCCTTTTCGAAGCTGTTGCGTAATTGTGGCGAAAAGGATATGTGATGGAGCCGGACATTGTGAAAAACGATCGAGATAAAGGTACCGAGCAGTCTTCCATTACCGTGAGCTTCGCCATTCAGATGGTTCATGTCAGTGTACTCTGCAAACGTATACTCAACCATGTTGCTCGAACACTTAGAGACATGAATGAGGTTCGAGCCAGGTCAGAGAGGCAGGACAGACGTCAAATGACATCACCCGATCCGACGAAACCACACCCCACCATTACTAAACTGTTGCATACCTACCTAGCAAACATATTTTCAAACGGTTGTAACGGTACGTTTCCGAAGATAGGCTCCTATAGAAAATTTTATGCACTTATTTCCCTCCAAAAGTCCTGGAAATTTGTAACGAGAATTTCTGAACATCCTGTACAGACTAACATAAGCAGCTGCATCAAACTGGCTTTCGGACTCAAGACCACAACAAAAATATCATTTGACTATTTATTAACTTCCTTCTGTAAACAATACCACAGTTTCGACTTGGTAGACTGATTCGTTAAAGTCCTTTCGAAATTATTTGCATTGCATGTCATACATCTCAAGAACATCATATTCATTGTTTGACCATACAGGGACCGTCGTGTCGCCTCCACTTTTATGCTATGTTAAACTACGAAATGAAAGTATCATTTATGTTGTCAAAGTTCTACACAAAGACATGCACTACGATATTCAGAGTAAATAATTTCGAAAGAAATATAATCAATCACTCCACAGCAGCTCCAAAGACGAAACTACAGTAGGGTATCCAGAAGGAGATAGGATGATAGTCAAATGGCGAAAGCGTTGTCATTTAGACAATTCTACAAGTCTGACAGACCTGATAATAAGAAAATTGTCGAATGCATACAGTAAATGTCCTTTTAGTCCTTTCACTTCTGCTTTGCACAGCGAGCAAATGTCTACACTTCGCCTTCGTTTCTGGGATAGTAGAGAAAATGCGACCATGAAAAGCCGCCAGCCCTATGTTGCATGACTTCTTGCTCCAGTAAAACGACTCTCTTACATGTGTTACTTGTGTCGTATGGATGATCACAGCGCGCCACATTGTAGTAGATTGCTTTTTGTATTCAGATAAGAGAGCAGCAGCTCATTTGTTAACTAATTTATCCTCTAGTTTAAACGATAATTACACGAATGCGCACTTTTTTAAGTTTTATACAATGTCAGACCTGTTCCCTACAATTTTACGGCAGTAAATTTAAGCATTAGCAGGGTGGCTGGCCCATCCGTGTTTTTGTAAGTGATCAGCCTGCCACATATAGCTGAAAATCTATTTTACTTTTCCTCTTGTCTTACTCGAATTTTAATTGACAGTTTTAGAACATATGACCTTTTTAACACTCTGTTACATGATGTGAGCTGGTCTGAATGTGCGGATAATCATGAGTGGCATTGGGAGAGTGAGTGTGCGATTTTATATCAGATTGCTTTTTATTCCTTTCATCACATTTTCTACGTTTTAACCAGATTCGTGTCTACTAATCTTCGTATGGGCGCTGATGATGATGATGTTTGGTCTGTGGGGCGCTCAACCGCGTGGTCATCAGCACCCTTACAAAGTCCCAATTTTTACATGGTCCAGTTCTTTCATAGTCCAATCTAGCCACTTCAAAAAATGATGATGAGGATAATGAAATGATGAGGACAACACACACATGCAGTCCCCGGGCAGAGAAAAATCCCCAATCCGGCCGGAAGTCGAACAAATGGTTCAAATGGCTCTGAGCACTATGGGCCTTAACATCTGAGGTCATCAGTCCCCTAGAACTTAGAACTACTTAAACCTAACTAACCTAAGGACATCACAAACATCCATGCCCGAGGCAGAATTCGAACCTGCGACCGTAGCGGTCGCGCGGTTCCAGACGGAAGACGAAACTGGGACCCTGGGACCCAGAGGCAGCAGCGCTAGCTACTAGACCACGAGCTGATAATGTAATCATTGAGCGCTCCTAATTCACAAAACATACACGCGTTCTACATAATTACATCGTGTATTTTGTAGGCGACCTTATTTCGAAAAAGTTCTCTCAAAAGCGAATTTAATTTGGTTCAGAAATGTACTTCAAACTTTCTCCTGTATTCTGTCAGCAGCTGGTTTGTAAGTAACTTCTGTGTCTGATTTAACCGTTCATTACCAAGAAATTATTTATGTTAGGTATCAGGCGATATCAGTCATTACAGATTAAATTCCAGGTTCAAATGACTCTGAGCACTATGGGACTTAACTTCTGAGGCCATCAGTCCCCTAGAACTTAGAACTACTTAAACCTAACTAACCTAAGGACATTACACACATCTATGCCCGAGGCAGGATTCGAACCTACGACCGTAGCAGTCGCGCGAAATTCCAGGTAATGCATTTAATACTAGAGCAGTAAAGAGGAGAAAATGATACATTGCTACTAAACCACTGTAAATTTTACTAGTCCAGATTTTATTCAAAAGAATTGATAATTTAGTGCACTACTTAATTATTATTATTAGACCACCAGTGGTATATTACATACAAAATTTCTTGTTTTATACCATATAACGACAATTTTACTGCTCAAAATGTTATTGGAAAAGAGGTCATAATTTGAGGTCATACTGTTACGCTCTAGGTGCAAGTTATTACAACAATCGTAACTCCAAGAGAGGTCATAATTTGAGGTCATAATGTTACGCTCTAGGTGCAAGTTATTGCAATAATCGTAGCTCCAAGAGTATGATTTTCAACTAGATGAGTAGATTCTTCTGCATTAGACACTATTAGTGAAATCCAAGCAAGACGTAGCTCAGTATTCTGCATAAATTGCTCTTGACTGATGGTTACAAAATGTCGTTATTCTTCGTTTGCTCGAAGGACAAAATGAGAATAGTTTACTCCCTTGAGGTGGTTGTAGGTTCTGCTGCTGCTGCCCAGGTGAAGTTCCACAAGCATATCATTTAGTCTGTTAGTATCAAAATGCGACTCACCATCATCTATACTGTGCCAGTTTCAGCAGCAAAAGGCGAGATTAGCACTGAAGAGGACCAATGTGATACCAACTAACACTCTTCGAACTGTGACTGCTTGGTATTTCACCTAAGATACCACACTAAGATAAACGGTAAGCAGTAAAACAAATACGCCGACTATTAGAAAACAACCACTTCATTACCAAACATTAATTACATTTAGAGGAGCCCCAGCGTCAGCAAAACACTGGAATCAGTCATTGTTAACAACAATGTTTGGTACAATGGTAGTCAGGAGCGCGTATCGCTCATGTGCCCATATTGGAGGGAACCGCAAAGATATACCAATTGCAATCGTAAATTTTACGGGGATTTAGTAATTTAAGGCAAATACTGTTTTGCTAGCAACTTCATATGTTTCAATTACAGTTATGCGCAGTATGAGTCCCATAAAACAGTACGCCTCAGACTTTCCATATCTGCATGTTCATTTTACAATTAATGCAACGGAAGTCTTCCAAGATGGAAAAAGTGTCGGGCAGTTGCCAATGAAGGTGCCCGTACGGCAGCACTGCGGTCTCGCCCACCTGTTTACGTAAGCAGTTCCCAGAACAGCAAATGCAATCTGTGACGTCCAACGGTCAACAGATCGCAATGAAGGGCTCCAGTGCGCTCAGAGTGCAGGCAATGTGGCTTTGCGTAGAGAAATATCATAGCAGCGGTCTGCTACAGAAGCAGAGTTGCGGAGGAATGCCTCTGTAACACAGCGCAGCCACAAGATATACAGGGTGAGTCACCTAACGTTACCGCTGGATGTATTTCGTAAACCACATCAAATACTGACGAACCGATTCCACAGACCGAACGTGAGGAGAGGGGCTAGTGTAATTGTTTAATACAAACCATAAAAAAATGCACGGAAGTATGTTTTTTAACACAAACCTACGTTTTTTTAAATGGAACCACGTTAGTTTTGTTAGCACATCTGAACATATAAACAAATACGTAATCAGTGCCGTTTGTTGCATTGTAAAATGTTAATTACATCCGGAGATATTGTAACCTAAAGTTGACGCTTGAAGCATTGTCTTCACTTCATTGCAGGGGCCCAAACAGCTGCAACATACATCGCGTTTCTACAGAATGATCTGCCAACGTTGCTCGAAAATGTCCCACAGGAAACGCGTCGACGGATGTGGTATCAGCATGATGGTGCACCTGCACATTCCGCAATTAACACTAGGCTGACCCTTGACAGGATGTTCCACGGGCGTTTCATAGGACGTGGAAGACGCATAAATTGGCCATCCCGTTCTCCTGATCTTACACCTCTGGACTACTTTTTGTGGGGTACGTTAAAGGAGAATGTGTACCATGATGTGCCTACAACCCCAGAGGATATGAAACAACGTATTGTGGCAGCCTGCGGCGACATTACACCAGATGTACTGTGGCGTGTACGACATTCATTAAGCCAGAGATTGCAATTGTGTGCAGCAAATGATGGCCACCACATTCAACATCTATTGGCCTGACATGTCGGGACACACACTATTCCACTCCGTAATTGAAAACGGAAACCACGTGTGTACGTGTACCTCACCCCTCATGGTAATGTACAGTCGTGGACAAAACGAGCGAGACCCCTCGCCTTTTCGTTATGCTGATCCGCACGGCTTTAAAGTCTGCTACACAGCATAACAGGCAAGGCGACGAAGTGCTACCAACATAATATGCACAGGCGTGAAATTGACAAACTATCTGAACTTTTTTAGACTGTTTTCCATAATTTGTAAGACTATATTAATGCTGATTAGTGTGTTAAACACAACACGTAAATATAAGACAGAACTGAAAGAAGAAACGCTAATTGGTATGAACTGGACAAATAAAAATGAATTTCAACTTATCGAGATGACTTAACTGTTTCAGTAAGACAAAGAACCCCAGATCGTTACGAAGTAGCAAAATATTATCCGCATTCGGCCGCGAAACGGTCTGTCAACGTTCAGACCAGTCATACTGGATTACCGTTGCTGACCTACCATAAAAGTGTGCAAATTTAGTAATGCGTGAAGATTCATAACGAAATTCAGTTAAAAATCATTCAGTGCCACGCTTAAGTCAATTCCATTATTGACAGAAGCGGAAAAAGTAGGCAGTAACATGTATGAAATTCTACAAGAGTGTCATATTGACATCCACAGAGCGCCAGTACAGAATAAAGGTAGCGATAAAACGTATTGGGGGCGCGAGAATTTCTTAAAATTGCTTTACTGATATTCTACCTGCCTCCATAGAGATTAGAACCGAAAACAAACCAGACCTTCCTTTCACTATGCTAGCAGACAACCCAGGCAAACACCCCTCTATTATTACCCCAGACATGAACAAGCCGGCAATTTCGCAATGAAAATCTGCAGTTTCTGTTGCATAGAGCTTTCTGGACTCAAAAACATGAATTTTCTTCCTTTATGTCACCGCTTATGTGACAATCATTCGGTATGTTTATCGAAATAACAAATTACTGTTATTAGAGAGTAAATTTTGTAGGATAATTCTGCACCACCCCAGGAAATAAACGGCTACACAGCTGCCAAACGTATTCTGCATTGTTTCGAATTCTCCACTAGACTCGCCACAGCCAGAAAACGTTCATTAGCCGAAGTGTTTCTTAAGCTAGCTAGCAATGAGAATGTTCGCAGTTCTAAAACGCGTTGGCATTAATACTGGGATGTGAATTACCACGTGTATAGGCAAATACATTCTATTTGCATTCCTGTAAACGTGATTTGGATCGAAAACGTTGCTACGATTAATATGCTGATGTATCGACTGCAACTAGAACATTTCGAATAAAGAGTAGCGGGTGTTATTTATGCGGCCCTCATCTTCAGTATCTGTCGTAGCTGTTTTCGTTGTTAGAATTTCGCCACCTAAACCGGTAAAAACGGAACCCTACTAGTCTCACTTTCTTGACCGTCTATCGGTCTACCCAACCCTTAAAACCCGTTTACCTCCAGAGCGGGTGGACATAATAAGCGGAAATGTATCGCACTTCTTGCGGTAACCGGTCCCTTGGTGGTGTAAAAAAGTGAGCTTCTATGTCAACGCAATCAAAAGATACGACGGTTTATGTAAAGAAAATTTACGCGAAAGGTCAAAAAATGGCTTCAAGAACTATGCGACCTAACTGCTTAGGTCATCAGCCCCTAGACCTAGAACTACTTAAACCTAGCTAGCCTAAGGGCATCACAGACATCTATGCCCGAGGTAGGATTCCAGCCTGCGACTGAAGCAGCCGTGCGGTTCGTGACTGAAGCGCCTGGAACCGCTCGGCCACCGCACCCGGCGAAACCCTGCTCACCACATGTATAATGATAATATATACTGTCTAGTGAGGATAAACTGTATTCGCCAGCAACTCAGATCGTTTGATCACGGAACTTTTACGAAGCTACATTCAAACTTTTTTCGAAGTCGTCTGCAATATCTATTTATAAACACCCTAGGAACGTCGTATGCGATATCCACTTCTGAAGACGCTGGCAGATACTGCAGTACTATAACAAGTAGGTGGGAATTTATTGTTATTGGTCCACGCATGACACTTTATTTCAATGTCAATTTAACGCGCCTAGGTGTTTGTATATGGCTGAAACTATTGAACAAAAAGTAAAGATACAGCAAACAACTTCGATGTTTAAATCAAATGAAAGTCACATGTCGTAATTAAAACATAATTTCTTTGTTACATCTACATGACTACATCAACAGGATTTCTTGGCAATCCGGACTTACGTGCCTGGCAGAAGGTTCGGGTTATTTCTCTACCGTCCCACTCATTAACAGTGTGCGGGAAAAAGGACCACTTAAATCTTTTCTTGCGAGCCTTGAATTACATTATTACTATGGTTTCTTCCTGTGTAAGTTCCCGAGGAAATACCCTGATCTTGCTGAAACTTCGCTCAGTGAAAGCGGGGACAAAATAAGCGAACACGTGTCTCGGCTTATCTGCTTACACTCTACCGCTTCTGATAAAACGACGGTCAAAGTTTTCAATGCGTTGTTGCTATAGTGTAGATACCTCTTAGCGGGTAAGCATTCAACTGGAGCGGTGGCTCTGCGACTACCATAGCGATTTCGAAACTTTGCGCTGCGAGTTCGAAACCCGGTTTTTCCTTTTTCTTTCCCTCACTCTCTGAATTATCTACGAATGTTTATTCCAATTTATGTTGAAACACTGTTGTCGTTATTCGTCAGTTAATTTACTGTGTAAAGAAATAAGTTAAAAAGGGAACACATAGTGCGTAGTGGGGCGATCACTCTGTTGTAGAAATAATTCAGAAGCCAAGATCGCTTAAATATTGTTTGCTGGATAACCGGTTTCAAAACACTAAAGGTGCCATTATCGGATCTAAATGTAGATTAACATTTATAAAATATTTGGTTATAACGATACATGAGGCAGCCCAGATGATTTTAGATCAGCTTGTCTCATTCGTTTATTACTTTTTAATTCATTAATTACACATAAAGTTAATTGGCGAATAATGACAACATTATTCCAACATAAATTAGAAAAAACTTTCGTAGATAATTCTGATAGAGAGGCAGGAAAATAAAATAATTAAAAAACCCAATATGGTCTCGAACACGGGAATCAATGTTAACAAGGAACGACGGTAGCCACTGAGCCACCGCTTCAATTGCGTTCTCGGCTGCAGAAGGTAAGCCGGCCGAAGTGGCCGTGCGGTTAAAGGCGCTGCAGTCTGGAACCGCAGGACCGCTACGGTCGCAGGTTCGAATCCTGCTTCGGGCATGGATGTTTGTGATGTCCTTGGGTTAGTTGGGTTTGATTAGTTCTAAGTTCTAGGGGACTGATGACCTCAGCTGTTAGGTCCCATAGTGCTCAGAGCCATTTGAACCATTTTTTTTGCAGAAGGTATCTCCACTAGAGCAACAGCGCGTTGATAACTTTGACCGTCGTTTTCTCGGAAACGGTCGAGTGTCTGCAGATAAGCTGAATCACATGTTCGCTTATTTTGTCCTCTCCTTCACTGAGGAAAGTTTCGGGACAATCAGCCTATGACATTTGGGGAGTTCCCCTCGCTCGTCGAGTCGCTTCTTACGCCCGGCGAGAATTATGTATGCCTCCGAGTAAACTGCGCCACCTGGAAACACGGCGAGCGGGGATAAACACGTTTTCCTTCTTATAAGGCAACCTTCTACAGATAAAATTCACGAAGTGTTCTTCAGGTTGCCTCAGATATTTCAGAAATGTTTCTTGCGTCAGGCCTGCCGCATATGCAAAACGTAAACATTTCATGTCATGTAATATTTATCAGGATAAGACATGACAAGAGTGGACCAGTCCCTTCTGAGAAAAATTAGAGATTCTAAGTTGCTCCACTATGTATCGACACGGGTACGGGCTTGCGATCTCTCTTTTATGCCATCGATTTCCGTGTTACACATACTTGGCCACTGCGTTGCGGCTGCCATCTTGGAGGAGGCAGTCTGTTTCCTGCCAGCGCTGTTTCCGCAGCCAATATTAACCGCGACGAATCATTCAGTCAACGCTAAATGGCCCATCTGGCTGAGGCAGACAAGGGCGCTATAATAGAACTCCATGCAGAGGGATCTTCAAATGCCGACATAGCAAGAACTATGGGTCTTCACTAGTCGACGGTAGCCAGGTGGATCAGACGAAAGGAAGAGAGTGGTAACCTGAATGGGAGGCCTCATGGCCGTCGCCGCAAAACAACAGCAGCTCAGGATCAGCAGATACGCCGTTTCAGTGAGAACCATCCATTTGTCAACGCACGACAAATCAGCAAATTCATGACGCTTGGAATGAGTTACTTGAATCTCCTAGTTCTGTGGCTCGAGTTGTGGGCTCAATGCCCAACAGACTTCCAGCTGTTGTGGAAGCCAAAGGAGGCTATACGCGATTTTTTTTACAGACTTATATTTTATATAATTTCAAGGAAACGCAGTAAGTGGAATGGGGACAAACAAATTAATTCACAGCAAGATATGTAATATTTAATTAGATAAGAGAAGAAATACTCACCTTATATATTCATTCAGTCTCTATAAAATACGTGACACTCGTGTGTATGCAAGAAGGGTACAAAACAGTTCAGCACAAAATAAAAATATTGAGGAGAAGCTCGCCGATGAAGACGTAATTGCAGAACAAAGATTGGGCTAGAAGGAGAGGTAAGGAGGCCCGAAAAAGCAGAGCAAAATCAAATACCCAATAGACTTTGAGTCGTTGTCGCAGCAAAGGGCGGTTGGTATATGCGATTCGGAGCAACTGTACAAGAATAGTTTTATTTACTGATTTTTGAGGCTTTATTTTGTGACGGCTAAACAGTGCTGCATCATGAGACCCGCTATTTTTCCACATGTGGCTAAACATCAGAGCTGAAAAAATTTTGAGAGGTACCGAAGTTCTCTGGAAGAGTAAAGTGTTTTAGACTAGAAGATGATTTTTAGTTCATTTCATTTTAACCATTCACACTATGCTTCGACATTCTAATCTTTGATTTCATTTTATTATTATGTATCTTTTCTTCAGTGAAAGTCAACGGTAGTAAGTTTCAAGATATGAAGAATAACTGGAAGTTTTTAATTTGTGGAAAGCGTATTTAACAGTTAACATTTTCAACAAATCTGTAGTTATAGGACATATTAAGAAGCAAGTAAAAATGGCACTGTGGAAAGATCAGGTTGGCCTCTAAAGGGTAACGACGGTAAAATAGCAAATACGAGACTATGGGTAACAACTATTGTTGATGGTGAGGAGCCGTAATCGATATGCCACTATTCTGTAATTGTATTTCTGAAGTTTATCGTCAATCCTAGGACTGACACCGATACTCTGTTTTACGTAAAGAATATAACCTTCAAAATTTATTTAGCAGCGCAGAATATTAAATCACAGTTTATAGATCAGGAACCTAATCCAACTGCCCTTAATTTTATTCTCACGGATGACATTGGGACAGTAAATAACAAGAGAAATAACAAAACTCTCAGAATCAATATATAGAATTCAAGTGTCCAGTGGATTCAAAAGTTTGCTATAATAGCGATTAATTGCTTTTACAGACTCCTTCATGCTTACATTTTCTATCAGACAATGTTTGAAACTAGGACTAACAAGGTAAACAATTTTTCCACAAATTGTCAAATTGGAAGTCGGAGAGCCAGTTACATAAATTACGATGACAACAAACGTTTTTCAAGTAAACTGATCACAGGAGGCATCCAACGCATTTATTGTGAGTTACATGCACAGTATGTAAACTGGCAACGCCACCAACACACAATACCACTAACAAGGGAACTTCCCCATCGCACCGCCCTCAGATTTAGTAATAAGTTGATACAGTGGATAGGCCTTGAAAAACTGAACACACATCAATCGAGAAAACAGGAAGAAGTTGTGTGGAACTATGAAAAAAATAAGCAAAATATACAAACTGAGTAAACCATGCGCAAGATAGGCAACATCAAGGATAGGGTGAGCTCAGGAGCGCCGTGATCCCGTGGTTAGCGTAAGCAGCTGCGGAACGAGAGGTCCTTCCTTCAAATTTCCCCTCGAGTGAAAAGTTTAATTTTTATTTTCAGACAATTATTATCTGTCCGTCCGTCCGTCCGATGCGAGGTAACTGCGCCGTAGTATGATGACGCTACACCTAAACAAACATCGAAAGACATGACGTCAGTCGACTATAGCGCACGGAAGAGAGAGTATTCCTGCTAACGAGGCTCCCTGGCTGGCAGTTAACTGTTCGCTACTTTGGACGAGAGTGTATTAAATACGTGAGATGCATTGCGTGGGCAATATGAATCCAACAAAAATAGCTCGTGACTTCAATAACAATGTCAATGAATATTTTCCGAACTGTAAGGCATCGGAAAGTTCCTTAAGGGATCGAACGATTGTCGAACATTTGTATGATTATTTCCTATATTTGTTGATAAACAGTACGTGTGATGGTGATTGTCTGAAAATAAAAAAATCAAACAAATCACCCGAGGGAAGACTTGAACCAACGACCTCTCGTTCTGCAGCTCCTCACGCTAGCCACGCGACCACTGCGCTCCCGAGCTCAAGCTATCCTTGATGTTGCTTATCATGCGCATGGACTACTCAGTTTGTTTAGTTTGATTAATTTTTTCATAGGTCCACACAACTTCTTCCTGTTTTCTCGAATGACCTGTGTTCAGTTTTTAAGGCCTATCCACTGTGTCAACTTATAACTAAATCTGAGGAGGGTGCGATGGGAAGGTTCCCTTGTTAGCTATGAAACACTGTAGCAAAACGGAGCATCCTCGTTATCCATGTGATGGATAAGACGAATAATTCGAAACATAAATGTCAATGTAAGCATCAGTTCCTGTTGGAACGTGCTTCCCGGACCAAATAACATACATTTCCTACGTCTTCAATGCGAATCATGTAGCAAATGTAATTTAAAGGACATAAAAATATCGAGTGAATTTACTAACATAATTATGTACCACTTGAATTTGCATTCAACAGGCAATGTTCAGAAGTCAGGTGCAGGAGTACTGCGTGCTCTAATTCGAAACAACAAAAATCAACGGAGTGACTATTATTGAACGTCATCAGGTCACTCATCGCGCATTCCTATGCAGTACTGTTACTGATGACGTGTTATGATGCCTTTATCGTTAACTTCCTAAGAAGAAATGAAAGGCTGAGCCCCACCAAAAGACGTAAACTTGAGGAGAGAGTAGTGTGAACATAATATTTTACATCTGATAAATCCAAAAGTGTGCTTTGGGCTACGAATTCTGCCCCCAGGGTGTGTGCAACACAGTTGGAATTTGTTGCCAACAACTGAGACACCTTTCGGTCACAGTGTATGAAAATCGAGCAACAAAACTACATCACCTGTGCTACTGCATGATAACGCACTATGTTGATTTGAGAAACAAAACTATCCAGGAGATTGATAGGAAAGTCGTCTCTCAGGCACTTGTATTGATAGGGAAGTCCTCTCTCAAGCACTTGTCCCTCTCGTCATATATTTGTAAAATCTTACCTTTCCCACTCTTGATCGATCAACCGTCAAGGCAATTCATTTCTAGACGAAATTACTGTTTAATCTACTCTGGTTTAACGACATCGTTAGAACCACTAGGTTTCTACAGGCGTAGAATTTGTAAACAGCTTTAGCATTGTCATATCGTTTTAGATATCGTGAAAGAAAATTCTACTGCTAATTAATTTCTCTTTGATAATTACTGTTGCGTTTAGTAAACTAATGGCAAATGCAATTAAAATATTCACTGTACTAATACAAATTAAATTCAGCTTACTACAGAAACATCACGACGGCAGTCTATATTAATAAAGCATTAAGTTTCTGTGAGACGATTGAGCCTATTTTAACACGAATTAGTAGGATATTACAGACTTTACACTTCGAAAAGATCTGTATTTATTTCATTTCCTGTACCATTCGTAAGTAGTATCAAAATGTGACATTTCATAGATAAAATTATGTATTCACAACAACAACAAAAATGTCGGCAGAAAACAAAAGTGGCATTATGAATCTGGCAGTACCGTAAGGTTTTCACTCTGACACTAAGAGTTACTGAAAGTAGCAAGACGAATTTTGCTCGAGCGTTGTCTTACGATTCCATTATTAAGTTTTTATCTGCCTGCTTGTAGCTGTGCTACAAAAGAATTAAAAATCTGGCTTTCAGCAAGTCTCGAGAGGCGAACGAAAGCAGCTTGCACCTGGTTACTAAGCATGTTACCTGGGAACTGGTTTTTTCTTAAAGTGGGAAGAAATCCTTTTGTGGTTCAATTGGCAAATGTCAGTCAGACGTGTGCCGTTTGTCTAAGCGTTTCGGTGTGTTGAATTTGTACCAATGATTTTTCTACACGTTTTTTCTGTCCCAAATAGAGTTGAAGTCTCCCAATAGTATTTTCACGTCATCTTGGTGAATTTTGCTCGTGGTATTTTCGAGTGTGTTCCAGAATTTTTCAACATTGTCGGTGTTTTTCTTATTTTCGATATTGGTGGGTTCAAATGGTTCAAATGGCTCTGAGCAATATGGGACTTAACTGCTGTGGTCATCAGTCCCCTAGAACTTAGAACTACTTAAACCTAACTAACCTAAGGACATCACACACATCCATGCCCGAGGCAGGATTCGAACCTGCGACCGTAGCAGACGCGCGGTTCCAGACTGTAGCGCCTAGAACCCCTCGGACACTCCGGCCGTCGATGTTGGTGGGGACACGTGCATTGATGAGTGTATATGTTTTACTGGGGCTCTGAATGACCATAGTCATAAGTCGCTTGTTGACGGGCCAGCCGCGGTGGCCGAGCGGTTCTTGGCTCTTCAGTCCGGAACCGCGCGACTGCTACGGTCGCAGGTTCGAATCCAGCCTTGGGCATGAATTTGTGTGATGTCCTTAGATTAGTTAGGTATAAGTAGTTCTAAGTTCTAGGAGACTGATGACCTCCACTGTTAAGTCCCATAGTGCTCAGAGCCATTGGAACCTTTTGATTGTCGATCGGTGTGATTTCTTTGACAGAGTTGATAGATCGGTGTTCGAGAAATGCAGTGCCGAAGATTGGTACGCCTTTCGCTACCTTTTGTTGTATTCTGCTCTTGAAGATGCAATGGTTTCCCTAATGCACGGTTTCATTGTCAGTTAGTCGTGGTTCTTGAAGTGCAAGGATGAGAATTTTTTGTCGGTCCGTTTCTTTTGTGAGATTATTTAGTTTTCGTGTTTGGATCAAGGTATCGATGTTTACTTTTAAATGCATGTTTTTTCAAATGGTTCAAATGGCTCTGAGGACTATGGGACTTAACATCCATGGTCATCAGTCCCCTAGACCTGAGAACTACTTAAACCTAACTAACCTAAGGACATCACACAACACCCAGCCATCACGAGGCAGAGAAAATCCCTGACCCCGCCGGGAATCGAACCGGGGAACCCGGGCGTGGGAAGCGAGAACGCTACCGCACGACCACAAGATGCGGGCGCATGTTTTTTGCTTGTAGGGAAATTTACCAGAGATCTTCGATATTCTCTGTCGTGCTAACCTGGACTCCCCAGAATCCGAAAATCCAACTGCCGCCTGTCGACAGCCGGGTTGTGTACCACCTGGGATAAAGATGACTTTGCTTGCATAGTTTACGTTTGCTTGTGTTTCATTGGTTGTGCTTGGGTGATACCAGGACCGGCCAGGACCAGAGGGTGTTGAAGCCTTTGAAAGCAAATATTTTCAGCCAAGCTCATTGAGCTAACAGACGGTGACCAGAGTAGCGGTGATTTTCACTCAGACGTGTCTGGATTTTGCGTTCAACGGATTGAGTAGCCGTTCAGGATTGTGTAAGTATTTGGTTCACCCCTAGTATTTGATTTCCTTGGTACCACCCATATGGGGGAGGGTTTCCACTATCCGCCACACGCGATTATTATTATTATTATTATTGTCATTATGTCTCAGCAAATCCACTATTTTTTCTCATCGTCTAACTTGTTCACAAGCCTGTATTTCTCTTTACCCTGGCAAGGAGACCTCACTGCCCGTGAGACCATTTTCTAGGATGGCCTACGGCTGTGTGTCTGAGAAGGACTTTTTATTTCACTATTGTGGCTCTAATACGTATACCACAGAGGTCTGTATCTACCCTGACGGAAGTCAAAGTAGCGATTAGCACACCTTATTCCGTTGGGCATGAAACAAAACTCGCGGTAAGCGTCTCTAAATTGTGTAATTAACTGTTGCAGATTAGGCTTGTAGTACCACAATTCTTCTAATACTATTACAGCTGCAGCATAATTTATTTTATTCCCATAGAATGTGATAGCTAGATCATCAATTCGTTGTTGGTTGGTAGGAACCAGGAATGCAAGACGTAGGTCGTCGGGATAGTTCCTTATATGTTCCCAGTTGGCGTAAAAGAATTCCAACGCAGACATTAGCTGTAAACAATAATATTTATTTAAAATGTGACGTAATCATTTTAAGTTTGTAACGTATTCAAAACCTGAAACAAGTGCAGAGATATCAAAAGTAAAGAATTGGGGTGAATTGGAAAATCAATGTAAATGTAAAAACAAATTATTTCAAGGAACGAACCCCTTCTATGTTGGATTGCAAATTGCCGGTGATGAACCGGAGAAAAACAATCTTGTTCAAAGTGAAGTAAAGTATGTAACATTTGTTGTAAGAAATCGTGTCTATATGACATTCTGTAAGCGTAAAGGAACGGTCACATTTTAAATAAATATTATTGTTTACAGCTAATGTCTGCGTTGGAATTCTTTTACGCCAACTGGGAACATATAAGGAACTATCCCGACGACCTACGTCTTGCATTCCTGGTTCCTACCAACCTACAAAAAACTGGAGGAACGTCTGGAAAAATATCAACAATAAAATTCTACCAACTATAGTCAGTGCCGCATGGTGCGACGTTGTAAACGAAACCATACCCACAGCGGAACGATTATGAAAAATCAAATTGAGACCATCTCCATACTGCGACAAATGTGGGCTTGTAGAAACTGTAGCACACACCTTCTTACGTGAAAATAGACTCAGAATTTGGAACTGGACTAGGAATAAATTAGCACTATCAACAGAACCGCAGAAAGTCATATACCGATAACTGAAGCTTTACAACCCGACTGGAAAAGTTACCCGTCCGCAAAGAATAACAGTTATTCGTGGCTTCTGGGTATAAACTTAGAACTTAGAAGAGTACATGTTTTATATTGCAGAAGAACATTTTACGCTGAAGAAGAATAACAAATATAACGAACGGTTTCAAATTTTTTTATCTATTGTTTTATGTTGGCTACGAAGAGGTGGACAGTTTTTTTTATTAGAAGCAGAATACTATTCTTCCACTTTTTTTTATTCCTGGAATATTCCTTTACGTTGGTTCTAAAATCAGAACTGTTCTAATTTGGCAAAACCCCTCCGGCTCCGAATTTTTTTTCATTTGTTGAAAAATAAATGGCTTCCGTACAGACCTCATATGCACCCAGTGCATAATAACTTAAATTGTGAATATATTTCTGAATGAATGTTTGTTATGTATTTTTCCGTCACCCTGTTCACTGTTATAAGTTATGTTCCACAAGGAACGCACGCCATTGGAGGCGACAATCTGTAATTTATTTAACCTTAATTACTACTTCAATGTTGTTCTACAATTTAAAGGAATATATGAGTGCAAACATGGAATACATGTGAATAATGCAGCTGCTCAGTGACAGGTATGGGGGAGGCATTGTGGCCAGGCCTCGGATTTCTTACCCCTGCCCTCTTTGCCTCCGCCTACCTGGTGCGGAAAGTCTTCTCAAACTTAAAAAAAAAAAAAATAGTGCAGTGGTCAGCACGTCTGTCTAGTAAGCAGGAGGTCTAGGTTCGAAGCTCAGTCGGTCACAAATTTTCATCTGCCGTCGTTGCTGTATTTCAACGCGCTGTGACAGTGTGGACGTCGGTCCTTCGATATTTTTTGAGGCGATAGAGGTGATTTGCGAACATTTGTCTTGCCATCAAAATAACGGGACTCCAACGGCATCCAATCCTTAGTCATACCTTTGTGCCGGCGCTAACCCATGTCATATACATGCGAATTAGATTGTAGTTCATATTTAGTCAAATAACGAATGGCCAGTATACAAGTATGCCGGCCAGGGTGGCCGAGCGGTTCTAGGCGCTACAGTCTGGAACCGCGCGACAGCTACGGTCTCAGGTTCGACTTCAGTCTCGGGCATGGATGTGTCTGATGTCCTTAGGTTAGTTAGGTTTAAGCAGTTCTAAGTTCTAGCGGGCTGATGACCTCAGACGTTAAGTCCCATAGCGCCCAGAGCCATTTGAACCATTTTTGAAGTATACAAGTATTCACAAACAGTAAAAGCAGGAATGCAGCGAACTAATCACTTAACCCAGTGCAACATAGAGTACCTGCGTAATGAGTCATTCCACCTGCATAGCTGAGGGTAATATTTTTTAAGCAATTCATTGCAGAATTAATGTAATATCCGCACGATGATCTCTGTAGTCATACTGTATCATTAGCAGCCCGCGAATGTAGTACTATGTTCGTTAAGTTGGATTACTCAAGCTGAGGCCAAATAAAGTCAAGCGACGACGCCACAACACTATCTCTACATAAGTAGGTAGTCAGCCCTAAATTATGAGCGCCACCATTAACGTTGCTGTAAGCAGTTTGACAGCATAACACCACCACAACTACTGACAACCTGAACCATTATCATCACGCAGTTGTAACTCGCAGTGATTACAAGTTTCTCATTTTTGTCAAGAATATCGGAAAGCGCCTCTGAAGTTCCATTTCCATTACGCCTAGGACGGAGAGAATCCTAAATATCAGTAATAGGTCACCTAGCGAAGAGAAGATTCCACGTATTGTCTCAAGTTCTCGCAGTTTGATGTTAATGCAGTTCCAGATGTTTTCACACTAACGGGTTCTTTTGGCTATCGGAATACTCATATGGGAATTATAGAAGTGTAATTGCTAGAACATTCAACTACCTTAATAACACCTCATTCTGGATTGAATACGACTCGGAAAGCAACGTTAATTTGACGTTTCCAACCATCTCCTGACGTCTTACTGAATGAAGTCTGAAGTGCACGCACAGTTATGTTGCCTGCCGCAAGGATTCTGTGAAGTGTTGTGGCAGCTGACAGTCATTGCTGAATACAGACATGTGCAAATATCCTCACTGCTCTAGGGGAACTAGTCTTTTTTGCATTTTTTCCATACCGTAATTAGCACAATAACATAAGGCTTGTTCTGCTGAAGAACTTGATGCCCACAAGTCCTTAAATAAGAACCTCCTAGCGTGAGTAATTCATGAAAGGAAACAGACTTTAGGACAAAAGAATGGACAGCTCCCTGTTTTTTGCGTTTCCGATAGCGCCTACGATAAGAATCTGGTGTCATATTATGTTTCAGACCCGTAAACTGTTTATTTTTTTACCTCATACTAAAACAAAAGCTACGATATGAGAAGAGGAACTGACTTATATGCTTCTCAGGAACTTAAGTTTTTCGTGTTAATTTTCTCACATCATTCTAAAACAAGGACGTTAATATGAGAAGAGGAAATGAAATATACGCTTCCAAGACATAATATTTCCTTGTGTGCTACACTTGCATACAAGAAAGCCCTGCAGTTAATTTTTGTATGTTGGATAAATTTTGATATCGCCTCACATTCCTTTGTGAGAAGGTTCCTATTTTCTTAGGATTCAAATAGAGTGGACATTTCATCACTGGTTAATATTCTCATGACTAATGACATGCCGGCCGAAGTGGCCGTGCGGTTAAAGGCGCTGCAGTCTGGAACCGCAAGACCGCTACGGTCGCAGGTTCGAATCCTGCCTCGGGCATGGATGTTTGTGATGTCCGTAGGTTAGTTAGGTTTAACTAGTTCTAAGTTCTAGGGGACTAATGACCTCAGCAGTTGAGTCCCATAGTGCTCAGAGCCATTTGAACCATTTTGAACTAATGACATGATACCCGTTGCAATTGCTCCATGGCACCTGTGAGTAGAGTCTCACGTTGGTTACTATAAGAACACGCAGGCAGTGATATCCGCTCACTGCAGTCAGAGCCAAGGTGATTTCTTTCTGTTTATGGCGAAGCGTCTACTGCAGTGTCCACGCTCAGCCAACATAAACAAATCGCGGCGGCATTGGGCACTGCTGATCGCTGCGCTTGTCGCAGGCCTCGACAACAAGAGCGCACTCTCTGCTAACGATACTATGGAGTTAATACATCTTACTTAACGTAATATGCAGGACGTGGGTTGGGTGAAAATTCAGTTTGTAACTTCCCATCGCATTAACATACTTTACAGTCATGTTTGATGCAATATTTATTGCCGGTTGTCTGTCTAATGTTAATAGTATTGATTCAGATTGTGCATGAACACGAAAACTCACACACACACACACACACACACACACACACACACACACACACACAAACACACACACACACACACACACACGCACGCACACACTCATTGATTCCAGTGAGTGTGACAACTACTGTGTGTTGAACAACACATGCACCAGTCAGTTCCTCAGTTGGCGTCGAGTGGATGAGTTTTTTCAATTACCTTGCATTGCAAGAATTGTAAGGAGGAGCCTGAAAGTAAATGGACTTGTATCCTAAAGAGCTGCGACAAAGCAAAGCTTGACCGATTATCAGATAATTGTCCACATGGGTTTTGTGGACGAGTACACTTTTAGTAGCCGCGCGGGATTAGCCGAGCGGTCGGGGCGCTGCAGTCATGAGCTGCGTGGCTGATCCCGGCGGAGGTCCGAGTCCTCCCTCGGGCATGGGTGTGTGTGTTTGTCCATAGGATGATTTAGGTTAAGTAGTGTGTAAGCTTAGGTACTGATCACCTTAGCAGTTAAGTCCCATACGATTTCACACACATTTGAACATTAGTTCTGCTCCTGTAAATAAACTGTTATCTCCTTAGTTCACATATTTATATTGAAATAACGTATTTGTAAGAAGCACATTGGATTATTATTTTCCACAGTGTTTAAGAATTCAGGTCCTGTCATAGATAAGTGATCTATATTCAACAGTCCGATAAAGAATGTGGTTTACACAGTCTATCATATGATGACAGTCGTGGTCGGATATCCACATTAAGACTACCTGGCTGAATCCTATTAGAACGATCTGATATCGAAATGAAATTACAGAAATCGGATAATTTGAACGTCTGTATTGCAACAATGCTTCGGACATAAATTCCTATGATGGAGTAACAGGTAGCAACTGTCTAAGAAAAAGTGAGAAATATGTCTACTAGTAGCAATGTAACGTAATTATAAACCACATTTATGTGATGGAAATACTGAATCGAACAATACACATCTATTTCAGTGGTGGGAAGATACACCATATCGGATTTGCTGAGACATAATGACAATAATAATAATAATAATAATCGCGTGTGGCGGATAGTGGAAAAACTCCCCCATATGGGTGGTACCAAGGAAATCAAATACTAGGGGTGAACCAAATACTTACACAATCCTGAACGGCTACTCAATCCGTTGAACGCAAAATCCAGACACGTCTGAGTGAAAATCACCGCTACTCTGGTCACCGTCTGTTAGCTCAATGAGCTTGGCTGAAAATATTTGCTTTCAAAGGCTTCAACACCCTCTGGTCCTGGCCGGTCCTGGTATCACCCAAGCACAACCAATGAAACACAAGCAAACGTAATCTATGCAAGCAAAGTCAACTTTATCCCAGGTGGTACACAACCCGGCTGTCGACAGGCGGCAGTTGGATTTTCGGATTCTGGGGAGTCCAGGTTAGCACGACAGAGAATATCGAAGAACTCTGGTAAATTTCCCTACAAGCAAAAAACATGCATTTAAAAGTAAACATCGATACCTTGATCCAAACACGAAAACTAAATAATCTCACAAAAGAAATGGACCGACAAAAAATTCTCATCCTTGCACTTCAAGAACCACGACTTAATGACAATGAAACCGTGCATTAGGAAACCATTGCATCTTCAAGAGCAGAATACAACAAAAGGTAGCGAAAGGCGTACCAATCTTCGGCATTGCATTTCTCGAACACCGATCTATCAACTCTGTCAAAGAAATCACACCGATCGACAATCAAAAGTTTCCAATGGCTCTGAGCACTATGGGACTTAACAGTGGAGGTCATCAGTCTCCTAGAACTTAGAACTACTTATACCTAACTAATCTAAGGACATCACACAAACTCATGCCCAAGGCTGGATTCGAACCTGTGACCGTAGCAGTCGCGCGGTTCCGGACTGAAGAGCCAAGAACCGCTCGGCCACCGCGGCTGGCCCGTCAACAAGCGACTTATGACTATGGTCATTCAGAGCCCCAGTAAAACATATACACTCATCAATGCACGTGTCCCCACCAACATTGACGGCCGGAGTGTCCGAGAGGTTCTAGGCGCTACAGTCTGGAACCTCGCGACCGCTACGGTTTAAGTAGTTCTAAGTTCTAGGGGACTAATGACCATAGCTGTTTGGTCCCATAGTGCTCAGAGCCATTTTAACCACTTTAGGAAAAAACCAGTTCCCAGGTAACATGCTTAGTAACCAGGTGCAGCTTCTTTCGTTCACCTTTCGAGACTTGCTGAAAGCCAGATTTTTAATTATTTTGTTGCACAGCTACAAGCAGGCAGATAAAAACTTAATAAGGGACTCGTAAGACAACGCTCGAGCAAAATTCGTCTTGCTACTTTCAGTAACTCTTAGTGTCAGAGCGAAAACCTTACGGTACTGCCAGATTCATAATGCCACTTTTGTTTTCTGCCGACATTTTTGTTGTTGTTGTGAATACATAATTTTATCTATGAAATGTCACATTTTGATAATACTTACGAATGGTACAGGAAATGAAGTAAATACAGATCTTTTCGAAGTGTAAAGTCTGTAATATCCTACTAATTCGTGTTAAAATAGGCTCAATCGTCTCACAGAAACTTAATGCTTTATTAAGATAGACTGCCGTCGTGATGTTTCTGTAGTAAGCTGAATTTAGTTTGTATTAGTACAGTGAATATTTTAATTGCATTTTCCATTAGTTTACTAAACGCAACAGTAATTATCAAAGAGAAATTAATTAGCAGCTGAATTTTTTTTCACGATATCTAAAACGATATGACAATGCTAAAGTTGTTTACAAATTCTACGCCTGTACTGGTTCTAACGATGTCAATAAACCAGAGTAGTTTTAAAAGTATTTTCGTCTAGAAATGAATTGCCTTGACGGTTGATCGATCAAGAGTGGGAAAGGTAAAATTTTACAAATATATGACGAGAGGGACAAGTGCTTGAGAGAGGACTTCCCTATCAATACAAGTGCCTGAGAGACGACTTTCCTATCAATCTCCTGGATAGTTTTGTTTGTCAAATCAACATAGTGCGTTATCATGCAGTAGCACAGGTGATGTAGTTTTGTTGCTCGATTTTCTTACACTGTGACCGAAAGGTGTCTCAGTTGTTGGCAACAAATTCCAACTGTGTTGCACACACCCTGGGGGCAGAATTCGTAGCTCAAAGCACACTTTTGGATTTATCAGATGTAAAATATTATGTTCACACTACTCTCTCCTCGAGTTTACGTCTTTTGGTGGGGCTCAGCCTTTCATTTCTTCTTAGGAAGTTAACGATAAAGGCATCATAACACGTCACCAGTAACAGTACTGCATAGGAATGCGCGATGAGTGACCTGATGACGTTCAATAATAGTCACTCCGTTGATTTTTGTTGTTTCGAATTAGAGCACGCAGTACTCTTACACCACACTTCTGAACTTTGCCTGTTGAATGCAAATGTCGCATGATGGTAAAATGGTAATCTATCACATATATGAGCAGTCGAGACTTCCTTAATGTGGAAAATCATTCATGCCAGAACGATCTTTGTTAAAACACCAATATCTTTTTCTGGCGTATTTTTCCCAAAAGCACTCGCTCCAAACACAGTTCAAATCTTTCTAGCTGCCTCCTCTGCATTCACCCCCCTGTTATACCAAAAGTAAACGTTGTGTTTCAGATGTTACACCTACTTCCACTTGGGACTCAATTTTTCAATGCTTAACTGTATTTCATGATTGTCAAGTATGCAAAATCCAGTGCTTAACTGCAAGTCGATAACTAGAACTTCAAATTCGAAAATGACAGTTGATACATACACTGAAAGCGTGGCGCTGCGTTCACATGGGCGGCCCCGGATTTCAGGCGGCGGGTGGCGTCTGGCGGGTGGCCGGTAGCCGCTGCAGCGCGAGGAAACGCTCGAGAGTAAGCTGTTATGATCGCGTCGCATCCACGAGCTGTCCTGCGGAATTGTTTCTGGAATACTTGTTATTGCTGGTGGGTCGAATGTTTAGCGAATTATCTTGGATGCTCAATCAGACTCATAACTTTAAACCGAAGTGTGGTAAAAAATAAATAAATAAATAAATAAATAAATAATAAAAAAAAACAGTTGGACTGCGAACAGGCGACCATAAGTTTAGAATTCACGAAGATTACCACTTTTTTTTAACAGTAAGGAACTGAAAAGTAGTAAGTGTACTCGTTGTGTCGAGTTGGGGACGCACATAACTAAAAACATGCTAATGGTTGGAGAAAAAGGCATAAAGAAAGAGAACAAAGTGCGAAGGAAACCATGAAACAAAACTGAAGGGTGGAATCCATACCCCCATTAACCAGTGCTAAATCTTGCACCGCATGGGAAACAAAAACTGCGAAAACCTTTATCACACCGGGGACAAAAAGAGGAAATGGGGCAAATACTGCTACAGAGTGTGAGGGTTCACGTCGAAACTCTCCATCTGCTGTATCATCCAGGTATGACTTCTCGTAATGACCAAGGTAGATCCCACGTTGAACCTTGTAGTGTTCTATCATCGTCTTGTAATTTTAGCTTCTCTTACCCGTGATGTTCCAGCTACGTGGAGGGTCGTGGAACGCACTCCACAAATAATTGGAAAAATATTGTCGACACTTTGGGTTACGAAGGATCTTGCAATGTCGTTCCTGCAAATAGTTCCAAAAGTCTAAAGTATCCTTAGTGCCGTCTTGAAACAAATAATGCAGTGCATGTCCACGAAGCCACGTCATTGCATTAGTTTTAGTGCGTGGGTAATACGTCTTATCCGGGAATAAGATAGTCTTGAGGTCGATATGATTCAGCGTTACTTCAAATGGTTCAAATGGCTCTGAGCACTATGGGACTTAACATCTGTGGTCATCAGTCCCCTAGAACTTAGAACTACTTAGCCTAACTAACCTAAGGACATCACACACATCCATGCCCAAGGCAGGATTCGAACCTGCGACCGTAGCAGTCGCGCGGTTCCGGACTGAGCGCCTTAACCGCGAGACCACCGCGGCCGGCGATTCGGCGTTACTCAAAGGAAGTATGCTGACATTTGCCTCACTAAGTGCCACACTGCCGCCGACTCACCACAGCTAAGACGGTGTTCATCGTCGTCTTGAACGCCACAGCTCGTGCACGTGGGTGAGTCTACCACGTGGATCGCACGTAGCCTTGATCTGGTCACCTGCTTACCGTCGACACTGATATACCACATCGCCGTGACGTCAGTGTCCAGTGTTACGTGATGAATTGTCCTCCACACTACTCGCCAGTTGACGTTCGGGTGCTTCCTCTCCACGACGTTATCGGGTCGTCCACGTTGCAGGACCCGATAAATCGTCTTTGCCATCGCCAGTTGGGTCGCTGGGAAGGCAAGTCAAACGTAACTGAGTTCGAGGTAAAAGACACTGATGTAGAAGAGCGAGGAGGGGACGTGGTGTATCGGCACAGGCGGCAACAGGGAGGGTGGTGCTAGTTCTTCTATTAACAAACTCGTCAGACTGTCCGGACGGCGGTGCCATAGTTTGACTAATGTGCTCACAAATAAGGGGACCGCTCTGTCACTAGACCATGGGCTCACACAATCCGAGAACATCTCGGAAGTAAACAACAATTTCTCCTAACACTTCCGCATCTAACAGTGTTGCCAGATTGTGCAGATGGCCGGACTTAAGAGTTGTCAGGGCCGGTTAGTTTTATTGGCCACGTTAAGTGAACGACTCGGACTTAGTCTCTGTGGCGGCCGGCCAGCGGTCAGTTTTTACGTCTAAGACTGTACACTTGAGATATTTCGTTTCCCATGAAGTGGTGGCCGGCGATGCTGTGGCGTCTTCGAAGCGCGAGCTTCGTCAGTGCAAGATATCTCAGCACAGCTGAGCGAACGTTTTCTTCCTGCTGCTAGTCTAGTGGACAATGGCAATGCTGTAGAACAATTTTGACAACTATGTGACCATCGATTTATGTTTGTGAGTGGTTCATAATTATGTTAGTAAATTCACTCGATATTTTTATGTCCTTTAAATTACATTTGCTACATGATTCGCATTGAAGACGTAGGAAATGTATGTTATTTGGTCCAGGAAGCATGTTCCAACAGAAACTGATGCTTACATTGACGTTTATGTTGCGAATTAGTCGTCTTATCCATCACATGGATAACGAGGATGCTCCGTTTTGCTACAGTTGTTTCATAGCTAACAAGGGAACCTCCCCATCGCACCCTCCTCAGATTTAGTTATAAGTTGGCACAGTGGATAGGCCTTGAAAAACTGAACACAGATCATTCGAGAAAACAGGAAGAAGTTGTGTGGACCTATGAAAAAAATAATCAAACCAAACAAACTGAGTAGTCCATGCGTATGATAAGCAACATCAAGGATAGCTTGAGCTCGGGAGCGCAGTGGTCGCGTGGTTAGCGTGAGGAGCTGCAGAACGAGAGGTCGTTGGTTCAAGTCTTCCCTCGGGTGAGTTGTTTGATTTTTTTATTTTCAGACAATCATCACCACACGTACTGTTTATCAACAAATGTAGGAAATAATCATACAAATGTTCGACAATCGTTCGATCCCTTAAGGAACTTTCCGATGCCTTACAGTTCGGAAAATATTCATTGACATTGTTATTGAAGTCACGAGCTATATTTGCTGGATTCATATTGCCCACGCAATGCATCTCACGTATTTAATACACTCTCGTCCAAAGTAGCGAACAGTTAACTGCCAGCCAGGGAGCCTCGTTAGCAGGAATACTCTCTCTTCCGTGCGCTGTACTCGACTGACGTCATGTCTTTCGATGTTTGTTTAGGTGTAGCGTCATCATACTACGGCGCAGTTACCTCGCATCGGACGGACGGACGGACAGATAATAATTGTCTGAAAATAAAAAATTAAACTTTTCACTCGAGGGAAGATTTGAAGGAAGGACCTCTCGTTCCGCAGCTGCTTACGCTAACCACGGGATCACGGCGCTCCTGAGCTCACCCTATCCTTGATGTTGCCTATCTTGCGCATGGACTACTCAGTTTGTATATTTTGCTTATTTTTTTCATAGTTCCACACAACTTCTTCCTGTTTTCTCGATTGATCTGTGTTCAGTTTTTCAAGGTCTATCCACTGTGCCAACGTATAACTAAATCTGAGGGCGGTGCGATGGGGATGTTCCCCATTTAATGGTATTGTGTGTTGGTGGCGTTGCCAGTTTACATATTGTACATGTAACACACAATAAAGCGTTGGATGCCTCCTGTGATCAGTTTACTTTAAAAACGTTTGTTGTCATCGTAATTTATGTAACTGGCTCTTCGACTTCCAATTTGACAATTTGTGGAAAAATTGTTTACCTTGTTAGTCCTAGTTTCAAACATTGTCTGTCTGACAGAAAACGTAGGCATGAAGGAGTCTGTAAAAAGCAATTATTCGCTATTATAGCAAACTTTTGAATCCACATGATACTTGAATTCTCTATATTGATTCTGAGAGTTTTGTTATTTCTCTTGTTATTTACTGTCTCATTGTCATCCATGAAAATAAAATTAAAGGCAGTTGGATTAGGTTCCTGATCTATAAACTGTGATTTAATATTCTGCGCTGCTAAATAAATTTTGAAGGTTATATTCTTTACGTAAAACAGAGTATCGGTGTCAGTCCTAGGATTGACGATAAACTTCAGAAATACAATTACGGAAAAGTGACATATCGATTATGGCTCCTCACCATCAACAATAGTTGTTACCCATAGTTTCATATTTGCTATTTTACCGTCGTTACCCTTTAGAGACCAACCTGATCTTTCCACAATGCCATTTTTGACTTGCTTCTTAATATGTCCTATAACTACAGATTTGTTGAAAATATTAACTGTTAAATACGCTTTCCACAAATTAAAAACTTCCAGTTATTCTTCATATCTTGAAACTTACTACCGTTGACTTTCACTGGAGAAAAGATACATGATAATAAAATGAAATCAAAGATTAGAATGTCAAAGCATAGTGTGAATGGTTAAAATGAAATGAACTAAAAATCATCTCCTTGTCTAAAAGACGTTATTCTCCCAGAGAACTTCGGCACCTCAAAATTTTTTACACCTCTGATGTTCAGCCACATGTGGACAAATAGCGGGTCCCATGATGCAGCACTGTTTAGCCGTCACAAAATGAAGCCTCAAAAATCAGTCCACATTCCATTTACTGCGTTTCATTGAAATTATATAAAATATACGTCTGTAAGTAAAAAAAAAATGAAGCAGAAAGAAACAAAGCTTGAAACAGCTGATTGGTGAAGCCTCCTTTGGCTTCCACAACAGCTCGAAGTCTGTTGGGCATTGAGCCCACAACTCGAGCCACATAACTAGGAGATTCAAGTAACTCATTCCAAGCGTCATGAATCACATCAGAAAGCTGTCGGCGAGTCGACGGTGACTGCCCTTTTCTCGTATTACTCTGACCATTTCTGCCCAGATATTCTCAATGGGATTCGTGTCAGCTCCTTTAGGTGGCCATTCCATTACAGTAATATTACTATGGTCGTCGACCCGCCTCTTAACCACACGTGCCATATGAATAGGCGAGCGATCTTGTTGGAACATGATCTGATCATCGCCAAATCTTGCTGCCACCGCAGGCAACATCACGTTCTCCAGAATTGATATGTAATTGCGCGCATCGAATCTTCCTTCCACTTCCCACAGGAGCCCACACCCTTCGGCCGATATCCACGCCCATACCGTTACCGACTACAAATGGCTCTGAGCACTGTGGGACTTAACATCTGTGGTCATCAGTCCCCTAGAACGTAGAACTACTTAAACCTAACTAACCTAAGGACATCACACACATCCATGCCCGAGGCAGGATTCGAACTTGCGACCGTAGCGGTCACGCGGTTCCAGACTGAAGCGCCTCGAACCGCACGGCCACACCGGCCGGCACCGACAACCTGCCACTCCTTCGGCAACTGTAAATATATTTTCGATTATACGTAGCACATTTAGGCCGGTAAACAAGTACTTTTCCGGTTGATGCCGTAGAGAAAACTTTTTGGTGCGTGAAAATCACTCGCTTCCAAAACTGGAGAGGTTTGTCGCCATTTTCAGTAGCAAAAGCAAGGCAAGCTTCTCTTTGGGAAACAGTCAATGTCTCTTTCACAGCAGCGCTTCTTGCTCTCAGTCCACCTTCCCTTACACGAGGAGCGACGGTCTTACTGCTAACATTGAGGCCCAAAGTTTGCTGAATTTGTCGTGCGTTGACAAATGGGTGGTTCTCACTGAAACGGCGTATCTGCTGATCATGAGCTGCTGTTGTTTTGCGGCGACGGCCATGAGGCCTCCCATTCAGGTTACCACTCTCTTCCTTTCGTCTGATCCACCTGGCTACCGTCGACTTGTGAAGACCCATAGTTCTTGCTATGTCGGCATTTGAAGATCCCTCTGCATGGAGTTCTATTATAGCGCCCTTGTCTGCCTCAGCCAGATGGGCCATTTAGCGTTGACTGAATGATTCGTCGCGGTTAATATTGGCTGCGGAAACAGCGCTGGCAGGAAACAGACTGCCTCCTCCAAGATGGCAGCCACAACGCAGAGAGATCGCAAGCCCATACCCGTGTCATTACATAGTGGAGCAACTTAGAATCTCTAATTTTTCTCAGAAGGGACTGGTCCACTCTTGTCATGTCTTATCCTGATAAATATTACATGAAATGAAATGTTTACGTTTTGCATATGCGGCAGACCTAACGCAAGAAACATTTCTGAAATATCTGAGGCAACCTGAAGAACACTTCGTGAATTTTATCTGTAGAAGGTTGCCTTATAAGAAGGAAAACGTGTTTATCCCCGCTCGCCGTGTTTCCAGGTGGCGCAGTTTACTCGGAGGCATACATAATTCTCGCCGGGCGTAAGAAGCGACTCGACGAGCGAGGGGAACTCGCCAAATGTCATAGGCTGATTGTCCCGAAACTTTGCTCAGTGAAGGAGAGGACAAAATAAGCGAACATGTGCTTCGGCTTATCTGCAGACACTCGACCGTTTCCGAGAAAACGACGGTCAAAGTTATCAACGCGCTGTTGCTCTAGTGTAGATACCTTCTGCAGCCGAGAACGCAATTGAAGCGGTGGCTCAGTGGCTACCGTCGTTCCTTCTTAACATTGATTCCCGTGTTCGAGACCATATTGGGTTGTTTATTATTTTATTTTCCTGCCTCTCTATCAGAATTATCTACGAATGTTTTTTTTCTAATTTATGTTGAAATAATGTTGTCATTACTCGACAATTAACTTTATGTGTAATTAATGAATTAAAAAAATAATAAACGAATGAGACAAGCTGATCTAAAATCATCTGGTCTGCCTCATGTATCGTTATATCCAAATGGTTTATCAATGTTAATCTACATTTAGATCCGATAATGGCACCTTTAGTGTGTTGAAACCGGTTATCCAGTAGACAGTATTTAAGCGATCTTGGCTTCTGAATTATTTCTACAACAGAGTGATCGCCCCACTACGCACTGTGTGTTCCCTTTTTAACTTATTTCTTTACACAGTAAATTAACTGACGAATAACGACAACAGCGTTTCATCATAAATTGGAATAAACATTCGTAGATAATTCAGAGAGTAAGGGAAAAAAAAGAAAAACCTGGTTTCGAACTCGCAGCGCAAAGTTCCGAAGTCGCTATGGTAGCCACAGAGCCACCGCTTCAGTTGAATCCTTACCCGCTAAGAGGTATCTACACTATAGCAACAACTCATTGAACACTTTGACCGTCGTTTTCTCAGAAGCGGTAGAGTGTAAGATTATTTTGTCCCCTCTTTCAATGAGCGTAGTTTCCGCAAGATCGGGGTGTGACACTTGGCGTGTCCCCTCGTAAATTGCGTGCGTTGGGATTCAGTAGACAGAATGCGTCCACTTTCCTCGACTACTCATTGACATGTTTGGAAACTTTCTTTGTTGTAATGGCACTTTGCATTATGAGGGCTGGTTTTCCTGATAAGGATCTACTTATGGACTTTGCTCCTAATTTACGTTACTGTGTAGTAGACCTACTGCAACTACTTAAACCGGAAATGTTTGTTTGTTTGGATATTCCGCTTCTTAGTTCCTACATTTCACTAAAATATTTTCCTTTGTTTCAAAACGGCAAGTTAAGATGACCACTGCAACATGGTAAGATCAGTAACAATTTAATACTTTGAAACAGTTATGTGTGGCGAACGAGGAGTGTACTGTGTTGACTGAGGAATACATTAAACACGAAAGCTGCGTCCAATAACAATAATTAACTTTCGGTTACATGACAAAACACAAGTCGAAGCACTGTCAGTTCATCTCAGTACCCAGTAAAACTTAAACTGGAAAGATCGAAAACATACTTTTGTGGGGAAGGCAAACGAATGACTGCGTTTTATTGGCCGCACATTAAGAATACGCAACAGGCCAACTGAAAACACTGCCTACACTACGTTTGTCCGTCCACTGCTATAATATCATTGACAGATGTGATTGACTGTGCACGTAAAAACGCCCAAGGAACAGTAGCACGCTTTGTAATGTCACGAAATAGGGGAGAGAGGATCCCAGATTTGATAATCGAGTTGGGGTAACATTCATGAAAACATATGCGTTTTTCGTTGTCACGAGATCTTTTCACGAAATTTCAGTCACCACCATCTGTTCTGAATGCCAAAACATTATTTCCTAGGGAACTTACACAGGAAGAAACCATAGAAATAATGTAATTCAAGGCTCGCAAGAAAAGATTTAAGGGGTCCCTTTTCCCGCACACTGTTAATGAGTAGGACGGTAGAGAAATAATCCGAACCTTCTGCCAGGCACGTAAGTCCGGATTGCCAAGAAATCCTGTTGATGTAGTCATGTAGATGTAACAACGAAATTATGTTATAATTACGACATGTGACTTTCACTTGATCTGAATATCGAAGTTGTTTACTGTTTATTTACTTTTTGTTCATTAATTTCATCCATATACGAACACCTAGGTGCGTTAAATTGATATTGAAATAAAGTGTCATGCATGGACCAATAACAATAAATTCCCACCTACTTGTTATAGTACTGCAGTATCTGCCAGCGTCTTCAGAAGTGGATATCGCATACGACGTTCCTAGGGTGTTTATAAATGGATATTGCAGACGACTTCGAACAAAGTTTGAATGTAGCTTCGTAAAAGTTCCGTGATCAAACGATCTGAGTTGCTGGCGAATACAGTTTATCCTCACTAGACAGTATATACACTGCTGGCCACCGTAAATGCAACACCAAGAAAAACAAGAGGTAGCACAACAAAATTTATTTTGTAGATAACATGTTGACTAAGTATCAAATGATTACGCTTACAGACGTCTGTGACATGTGGTTCCTGCCAGAATCAGTAGCCAGAGTAGCCGCCATTGTTGGAGATCACCGCTGCCACATGTCTCGGCATTGAGTCAAAGAGACCTTGGATGTGTTCCTGGGGTACAGCAGCCCAAGCAGCTTCCACACGTTGCCAAACATCATCTGGTGTGGCAGCTGGGGATGTAATCTGGGTCACTCGTTGAGCAACCATGGACCACATGTTTCCTATCGGCGAAAGATCCGGAGCGCGAGCCGGCCAGGGAAGCACTTCAATCTGGTTATTGACGAAGAACCTTTGGACAATGCGTGTCACGTGTGGTCGCGCATTATCCTGTTGAAATATGGCTGTGGCCGGGCCCTGAAGGTAAGGAAGGACAACTGGCTCCAGCACCTCGGATATGTAGCGCCGGCTATTTGAAGTACCGGCAATGCGTACTAGAGGCGTGCGAGAGTAATATCCAATACCGCCCCATACCATAATACCCGGTGCAAGACCAGTGTGGCGGTGCATAATGCAGCTGTCCAGCATCCTCTCTCCACGGTGTCTCCACACTCGAATCCGACCATCGTGGTGCTGCAGACAGAAACGTGCCTCGTCAGTAAAGACAACGTCATTCCATTCTGCCGTCCACATCCGTCTGTCATCACATCATTGGCGACGGAGACGTCTGTGGTTCTGCGTCAATGGTAGACGAAGGAATGGACGTCTTGCGGACAGACCACTCTGCTGTAAACGGCGTAGAATGGTACGCGCAGACACTGGATGATGCGTTACAGACACAATGTGCTGTGTTATGCTTCGGGATGTCACTGAGCGATCCGTCACTGCCATGAGCACAATTTGCCTATCAGCACGTGCAGTGGTGCACCGAGGTGAATGCGATCGACCACGTCGGTCCGTCGTACCCTCCTGCGTCCAACGGTCACATATCCGCATTACAGTTGTTTGGTTTCGTCCAACACGACTAGCGGTTTCTCTGTATGATAATCCACAATCTCGGTAAGCCACTATCCTTCCTCTGTCGAACTCGGATACTTGATCAAACGATGTTCGCTGTTGTCTACGAGGCATAACTGATCGTCTTGTGAAACAACCACAAGGTAAACACACGTGCCGAACGTACACTCGTCGAAATCGCCAAGCCTTAAATGGCGCTATGAGGTGGCGCCACAGGCGCGCGTGATGTGCGTCTGCGCTGAAATTCTAATCAGTTGCATATCTCATCGCTGCAAACCCATGGTGTAAATTTCACTTGATTCGGATAATTCCTTCAGGGTGTTGCATTTACGGTGGCCAGCAGTGTATTATCATTATACATGTGGTGAGTAGGGTTTCGCCGGGTGCGGTGGCCGAGCGGTTCCAGGCGCTTCAGTCACGATCCGCACGGCTGCTGCAGTCGCAGGTTGGAATCCTACCTCGGGCATAGATGTCTGTGATGCCCTTAGGCTAGCTAGGTTTAAGTAGTTCTAGGTCTAGGGGCTGATGACCTAAGCAGTTAGGTCGCATAGTTCTTGAAGCCATTTTTTGACCTTTCGCGTAAATTTTCTTTACATAAACCATCGTATCTTTAGATTGCGTTGACATAGGAGCTCACTTTTTTACACCACCAAGGGACCGGTTACAGCAAGAAGTGCGATACATTTCCGCTTATTATGTTCATCCGTTCTGGAGGTAAACTGGTTTTAAGGGTTGGGTAGACCGATAGACGGTCAAGAAAGTGAGACTAGTAGGGTTCCGTTTTTACCGATTTAAGTGACGAAATCCTAACAACGAAATCAGCTACGACAGCTACTGAAGATGAGGGCCGCATAAATAACACCCGCTACTCTTTATTCGAAATATTCTAGTTGCAGTCGATACATCAGCATATTAATCGTAGCTACGCTTTCGATCCAAATCACGTTTACAGGAATGCAAATAGAATCCATTTGCCTATACACGTGGTAATTCACATCCCAGTATTAATGCCACCGCGTTTTAGAACTGCGAACATTCTCATTGCTAGCTAGCTTAAGAAACACTTCGGCTAATGAACGTTTTCTGGCTGTGGCGAGTCTAGTGGAGAATTCGAAACAGTGTAGAATACGTTTGGCAGCTATGCAGCCGTTTATTTCCTGGGGTGGTGCAGAATTATCCTACAAAATTTACTCTCTAATAACAGTAATTTGTTATTTCGATAATCATCCCGAATGATTGTCACATAAGTGGTGACATAAAGGAAGAAAATTCATGTTTTTGAGTCCAGAAAGCTCTATGCAACAGAAACTGCAGATTTTCATTGCGGAATTGCCGGCTTGTTCATGTCTGGGGTAATAATAGAGGGGTGTTTGCCTGGGTTGTCTGCTAGCATAGTGAAAGGAAGGTCTGGTTTGATTTGGGTTCTAATCTCTATGGAGGCAGGTAGAATATCAGTAAAGCAATTTTAAGAAATTATCGCGCCCCCAATACGTTTTATCGCTACCTTTATTCTGTACTGGCGCTCTGTGGATGTCAATATGACACTCTTGTAGAATTTCATACATGATACTGCCTCCTTTTTCCGCTTCTGTCAATAATGGAATTGACTTAAGTGTGGCACTGAATGATGTTTAAGTGAATTTCGTTATGAATCTTCACGCATTGCTAAATTTGCACACTTTCATGGTAGGTCAGCAATGGTAATCCGGTATGACTGGTCTGAACGTTGACACAGACCGTTTCGCGGCCGAATGCGGATAATATTTTGCTAATTCGTAACGGTCTGGGGTTCTTCGTCTTACTGAAACAATTATGTTATCTGGATAAGTTGAAATTCATTTTTATTCGTCCGTTTCATACAAATTAGCGTTTCTTCTTTCAGTTCTGTCTTATATTTGCGTGTTGTATTTAACACACTAATCAGCATTAATATAGTCTTACAAATTATGGAAAACAGTCTAAAAAAGTTCAGGTAGTTTGTCAATTTCACGCCTGTGCATAGTATGTTGGTAGCACTTCGTCGCCTTGCCTGTTATGCTGTGTAGCAGACTTTAAAGCCGTGCGGATCAGCATAACGAAAAGGCGAGGGGTCTCGCTCGTTTTGTCCACGACTGTACATGTGCGTCAGTGAAAAAGACCAATAGAAAGGTGTTAGCATGTGGACGTAATGTGCTGTTCCAGTCTCTTCTGTACCTAAGGACCATCACCGTTCCTTTTGGATCCCTACGTAATTCGGTGCTCTCCGATACACACGATCGAACAGCGGAGGAGTGGTACTCAAGCGTCAAATTTTGGTTACAATATCTCCGGATGTAATTAACATTTTACAATGCAACAAACGGCACTGATTACGTATTTGTTTATATGTTCAGATGTGCTAACAAAACTAACGGGGTTCCATTTAAAAAAAACGTAGGTTTGTGTTAAAAAACATACTTCCGTGCATTTTTTTATGGTTTGTAGTAACCATTTACACTAGCCCCTCTCCTCACGTTCGGTCTGTGGAATCATTTCGTCAGTATTTGATTTGGTTTACGAAATATATCCAGCGGTAATGTTAGGTGACTCACCCTGTATACTGTTTATGCGATATGTCTTGTGCTTCGAACCGAGTATCTACGAAGATGAATGGGCATGCAAAGGTAACGAACACATGTTTATACAGCCGGCATTGAAACTGGCGTATAGAAATTCGTAATGTAGCCATTAGGGTGGCTCTTATGTTTCAGACTTCTAAAAGTGTAACTCTCACCCCCTTGATTTCCAAGCAATAGCAATAAAAAAAAGAAAAAAAAAACGATACACGGAAAATTTTAGCTCAGTCAGGCAACGACAAGACGACCCTTATTGACCATAAAATTTAGAATTTTTGTTGTGTTAATTTTGTACTCAGTTTCTTATTATTATTGTTACTATTAAATAAAGTCTTGTCATTAGATACACTTATTTTTAACAACCCTATTTTAATACTTTAAAGGAAAGAGAATATTAAAATTTTATCACTAGTTAGACATTAACAGTGTAGGTACATACGGCTGTAATAGCCACAAGGGAGTAAAAGTGGCCTCTTCCTTTCATTGCTGTAGTCTAGCAGCAAACATTTAAATCAAACAAAGGTACCACTGTGGTATTGTCAGCGATTTAATGTTGCAGTGGGATGGAAAGTTGCTCTCAGCACACGAGGTGTGGAAAAGGTAAATAGACTGGCAGTATTAGTAACTTTTCAAGCCAAGGAACAATTGTTGGGAGTAACTGAAAGCTCAATATCTTCTCGAGAAGATCAAGCCAGGGTTGATTCAAATGGCTCTGAGCACTATGGGGCTTAACATCTGAGGTCATCAGTCCCCTAGATTTAGAACTACTTAAACCTAACCAACCCAAGGACATCACACACACCCATGCCCGAGGCAGGATTCGAACTTGCGACCGTAGTAGTAGCGCGGTTCCGGACTAAAGGGCCTAGAACCGCTCGGCCACATAGGCCGGCCATGGTTGTTTACCAGGTAGTAGAGAAGTGAGGTATAACTGACAAAATTTAGGCATTTTGCTGTCATACGTCAGCAAGCAATAGAGTTCGAGTAAATGGCGGCTGTACAACTCTAGAAAAATTGTGCAGTCATGATATGTTAAACGTCCCTTTGCCGTCTTCACATTTTTGAACTGTTGTAGAAGACCTGTTTCGACTCACTGATGTGGGAAACTTCTCGCCCGGACAGGAACTTTTCAAGAAATTTAGAATAACTTCGTTGAAACTCGACGAAAACACTTACATAACCAACTTTCTACGTAGGAACAATCGCGAAATGACTACCGAGAACTGTTGCAGTTAACTATGATCTTTCTTGGCGGCATTCCAAAGAATGGAATGTGGTTTCTGATCACAGGAGCTGCAGTTCATTCTAGGCGGATGGCAAAGGTCATTTACACATTCAAGTTATAAATGTTTCAAGATCAGTTTCACTTTTCTGTAATGGAGAAGAAATCATTAAGAAGAATACGTAGTTTTCCAGCACGTCTATATTTCCGACCTTGGTTTCTGCCAACAGAAGCAATTAAGGCACAACACCACGATTTCCTATTCGTGAGTCAACTGTTAAATTGTCAGGACAATGATCCAGTAATCAGTAAGATTGCTGCAAAAACCTTTTCAAATCATCTCTAGTATTTAGTTCCAGAAACTGTGACTTTAGCTTTGTTTGCTGACAATGTTCCAACAAAGGTCAAGGCAAATATAGCTCAAGTTATCTTGAGACTAAAAAAAGGTGACGAAGGGGAAGGAGAAAAAATGAGTGCAAAGGTACATTATACACGGAAATGATCCTTCTTGTTTTATGAACACTGAATTTTCTTTAAGAGATTTTTAATTAGTTCCAGTTTTCTCCACTAAGAGCTCATGAACATGGAAAGACGATTCCCGTTACAAAAGTGCAATCCATGAACTTGAGATGGTTGTTGTGAATGATGTTGCAGAAATGGGTGTCAAACTCATTCAAGACTACAATAACATTCTCACAAAAGACGAAACTGAGAAACAATTTATTTTACAAATTATCGCTGGACCATAAAACTACCCAGCTGCTACTAAATCTTCTTTTAGGAATTAATAATTTTCAATATTCATTCAATTAAATTAGGGAAGGGAATGTTAGAAGCAAAATTCTAACTTTCAGAAAATTACATATAGCTAAGGGCCACCCAAGTAGTCATAATGTTATAACTAACACCCAGAAGATATAAAGTTATAGAAATTAATTTTTTGTTTGTTTCCAGTTATGCAATTCTGGTACACATTGAAATCAACACGTCACAATACCGTAGCACGCTATTAGAGAATTCAAAAGAAAATGGCGCCTTCCATCTCCATTATCAGTAGATCCACTGTTCTGTTTTGTATGCTGTAGCGGCGTGCTACGGTACTGTGGTGCTGAGATTTCAGTGTTTACTAGAATTGAATATATTTACCTGCAAATAACGACAAATTAATTAGTGTAACTTTATTTTTAGGGTGGTAGTTAAAACATCATGCAGTCCCTTGTACAACAACGAAATAGAATACATTATTCACCATGGTTTATGTCGTACTACCAGTTTAATTGAACTAGAAAGTTATTAGCAAACAGAGGAGGAGCGCTACCGAGTCAACGTCTTCCGACTTATATACTTGTTGTAGTTGGGATTCACAGTCATACAAAACTTTTTGAAGGACATCATCTTTATACCAGTAAATGTTATAGGTTTTTTATTACACTATTGCAATTTAGGCCTTAGGCCATTATCAAGTGCCATAATATCGGCACTTAATAATTGCCTAAGGCCGAAAGTGCAATAGTGTAATAAGAAACCTATAACAGTCACTGGCGTAAAGATGATGTCCTTCAAAAAGTCTTTCGACTTGTGGTGAGAGTCGACTGTTGAGCCAAGGAAGGAAGGAAACGCTGCTGCACAGTTGTTGGCAGTCCGGAGCGTAGGCCTCTATCGGCGCCTGCCACCCAGAAATGCTACATATTCTTAGAAACAATGCAATTAATCGTTTTATTACGCTACTCTTCTACAGTCATTGTTGACACAAAATCAGACAGCAGGTATAAGAGTAGAAGGACATGACAGTGGAGCTGTAGTTGAGGACGTAATGAAGCATGGTTGTAGCCTATCCACTGTTTTATTCAATTTGTGCAATGAGCAAACTGTGAACGAGATCAAGGAGAAATTTGGAAAGAAAATTAAAATTCAGGGACAAGAAAATGGATGACGTATTGTCACGAGAGACTGTGCAACTGTTCAAATTTGTAAAATATTTATTCTAACAGTCTTGGTTGCAAATAGTCACACTTGGTAAACTGGATCCGAACAGAAATAACGATCATCTTCAGAACCGATTAATCACAAGATGTGAATTCTAGACTCCACGGAATGTTGTCATAAGCGTACTATCCGGTGTTACCTTAATATACAGCTTTGACTACATTCATTTTGCAAGAATTTCGACTTTTCACATTTTGCAATTAGTCAGATCTGAAGATATCATTACATATTGTGGTGTCACCGCCAGACACCACACTTGCTAGGTGGTAGCTTTAAATCGGCCGCAGTCCATTAGTACATGTCGGACCCGCGTGTCGCCACTGTTAGTGATCGCAGACCGAGCTCCACCACACGGCAGGTCTCGAGAGACGGACTAGCACTCGCCCCAGTTGTACGGACGACTTAGCTAGCGATGCACACTGACGAAGCCTCGCTCATTTGCAGAGCAGATAGTTAGAATAGCCTTCAGCTAAGTCAATGGCTACGACCTAGCAAGGCGCCATAGCAATTGATAGTTATCGTATGAAGCATGTCTCATCAAGAACGATGTATACAAATGATGGATTAAAGTTAAGTATTCCAGAAGCTACGTACTTTTCTTTATAGCAGAACGTTTCTGATGTTCGTATACGGGAACAGATTTTGAAACTAGTTAATCCCTCCCTTCAGCAAGTGATAGACATATTGGATAGGCAAGACACACTTGACTTTGCTCAGGAATCATTTGAAACTTCGCCAGCCGTGTGTCACATTAACCGGCCTGCCGGGCGCGCTGCACGGAACGATAAACAGCCCTCGCGCCCGTCCGCGCAGCTGCAGCCTAGCTCTCAAACACGTGTGCCGCGTAAGCATGCCAATGCAGTTCTAAAATCATGCCTGCGGTGTGCAACTAGACATTCGCGTGACAATTGCCCGTCACGCCAAGCTATTTGCTTTTATTGTCATAAAAAAGGACATGTTCAGAGTGTTTGCCAGAAAAAGCTCAGATCGGACACTCACAACGATTCCAGTCCCTTTGCTTCGCGCCGGAATCGAACCAAGAATACTCAGGCTCGTGCACCTTCGCCCATGGACATTCATGTAGTTAATTCCACTCCGTCCAGTGCCACTTTCTCTAACAGTGACTGTGTTCGTCCCACAAAAAGTGTGCGTCGACGTCGACGGAAATCTCGTCCGGTCGCAAGTGCTTCTGTACCAGTATCGGTTCAAATTGCGCGAGAAAGTCGCTCTTGTCGTCAGCAGGACAATAAACTTTTTGTAGACTTGAACCTTGACGGTAAAGTGATCCCATTCCAGCTCGATACCGGAGCTGCAGTTTCCTTGATCAATCTCGACACGTACAAACAACTGGGCAAACCTCCATTGTGTGCCGCAAATGTTAAGTTAAATAGTTATTCAGGACAGAATATCCCTGTGTTAGGACAGTGCAGCCTTCTTGCAACATACAAGGGACAAACAAAACTTGTATCATTTTACGTTATTCGTTCTTCTTCTGCTGTACACTTGTTTGGTTTAGATTTATTTCAGTTGTTTAACGTGTCAATAGTCAATCAGGTCCTCTCAGTGAACCAGACTGTGCCTTCCGCCAGTGTTTCCCATCTATGTGAAGAATTTGCAGACATTTTTGCACCGGGCCTTGGTTGCGCTAAGAACTATGAAGCACATTTGGAACTCAAAGTAAACGCGCAACCGAAATTTTTCAGAGCGCGCAATGTCCCCGCGCATTGCGTGATGAGGTCGCAAGAACATTACACGATTTAGAATCACACGGTGTAATTGAACGTGTGCAGGCTTCTCTCTGGGCCTCACCCTTAGTAATTTTGCCAAAACCTTCCGGAAAACTGAGACTTTGTGTGGACTTCAAGGCCACTGTGAATCCACAACTAGTGATTGCAACTTTTCCTTTACCCCGCCCGGAAGATCTTTTTGATAAACTGTGCCCGGGTAAATACTTTTCGAAGTTGGACCTCGCAGATGCGTACTTGCAAATACCAGTGGACAAAGAATCCCAGCGCGTCTTGGTGGTTAACACACATCTTGGTTTGTACCGATTCAAAAGACTGCCATTCGGGTGTGCATCCGCCCCTGCATTGTTTCAGCAATATTTACAAACTGTTTGTGCGTCGGTCCCTACTGCTGCGAACTATCTGGACGATATTGTGATCTCCGGAACGACAGCAGACGAACATTTAGCAAATCTCCGAAATAATTTCAGGTATTGCGACAAAATGGTCTTCGCTTGCGGAAGGACAAATGTGTGTTTTTTGCTCGTGACTTACCATATTTGGGACATGTAATCAATGCCCAAGGCATACATCCGAGTCCAGAGCACTTCCGTGCCATACAAAACTTGCCTTCACCGCAGAATTTGAAGCAGCTACAGAGTGTGTTGGGAAAAATTAACTATTATCATAACTTTCTCCCGCATGCCTCTTCCATTTCAGCTCCGCTTCATCGCTTACGCCATAAAGGTGTTCCGTTCGTCTGGACGACGGAATGCGACCGCGCCTTTCGCCAGTTGAAATCGACGTTGCTTTCAAATACTTGCCTTACGCCATTCGATCCCCAGAAACCCCTTTTGTTGATGGTAGATGCATCGGATTTCAGGATCAGTGCTGTGCTTGCGCACAAAGATGGATCGCATGATCGCCCTATTGCCTTTGCGTCAAAATTGCTCTCATCTGCGCAAAGAAATTATTCACAGAGAAAGAAGCTTTGGCTCTCGTATTTGGTGTTACTAAGTTCCATGATTTCTTGTATGGTCGTCACTTTACCATCATCACGGACCACAAACCTTTGACATCGCTTTTTCTTCCGAACGAGCCTGTACCTCCACGTACAGCGCAGAAATTCATTCGCTGGTCAATTTTCCTCTCGCAGTACCGCTACGATATCTTGTATCGGTCCACTGCTAAGCACGGCAACGCTGATGCGTTGTCCCGTTTGCCTGTTGCTGAGGATAAAGCATTCGATTCTTCCGAAGTTGCTTGCATGTTCATTGATGCGGAAACCGATGACATGGTCGAATCGTTTCCGATTGATTTTCGTCGTGTAGCTACAGCCACAGCTGCTGACCCTGTCCTTGCTACCGTTTTGCGTTTTGTTGCTACGCAATGGCCCTTGCCACAGTCACGGATCGAGGATCCGTTGGTTCGCAGATTTTTTGCTCACAAGGAGAGACTTTTTGTTCGACGTGGTGTTTTGTTGTTGCGTTCGGATAATGATCAGTCCAGAGTCGTGGTCCCACGTTCGTTACAGTCCTCTGTCTTACGGCTTCTTCACCAAGGACATTGGGGTATAGTGCGAACGAAACAACTTGCTCGTCAGCACTGTACTTGGTTCGGAATCGATGCTGCGATTACGAATATGTGCTCTTCTTGCATGGCGTGTGCCGAACAACAATCCGCATCACCGCGGAAATTCTTTGCATGGCCAAAAGCCACTTCCCCTTGGCAACGCTCGCACATAGATTTTGCTGGTCCATTCTGGAATGCTCGATGGTTGGTTGTGGTCGATTCTTTCAGTAATTTCCCTTTTGTTGTCCGGATGTCATCCACGACGTCATCTGCCACCATCCAAGCGTTATCCGCTATCTTTTGCATTGAAGGTCTTCCACAGACAATTGTTTTCGACAATGGCCCACAATTTATGTCCGCAGAATTTCAGTCATTCTGCAAGGCCAATGGTATTCAACATCTGACATCCGCGCCGTTTTCGCCTCAGTCAAACGGTGCCGCTGAACGATTGGTCCGGACTTTCAAGTCCCAGATGTTGAAGTTGAAAGAGTCGCATTCTCGGGAGGACGCGTTGTTGCTCTTTTTGTCTTCGTATCGCTCTCAGACCCGAGATGGTCGCTCGCCGGCTGAGTTGCTCCACGGTCGTCCTCATCGAACCTTGATGTCTTTGCTGCATCCGCCGCATCAGGTTCCTGTGCAGCGGCGGACGCCTGCTTTTGCTCCAGGCGACATTGTCTATTATCGCAACTATCGCGGTTCACGGCGTTGGCTCGCAGGGCGCATTCTTCACTGCCTCGGCCGCGCTATGTATCTGGTTTTGGGGGCCTCTGGTGAGGTGCGTCGGCATCTCAATCAGCTGCGCCTCTGTCGTCGCCTGGGTTCTGCCGCTCCCCGTCTGCTTTCAGCGACTGTGCCGTCCGGCCAGCGCCCTGGGGACCCATCTACTGGCTCGCCTCATCCCCAGGTGTTACCGACGCTGCCTTCCATTTTGCCCCATGGCGACGCGCCGCCGCCGCCGCCGCCTGTTCTCCCGCCGGCGCCGCCCGCAGTGGACGCGTCGCTGCATCCGCCTGGCGCCTCCCTGGGTCACGCGCCGTCGATCGCTTCCCGTGACCAGCCGTCCTCCGCCATGGAACTCTTGCCCGCTCCGGACGAGACGTCGTCTTCGCCCGTCGGGTGCCCCGACCACATGGAGGTCGACGCTTCGGCCCCTCCTGTATCTCTAAGGGCGCATACACCGCATGTTGACGTGCACCCTGGACTAGGTTTTCAGGCGTTTCCTAGCTCCCCTCGGACCGAATGGCAGGGTGCGGGTGGCACAGCCTCGCCTGTTGTTAGGCTCCCCACCTCATCGCATACGTCAACATGGGGTCCTCCCCACGGCGGGCGGAAGCCTTATAACACAACCATTCGCCGATTTGCGGGGGAGGAATGTGGTGTCACCGCCAGACACCACACTTGCTAGGTGGTAGCTTTAAATCGGCCGCAGTCCATTAGTACATGTCGGACCCGCGTGTCGCCACTGTTAGTGATCGCAGACCGAGCGCCACCACACGGCAGGTCTCGAGAGACGGACTAGCACTCGCCCCAGTTGTACGGACGACTTAGCTAGCGATGCACACTGACGAAGCCTCGCTCATTTGCAGAGCAGATAGAATAGCCTTCAGCTAAGTCAATGGCTACGACCTAGCAAGGCGCCATAGCAATTGATAGTTATCGTATGAAGCATGTCTCATCAAGAACGATGTATACAAATGATGGATTAAAGTTAAGTATTCCAGAAGCTACGTACTTTTCTTTATAGCATTCATTACGTATCCTGTTTTCAGACCTCACGCCATCCTGCGTGAGCTTATAGCGTGCATATTTTGTTTTATCTAGCTATACAACACATATGATCGAAGCTAGCTATCAATTGTGACTGTTTGCAACTGAGACGTTGCAATAAATACTTCAAAGGAATTATAATTTTTAGGTTTGCCGATGACAGTAACATCTGTCAAAGACGGCTAAGAACTTGAAAGAGCAGTTGAATGGAATGGAGAGAATCTTGAAAAAAGGTTATAAATTGAATGTCAACAAAAGCAAAACAAGGGTAATGGAACGTAGTTGAATACTATCATCTGATGCTGGGAGAATTATATCAGAAAGAGAGACTCTAAGTTGATGAATTTTGCATACGAACGATGGCGAAATAGAGAGGATATAAATTGCAAGAAAACCATTTCCGAAAGTGAAAATTTGTTAACATCGAATACGTGTTGAAATGGCTTTTTCGTACGTATTTACCTGGAGTGTAACCTTGGACGAAAGTGAAACGTGGACGATCACCATCCCAGGCAAGAACTGAATAAAAACTTTTGACATGAGGTACTACAGAAGACTAATGAACATTGTATGGGTAGATAGCATAAATAATGAGGAGGTACTGAATTGATTTGGACAGAAAAGAAATTTATGGTAGAAATTGCACATCCTGAGGCATCAAGCAATAGTTAATTTGCTAATGGAAGTCCATGTAAGGGGTAAACATTGTAGAGGGAGATAAAGGTTTGAACACAGCAAACAGAGTCAGCTAGTCGCAACAGAGCAGATATATATTGCAGACAGTAGTCCACCGCTACAGCTCTCTAGCTTTATCTTCCGCTGCTGTCGGCTCCTCTTGTTTGAGGATTTTTATGCTCGGCCCTTCCATCGCGTTCTTGGACGTCTCCTTGAGCGCCTTCCAGCAGATTGAGAACTGACGATTCGATATGAGAGGGATCTATCAGCTCGAATGATGCGGCCAAACCATTGTAGCCTCTTCTGCCCTAATATTCGCCAGTATGTGACTTTTCCAACCGCTGGTACAAGTCTTCTTTTGTTCTTTGTTCCCATTTACCTTCAATGACATGTAGACGGGTCCATAAGTCTTTCGAGGTGCCTTCCCGTCGAAGGCAAAAAATTGCGTCTTCATTTGTTGCCCAGGTTTCACAACCTTATAAAAGTGCTAGCCATAGTAGTGTCATGTACAGCTGGGTCTTATACTCCTGTGATAACAGCCGTGACTTGAATAAATTGTTCAGACCAGAGAACATGCGTTTAGCGCTTATTATTCGTTGATTTACTTGCTTCGTCACTTCACCTTTATTACTCAGTGCGGGTACCAGCTACTCGAAATCGTGAACTCATTCAAAGGCATGCCGTCAACAACAACGGAAGGAAGTAGAGCTTGACAACGTGATACAACGAGATATTTTGTTTTATCATCATTCACCACCAGCCATATTTTCTTCGTATTGTGGAGAAGCCGGGAAGTATACTACATACGTGGTCCAGGGTGTCATCAAGAAACACATCATCAACAAATGCCAATATTGTACCTGCGCCCACCATTTTTATTTCTGTGATTTGACCAGTGTCATCGCTCACTTTTTTCAAGGCTAAGTTGAGTAGCAATGGTGCCAGTGGATCCCCTTGTCTCAAACCATTTCGAATACTGAATGGTGGCGATAGATAATTGCCGAACTGTACTTGACAAACTGATTGAAAGTAGCAAGTTGCAGTTACTCTGATATATTTCAATGGGATGTCGAATTCCTCTAACGTGTTCCATAACATGGAGCGGTCAGTGCTTTCATAAGCTTGCCGAAAATCAATGAAGATTAGGTATAATTCCCTATCAAACACGTCAAATGTTTCTGTTACCAGGCTCAAGGTAAATATTTGGTCAAAAGTCCCTCGTCCAAGGACGAAACCACATCGGTAGGTGCCTACAGTTCATTCAACCAGTGGCTTCATGTCGTTTAGTAGCAGCGTTGTAAGGACTTAATAACCAGTTCCAAGAAATGAAATCCATCGAAAGTTGGATACATGTATAGCACACCATTCTTGAATATGGGACATATAATTCCTCCCTTCCCAGCAGGAATTATATCTGCTGTTCAGATGGTAGATACTAAAAGCTTCAAAGCACCCATTAATGTTTCACTTCGCAAGTGGAGCATCTCAGCTGTGATACCACTACACCCCCCCCCCCCCCCCCCCCCGGAGCTTTGTTGTCCCTGAGGCCTTTAACGTTACACTGATTCTGCCTCTGATGGTTGAGAGACCTGCACTCAGTGTTGTCGGTAGACATTTCTAGCAGACCTTATGGTCTGGAAAAAGAAGTGTGATGACTTTATTCTTTGATTGCTATCAACAGACTTTTATGGTTTTCCCGTTTCTTCTTCCTTATGCGCTTATCAGTGTCACGCCTTGCCTCGTAGTAAGCTATCATTGCATTTCCGAAAGCTGCTCTAGAAAATTTTAGCCTCTCCGCTGGTCTTGACAGGTTTCCGACAGTCTTCATCGAACCAAGGTTTTCTTCCGCTTCTCGGACGGCAACCAAGCTCATCTTTTGCACTCACTGATGCTGCATTCCGTAACGCCAACCATGGTGCTTTAACGTTGTTAGGATCCTCTGATGTGTGAGGTATTCTGTAGTTTTATTTCAATAACGCTTGTACGTCTTCCGATTAATCCTTGTCAAAGAGAAACATCCCTTGAGCATTATTTCACCACTTGGTAGACAGTTTCAGACGTAGTCTGCCTACCGCCAAAGATGATCGTAATTCAAGAGCCTTGCACGGCATAAATTACCGCAGAGAGCTACATCAAACCAGTCTACGATTCGAAGACAACAACACAACAACAGGTTTCGGTGCCATCTGAACCACACTGACATATCATTTGTAATCAGAAGATCAAAATCTGTTATCCTCCTACGGAGGTTCACTTTATGCAGTCTTTATTACATTATGATTACAGAAACTAACTGTTCCAGCTACTGATTGTGTTCCAACGTCACTTGAGTCACGTCCTGTTTATTGGGGGGTAGACTTCCAACCACTACTCCTGTTGAGTAATGATACATTGCCACGAGTTGCGTATATCTACGTGTATGTCCTCGTCACCATAGACACCGTGGGTCTATGAACATCAGACATACTGGCAGTCTTCCACGGTCTTGTTCCAACTAACAGTGCCCAAACTACTTGTTTTCGTTGAAAGATCAGAACTTTAATCTAAGTGTATGCAAATACAGAGGTCTAAATAAATGTTGCATATTGCCGAAACTTTAAAACTGAACGTTGTGATCCAGAAACATGATGTGATATCAATACATTGGTTTGTTTGTAACATAATCCAGCGGACACAGTCAATGTTTCTGCTGTGAGGAGGCAGTATATGCAGTCTATGGCGACCGTGTCTCCTGTCAACATTTCAGTACTTATGCTACGTGTCATCACAAGATTGCTTCATGATGGTTTGGACAACAATAACGTGCGATCAGAGGCTCCGTATAGTCACTCCAACGAGGGCAGCGAATGAGACAATCGGTGAATGTCACTTTGAGTCAAAATAATGTCTCTAGAATCTGGAACAAGTTTCTAGAGACGGGATCGGTTGAGGATCATCGCAGTGGTGACCACAGAAGAAAAACTACAGCTGTGCAGGACCGATATCTGCGTATAACAGCAAGTAGACACCCTCATCACAACGCGACACGTCTACGGCGACAGTTGCAAACAGCCATAGAATGCGGATATCAACACAAATGATACGAAATAGGCTGCATGAGCATGGATTACGTGCGAGAAGATGTCTCAAGGCTCCTCTACATCGGGTTCGGACAGGGGCTCGTGCCGCATGAGCAAGAAGCCACTCTGTGAGAACCCGAGGCAGCAGTGGACACATCGCTCTTTTCTGATAAGACCCGTGTCAGTCTCCAACATGAAAATACTGATATTTCATGTGTAGAGGCAACGAGCACATAGTGGACCGATACCCTTACCAAGGTGGTTCAGTCATGTTTTGGGGTGGTATCATTTTGGCCGCAGGACACCACTTGGCCCTATATATGGGATAATGACCAGTATGAAGTATCGGTACAACATTGTTGCCTGCATTGTGGCTCCATTTGTCGAACATGTTGGATCGGGATTCACACTGACGGACGACAATGCCCGCCCCCATAGTCACAATCTTGTGAACAGCTTCCTAGTGGAACATACAGACAGTCTGAAGGAATGGCCCCCACATTCTCCATAACTGCTTTGAAAATGAATGGGCCATGCTAAAACGAGCGATTTGCAATCGTACTGTCCCACCAGAGACCACATAGAGGCCGCCGTGGAGGAATGGAGCAATATCCCACAGGTTTATCTGGACAATTTGGTAAGGATTATGTCGAACCGCACTCAAAAGTGTCTCCAGCTCCGAGGATGGCCAGTCGGCTCATAAACAACGTGTTATGCAAGGTGACAGTGAGGAGTGGAATCTTTTGTAAGGTGTTGTTTTTGTTTTTTGTTTGTGTTTATCAAGTGGAACTGTGTTTATCGTATTTTCGTTTTCTTGTGACTGTATCTGACAGAATAAATCTAATTTTGTTTCCTGTTATGACCAGTACTGACAATACTGCAATATGCAACTTTAATTTTGACTACTGTACATGGAAGGGTATGTCAGACACAGCTTAACGTACAGCACACCGATCCCTGCTTCAGAAGATGTCAGTCGAAACACGAATTATGCACTTCAGGAAGAATATGACAGTTTAGGATTTTCTATGAACGATCGCTGTCTCGCGTTACTTGAAACTGCCTGAAGGAGAAATCAAAAAAGAGATAACAGAGTGTTGTGTTACACAGAAGATATTTCAAAATTCCTCTGACTCCTAGGATGTCTAGAGGCCGCTGGATAATCGTTTGAATGAGAAACCACAGAGACGAACAGTTTCGGTGCTAGAGGAAACCAAACTGTGTTACTCTCTTCCACAGTTGGCGAGTGTAAGCAGTATTTACTGTGTAATTTTAAAGATCGGACAACCGCAGCCAAAATTCCACGGGGTGAATAAAACTATCCGCACTGCCGGTTAATATACTTTTCCCAAAAATTCGCTGCCGATTTCGCATCAATAGAGATGTCTCTTCAGTTGATCTGTACAAGATACTAAATCGTTACAGAATTACAACGGCTCGAAAGTAGCTATATGCTACCATATAGCGCCCTATATCGATGATCTTTGTTTACTCACAAGTTTTTTAAACGGTCATGGCGGGACAAAGTGATTGTGCAGTCCAAGTTCCATCGTTCCTCGTTAATGCAGAAGCAGGTAGATGCTAAAAGCGGTAGTCCATCATTAAACTGTCTAAGACCACAGGAGAGCTAAAAGTGATAGGAAGCCGGACAAACCTGTCTAAATTTCTGTCTACCGTATAATTATGCGAACTAACTAAAAACACCACATTATCATGTCTTTAAAGTCTAACAGACAGGTATAATAGGGCTTGAATGTATTACTATGCTGTAGACAGCGTGGAATTGTGTACGGTGCCAGCGAAAACTGTACTAAACTGTCGGTATTACGAGCCACGTTTGCGATATTGTGCTAGCGCGGGTGTTGGACCGAACTGACATTACCTATGGCAAGAAAGGCGTGGAGGAGGAGGAGGAAGTTCGTGTTTAACGTCCCACCAACATCGAGGTCATTAGAGACGGAGGTCAAGCTCGGATTAGGGAAGGATGGAGAAGGAAAGCGGCCGTGCCCTGTCGAAGGAACCATCCCAGCATTTACCTTAAGCGATTTTGAGATATCACGGATAACCTAAATATGGATGCCCGGACGCAGGGTTGAACCGTTGGTTTCCCGAATCCGAGTCCAGTGTCTAGCCACTGCGCCACCTCGCTCGGTGACTTTACGTGTTATTACGTGTTATATAGTCATCAACAATTTTTCTTATTTAAAGACATTCGTAGTTAAAATCTTCAAAATACAAGATAATATAACGGTGAAAATATTGGCTAATAGTATGACTTTTTTTAAATGCTTTCTCGCTCTGTTTCAGAACCGGCAAGCGTATAGCGTATCCGTTGTATTGCAGGGGCCGCAGAGAAGTACTTTTCTTTTAATGCTCAATTACATCGACTGAGAATAAAACTAAATAAAACCCAGTCTTATGAAAACAACGGCCACAACAAAGAATGACAGACTACTGTAGGCATGTAGCAGTTAGGTGTATGGGCAGGCTAAACATAACCTACGTAGACAATCAAAATTGGATAGCAGACTTCCGTGGCACATGACAGTCTGCACATCGAGAGTAATTTCGCGAAACTTTCTATCGCCATCGAGGACATGTGGCTCGTAATTCCGACACAACAATACAGTTTGCACTGGCGCCGTACACAATGGTAAGACATTTAAGCCCTATGGTACCTATATGTCGAAATTAAGAACTGGAGCAAGAGTGTTTTTATTTTGTAAATTGAAGATGGTGTCTAGGAGAAAGGAAAGGGAAGGTACTAATGTCAGCTGCATCAGGACTTTTTGCAGAATCAACCGCGACGAGTGAAAATGTCTGTGTGACCGGGTTCCCAGCCCGGGATTTCTTGCTTTCTGGGCAGTTGCGTTAACCACTGCGCCACCCGGACACAAGGATTTTCGCAATTGCGGGGACCATCTCGGCACGACGCTCGGCGCCCCACACTCCCAAAATGGTTCAAATGGCTCTGAACACTATGGGACTTAACATCTGAGGTCATCAGTCCCCTAGACTTAGAACTACTTAAACCTAACTAACCTAAGGACATCACACACATCCATGCCCGAGGCAGGATTCGAACCTGCGACCGCAGCGGTCGCGCGGTTCCGGACTGAAGCGCCTAGAACCGCTCGGCCACCGTGGCGGGCCCCACACTTCCACCTAGCGCCACATGTCCGCAATCCCTGACCATGTCTTCTACGCCCGCTACTTTGAGATTCCCACGGGAGGTGGAACGTAATTCTGCATCCGCACTGAAGGTGGCGGATTCATTGCCGATCGAGGCGAATCAATTACACGAATTCGTGGTGTCTGTTCTTTCGGACATGTCCGAAATAAATGACGCCATGCATTCGTATAATTAGTGTTTTTAGTTAGTTCACATAATAATATGGTAGTCAGAGACGTAAGTTGATTTATTCGGCTTCCTGTCACTTACAGATGTTCCCAGCCAGTTTAATCATGGACTTCCGTTTCTAGTGTGCTATCTGTTTCTGTATTGACGATGAACGTTGGCTGTAAGGAATCACTTTGCCCCGCCACGACGGTTTAAAAAATCTGTGAGTACACAGCTCTCGTTGATATATGGTGCTTGATTGTAGTACACATCTATTTTCAAGCCACTGTAATTTTAAAATTTTGTTATTTCTTGTACATATCACCTAAAGATGCATTTCATTTGATGCAAAACCGCCAGTGACTTTTTATAAAAGTATATTAAGAGCCAATGTGAAAGATTTTATTCACCTTATGATATTTACTGTGACTGGTAGTTACTATTACATTTTTAACAACTAACTAATGCAGTTCGAACGGCCAGTGCTGAGGTAACTTGCGCATGAAATGTGAAAAATCCGCGCAGTACATTACAGAGTCGGTGCCTTTTTTCTTCCACTGACGGTCCGCATCCCATTCCTACAGCAGGTGCTAGCACTGGGGATTATTACGTAAATTCGCTGGTGAACTATGTACGAAGGGTACTCACTGAGTTTTAATTAGCACTTCATCTGCAACCTTGTCACACACTGAAATCCATGCCCCACAGTGCCGTAGTTCTCCGCTAGAGCTGACAAAACACAACACTACAGCCCATCTCTACTTTACGTATGGGCCGTGCCATTTTGTCTTGCCTGCTCTAGCGGCGAAATGCAGAACTGTGGGGATTGGATTTTAGTGGGAACCAAGGCTGCAGACATTTATTTGCAAAAACGCACAAACAAAAATTAATTTCGTTACTTTATTTTTTTCGAAATGGTAATTACAACTTTATGACTCGGTCGTAGTTACCAGAGTGGTAGTAAACTTCTGCCGTTCTTTCGACCAGCAAGTGTTGGGAACTTGCTGTATATTACTGCAGAAAGGAGATTGCGCCACTACAGATCTTCCTAAATTTCAGTTACACGGTAAATCACCCAAACCTAAAGGGTGTAAACTCAACTAAATACTTAGGGCTTACAATTATGAATAATTTAAATTGGAACGATTACATAGATAAGGTTGTGGGAAAGCAAACCAAAGACTGCGATTTATTGACATAACACATAGAAAATGAAACAGGTTTACTAAAGAGACTGCGTACACTACACTTGTCTGCCCTCTTCTGGAGTACAGCTGTGCGGCGTGGGCTCCGCATCAGACAGGGTTGACAGAGAACATCAAAAAAGTTCAAGGAAGGGGAGCTCGTTTCGTAATATCGCGAAACAGGGAAGAGGGTGTCACGGATATCATACACTAACTGGGGTGGCAGTCATTAAAATAAAGGCGTTTTTCACTGCAGCAGGACTTTCTCACGAAATTTCACTCACCAATTTTCTCCTCAGAGTGTGAAAATATTTTGTTGGCGCCGCCTATATAAAAAGAAATGATCATCATAACAAAATAAGAGAAGTCAGAGTTCGCAGAAAAGATTTAAGTGTTCGTTTCTCCCGCGTGCTGTTCGTGGGTGGAAGTAGCTTGAAGATGGTTCAATGAACCCTCTGTCAGCCACTTAATTGTGAATTGCAGAGTAATGATGTGGATGTAGATGACGTCGGTCCCTCTGGAAACCATCATCTGCCCAGCGCCACAAATCCTTGTAGTTTATAAGACGAACTCAGATCTATCTTATAGGGGAACTCGGGGTGGAACGGAATAAAGAAACACAAAAAATACTTGTTAAAGGTACAAGAAAATCACTTTGTAGTACCTTACTCGAAAATCACTTAAAACGGTATGTTATGAATTTTTTTTTTTTTTACTTTTTCCCAAGAAATGCTTGCATATTTTCCATTCTGCCCCGAGGTAGAACGGGCTAAGGCAATTTTTGCCAAATTATTGCATGAATGCTCAAATTATTAGGAATATCGTCTTAAAACTAACGCTTGACGTCGTCAATGAACAATTTAGGTTAAGGAATATGAAATCTTGAAAAAAATCGTTAACAATAATAAGATACTTCAACGTCATTTTGAAAAATGTACTATTACTTTTAATGCTTACTAGCAAGTTACTGTTACTGTCACTTTGCTGAAACCCATCACTCGTGCATCAGATGTATTTTCTAGCTTGCGAATAGACAAAGTAGGATGCAAAGTAATAAATACTATAACCCAGTCCTACTCAGCTAGACAACAAGTTTCTTTGTCAAACCTGTCTGAAAAGCCATATCTTTCTGCTATTTGATAGGCTAATGACCTGACAATGAGATGTTTCACCGTTAGACCAAAGAGTCTGTTCTCCATTGACTTTGGTATGGTACCACCAGCTCTCTTTCTTGTTCTGCAGCAAACTCATTTTTTAGATTCCCATCTGATTTGTCAACTCTGTAGTAGGGATATTCTTAGTTTTACGAACACATCTTTCCAACGTTTATTTGGGTATGTTAAGCTCCTTGGATATTTTTGAAGCACCAATTTCAGAAGACAGTTGAAAATGCCGTTTCTGTTGATTTAATTTCCCTTTGCTACCTATGAGTCTTTCTAATCTAAGTTTACACCGTCTGAAAAAGCTAGGGGCAAAAAGAAAGATATGGTTTGAAATCATAAAATTACTGGGCAGAACGTAATCTCTGGTCCCGTTCCGCTCCAAGAGCACAGTTCAGGTTAACACCTTTTATGGAGCGCAATAACTCGATTAATGTCTGAAGTAGTGCTGGAGAGAACTGATACTATGAATCCTGCAAGGCCATCCATAAATCCGCAAGAATACGTGAGGTTGAAGATCTCTTCCGAACAGCACGTCGCAAGACTTCCCACATACGCTCAATAATGTTCATGTCTGGGGATTTTGGTGGCCAGCGGAAGTGTTTAAACTCAGAAGAGTGTTCCTGGAGCTACTCTGTAGCAATTCTGGACTTGTCGGGTGTCGCATTGTCCTTCTGGAATTGCCTAAGTCCGTCGGAATGCACAATCGACATGAATGAATGCAGGTGATCAGACAGGATGCTTACCTAAGTTTCACCTGTCAGAATCGTATCTAGACGTATCAGGAGCCCCAAATCACTCCATCTACACGCGCCCCACACCATTACAGAACCTCCACCAACTTGAACAGTTCCCTGCTGACATGCAGGGTCCATGGATTCATGAGGTGGTCTCTATACCTGTACACGTCCATCCGCTCGATAAAATTTGAAAAGAGACTCGTCCGACCAGACAACTTGTTTCCAGTCATCAACAGCCCTACGTAGGTGATGACGGGCCCAGCCAAGGCGTAAAGCTTTGTGTCATGCGGTCATCAAGGGTACACGATTGGGACTTCGGCTCCGGAATCCATATCGACGATGTTTCGTTGAATGGTTTGCACGTTGACACTTGTTGGTGGCCCAGCAATGAAATGTGCAGCAATTCGCGTAAGTGTTGCACTTCTGGCACGTTGAACAATTCTCTTGAGTCGTCGTACGTCCCGTGCTTGCAGGATCTTTTTCCGGCCGCAGCGATATCGGAGATTTTATGTTTTACCGGATTCCTGATATTCACAGTACACTCGTGTTACAGTCGTACGGGAAAATCTCCACTTCATTGCTACCTCGGAGATGCTCTGCCTCATAGCTCATGCGCTGACTATAACACCACCTTCAGACTCACTTAAATCTTGATAACCTGCCACTGTAGCAGCAATAACCGAGCTAACAACCGCGCCACTTATTGTCTTATATAGGCGTTGCAGACCTCAGTGCTGTATTCTGCCTGTATACATATCTCTGTATTTGAATACAGATGACTATACCAGTTTCTTTGGCGTTCAGTCTATTTAACTAACGTATACCGAATGGCACGCACTTTAAGATTACATGCCATTTACGGTCGTATAGTAAAAAATTAACAGATTATCTCGCTTTGAAATTAAACAAAAGTTATAAAAACACAATCGGAAACATGAACGACAACGTTCACTTACGTAAACACGAACACAGCTCTGTCAGGCCAGAAGATAAATTCTAAATGGTATCTGGCGCGATAAAACTGGCTTAAAACGTAAGAGCGAAGCACGAAACCTGCAATTACTATGATCAAGTGTTGTAAGATTAACTGTCAGATAAGGACGAATAGCATTAATGATTTCCTGGCCCTACGCCGAGGGACATTTTTCATCTTAAGTGGATACTCGTATGATTGCCAGGAGCGGCCAATGCCACGGCCATCTCGATAACGATTACTTTACAGCACGCAAACGTCGTCAGCTTCGTTAGTCATGTGCAAAGCTGCTGTGCAAGATGCAGTTACGTGGGATTCGTGCCATGCACCAGGCCGTGGCGGCAGTTCTGTTAGGTTTCACATCGCTGCGGAATTGTCATTTGATTTCATTCCTACTGCGAGCATTTCGCACAATGAATAGCCCCAGAGTGGCTGGACGGAAGCACAAGCCATTTCCTTGCATGAGAAAGTCGCAGAATTAAATACGAATGTCGGTAAAGACTGTTTGATGCAAAAACTTAGAACAGATTCTGATATCCAATATAGTAACTTTATTAGAGAGAAAAGCAGCTCTGGATTATGAAGTACGATTCATTCGAAATACAACTCAACTTTTCATACAAACCAGAGGCACTGGTGAACTAGCACTTCATTCCTCTGTTGATGAAAGCGTTCTACAGCATGAGATGTTGTCGACCGATAATAAGAGACTTTTTTATGTGATTACTTTCATAATTTTTGTCGGATAAACTCAGTGTCTTCTCTTGAATGGCAAGTTCATTAGAAACTTCGGAAAACCCATAAGTTCATGTGATCGCACCGCTCTTGTTCTCATTATGTACGGGGTGTCCCAAAAAGAATAGTCTATACTCAGGTATTAGAGAAGAACGATTATTCGAAGCAAAAAGGTCTACCAAACGGGGGCTCCAAAATGCATACCTGAGGAGGTACGAGCACTTCTTCATCTTCGATATTGTGAAACAAGTATCTTCTACTGTAAGCCTATTGTTTTCCATATTTTGAGAGGTGGTGCTATGGACCAAAACAAGAAAAAATTGCATAGTTAACGGGGACTCTAGAACGTGTACCTTAAGAGGTACTTGCATTTGTTCAGTAGAAGAGATGTGTTCCACAGCAACGAAAATGAACAAGTATTTATAGCTCTTGAGATATGCATTTTGGATCCTACGTTTACCGGACATTTTCTGCTTGTTTTAGGCCGCACTTCCTTCTCCTAAAATAACAAGAGGGTGCAGTAGAAGACTTCTTGCTTCGAATAATGGTTCCTGTCATATCCCTGGATACTGGCCATTCCTCCTGGGACACCGTGCGCAGATGAACCTTCAGTAGGCGCATTTAAGTTCAGATTGTTCTCTGACGACGCTGTTTCACACAGGTGTCCTCGGTGAATTACAGTATGGAAACCACCAACAACTTAGGCAAGGTGCCCACTTGATTTGATGCATTGTAGCCTGTGTGAATAACGCAAGGTAATACACAGCTGCCTCTGGGAAAAAATCAGGTAGGTTTTGAGCACAAAGTTACTGATATTTCGCTCTAGGTAAATGCCTAAGTGCAGCATTGAGAAGCTGTATTAAGTGAGGTAACTAAATTAAATCAACTGTAGGGTGAGCGAATAGGGGACGAAAAATTATCGAGAGTACTGGAAAAGAGTAGTGCATCTTCACAGCAAAATACCTGTCCAATTTATTCTTTACTATTATTTGAGGGTTTGGAACCATCATCAGATCAGATTAGAGTCCAGCTGCTAGAATACTCTTAGGGACCTATGTGGAAACATTTCGAAAAAAGACAACATTATTTCTACGAAGTATTGTAGCGGAAACGTAGAGAAGCAGTGTTTGAAATAGCGAGTAAAATATTCCACCACGCACTATTCGTAGATCTGCAGACTATAAATGCAGATGCTGGTGCAGAACACGTTACACCTGATCGTCGTTGGTCGTTACGCCGGTTTCCCTATTGACCGTTAGCGGATGACGTCTCGTGCCCCTGGCGCTGCCTTACTTGGATAGCTTCCCAGAAACCAGTTCTCAACGATGTAACTCTCACCTGCTTTTGCCTCGCATTTGTCGGTACCTTATAAGTTTGTCACAACACATCCACGTCATGCTCATCCGCCCTGCCATTTGTGGGCTCAAAGACAATTAGGTGCCTTCACTCTTACAACGCCTTGAAGACAGTTCGCTACAAACTGCGGATAAGTACGGTGCATAATAATCATCTGCGCTCGTCTCATGCTCTAGCTTTTGTGACCGACAACTTCCCAGATAAGGAAACACCGTTCTTCCAGTGGATCACTGATGAATGGTGAGAAGAGGTACGGTACAGGCTGGACCCGTACTCTGCGCTTTTGGCAGGAGCAACTACCCAGTACGACTGAAGTGTTCAGGATGTTTTTGGTACTCATGTACGTAAATGACCAGAAACGAGATAAACACTGTGTCCATCTACATGAGTATATATAGAACGATTCTTATTAAGGTTTAAAAACCCTCGAAGCGGCGTAGATGACGCTGAGATAAGTAATTTAATGTAAGACGCGTGGGGCCGCAAATGTCGGGAAATATGCGAAAAGTGGATGAGAAATGTTGGACATATGAACCAGATGACGTTACAGGCCGCACGTGCAGCGGTTGAGCGTATCGGTCTGTCGCACCTGATCGTCCCAACCAAGGTCAAGTATTCACGTCGATGTTGCTCCGAACCTAGGTGCGCCTCTTTAGCGCGTGGGGCTCAGGTTTCGAGCCATCCCCCCTGCATTTTCATTGGGTGAGACAATTATATGCTTACACAGAGGTATTAATTTATTAATTTATTTACCGGTCTAGCATTCTCCGCTGGTTTACTGCAAAGTACATTACAACAATCACCTACCGTATTGCGTCTCCAGTAGATGAGTATAAACTTCTGAATTGCGTCGTTACCAGTAAATAACCTACGTTTTCTTTACTAAATAATGTCTGCAAACAAAAAAAAAAGGAGGAAAAGGAAAGATACACAAAATAAGAATAGCTTTCGCTTGGTTGCAGCAAGGACAACAGTTTTCTAATTTCACATTTACATAAGGTGTTCAAAGTTTGCAGCGTTTGCTCGGATGCAAGTATTGCATTGCTCTGTTATTACTTAAAGCACGCGCTCGCAAATACGCTCCATATTTTGGATGTGCCTTCACGTAACCAATGTTTGTCATCCACTTTTGGGGTATTTCCCGACATTTACGGCCGCATGTGTCTCATATTAAATTATTTGTCTCACCATCATCTATATCGCTACGGCGTTTTTTAAGCGTTAATAAGTATCATCTTGTGAACTCCGCGAGTCATCTTGAGATACTGATATAATGAACCTCGGGCACTACCATAATTTTCACACCATTCTGAATCATCGGCGAATGGGAGGCGGCAAGAAAGAATTTTGGTAAGCGTATGAGCTCGAATTTGTTCGATTTTACCGCTACGGCCATTTCGCGATTTATGTGTGGGAAGAAGTAATATTTTGATGGACTTCGTTCCGAGCATTGTTAGGATCTTCTCGATAATTAACCATATCTGATAAGGCAACCAAATCGACGAGCAATAGAAGCGGGGTTCTAGTTAAAGTTTTGTAACTTTCGTCCTGCGAGGGTGGATCACATTTCCTCTGGATTCTTTCAATAAATCGAGGTATATCATCGGCTTCTCTACATCTCGTTTAATACGATCTTCTCAGCTCAAAGCACTCCCGATTCACACAATAGGATTTTACGGTTGTAACTTCTCCAATGACTTTATCGTCAACTATGCAACCGAACATTTTTAGAGTTTCGGACCTCAGTCGGTAAAAACGGAACCTTTATAGGGTCACTTCGTTGTCTGTCTGTCTGTCTGTCTATCTGTCCGATAGCTAAGAACCCTTTTCCTTAGGAACGAGTGGACGTATAGAGTTGAAATTGATGTCACATACCAAAGCCTACGGCCCCTATGCAGTGTAAGATATGGAAGTTTTTAAGTCTATGAAGTCAAAAGATATGGCCATTTACGTCACATATTTTGATACTCGAAGACTCACTCATCAAAACTTCCCGTTGACGTAGAATCATGAAATTTGGCAAGAAGCAAGGTTTCACAGTAGAACCAAAGAAAAAAATCCGAAAATTATTGTAATTATACCACACGAAAAAAATATTTATTTCGTCGTTTGTTATCCGTCGTCAAATTAAACATTAAAACATTCTCGAAAGTCTTCGAATCTCTGGGGCGATATCTTGCCACTATCAATGTTGGTAACAGGCAAAAATCGTTGAGATTCTCGATTCCCGGAATGAAAGGACTGTCCTATATACTTAATTATATTTGCGCAGAGCGCTCAGTCAGCTTGTGCTACTCGCAACTGGCCAATTTTTTATGTTGAAAGTTAGCTGGAAGTACTTGCACTAAGCGTCGAGTCTGCGCAGCTCGCATTTCTCAACAGTTTTCCGGATAACGCTGGAAGTCTAAACTGGATACGGAAGGTTTTAACGCCACGTTGACGACGAAGTCTTTAGAGACGGAGCGTAAGCTGAGACCGAGGGGGGATTGGAAGGGATATCGGCCGTGTCCTTTTAGAGGAGCCATACCGATATTTGGCTTAAGTGAATTTAGGGATAACACTAAAACCTAAATCAGAATAACCAGACGGGGCTATGATTACCCTGAAACGGGTATTTTTTTATTTATTAACATACAGGCATCGATCTGCATGTGCCATCATTTGTTCAATCTCTTTTATTGTGTAAAATATGGCTTATGTTGTTAATGTTTGCCTCATGATAAAATGCAGAAATACATTTTTTTCACATGTGTAAATGTTGTTAAGTTGGAGTTATAATATCATCTGGAAATATTATTATGTATGTAAGGTAATGCGATGGCCCAATTAGATACACATTATGTGATCAAAAGTATCCGGACACTTGGCTGAAAATGACTTACAAGTTCGTGGGGCCCTCCATTGGTAATGCTGGAATTCAATATGGTGTTGGCCCACCCTTAGCCTTGATGACAGCCTCCACTATCACAAACATACGTTCAACCAGGTGCTCGAATGGCAGCCTGAGGTGAGATATCGATGTCGGTCGGTGAGGCCTGGCACCAAGTCGGCCTTCCGAAACATCCCAAAGGTGTTCTATGGGATTCAGGTCAGGACTGTGTGCAGGCCAGTCCACTACAGGGATGTTATTGTCGTTTAACCACTCCGCCACATACCGTGCATTATGAACAGGTGCTCGATCGTGTTGAAAGATGCAATCGCCATCCCCGAAATGCTTTTCAACAGTGGGAAGCAAAAAGTTCCTTAAAACATCAATGTGAGTCTGTGCTGTGATAGTGCCACGCAAAATTACAAGGGGTGCAAGCCCCCTCCATGCAAAACACGACCACACCGTCTTACCACCGCCTCCGAATTTTACTGTTGGCACTACACACGCTGGCAGATGACGTTCACCAAACATTCGCCTTACCCACACCCTGCCATCAGATCGTCACATTGTGTACTGTGATTCGTCACTCCACACAAAGTTTTTCCAGTGCTCAGTCGTCTAATGTTTACGCTCCTTACACCAAGCGAGGCGTCGTTTGGCATTTACCGGCGTGATGTGTGGCTTATGATCAGCCGCTCGACCATGAAATCCAAGTTTTCTCACCTCCCGCCTAACTATCCAGTACTTGCAGTGGATCCTAATGCACTTTGGAATTCCTGTGTGATAGTCTGGATAGATGTCTGCCTATTACACATTACGACCCTCTTCAACTGTGTCGCGCGGAGTGGCCGCGCGGTTTGAGGCGTCATGCCAAGGACTGCGCGGCCCCTCCCGCCGGAGGTTCGAGTCCTCCCTCGGGCATGGGTGTATGTGTCGTTCATGGATAAGTTAGTTAGTTCAAGTAGTTTGTAAGTCTAGGGACCGATGACGATAGCATTTTGGTCCCTTAGGGATTTACACACATTTGAATATTTGAACATCTTCAACTGTCGACGGTCTCTGTCAGTCAACAGACGAGGTCGGTCTATACGGTTTTGTGCTGTACGTGTCTCTTCACGTTTCCACTTCACTATCACATCGGAAACAGCGGACCTAGGGATGTTTAGAAGTGGGGAAATCTCGCGTACAGACGTATGACACCAGTGAAACCCAATCACCTGACCACGTTCGAAGTCCGTGAGTTATGCGGAGCGCCCCATTCTTCTCTACGATGTCTAATGACAACTGAGGTCGCTGATGTGGAGTACCTGGCAGTAGGTGGCAGCACAATTCACCTAATAGAGTTCAAATGGCTCTAAGTACTATGGGACCTAACATCTGAAGTCATCAGTCCCCTAGACTTAGAACTACTTAAACCTAACTAACCTAAGGACATCACACACATGCACGCCCGAGGCAGGATTCGAACCTGCGACCGTAGCGCCTAGAAACGCTCTGGCACTGATTTACAATGACAAAGTAAGTCAATTTGCTAAAAGTTCTGACTCATCAGAAGGTTTGTTAAAGCTTAAGGCTATGAAAATATCTTCATACATAGAAATGGAGCCGGCCGGTGTGGCCAAGCGGTTCTAGGCACTTCAGTCTGGAACCGCGCGTTCGCTACGGTCGCAGGTTCGAAACCTGCATCGGGCATGGATGTGTGTGATGTCCTTAGGTTAGTTAGGTTTAAGTAGTTCTAAGTTCTAGGGGGCTGATGACCTCAGATGGTAAGTCACATAGTGCTCAGAGCCATTTAAACCATGGAAATAGATAAAGCCATACTGGCATGCTTTCACCCGAAAAGAGCAGACGCCACACAAGATCTGGCCCAATAAGAGGAAACAGACTCAGTTTTTCTTCAAATCTTGGTGAGTCAAGGGGATTTTAATGCACCTTCCGGCTGGCTACCAAGATTTAAGCAGCGTCATAGCATCCCGGAGATATCAGTCCAAGGAGAAAAGTTAAGAACAGAAAATAAGGATGCTTCTGAATTTTGTAATGATTTCCAGGAGTTTATTGAACGAGGAAATTTAGAGCTGGAGCAAATACACAACGCGGAGGAGACCGGACTGTTTTGGAAGTAACTACTAACAAATACTTTAACTTTAGAAACAGAACGTAGTGCGTCTGGTATTTAACCAAGTAAGGATGGGACAGTTATGTTCTGCTGTGCTAATGGTACGGGATAACATAAAGTTAAGCTTGGTATGATAGCTAAAGCTAAAAAAGCGCTCTGTTTCAAAGGAAAATAATTGCATAATTTACCTGTCCATTATTTTCATCAGAAAGGGGCTTGGTTGGACCGCACAATATTTCAAATATGGTTCCGTAATTGCTTTCTTGCAGAGGTGCGAGAACATTTATCGTCGAAGGGTCTACCTGCAAGGGCTGTATTGTTACTGGACAATGCACCATCGCATCCGAATGAAATTGTTCTGAAATCGGATGAGAGCATGATTCTTATAATATATTTAGCTTTTAATGTGACAGCCAATGGATCAGGATGTCATTGCTCCCACGAAGAAAATTTACAGGGGGAATCTGCTACAAAAACTTACTGATGGCCGCGCGATTTGAGGCGTCAAGTCACAGACTGCGTGGACCCTCCCGCCGGAGGTTCGAGTCCTCCCTCGGGCATGGGTGTGTGTGTTGTTCTTAGCATAGGTTAGTTTAAGTAGTGTGTAAGTCTAGGGACCGATGACCTAAGCAGTTTGGTTCCTCACGAATTCACACACATTTTTTGAACTTACTGATGAAGGCAGCAACCTTAAAAAACTTTGGAAACATTTAACTGTGTTAGACGCAGGTTATGAAGTGTCCAAGGAATGGTGGAAGGTAAAACAATCAACCATAGCAAACCCACGGAAAAACATTAATCCTAAAATAGATGAAATCAGTGATTCCGATGACGAAGGAGACTGCTCATTAGCAACGTTAGCTGCTGTTTTGAAAAGTACTCCAAGGAGTGAAACTGTTGAAAAAGAAAATATTTCTCAATGCTTTGTCGTGGGTCGCACAGAGCCAGGTTATGAGATGCTGAAAGACAGTGCTATTGTTCAGCGAGTACAAGGAGGTGGATGACAATGACGAAGATGACAACATTCCTCTAATTCCAGAAACATTAACCAGTCATGCATCAGTACTTCAATTGGTCAGAGGTTTCCTGGACTACCTGGAACAGCAAGAAGGTGCTCACTTTTCTGACAAGTTGGTGTTGCATAAAATTCGTAGTGCGATTTGTAAAAGACAAGCTATCTCACCTGATACCGAAATCAATTCCAGACTTATTTGTTTCAAAGCAGTTTAGTGCAATATGAAACTGGCTTGCTCTCTATTCTTTGTAAGTACAGTATTCTCACACATAATACTATGAATAAGGTAGAACTCTATGTAAACATTATAATTATGATCTGTAATTAATTTTTGTTTTGGAACAGCTCTAATACATTGCCGTGTACTTTAATTGCGGGTTATCTGCTATATTCGATTATCCGCCGGCCGAAGTGGCCGTGCGGTTAAAGGCGCTGCAGTCTGGAACCGCAAGACCGCTACGGTCGCAGGTTCGAATCCTGCCTCGGGCATGGATGTTTGTGATGTCCTTAGGTTAGTTAGGTTTAACTAGTTCTAAGTTCTAGGGGACTAATGACCTCAGCAGTTGAGTCCCATAGTGCTCAGAGCCATTTGAACCATTTTTTCGATTATCCGCTGTTTACAAGTCCCCAATTACCGTGGATAATCGAAAGTGCACTGTATATTGAATGTCATGCGGAATTACTTCTCATAGGTCGGCCGCTGTGGCCGAGCGTTTCTAGGCGATTCAGTACGGAACCGCGCTGCTGCTACGGTTGCGAGTTCGAATCCTGCCTCGGGCATGGATGTGTGTGCTGTCCTTAGGTTAGTTATGTTTAAGTAGTTCAAAGTCCAGGGGACTGATGATGATCTCAAATGTTAAGTCCCATAGTGCTCAGAACGATTTGAACCATTTTGAACTTGTCACAGTCGTCTGCTGTCTTGGGTCGTTATACGAGCAAGCGTCACAATTACAGCTTAAATCCATCAGTGGAGAATACAGGGTGGAATGTAAAACTATTATGAAAACTATAGCTGCTACTCACCATTAGCGGAGATGCTAAATTGCACCTAGGCACAACAAAAAGTCTGTCAGAAAATGAACCTTCGGGCAACAAGGCCTTCGTCGGAGATATGACATACACACAAGACCGCAGTCACTGGGTGCTGAGGCGCAAGAAAGTCGTGGTATGGACTTCCTTAATAGTTAGCAAACTGAGCTGTGTACGCTTTTATTTCTCGACGATAAGCTGTAGACTGCTTGAGAATGGTTCTTAGACCTACGAGTCGAATATGTCAAAGCTCACTAACTGAATACGTATTCCTTGGGTAATCTACACGACGTTTGTTAATGAAGAAGAGCTAGCCACTTTGAAAGCCGTTTAGCGTAAATAGCTGTTAAAAACTACTAAATACTGTTTACTATAAGCTAACGCGCCTGTTTAGGAAGCAGGAGGCCAGTGTTCGATTCCCGTCCTGCTACAAATTTTCACTCGTCGCTTCATCTTTATACATAAAATCACTAATAACCGTAGTATGCTACTTTTCAAAATTTGTATTCAAAATGCACAAATACATATCAAAAAATCCATAATGGTAATGAAGTAGTCGGCAAGTAGAAACATTTTCGTTTGATTTGAAAATTAAGTTAGTCTGTGTAACTGGAAAAAGTGATAATTCTTTTGCATCATCATACATCACTCTTTTCCATGCAAAGCCAAATTAAATTTAACGTCTCGTTCGAAAATTATGAACGACTATAGAAATAGTTCCGTTGAGATATCAGTCATATGGTGTGATAACACAAAGAAAATATGTTGCCTGTAGCGACAGATTAGTTTCTGTAGGTGAACACAGGACTGCATAAATTACAGTCGTCGTAAATTTTATGTTTGTCAGTGAGGCTATTATGAGTTTAGCTTATTTTCATGGCAGCGACAGTGCCCTATCTTCCACAGAAAATAATAAATGAGGCAGCTTCTTTGAGAATTATTATCCACTTACGAACTCACCACAGTATTTCGATGGACAGTTCATGTAGTTTTAATAATGTAGGGAATTTTTTTAGTACCATCTTCGATGACAGTCCTGCGATGCTGCCCACTGTTTGATTATTAGAAGAGGTGCGACACACATGGTTAAATAATCAACTGAGACTGATGTGCGGAAACATCGGTTATGAGCGGTTTAACATCACATATTAGCGAAATGAGTATATTTCCTACTGGAAGCTACCACATAACTGGCTACGTATTTGATGTGCAACTACGTATATACTATACAAGCCATTATACATTGCATGCCAGAGAGTACTTCGTACCACTGCTAGCAACATTCTAATCCATTCCATTCGCGTACTGAGATCCAGAGTGCCGCAGACAAAGGCGCCCAGGTTGATGGCGTCTTCCTTGCTGGCAGAAGGCGGTAATTTCCAAGAAGCGTTGCATATCTAAGTCGCGGCATGCCTCCGAGCGATATATGGTTCAAATGCCTCAGAGCACTATGGGACTTAACTGCTGAGGTCATCAGTCCCCTAGAACTTAGAACTACTTAAACCTAACTAACCTAAGGATATCACACACATCCATGCCCGAGGCAGGATTCGAACCTGCGACCGTAGCGGTCGCGCGGTTCCAGACAGTAGCACCTAGAACCGCTCGGCCACTGCCCGAGCGATGTACGTGGAACACGCGACTGTCGAGGCGGCAAATATGAATGCAGTTCACTTGTCCTGAGGGAATTGCCCAAGTCCGTCGCAATGCACAAAGGACATGAATGGATGCAGATGATCAGACAGGATGCTTATGTAAGTTTCAAGTGTCAGAGTCGTATCTAGACATATCAGGGGTCCCATACCATTCCAACTGCACACGCCCCACACAATTATAGAGCCTCCACCAGCTTGAACAGTCCTCTGCTGACATGCAGGCTCCATGGATTCATGAGGTTGTCTCCACCATACCTGTACACGTCTATCTGCTCGATACAATTGAAACGAGACTCGTCCGACCACTCAACACGTTTCCAGTCATCAACAGTCCCATGTCGGTGTTGAAGTGCCCACGCGAGACATAAAGCTTTGTGTCGCGCAGTCATCAACGGTACACGAGTGGGTCTGCGGCTCCGAAAGTCCATATCAATGATGTTTCGTTGAATGGTTCGCACGCTGACACTTGTTGATGGCCCAGCAGTGAAATTTGCAGCAATTTGCAGAAGGCTTGCACTTCTGTCACGCTGAACGATTCTCGTGTGTCCTCGTTGGACCCATTCTTGCAGGAGCTTTTTCCGGCGGCAGCGATGTCGGAGCTTTAATGTTTTATCAGATTCCTGTAATTCACGGTACACTCGTGGAATGAACGTACGGGAAAATCACCATTTCATCGCTAACTCAGAGATGCTCTATCCCATTGCTCGTGCGACGACCGTAACACCACGTTCAAAAAATTCTTGGTAACCTGCCGTTATAGCAGTGGTAACTGATCTAACAAATGCACCAGGCACTTGTTGTGTTCCCGACCGCATCGCCGTATTCTGCCTATTTACATATCTCTGTATTTGAATACGCATGCCTATACCAGTTTCTATGGCGTTTCAATGAAGTAGTTTCACTTAACTTTATTCGTCAGCCACATCTTCGGCGTGGCCAATACTGTGGGTGGTGTAGGAAACTGGGAGCAATGGTTTTTTTTTTTTCCATAGCCAGGGTACACTTTTGATATGTCTCTCAGATGTGTCTCTCAGAAGTGTCGGCAGAGACTCACATAGTTTTGTCAGGTAACCGTAAATAGTGGAAGTATACATGTTGGGAAGTATGTAGTTCGTCTTGGTCTCCCGGTCAGTACTCCCTAATGATTTCGGAGATTTCTGGGGGTGGACCGACGTATCATCGAAAGACACAAATGCAACGAGATGGTTTACAAATTCGTTATCTATTCCTTCTGTTTTAAAAGTTTTATGAGACTTTCAGCCGCCAGTAAAACATTGATGCCTTACCCCTAGAGTGCGCTCGAATTATAAAGCGCTTCCCAGAATGCTTTTCAATACCTCCGAAAACCCAAATATGTTCTGTTTAGTTTTTTTAGAAGACGTCCTCTCCCGTACTTCCGAGTGGCGATATGTGACTAATCAACTTCTACAACCTTGTTCTCAGCACCGACAGGGACACCTTCATTCGAGACAATAACGTAGCACACCTCACGACAAAAACTGTAGTAGTCGCAAACAGTTTTCACTGACACTTCAGTTTACGACACTGGGGCTTGTAACGCGTATTCTTTTCCCCACTCTATATGATATAACGAGACTCTTCTCGATGTTCGAAGTGACTGTAAGTTCCTATGGGACCAAACTGCTGAGGTAATCGGTCCCTAGACTTACACACTACTTAAACTACCTTACGCTAAGGACAACACACACACCCATGCCCGAGGGAGGACTCGAACCTCCGAGGGGGTGGGGGGGTGGAGGGAGCCGCGCTCGCGAACCGGTGCAAGGCGCCAAAGACCAGGCGGCTACATCGTCGGTGTTCGATATGGATCTATCAAACCATGTGTTTTTCCTGGTGAAAGTCGTTTCCTTGCGTTTTGTGCAGTATAGCTGAAGAGGAACGTCATCGGAGGCCTTTCTAGAGAGTGTAACGCACGTCTCCCAATGACAATCGATGCAGTTCCTCAGGTCGTTGTCTGACAACTACCCATATTTCCAACAAAACTGTAAACAACTGTCTACACCACACTGAATTTACTTTCGCCACGTGAGATTATTCGAAGTCGATACTACACCAAATTCACTCATTACTATAAACAATGTTATACGACGTTCCGTTGTCAACACAGAAAACAATATACATATATGCCCCCTCGAGAAACGTGCGTTCGATATATTAGTCGGAGGCAGGCCGCGACTTCGATATGCAACGCTTATTGGAACTTACCCAGAGGGCATTCGATATACTTCCTTACTGTCGTGGGCTTAGCGAGTATCGGATTAGAACTAAACAGGTCGTTCGTAACGAAACAATATCTACAAATGTAACGCGTTAAATGTAACACTGTTTTGTCGAAATCGAAGTTTTGAGAACCGTAGCGGTAATACTATAAGTATTTCTTACAAATCCATCTTCAGTTGATTGTTACGAGGTTCGTTGTTTCCTTGCTGGGCCTCATTATGTATTCCTTATTGGTTTGTTGCACTAGGGTGGAAGAAAATTTTTGTTCACTATTTGGTAAAATTTACTAGAGATTTAGATCTTTTGACCTGTTCCAAAATAATTATGAAATGGTTTTAAAGTTATTAAAACGTGAAATGTGGTGAAAATTTACGTCCTGTATGATTCTGAGTAACGAAATCACCCTAAATTTTTGATATGACTTAAATTCAACACATTTGTGAACGTGCACTATGTGAGTGCTGTTCAGTTCATTGGAAAACTCCTGACACGACTCAGTTTTATGTTTAATTGTGACACTCTAGATAAACATTTACAAAGCGTGGCCCAGCTTCACATCATCAGCTTAAATAATATTTTCAAAGATTTAAGAATGGCAAAGACGTTAGTTTACCGATGTTGTGGGAGTGTATGAGCGTAGTAAAATATGTCTTTGCTAAGCAACGGAATTAATTTAAAAATCGGAAAGAAACGTAGACTTATTTTCAGTTATTTCTAATACGCTGAATGGTTAGCATCAGCCATACAAAGACTATCTGCAAACAAAACCAAACGCAGTGTACAGTACGTAACTACAAGAAGTTGTGTTACCTGTTATAGTGATAAAACTACGTTTAAACATTGAATCTACAGCTGCATTTTACATTATAAATAGTAATGTTCTACAACAAATGTATTAGTCGTTTATACTGCATTCATATAAGATGGGTATAAAATATTTTTCTGAAACAACTTTTAAAATACTTCGACTTACTTGAACTCAGGGAATATTAAGTTCGTTTAAACGACGAGAAGACCTCATGGAAATAATTTAGGAAGGTGTTGGATGACTGTTCGTTCATCCAGAATGAGATTAGGAAAACTGTTCTTATGTGTAAGAATCTCAGTCTGCTCTAGAAGTTTCATTTTGCCACGGTTATCGATAAGGTAAAAGATCTGCAGGTTTTTTTCTGTTTTGTCTACTGCGTGATTATTTTCTGCAGGACAGGTGCCAAAGGCCGATTTGCTTCATTCAATCAATGTCCCTGAAACCTTGTTTCAAAAGTTTTTTTAAGAGGTATTAATGTGTAGATGTGTGTGTACAGCTCTCTGTTGCAGTTTATTATTGGTGTGAAAACTGATTTTGACATTCCTATTTTTGAATAAGATGGAAATTTTGTATAAAAGTGGCGCTGTATATTGCTGATTTTGTGTCCTTCACAGTTGCTTCAGATGGTTGTTTGTTACAGAGATTTATTGTCAGCAGTTCTTGCTTTTATTTTCTGGGAGAGCTTAGTTAAAGGTAATTTGTGGAGTACCCCAGGCGAGTGTTATAGAACCGCAACCATTTACAATTTATGTTAATGATCTAGTGGATAATGTCGGAGGCTCCGTCAAGTATTTGCGGACGCTGTCGTTGCCTATAGGAAGGATGCGAAGTCAGAACACTGTGAAACCTTCCCGTCTCCTCTACATCTCTTTTGTTACGCAACCTTCCCTTCTACAATAACCTATGAAACCTTCCCTTAGCATTTCTATCTCTTGCTTAATAATAACAAATGAAATCTTCCCTTTGAAATTTATTCCCTTTCTCAATCTTCGCATACAAATTTAAATGCTGCTTATTAAAAGTGATTTTCTGATTATTTCGACAAAACATAGAATGTGTCGTCGTCGTGGCCCTCAGTCGTTACCTGCAATAACCCAAAACTGTTCCTTACCTTTTTTACTGTTACTGGATCGCCATCTGACTGCTACATCGAACTACTTACTCTGTTTTACTATACTCTATTAGCTGTCATAATAAGTGGCTGTATTTACTACCAAAGTTGACGTTATTCTTTATTAGCAAAGCTAACGTCATTCTTTAATTAATTTGACTGAAGTTACGTAATTCATAGTTTAACTTTTTCTTGACAACAATAAAATTTTGCAAAGTTTTACGTTGATGATTTTTGGGATGGATTATAATCAGTAATGCAATATTGCTGACAAAAATTAATTATATTCTGAATGAAATGATTTTACAAACGCTCAAATGGGACTTACTTTTTACAATAATCTTACAACTAGCATTGCGCAAACATACCTTAAGTAGTCTTGAGTTTCTCAAAAAAATAATTCAATGATAATAGTTAGCTGATGTCTCTGTACATCCGTTTATAATCTCTTGCAAATCATAGCTGGTGGCAGGCAGGCACACCGCTCCTCTCAACCTCTCGCTTCAGACCTGCTACCGACTCGCTTCACTTCTCGCTTACTACTGACTTCCTACGAACGCCAAAGTGCGGTCTCTCCTGCCAAAACTGCTTTCTGGAGCAGACAATCCCTGCTACCATTACAAAATGTATCAATGCGCGGTCTTTCCCGCTCATTTCTTAAAATGTATCCATACGCGGTCTCTCCTGCCCTTTTTAAAATTATATCAATGTGCGGTCTCTCCTGCCAACAATACTTTGGTGGAGACATTCCCTGCTACTACAATTATTTCCAACATGACAAACATTGATTATTCCTACTCAGTCCTATTAATAAAATGTAAACAGCTTTCATAAATTGTGGTTTGACAATAGACAATAGAAATATACACGTCTTACTACTGCACTGAAACGCAGGAAGACCTGTAGAGGATCGACGCTTGGTGCAGGGTCTGGTTGTTGACCCCAGTGTCAATAAGTGTAACGTTTTGCGCTTAAATAAGTGAAGAGATACACTACTGTTCCGCCGGCCGGAGTGGTCGAGGGGTTGTAGGCGCTTCAGTCTGGAACCGCGCGACCGCTACGGTCACAGGTTCGAATCCTGCCTCGGGCATGGATGTGTGTGATGTCCTTAGGTTAGTTAGGTTTAAGTAGTTCTAAGTTCTAGGGGACCGATGACCTCAGCTGTTAAGTCCCATAGTGCTCAGAGCCATTTTTTGAACTACTGTTCCATAACGTTATTAGTGACAAATCACTGGAAACAAGAACTATCGTGAAATACTCAAGAATAACCATCTGGAGCTACCTAAAGTGGAATGACCACATGAAACAAAGAGTAGGAGACTCAGATGCCAGATTCTCATGGAGAGTATCTTAAGGAAATATAATCCATTCACGGAGGACATGGTGTACGAAACAATCGTTCGACCGATTCTTGAGTACTGTTCGTCAGTCTGGGACCCTTACAAAGTTGGATTAATGTGAAGGATGCTCGAAAGAAAAGGCAAGAAACAATACCGTGGGTTTAATTGGGTTGTTTTCAGAAGTGATCCCCAGAGGTCTGGGCACAACTATCCCACTGTTTCACGAGCCAAAGGATTCCCTGTTCGCAGAATTACCGTGCGGACCAGACCAAACACATGGAGGTCGCAGAGCGACATGTCCAGGCTGTAGGGCGGATTCTCAAGCTACTCCCGTTTGAACTTGGCCGTTACACTTGTGGACGCGTGTTATCGTGTAGCAGAATCATCCCTCCGTGAGCACCCCAGGCCGTTTGCTCTTGATGGACTTGCTTAGGCTACGGAGTGTCTCACAGTGCACTTCACTGTTAATGTGTTATCCCTGCTCGAGGAACTCGATGACTATGGGACCTCGCACGTCGAAAAATGCGGTGAGCATCGCCTTGCCTGCTGAGGGCACAGCTTTTAAACTTTGGCGGGGACTTGACGTATATGGAAATTTTAACCGGTTTCGTTGTTGCGGCCTTTCGTGCCATTTCATTTGAACATTGCTTATACAAGAGATAACCCGCCAGGTTAGCCGAGCGCGCTAGCGCGCAGCTTCCTGGACTCGGGTAGGCGCACCAGCCCCGGATCGAATCCGCCCAGCGGATTAACGACGAGGGCCGGTGTGCCGGTCAGCCTGGGTGTGGTTTTTAGGCGGTTTTCCACATCCCCCTAGGTGAATACTGGGCTGGTCCCCACGTCCCGCCTCAGTTACATGGCTCGCAGACATCTGAACACTTTCGCACTATTCCATGGATTACACTAGTCGCAGACAGTTCGGGTACACTAATTCCTTCCCGGGCGGTACGGGGTGGTAGCAGGAAGGGCATCCGGCCACCCCTTCAACTAACATTGTCACATCCGATTAACCATGCCGACCCTGCGTATCCGCGGGAAAAACGGCACAAGCAAAAGAAAAGAAAGATTGCTTATACAAGAGATACAGAAGATCCAACGAAGAACGGCGCGTGTTGTCACGGCATCGTTTACTCGGGGCGACAGCGTTAAGAAGATGCTCAACAACCTCCAGTGGAAGACACTACAAAAAAGGCGTTGTGCGTTCGAGAACGTACGTGCCAAGGATGGAGGCGCAAGATATTACTTCCTCCCACGTAGGCCTCACGAAATGATTATGTCGAAAAAATGAGTTAAATTAGATGTCATATGCAGCTTTAACGACAGTTATACTTCTGACGCGTCACTCGTGAAAGCAACAGCGAAGGGGGCAGAAGACAGTAGTACCAGAAAGTACCTTATGCCAGAAGACTGCTTGTAAAGCAATGATTATCTCGAGGTATGCGCCTCAGATCTTGTTCTGAACTCACATCTTATTCCTTTGATCTCTACACGAGATATACAATGGCGCCAGCAGAAATGTCTCACAGCCTCGTTCAAATAAAGGTCCTCTTAATCTGCTAGCCAGTCGAACAAGCGAGATTAAAAAAAGGTTTCAGTACAACTTATCGTATTCAAGCAGTACACGCACGATTAAAATCTTGGCAGTATTGAAAGCGATGGGCACGGGCCGAATTGACTGCAGATATACCTACTGAAACCGCTACATTTACGAGAATGCGATTCAAATGTGAAAATAAAGGAAGACTGTATCATTGGAAACGTTCCCGTCCGAAGAAGCGCCAGACAAGGGGACGCAGTCTCACCTAAATTACTGACCTTCGTTCTTGAGGATGTGTTCAGGTGTCTATCCTGGGGACATAAAGATATCAAGAAAGGTGTAAAACGTCTCAACCATCTTCGCTTTCCAGATGATATCATTTCCTTCGGCAGGGAGCGTCGCAAACTAACTGTCAACAATGATCTGAGAACTAAAAGATACTTCTGAAGCAAAACATTCAGAAGACCGAAGTCATGAGCCCTGTCAATATCACAATCTCCATCGAAAAGCATATTCTGGATGTAATAAATACATATATCTTTCTTTCTTTGGCTTGTGCCTTATCCCGTGGTTACGCAGGGTCGGTATGGTTAGGATCGGATTTGGCAGTTAAGGGGTGGCCAGATGCCATTCCTGCTGCCACTCCGTACCCCCCGGGACGAAATTAGTGTACACCAGCTATCTGTGTCTAGTATAATCCATGGAAGAGTGTGAACGGGTTCAGACGTCTGCATGTCGTGTAAGTGAGGCTGGACGTGGGGACCAGCCCGGTATTCACCTAGTAGGATGTGGAAAGCCGGCGAATAACCACATCCAGGTTGGATGGCACACAGGTCCTCGTCTTTAATCCGCCAGGCGGATTCGATCCGGGGCCGGTACGCCTACCCGTGTCCAGGAAGCAGCGCATTATCGCTCTCGGCTAACCTGGTGGGGTAATAAATATATATATATATATATCTGGGGCATAAAATAATCAGACAGCAGAGATCACCCAGCGATTTCGTAAACCGCCCATCCCTTTAAAGTTAAAAAGGAAAGTTTGTGTCACATGCATCCTGTCACTTGCAACATAGGGGCTCGAAAGACTGACACAAGAAGTAGCACAAATCGGGTCCGGGTCTGTCAAAGGGGAATAGAGAGAGCAGTGTTTGGAGCGAGTTTGACAGAATCGGGAATGAAGAGATTAAGAGAAAAACAGGGGTCTATGACGTTGTAGAACGGGTAACGAGAATGAAATGCCGTTGGGCAGGAAACGTCGCCAGAAACAAATTCAAATGGACCAAGACGCCGATCCAGTGGCGTCCGAGGGGGTCAACGAGAAGTGCACGTCCACTGTAGAGATGGAGAAACTATAGCCAGCGACATACGGGAGGAAAGTTAATCCTGACCACCCAACAAAGAATATCTGGCAGAAGCCTACGTCCAGGAGTAGACACCTAGAGGCTAAGGATGAAGAAAAAATGTAGCCAACAGAGTTTTCTGAGAACTACGTCCTTTTTCTTTCAAGGATTTGTGTTACATTTTCATATGGGATATACACTCATGTTAGAAACCTAGCAGCGCGTCTCCGGATTCGTTCTATATCTGCTTAAGTCCCCAAATGCTGGAACAATACTCTAGAACTGGTTGCACTAGCGTCCAGTACGCAGTTTCGTTTACAGGTGCTGTGCGTTGTCCCAGCAATCTTCCATCAGTTCAAGCCTTCCATTCGCCTTCCTAATCCTAATATCATGTAATCGTCCCATTTCATATGGTACATACTTAAATATGTAGTATCATGTTACCTAAAAACTGTGCCCAATTTTTTTTTCATTTCGAAGTTTAAGTATTACTACTGTCAATGATTGTACTAATTTATTGACTCCAGCTCTAACGTATTAAGCATGCAGTCGAAAACTACTAAATAGTTTCTTTTTGCAAAGTGCTTAACTTTACATTTCTCAGTATTGGGAATTAATGCAATTATGAATCTTGCCATTAGGTTGATGTCTTGTTCAGATATGAGTGGATATTAGTTTACACTTTCCCTCAGGCAGCAGAATCATCGGTGAAAATTGGATGGTTACAACTAATACTGTCCGTTAAGTTATTACATCATATCACATACACCCATGGTTCCACCAAAGTTCCTTCCGGAACGCCAGACTTTTGTTTAGTTCCTCTGGATAGTGTTAAGCTGCCTAGTCGCCTGACGATTCTGTAAACTATTCCTTGGTTCAGTCAGAGTTTTAACCTGTTGTTTGCTGCCGCATTGATTTGGCGTCGAACTGTCTGTAGACAGAACTAAAGGACAATGTACTCCCGCGTACATGTATCATTGTATTGGGTTGATGGATAAGTTCGTAGCGTTTTCCCTTAAGTCTAATGAATACAACAGAGACTTTAGTGATAAATAATAAATTCTCCTTCACTGTTTACACTAATTTGGCAACAATTGGGTAACTTCTCGATTCTGCGACTGTAGAAATCACGTGGTTTTGAGGCGAAGAATTCGTCGAGCCATGTTCGGGGCGCATTGTCATCAGGAAAGCAAGTTCCTTGAACATTGTTCAATAGAGAGCGAAGATGGTGAAAATATGAGGGCGTAAGATCAGGTGAACAAGGCAGGGGCGTACCGACTTCCCAACCCAACCCCTGTATAGAGCTTTTTGTCCGTCTAACAGAATGCGGGAGTGCTTTATTGTGGAGTAGCGTCATTTCGTGCACTCTTCCTGGTCACTATTCTTGGACTGCGACTCGAAGACTTCTCGGTTGTTGACAGTAAATGAAGAGTGGAAACTGAAAATGTTACAAGTGCCAAATCTTACTATTTTCAGGATAATGAAAAAACATTGTATATGTTTGTTCGCAATTGATTTGTATCCAAAACTTTAAGAAGGTTTTCTAATACCGCAGAATTATGCTGCCCACCACATCAGCGGAAAAAAGAATGAGACAAATTAGAAAATAAATACTTTACAAAGAACTTTCTAAGTGCCGCATCAGGAAACTGTTTATAAGAGCCAATAAGAAAGCTTTTACAAGTTCATTCTTGCAAAACAGAAACCAGCAACCAGCCACTGTTGATAACGCCGTTTATTTATACAAGTAGTGCAGTTACCGGTTTCGAATCGACAGTTCATCTTCAGACGACTGTTCACTTTCATATTACATATGTTATTTTTTGCATTGGCTGTTGGCTGTTTTTGTCCAACAAGAAATGTAATACAGACGTGGAAATCCGTCTGAAGATGAACCTGTTGGTTCGAAACCTGTAACGGCACGATTTGTGTAACAACACACATAACACCGGCTGGTTGCTGTTTAGTTCTTTGGAATAATCAGCTTGTACGTATATTGTACACAGACACGGCTTCAAAAATGTCAGCTTTCAACAAAAGAGGAGGAAGAACATATTTGTACGAAGGGCCATTAATACTGACGTACTACGTTTTCTTGGTGATAACAGAAGTACAGAAATACAGAATTACTTTCTGTATTTGTGGAACTGTATTCAGCAAAAATCGGTTATTATACACTACTAGCCATTAAAATTGCTGCACCACGAAGATGACTTGCTACAGACGGAAAATTTAACCGACCGGAAGAAGATGCTGTGATACGCAAATGATTAGCTTTTGAGAGCATTCACACAAAGTTGGTGCCGGTGGCGACACCTACAACATGCTGACATGAGGAATGTTTCCAACCGATTACTCATACACAGCAGCAGTAGACCGGCGTTACCTGGTGAAACGTTGTTATGATGCCTCGTGTAAGGAGGAGAAATGCGTACCATCACGTTTCCGACTTTGATAAGGGTCGGATTGTAGCTTATCGCGATTGCGGTTTATCGTATCGCGACATTGCTGCTCGCGTTGGTCAGCAGATGGAGGCGTTTGCAAGACAACAGCCATCTGCACGAACAGTTCGACGACGTTTGCAGCAGCATGGACTATCAGCCGGAGACCATGGCTTCGGTTACCCTTGACGTTGCATCACAGACAGGAGCGCCTGCGACGGTGTACTCAACGACGAACCTGGGTGCACGAATGGCAAAACATCATTTTTTCGGATGAATCCAGGTTCTGTTTACAGCAACATGATGGTCGCATCCGTGTTTGGCGACATCGTACTGAACGCACATTGGAAGCGTGTATTCGTTATCGCCGTACTGGCGTATCACCCGGCGTGATGGTACAGGGTGCCATTGGTTACACGTCTCGGTCACCTCTTGTTCGCATTGGCGGCACTTTGAACAGTGCACGTTACATTTCAGATGTGTTACGACCCGTGGCTCTATCCTTCATTCGATCACTGCGAAACCCTACATTTCTGTAGGATAATGCACGGCCGCATGTTGCAGGTCCTGTACGGGCCTTTATGGATACAGAAAATGTTCGATTGCTGCCCTGGCCAGCACATTCTCCAGATCTCTCACCAATTGAAAACGTCTGGTCAATGGTGGCCGAGCAACTGGCTCGTCACAATACGCCAGTCACTACTCTTGATGAACTGTGGTATGGTATTGAAGCTGCATGGGCAGCTGTACCTGTAGATGCCATCCAAGCTCTGTTTGTCTCAATGCCCAGGCATGTCAAGGCCGTTATTAAGGCCAGAGGTGGTTGTTCTGGGTAATGATTTCGCAGGATCTATGCACCCAAATTGGGTGAAAATGTAATCACATGTCAGTTCTAGTATAATATATTTGTCGAATGAATACCCGTTTATCATCTGCATTTCTTCTTGGTGTAACAATTGTAATTGCCAGTAGTGTTTTTTTTTTTTTATTTCTGGACCTCCAGAGGGAAGGACACCATGCCGCATGTACTAACGCATGTTTGGAAGACTTCCTCCATGGTTTGCCACCTGGGTCGAGTCTAGGGGCATGCAGCAATGTACCGTGAACACAATATCCCCGAAAACTCAGTTTGTGGTAAAATGGCTGTTAGAACGTTTTCTGTTTCCACTCCTCAGATGTGAGTAGTGATGGTTACACCTTGGGGAAGCAATACGTAATACAGCACACTGTTTCACCGCGTGCATCACATTATCTTCTGTGGATGCACGCAGATTTTGTACGGGTAGCTGCTGCATTATTTGGGCTCTACTATTCCTTTCTTTTCCCTATATTAGCGTAAAGACACAATTTCCCGTCAAGGTAACGATACAGGACAGGAATGGTCCTTGTTTTTCTCAAGCCAATTGATGACGAACGAGCAGAGCTGCACATACAGCCACCTGCCGAGTTTTGTGATTTTGAGTTAGAGCACGCGGTAGCCATATGCCAAGTTTTTTAACCTTCCCCATTGCATGAAATGTCGCACGATGGTGGAATTATCACAATTCATGACATTTGCCAGTTCTCGAGTACACTGACGTGGATCATTGTGGATTAATACGTTTAAACGAACTTCACCAAACCCCGAAGGTCTTCCTGAACGTGGACAATCACTAATGTCAAAACAATCCTCCTTAAAACGAGAAAACCGTTTTCTTGCTGTGCTCTGTCCAGTGGCATTATCCCCCTATGTGGCTCAAATGTTGCTGGCTGCCTCCGCTGCTGTCAACGACCTACTGGACTCAAACAGAAGAATGTGTCGAAAATGTTCCGATTTCTCCACTTTGCACTCCATTTTCTAGAGTCCACAGCATCACTCACTATCTCCAAATGACAAAATGACAGTATGTAAACTCAAGTAGCAACAGTGAACTGCAAATAAAAAATGACAGTCGATAAATAAACGTATAGCAACCGGAATACCAGTATGCAAAACAAAAACGCCGTGAACTTGTGTGCCAACCTCATAATAACCTCTGTAGAGGTGTGGCATGAGACATGTGCCCCGTCAGTCTGCTCCTACCACTGTCTCAAAAAATATACTACGATGAAAAGGGATCTCTAAATTAAACAGGTTATGGTTAATCCCAAGGAAAGCAGGTGCTGACACATGTGAAAATTACCGAACTATCAGTTTAATAAGTCACAGCTGCAAAATACTAACACGAATTCTTTACAGACGAATGGAAAAACTGGTAGAAGCCGACCTTGGAGAAGATCAGTTTGGATTCCGTAGAAATGTTGGAACACGTGAGGCAATACTGACCTTACGACTTATTTTAGAAGAAACATTAAGGAAAGGCAAACCTACGTTTCTAGCATTTGTAGACTTAGAGAAAGCTTTTGACAATGTTGACTGGAATACTCTCTTTCAAATTCTAAAGGTGGCAGGGGTAAAATACAGGGAGCGAAAGGCTATTTACAATTTGTACAGAAACCGGATGGCAGTTATAAGAGTCGAGGGACATGAAAGGGAAGCAGTGGTTGGGAAGGGAGTGAGACAGGATTGTAGCCGCTCCCCGATGTTATTCAATCTGTAAAGGAAACAAAAGAAAAATTTGGAGTAGGTATTAAAATCCATGGAGAAGAAAAAAAAACTTTGAGGTTCGCCGATGACATTGTAATTCTGTCAGAGACAACAAAGGACTTGGAAGAGCAGTTGAGCGGAATAGACAGTGTCTTGAAAGGAGGATATAAGATGAAGATCAACAAAAGCAAAACGAGGATAATGGAATGTAGTCGAGTTAGAGACACTTAAAGTAGTAAAGGAGTTTTGCTATTTGGAGAGCACAATAACTGATGATTCTCGAAGTAGAGAAGATATAAAATGTAGACTGGCAATGGCAAGGAAAGCGTTTCAGAAGAAGAGAAATTTGTTAACATCGAGCATAGATTTAAGTGTCAGGAAGTTGTTTCTGAAAGTATTTGTATGGAGTGTAGCCATCTCTGGAAGTGAAACATGGACGATAAATAGTTTGGACAAGAAGAGCATAGAAGCTTTCGGAACGTGGTGCTACAGAAGAATGCTGAAGATTAGATGGGTAGATCGCATAACTAATGAGGAGGTATTGAATAGAATTGGGGAGAAGAGGAGTTTGTGGCACAACTTGACTAGAAGAAGGGACCGGTTGGTAGGACCTGTTGTGAGGCATCAAGGGATCACAAATTTAGCATTGGAGGGCAGCATGGAGGGCAAAAATCGTAGAGGGAGACCAAGAGATGAATACGCTAAGCAGATTCAGAAAGATGTAGGTTGCAGTAAGTGCTGGGAGATGAAGAACCTTGCACAGGATAGAGTAGCATGGAGAGCTGCATCAAACCAGTCTCAGGACTGAAGACCACAACAAACAACAACATGATTAACATTTGATTTATTATGTCCTGAGTGTACTGAAGAGTGTCTATCTCGAACAAAACCCCACTCAGAGAACATGAACGTGCACACTATTTACATTTTTGGTTGAATTAGACACTGCCCCTTAAAATTTCGTTCGATCACCGAAAGGAAAAATATACTGTGCCACATTGCACAATACTAATCGTTAGATGCATACATTGCGCTCCTATTCACGCCAAAATTTTCGTGCCGCTATAAGTACATGTTCACTGCGTGAGTTGATCTCGTAGATTACCCACTTACGTGCCTTTCATGCAGGTGCCAAAAACTCACCTCACTTCCTATCCTGCGAGGCGCACCCGGGCCACCTGTGATCTTGTGTCCAGCAGAGGTGGGAAACGGTAGTACTCGATACATCTTAGTTGTATCGACGTCTGTACCCTAATAATGACTGCCTGTTTAGGATACCGTGCTACATCCTCCCTATGAAGAAGTTCTAACTCCCGTCGCTGAGTGCACTAGATACAAAACTCAAAAGTATTTTCTGTAATGAGCGTTGCTTTCCGAAAGTCTATGAAGGCCGGATCCGCCTGTTCAAAATGGCTCTGAGCACTATGGGACTTAACTTCTGTGGTCATCAGTCACCAAACTAACCTAAGGACAGCACACACATCCATTCCCAAGGCAGGATTTGAACCTGCGACCGTAGCAGTCGCGCGGATCCAGAGTGTAGCGCCTAGAACCGCTCGGCCACCCCTGCCGGCCGATCCGCCTGTTTGTCTCTGCCCATGTCTCTCAGGACATCATGCGTGAAGAGGGCGAGATGAATTTAACGTGATCGGTTTTTGGTGGTCCAGTCTGGCAGCCATGAAAGGATTGTATATTCCAGGTAACTCATGTTAGCCGTTAAAATATTTTCTAGAGTTCTGCTATGAAAACAAGCTTTTAGATCTTTTTTTTTTTAAGAATTGAAGCGACCTGTGCTGCTTTCCAGCTATTGTGAACAGTTCTCTGCTCGCTTTTTCCTGCATAATAAACCTCGTCCAACACATACGACGGAAGAAAGCAGCTCTTATTTGGTCTGTCTGCGACAACTCTGCAGCAGGTGGCAGGTATCACATCCTTCTTGCATGTACAAAATGGAAGAGGAACAAAGAATCGTTTTTGCAACAGTTACGCCGTCTGAAAGTGGAGTCTCCCACGAGAGCCAACATTATACTTTCTTCGAGTGATACCGCGTATAATAAGGAAACTTCTTGAATTTTTTCAGATTGCTAAGATAACTTTGTAATAATAACTCAACACTAGGAGCTGTTTAACAGTAGTTTTGTGTTGTGTTTTATATTGACACTTATTTCAATTTCAGTCGGAACCGGTTCATCTCTGCAGTAGGAATCGGCCGATATCTCTTACGGACATGCGGTAAATTTGAGCGGTGCTGGTCAGTCAGAGCTCGTACGCGTATTGTTCAGTTGGACACCCCATGCGATTTAACCACAATGCACTTTGATTCCTGGTAACACATCGAGCGAGCATGATTTGCACACTTGGCTTGTTCTTACGAGATGAGCACTTTCGACTGAACACTTTCACCATTATGGTGAAGTTGTATTAATGCGACTGGAATTCGCACTTGCTTTGGGATTATGGAGAACTTCGAATTCTAACTTGGAGTGAAAAACGTTATGACTTTGTTGCCGCTTTTGATCCCATGAGAAGACATAATGATTGGTATCCGCTCCTAGCTATCTATCCTTAAAATTCAAGTGACTTACAACAGTTTCTCTCACTTGCAGGATCATTTTTGTAGAAGTCTGTAACTTTATTTTGAATATTGTTGTACTACAATGTTTGGAGAGGATATTAAATGGATTAATCCGAGGCTTGTACTTATGTATATTGCCTTCTAAAAATTTACAATGTATTTCTCATACGTCTGGTCTTCCCGAATTTATTATCTTGCACCTCTTCCTTTGTTCACGAATTCCACGACGAGTCCCACAACAACATACGTGAATACTTTAGATTTTCTTCATAAAACGTGCTCCATTCACATATACAAGGTGTCTATAAATTAGTTATACAAAGTAACCTTTAATTGTGAAAAGGGAAACAACTTACAGAAATATTTGATACAGCACAGAATGTGGTATATCTTCAAATTTTATTCCTGCCTAACACGGTTAGTTTCCGACGTTCGCGGTAGGTGGCATGCGCGATTGAGTCATTCCAAGCGTCATCGGCGAACCGCATAATGGTGCAGAGCGTGCGCAGTTTCGTCTATACAGGGTGGTCCATTGATCGTGACCGGGCCAAATATCTCACGAAATAAGCGTCAAACTACAAAAAACGAAACTCGTCTAGCTTGAAGGGGGAAACCAGATGGCGCTATGGTTGGCCCGCTAGATGTCGCTGCCATACGTCAAACGGATATCAACTGCGTTTTTTTTTTTTAAATAGGAACACCCACTTTTTATTACATGTTCGTGTAGTACGTAAAGAAATATAAATGTTTGTAGTTGGACCACTTTTTTCGCTTTGTGATGAATGGCGCTGTAATAGTTATAAACATATGGCTCACAGTTTTAGACGAACAGTTGGTAACAGGTAGGTTTTAAAATTAAAATACAGAACGTACGTACGTTTGAACATTTTATTTCGGTTGTTCCAATGTGATACATTGATACATACGCAAGCTGTTACAGCGTGATTACCCGTAAATACCACAGGAATGGAATAAATGCTCAAAATGATGTCCGTCAACCTCAATGCATTTGGCAATACGTGTAACGACATTCCTCTTAACAGTGAGTAGTTCGCCTTCCCTAATGTTCGCACATGCATTGACAATGCGCTAACGCATGTTGTCAGGCGTTGTCGGTGGATCACGATAGCAAATATCCTTCAACTTTCCCCACAGAAAGAAATCCGGGGACGTCAGATCCGGTAAACTTGCGGGCCATGGTATGGTGCTTCGACAACCAATCCACCTGTCATGAAATATGCTATTCAGTACCGCTTCAAGAGCACGCGAGCTATGTGCCGGACATCCATCATGTTGGAAGTACATCGCCATTCAGTCATGCAGTCAAACATCTTGTAGTAACATCGGTAGAACATTACGTAGGAAATCAGCATACATTGCACCATTTAGATTGCCATCGATAAAATGGGGGCGAATTATTCTTCCTCCCGTAATGCCGCACCATACATTAACCCGCCAAGGTCTCTGAAGTTCTACTTGTGGCAGCCATCGTGGATTTCTCGTTGCCCAATAGTGCATATTATGCCGGTTTACGTTACCGCTCTTGGTGAATGACGCTTCGTCGTTAAATAGAACGCGTGCAAAAAATCCGTCATCGTCCGTAATTTCTCTTGTGCCCAGTGGCAGAACTGTACACGACGTTCAAAGTCGTCGCCATGCAATTCCTGGTGCATAGAAATATGGTACGGGTACAATCGATGTCGATGTAGCATTCTCAACACCGACGTTTTTGAGATTACCCATTCTCACGCAATTTGTCTGCTACTGATGTGCGTATTAGCCGCGACAGCAGCTAAAACATCTACTTGGGCATCATCATTTGTTGCAGGTCGTGGTTGACGTTTCACATGTCGCTAACACTTCCTGTTTCCTAAAATAACGTAACTATCCGGTGAACGGTTCGGATACTTGGATGATGTCATCTAGGATACCGAGCAGCATACATATCACACGCCCGTTGGGCATTTTGATCACAATAGCCATACATCAACACGATAACAACCTTTTCCGCATTTGGTAAACGGTCCATTTTAACACGGATAATGTATCTCGAAGCAAATACCGTCCGCACTGGCGGAATGTTACGTGATACCACGTACTTATACGTTTGTGACTATTACAGCGCCATCTATCACAAAGCGAAAAAAGTGGCCCAACTAAAACATTCATATTTCTTTACGTATTACATGAATATGTAATGAAAATGGGGGTTCCTATTTTTAAAAAACGCAGTTGATATCTGTTTGACCTATGGCAGCGCCATCTAGCGGGCCAACCATAGCGCCATCTGGTTTCCCCCTTCAAGTTAGATGAGTTTCGTTCTTCGTAGTTTTTTTGTTTGATGCTTATTTTGTGAGATATTTGGTCCGGTCACTATCAATGGACCACCCTGTATAAGGTTTCATGACTCCAATTCGAATACTGCAGTTCAGAGACAGTTCAGGACTAAATCCCTCAACAACGATCTGTAATGAATTGGTACAATCGTGGCACCGAAACTGGCTGTGTATCACATAGGACGACGGATCAGGGTCTGCCAGCATTCTGTGACGCAGCAATTAGCAATTGAACTAGTTCGAGAGTATTACATTCGTAGGGCGGGTAAATCAACGAGACATGCCAGCTTAGAATGGAATATACCTAATATTAAGTGCAAAAGGTATTATCGAAACGCCTGTTATTCAAACTCCACTAACTGGAATTGTTGCAAGCTTTAAGAGGAAGTGACAAAGAAAAACGAGCTGAGGTCTGTGCAGAAATGTTTAACGAAATGCAGGCCGAATTTGGGTTTCTTAATAAAATTGTGTTCAGTGACAAAGCCACATTCCGTACCTGAGGTAAAGCGGTTCGTCGTGATGTTCGGATATGGGGTGACCAGAAACCACGTCACGTAATCGAACAAGCACGGAACTCGCTTAAGGTAAACTTTTTTGCGCTGTAAGCTCTAACAAGATTTACGGCAATTTCTTTTTTGCCGAGTCAGCCGTAACCGGCATGTCGTTCGTGGACATGAATTGAAAATTGTCTAATGCCTCAGGATACGGGCATTGACTTTTTTTCCAGCAAGATGGCGCGCCACCACCTTGTCGCTGTCATGTCGCGCACCTGCGTAGGAATGTACCGACTTGAATTGGATGTGGTGAAACAGTATCCCGGCCAATACGATAGCCTGGTTTAATTGCAATGGACTGCTGTGGAGGTGGTTATTTTAAAGGCAACGTTTGTCCCTCGGCTTCCAGCAAACGTCGACGAACTGCGACAATAGATGACAAAAGCAGTTACCACCCTGCACCAAAACTTGCTTCATAGGACTTGACAGGAAACTGATTACAGATGGGACACTTGTTGTGTAACAAAAGATAGCCACATTGAACATTTGTAAATAAAACTTGAAGGTATATTGCATCCAGTGCTGTATCAAATATTTCTGTAAGCTATTTATCTTTCTCACAGTTAAAGCTTACTTTTGTATAATTAATTTTTAAATACCCTGTATTACAATCCGCTCAGGGCCTACTATAGACAGGGGGTCACAATGGTCAGTATTCATGGATATAACAGACACGATCGTTCGAAGCCAAAAAGCCTAGTAAAAATGGCCTTTAAAACGCATACTTTAAGAGCTACGAGCACATGTTCAACAAAAGATACGTGTTTCACTAGCGAGTATGACGAAATACATTGTTAAGGTATGCGTCAGGGCCCACGTTTAATAGACTCTTTTGCTTCCAATCATCGTTCTTGTCGTGTTCCTTAAATACTGACCTTTCCTCCTTGGACACCCAGTATAAACAAGCCGCTCTTCCGGAAGAGCTCCACAGTATTTCAGGCAGGACGACGTAAACGCACAGTACTTCGAGACGCGCGGTGGCTGAGATGGCGTCATCGTAACTTATTTCTTCCAGCACACAAGCTCTTAAAATTTCAGGTTATTAAGCAGACTGAGCCACAAACGTCCTGCACAAATTAACCCTATACGACACAATTGATTACATTATTAGGCAGTAAAGTACTGTGTTTGTAATCAGTGTTCTAATTCGAATTTCTGCTGCGTTACTGTTGAGTAACCGCCACTCTATCCCCTTTCCTTGTTGCGCTTAATGAAAATTTTGCCACCTACGGATCTTCATATTTGTAGTCAGATTGCGTTATTAATGTGTCATATTCAGTGGGATGTATTTCAGGGCGGGAACCAGTTTCATAATTGTATAGCACCACAGTGGTTCAGTTTCAGGAGCGGTAGGCATTCAATTTATGCCACAGCATCACTGTAAATATTAATATTGTTATATTGTTCCTCTAGCGACAAACTGCCTGTTAGCTTTCGTCTCGGCTTCTTCGGCCGACGTTTGTTTGCTGTTTTCTCTGATGGTTCGTCAGCACGAATGGCTGGAATTGTCAAAGCTTCATCTTCTACTGCTGGTGGCAGTCCACCGCCAGCAGTTAGAAGGTGAAGCTTTGACAACGCCAGCCACTCGTGCTGGCGAAACGTCAGAAAAACCAGCAAACAAACGTCGGCCGAAGAACCCGAGACAGAACCAAACAGGCAGTTTCTCAACAAGTGGCCACGAAACCCTTAACACTTTTGTTCCTATATTATTATTACTACTATTACCCTCCCTTAAGAAGAGCGCTAATACACAATTTTCATGGCATTTTTTTTCTGTCTCCTTCTTTTTTCTTCCCAGAAACCTCTCATATATATACTGTGTTCTTCTGTCCACTTCTGTTTTATTCTCTTTTGCGGTTTGCTAAAGTTACTGTCTTCTGATTTTTTTTCTCTGTATTTCCCTGTCTGTCGTGTCTTCTGTGGAGATGCTAAGTTTCTTCCATGGTTTCCTTTACCCAGTTGGTTTCCATCGCTTTAGTTGTCACTATGTTAAAAATCTTCTTGGACAGTCTATTTTCGTTCATCCTATGTATGTGTCCGAAGAACTTTGCCCTTCTTTTCTTGATGTTGTTTGGAATCGCCACGGTCTGTTCATACAGTTCTTTTGTCGGTTTCTCTTTACCCAGATACTCTCTTTCTGAACCGGGCCGTAGATCTTGTTCAGTAATTTCCTCTCTTGTTTTTCCGTCTCCTTGATTTTCGTTCTTCCTTCGATTACCGTTGTTTCTGAGGCAAACAAGGCCTTTGGTAAGGAGTTGTACTATAGAGTCTTTATTTGGCGTTGGTTCTATGTAAATAAGTTAGCTTTTTGTAATTTCGTGACGCTCTCTTCACTGGATGTCGAGTTCAGTCCTGTTTTCTGTGCAATTCTCCTAGGTATTTGAAACTTTCTACTTGTCTTGTCTTTCCACACTTCGTTACCTGCGGCTGCCTATCTTTGTAATTTTTTTTTTGTCCATGTACTGCGTTTTTTCATGTGATATTTGTAGTCCCGTTTTGGCTGAGATTTCTTGTAGTGTCTCTAGACCTTCTTTGGCTTCTTTTACGTTAATCTTTATGATAGCTACTTCATCAGAAAAGGCCAGACATTTTATGTTGATGGTTCTAGCCTTGTGTCCCCCCCCCCCCCCCCCCCCCGTTTTTACCTCATCGCCTCCTTTGCTCACTGTCCTGATTGTTTTCTCCAAATGACAATGGGACAATGGGTGACAGGCCATTTCCCTGCCTCATTCCTGTCTTGATTTCGAATGGCTCCGAGATTCCTCCCATAAACTTCACTCTGGATGTTGCATTTGTTTGTTCCTCCATCTTTTCTTTTAAATTAACCAGACCTATTTCTCAGAATTTTACACATATGTTATTCAACCGTGGGGTTAGGAAAACGACCCCCTCATCCAGGGCATGCAGGTCCAAGGGATGTCAACCGGGCGCAGTCTCATCCTCTGCCAACCGGCGTCATGCGGGTGCAGTTCGGAGGAGCCTGTGGTCAGCGCGGCACTCTCCCGGCAGTTCTGCCAACTTTGCAGACAGTGGACCCGCTACTTTCCGTTCAAGCAGCTCCTCAATTGGCGTCACGAAGCTGAGTGCACCCCGTACCAGTCCTCCCAACTAAGGAAAAATCCTTGACAGTACCGAGAATAGAACCCGAGTCTTCCACAATGCAGCCACACACACTCAGCTACGGAGGCGTACTAGGCTTCAAACGGCATTTCTTAAACATGTGTCTGCATTTTCTTATATTATGTGAACAGTTTATGTTTTAGACTGCACGTCAATTACGTACCTTTTACCTGCCTTAATGGCTTTTATATGCAGAAGAAAAAAAAAAAAGAAAAAGCTTTTTCTCGTCCAAATCTTGGACACCGATTGGAGGAGCGTGACAAATTTTTGTTCGGTGCAGTTAGACTGGTGGTTAGTGTATTATCAAAGGAAGAACTGCACTCTTTCTCTCTGTCTATCTGTCTCTCCTGTGAGTGCCAGAGAAAGAACTCATTGCTGCGCAGTGGCGTGGTGCCGGGAGGAAGCGGTTACGAAACGTGACGGCCTTCCGCTCTCCGAGGACGCTCCATCGCTTCCAGCACTGTAATGAGTCCATAAACTAAAGTGGCTGTAAAGCACCGGTCAGCTCATTGTTACGTAACACGCCTCAACCGTGTACGGCAACGCGATCCAAACTTGGCGTTCGCATTGATACTTCCTACAACTACACTACTACGGCACACAGTTTTAATTTGCCAGGAAGTTTCATATCAGCGCACACTCCGCTGCAGAGTGAAAATCTCGGTCTGGAGACAAAAATTACTGTTAGATGAGAAACTTTGTTTCCTTGACGAGGATCGGTAGAAACCAAACTTCATCGTAAAATGAAGAACAAACCGCCTTCAGTCACAAGCTGCGTTTATTTACTGCACTATCCATTTCGAGCCCTGGAGGCTCATCTTCAGGTGCTTTTTTGTGATTTACATCAGGTCTTTTAGTTGTTTGCCTACTGATATTACATTTTTGTGTTACAACATGGTATATTGTAGATATAAGTTTAACAGCGTTAATAATATGAAAATAACTTTCAGTTTAACATTGTATGATGTCTGCTTCTGTTGTGCAGTACTGCAAAATTAAAGATCTATATTCTGTATACCAACTGCACAACAGAAGCAGACATCATACAATATTAAACTGTAAGTTATTTTCATGTTACTAACGCTGTTAAACTTATATCTACAATATACCATGTTGTAACACAAAAATGTAATATCAATAGGCAAACAACTAAAAGACCTGATGTAAATCACAAAAAAGCACCTGAAGATGAGCCTCCAGGGCTCGAAATGGAATAGTGCAGTAAATAAACGCAACCTGTGAGTGAATGCGGTTTGTTCTTCATTTTACGAAAGTAAAACAGTCGCGGACGAAACACTGAAAAACAATGTATAAAATTAAACTTCATCGTATCTGAATCTTGTGTTAACTCTTACATATCGTGGAATGGTGTGATCAAGCGGCTGAGAAATGACAATCTATCGGCCTCGAATTGTGAATCCAGTGGTAACATGCTAACACACTCACCTCGAAATCAAGAGGACGGCGCCTCAAATTTCCTTCCTACCAGCCAAAATAGGTCCTTCGTAGCTGTCCTAAACTGTTTCACGCAAATGTTGTGTACCGATTTATTTCTCCATTCCGAGCGTGAGCTCCAACTATATTGTACCTTTACGCACAACCGCTTTCTTGCATCACACTCAATTTGAGTTTGAAGATCGGGTCACTCTTACCTAAATCAAAAAAGAAATCGTGTTGGTTTATTTTTTGCGAAACAAAGAAAATAATTACATCCAATGAAACTATATAGTTTCAGGGACGTTCCCAAGTCTCATACACCTATCATGTATATATGCAGACTGAAGCGACGAATGAGAATTTGTACCAAGGGTGGGATTCGAACGCAGGTCTCCTGGTCACTGGGCAGATGCACTAACCACTACGCCATCCAGGCATAGCGGCTTTACACAACTGCATGGACTACCCTAAGACGCCAGCCGGACGCTTTGGCCGAGCGGTTCTAGGCGCTTCAGCCCGGCACCGTGCTGATGCTACGGTCGCGGGTTCGAATCCTGCCTCGGGCATCGATGTGTGTGATGTCGTTAGGTTAGTTAGGTTTAAGTAGTTCTAAATCTAGTGGACTGACAACCTCAGATGTTAAATCCCATACTGCTTAGAGCCCTTTGAGCCATTTTGAACCTAATATGCCTCCCTTCTCGGTTCAAATTCCCATACACGCCTCAGCCCATATGGTATCCCCCATAAAACCGAACAGCATTGCAGAGGCTGTCTAACGGTACTGGAACAGCACCACAGCATCGAACGAAACGAGGGATCCTACCTGAAACCCAGGAGGGAGACTTGCTAGGGAATTCCATGCAGTAGTGCAAAGCCACTATGCTAGGGTGGCGTGGTGGTTACTGCATCTGCCCAGTGACCAGGAGACCTGCGTTCGAATCCCTCCCTTGGTACAAATTCTCATTCGTCGCTTCAGTCTGCGTATGTACATGATAGGTGTGTGACACATGAAAAGGTCTCTGTAAACCATACATATTCATTTTACTAAAGCACCTATGTCTGCATATATAAGTGATTATATAATATCAAAGCTGCAGAAGGTTGCAACTGTTGCTTAACTGTACTGCAAATATTGGAATAATAACAAACATATGTGGCAGAACCTCCAGGAAACCATTTTTGTCTCTCCCTCCACTAAGATTTGTTTAGTTTCAGTAAATATTACATATTTAATGTAACAGCAAATTATACTATTTAATGCGTGAAGATTTCCATATACCGCTGGAAATTCATGAAAGGGAGTGCGCTTGTCTCCTGGACGCGCGGTTTCTTCCGCAGAAGACGGAGGAACTGGCGGAACTTTCCGCGTCTTCCTTTCCTCTTAATTATGCCCCCCTACTTGGCGCACCGCCTCGCGTCTCGAGCAAATGTTGACAAAAGGCGTGTCCAAGATGTAAGCTGTAAAACAGGAGGGAGTAGAAAGAAGCAAGGACGCTTGTTCTAGGACTCGGAAGCAACGTTAGAGAAAGTTTTCCTTCGCTACAATTTCTCAGATAATGACATGCGCGTTATTTAGCGAATACGGTTGCTGAAAATCAAACTACAGAACTGCAAACGCCATAATGAGCTGTCACTAAGGAAGAAGATATTTGCGTTCATATTATACTTCTACGAATACGCTAACACTGGTAGCGCTAGTCTAAGAACAGTTATAATGGTATAATAAGTATTTGGAGGAAGAGAGGGTAGAATCCTAATTTGATGTTCTCAGAAATTTTGTACTGGGTAAGCTATTTTTCTTTTGTACTCTTTTTTTACGCCCACTCCCCATAAACCATGGACCTTGCCGTCGATGGGGTGGCTTGAGTGCCTCAGCGATACAGCCTGCAGTACTGTAGGTACAACCACAACGGAGGTGTATCGGTTGAGAGGACAGACAAACATGTCGTTCCTGAAGAGAGGAGCAGCCTTTTTAGTAGTTGTGGTATGGCGAACGGCTGAAAGCAAGGGGAAATTACAGCCGTAATTTTTCCCGGGAACATACAGTTCTAGTGTATGGTTAAATAAATGATAATGGCGTCCGCTTGGGTAAAATATTCTGATGGTAAAATAGTCCCCCATTCGAATCTCCGAGTGAGGGCTACTCAGGAGGATGTCGTCATGAGGAGAGCGAACCTGGCATTAAAGGATCGGAGCGTGGAATGTTACGTACCTTAAGTGGGCAGGTAGTTTAGAAAATTTAAAAAGGCCAATGGACAGGCTGAATCAGATATAATGGGATCTAGTGAACTTCAGTGGCAGGAGGAACAGGGCTTCTGGTCAGGTGAATACAGGGTTATAAATACCAAGTCAAATAGGGGTAATGCAGGAGTAGATATAATAATGAGTAAGGAAATAGGTATGCAGGTAGGCTACTATGAACAACATAGTGAACGCGTTATTGTGGACAAGATAGTCACGAAGTCCACGCCTACCACAGTAATACAAGTTTACACAGCAACTGGCTCCGCAGATGATAAAGAGATTGAAGAAATGTATGATGAGATAGAAGAAATTATTCAGATAGTTAAAGGAGATGAAAATTAAATTGTGGTGGGGGACTGGAATTTGATAGTAGGAAAAGGAGAGAAGGACAAATAGTAGGTGAATATCGACTGCGGGAAAAGAATGAAAGAGGAAGACACCTCGTAGAATTTTGCATAGAGCATAATGTAACCATCGCTAGCTCTTGATTGAAGAATCATAAAAGAAAGTCGTATGCATGGAAGAGATCTGGAGACACCGGGAGGTTTCAGATTGATTATGTAATAGTTAGACAGGGATTTCTGAACCAGATATTAAATTGTAAGGCATTTCCAGCGGCGCATGTGGACTCTGACCACATGTCATTGGGTATGAACTGTAGATTAAAACTAAGGAAATTAGAAAAAGGTAAGAAATTATGGAGATGGGACCTGGATAAGTTGAAAGTACCAGAGGTTGTTGAGAGCTTCAGAGGGAGCGTTATACAACGGCTGACTAGAACAGGGGAAATGAATACAGTAGAAGACAAACGTGTAGCTTTAAGAGATGAAATAGTAAAGGTAGCACAGCATCAAATAGGTAAAAAGACAAGACCTAGTAGGAATACTTGGATAACACAAGAGCTATTGAATTTAACTGAAGAAAGGAGAAAATTAAAAAATGCAGCAAATGAAGCAGGCGAAAGGGAATATAAACATTTAAAAAATGAGACAGATGAGAAGTGCAAAATTGCTGAGCAGGAATGGCTAAAGGACAAATGTAAGGATTTAGATGCTTATTTCACTAGAGAAAAGATATATACCGCCTAAAGGAAAATTAAAGTGGACTTTAGGGAAAAGAGAAGCAGCTGCATAAACATCAAGAGCTCAGATGATAAACCAGTCCTAAGCATAGAAGTGAAAGCTGAAAGGTGGAAGGAGTATGTAGAGGGTCTACAGAAGGGAGATGAACTTGAAAGCAATATTATAGAATTGGAAGTGGACGTAGATGAAGATGAGATGGGGGATATGGTACTGCGAGAAGAATTTGACAAAGCTCTGAATAATCTAAGTCGAAACAAGGACCCGGGAGTAGACGATATTCCGGCAGAACTACTGGCAGCCTTGGGAGAGCCAGTCCTGACAAAACTCTACCATCCGGTGAGCAAGATCTATGAGACGGGCGAAATATAATCATTCCAATCCCAAGGAAATCAGCTGATGACAGGTGCGAAAATTACCTAACAATCAGTTTAATAACTCATGCTTGGAAAATACTAACACGAATTCTTTCCAAAAGAATGGAAAAACCCTCAAGCAAGAACAGTTTGGATTCCGGAGAAAATCAGGAACACACTAAGCAATACAGACCACACGACTTATCTTAGAAGATAGGTTAAGAAAAGGCAAACCTACAGTTATAGCATTTGCGGACTCCTTCAATTTTCCGTCGGCCGATGTGGCCGAGCGGTTCTAGGCGCTTCAGTCCGCACCCACGCTGCTGCTTCGGTCGCAGGTTCGAATCCTGCCTCGAGCGTGGATGTTTGTGCTGTCTTTAGGTTAGTTAGGTTTAAGTAGTTCTAAGTTCTAGGGGACTGATGACCTCAGATGTTGAGTCCCATAGTACTCAGAGCCATTTGAACCTTTTTTTTTTCAATTTTCCAAAGTTTTTTAGGAAGCGATTATGCTGTGGCTCAAAGAAACTGCAGAAAAACAGCAAGTTGTTGACAGGTCCTTCTTCTTTTTTCCGACGTTCGTCCAAGGGATTACTCTCGAAGTCTGAGCGATGTAAGTAGGAATAAGTTGAGCCACGGTTGGTATGCCTTCGTTCCAGGGTATTTATCGGCTTCCTACTGTCCTGAAATTCTTAGAACCAGGGACGCTTCTAATTACTGGTTGTATCGCTGTGTAATGTTGTCATTTATGGCAGATGGGAAGGTGCGAATCCTCAGGCCTTCTTTCTCGCCCAGTTGTCGCATCGATAACTTGAAATCGGTGGGTGGTAGGCTGTTGATCACTACGGGCGAGAAAAACTTTCCTCCTACGCCAGCTGGTCGCTCTTGTCATAGACCAACTCTACATGACCTGCGGCTCATGTAAAGGAGAGTCTCATACCTCTTCCTTTACTTAGAAATGATACTCGTATGATTTCCAGTATTTGAATATTCATTTTTTAATTTTTATTTCACGCTTCTAGTTCCGTACGACCAAACTGAGGAGCAAATCTCCTAGGTCATCGAACGCGTCAGTACATGAAATTACAACATAAAAGTAATAATAGATAGAATAAATTGTTTATGAACCCAAAAAAGACAAGCCGTAATTTTATGTAAACGCAATCAACAATATAATACACGAATCAGCTTAATTTTTCAAGGAATTTCTCGACATAATTGGAGCCGGCCGGAGTGCCCGAGCGGTTCTAGGCCCTACAGTCTGGAACCGCGAGACCGCTAAGTTCGCAGGTTCGAATCCTGCCTCGGGCATGGATGTGCGTGATGTCCTTAGGTTAGTTAGGTTTAAGTAGTTCTAAGTTCTAGGGGACTGATGACCTCCGAAGTTAAGTGCCATAGTGCTCAGAGCCATTTGAACCATTTGACAGAATTGGAGTGAGCCATGAGGAAACTTCCCAGTTTCAATTTGAAAGCGCGCGGATTACTGCTAAGATCTTTGAATTCTTGTGGTAGCTTATTGAAAATGGATGCAGCAGTATACTGCACACCTTTGTACAAAATATATAAGGAAGTGCGACCCAAATGAGTGAAAGTTTTTAATTCTTGAGGATAAGTTGATATTGTTAACAAGAAACGACAGTAAAGAATATATACAGGATGGTCCATTGATAGTGACCGGGCCAAATATCTCACGAAATAAGCATCAAACAAAAAAACTACAAAGAACGAAACTCGTCTAGCTCGAAGGGGGAAAATAGATGGCGCTATAGTTGGCCCGCTAGATGGCTCTGCCATAGGTCAAACGTATATCAACTGCGTTTCTTTAAATAGGAACCCCCATTTTTATTACATATTCGTGTAGAACGTAAAGAAATGTGAATGTTTTAGTTGGACCACTTTTTTCGCTTTGTGATAGATGGCGCTGTAATAGTCACAAACGTATAAGTACGTGGTATCACATAACATTCCGCCAGTGCGGACGGTATTTGCTTCGTGATACATTACCCGTGTTAAAATGGACCGTTTATCAATTGCGGAAAAGGTTGATATCGTGTTGATGTATGGCTATTGTGATCAAAATGCCCAACGGGCGTGTGCTATGTATGCTGCTCGGTATCCTGGGCGACATCATCCAAGTGTCTGGACCGTTCGCCGGATAGTTACGTTATTTAAGGAAACAGGAAGTGTTCAGCGACATGTGAAACGTCAACCACGACCTGCAACAAATGATGATGCCCAAGTAGGTGTTTTAGCTGCTGTCGCGGCTAATCCGCACATCATTAGCAGACAAATTGCGCGAGAATCGGGAATCTCAAAAACGTCGGTGTTGAGATTGCTACATCGACATCGATTGCACCCGTACCATATTTCTATGCACCAGGAATTGCATGGCGACGACTTTGAACGTCGTGTACAGTTCTGCCACTGGACACAAGAGAAATTACGGACGATGGCAGATTTTTTACGCGCGTTCTATTTAGCAAAGCGTCATTCACCGAAAGCGGTAACGTAAACCGGCATAATATGCACTACTGGGCAACGGAAAATACACGATGGCTGCGACAAGTGGAACGTCAGCGACCTTGGCGGGTTAATGTATGGTGCGGCATTTTGGGAGGAAGGATCATTGGCCCCCATTTTATCGATGACAATCTAAATGGTGCAATGTATACTGATTTCCTACATAATGTTCTACCGATGTTACTACAACATGTTTCACTGCATGACAGAATGGCGATGTACTTCCACCATGATGGATGTCCGGCAATAGCTCGCGTGCGGTTGAAGCGGCATTGAATATCATATTTCATGACAGGTGAATTAGACGTCGAAGCACCATACCACGGCCCGCACGTTCACCGGATCTGACGTCCCCGGATTTCTTTCTGTGGAGAAAGGTGAAGGATATTTGCTACCGTGATCCACCGACAAAGCCTGACAACATGCGTCAGCGCATTGTCAATGCATCTGCGAACATTACGGAAGGCGAACTACTCGCTGTTGAGAGGTATGTCGTTACACGTATTGCCAAATGCATTGAGGTTGACGGACATCATTTTGAGCATGTATTGCATTAATGTCGTATTTACAGGTAATCGGGCTGTAAAAGCATGCGTTCTCAGAAATGATAAGTTCACAAAAGTACATGTATCACATTGGAACAACCGAAATAAAATATTCAAATGTACCTACGTTCTGTATTTTAATTTAAAAAACCTACCTGTTACCAACTGTTCGTCTAAAATTGTGAGCCATATGTTTTGTGACTATAACAGCGCCATCTATCACAAAGCGAAAAAAGTGGTCCAACTAAAACAACATTCATATTTCTTTACGTACTACACGAATATGTAATAAAAATGGGGGTTCATATATATATATATATATATATATATATATATATATATATATATATATATATATATATAGGGTGAAAAGTATTTAAACCGACAAACTCTGGGAGGTTGTAGGGCACATGAAAACAAATATTTTTCCCTAATGTCATTTTTTCCTATGAGAATTATTTAAACCGGTGGAGGCCGTATTACGGACTACGTAGCGCACCACAACGGACGAGCTGCACAGCGGATTTATCAACAACAGTATCATAATCTCCGTATTCCGCATCATACGACCTTTGCTGCTGTGTACCAACGTCTGCGTGAGACCGGATCATGTAGCAGATTACCTGGACAGGGGCGCCGTCGCATGGTAAGAACGCTGCAATTTGAGGAAGCTGTCTTGTAGCATGTGGAGCGGGATACTTCAATCAGCACTCGTGCAATTGCACGTCACATGGGGACGAATCAGAATGTAAGAACAGTCCTTCGAGAGCAGTTGTTACGTCAATTTTACTTACAGCGCGTCCACAACCTGGAACCAGTTGATTATCCACCCAGAGCACAGTTTTCGCAGTGGTACCTGGAACAGTGTGAAATGCATCCTACATTTCCATCCTCTGTGTTGTTTACCGATGAAGCAACGTTCCGGCGTGATGGAGTCTTCAACATGCACAATTCGCATGTTTGGAGTGAGGGTAAGCCACATGCGACAGTTACTAGCGCTCATCAAGTGCTGTTCTTCGTTAATGTGTGGGTCGGTTTTGTTGGGCACTGTTTAACTGGGCCGTATCTGCTACCTAGGGCATTAAATGGCAGGCACTATTACAATTTTCTCGGCAGAGCATTGCCAGATTTGCTGGAAGACGTCTCGCTCCCTACAAGACAACGCATGTGGTTCCAATATGACGCCGACACATTTCAGTCGTCGTGTGTGTCGATTTCTGGACCGACGGTTCCCAAAAAGGTGGATTGACAGAGATGGTCCTGTACCATGGCCTGCTCGATCCCCATATATGTCCCCTCTGGATTTTTTGTGTGGGGATACATGCGCATCCTTGTTTAGGCAATTTCTGTTGCATCAGAAGAGGATCTGGTTGCCCGGATAGTAGCAGCAGCAGGAACAATTCAGGATACTCCTGGGGTTTTAGCCGTCTCAGACAGAACATGATCCGACGGTGTAACCTTTGTTTACATGTCAATGGAGGCATTTCTGAAAATCAACTGTAATAGAAATTGGGTTGTGTTAATGTGTTGTCTATTGGTCACAAAAAAATGGAAAATTGTTTGTTGGTTTAAATAATTTGCCGCCAGTATATATATATATATATATATATATATATATATATATATATATATATATATATATACTTCAGATACCGTTCGAATAGTAAAAATGGCAGCATTAAGTCTTTGAACAATATCCTGAACGTGAGATTTCCAAGGCAGTTAACTATCTATCTGAACACCTAGAAATTTGAACTGTTCAGTTTCACTATTCATGCGCCCATTTACTATTCTGCTTCGAATTTTCAAGATACTACGATAATCCTGGACGTATCCTCACACGGTAAGAGGTGGAAATACGGAATGCACCTAGGAACACTGTTGGACAACATCTTTTTGGTGTTTCGGCTGTTATTGTGTAAGCATAATGTTGCAGGGGCGTACTTACCTCCAAATCTTTGAACACGTTACGCTCACCGGTCAATATTATTGTGACACTGCACTCCTTCGATATGTGAATCTATTCCGGGATGCATTCGGTCCTGACATCGTTTTTGTGAATGAAACTGTGTGACCGCATCGAACAGCGCAGGTGGAGGAACTCTTGGAACATGCTGACATTCGGCGAATGGCCTAGCCTACCCGTTCCGCTGATTTAAATCCCATCGAGCACTGGTGGGACACGTTAGGGAGACGTATCGCAGCGCGTCGCCGGCCGCTGTGGCCGACCGGTTCTAGGCGCTTCAGTCCGGAACCGCGCTGCTGCTATGGTCGCAGGTTCGAATCCTGCCTCGGGCCTGGATGTGTGTGATGTCCTTAGGTTAGTTAGGTTTAAGTAGTTCTAAGTTCTAGGGGACTGATGTTAAGCCCCATAGTGCTCAGAGCCATTTGAACCATTTTTTGCAGCGCGTCCATGTACACCAACGAGTATCCATCAGTTGTGTACCGCGCTGGTGAAGGAATGGAACGACATACCACAAAAACTCCTTACCCACCTTGTAGTCAGCATGGAAACACGTTGCAGAGGGTACACTGCCGGCCGTGGTGATCACACACCCTATTAAGAGCCACGTCCCGCCATTGTTAATGTCCAGCGGACTATCATAAACCGCGGCGACTTCAGTGCAGTGTCTCTGAATAAGACATTTCTGTTAGTCTCAATGCGTTTTTCTTTCAATTACCTTTTGTAGTACACTGTAGCAGTTCTTTCTGTGTAAGGGCCAAGTTTATCGTGCCATGTTACTTGGCAGTGATACATCGTGCGAAAGTTACTTTCGTCCTTAAGATTTGGACACCAATGTATTTAATCAAGTTCCGCACGTCCTTGAGTTTTAAATACCAATGTATTTAATCGAGTTCTACATGTTTATGTCACTGATGTCACTGATGTTCTCTTCGACGTCTCCTTTCTAGATCACAGAAGAAGGTGTTTGCGTAGATTTTTACAAAAAATAGCGATGTCTTAATAACCGCCACAGAAAAATTATATAATTCCATTAAAAAGTCAGTGGCTCAGTTTGGCACCCTCAGACGTTCAAAATTACTCGCGTACGTCAGAACATTCGCTGCATTATTTGCCATAGTTTTGCGAAAACAGCACTTCGATATATTCAGTCGTCCTGGATATATCTGTTGTGCCCTGTCTTAGCTCCCTACCCCCTACACCAGGGAACTGTACGGTAAAATATTCCAGTTCTCTCTGAACAGAAGTTCTCTAACGGCAGCGCTTTACAGTTTGCATACCCTCTTTCTTGTAGCAATTTTGAGTGATATTTGTAAAGAATTTCTGTTACGCTTGCCCACTAAGCGATCAAATGTACGAGTACTAATAACTGAAGCTTCCCACATCGGCTTGTGCGACATGACGTTACTGTTTACATTAAGTTAAACGTTCTAACAATACGTATTTACTTACGACAGTTGCAATATGTTCTACTCCTTTCCTCTATCCTAATCCTTTTGGAATGAACATTTCTTTATCAAGAAGTACATACAGTTTTGTGTGCAACATTGGCTCTGTTTCAAATAATGCAGTTCATGACCTAAGTTAATGGCTTGTAGAAAATAAACTAACGCTAAATCACAGTAAGACTCAGTTTTTATAGTTTCTAAAACACAATTCATCAAAATTTTACATTTTAATTTCACAGAATGGGCATATGATTAGTGAAACTGGACAGTTAAAATTTCTAGATGTTCAGATACATAGTACGAGGTGCGGCTAGAAAAAAACCGGACTGATGCTGGAAAAAACATTTATTTACAATTATTTACAATTTCATGTTATCTCCTTCAATGTACTCTCCTCCTCGGTCTCTACACCGCTCCATACGAATTTTCCACTGTTCATAGCAATGCTGCAGATCATTTTCGGTAAGTCCATACATTACTTCCGTCGCTTTTTCTTTTACTGCTTCAACAGTCTCAAATCTAGTTCCTTTCAAAGCTGACTTGACTTTAGGGAAAAGAAAAAAGTCACAGGGGGCCAAATCAGGTGAGTAGGGTGGATGATCTAAGATGGGAATGTTGTGTTTTGCCAAAAACGTCTTCACTGACAACGCACTGTGAGCTGGGGCATTGTCTTGGTGAAGGATCCATGACTTTTTTCTCCACAAATCGTTCCGTTTCCTCCGTACTCGCTCACGTAGGGTAGCCAGGACGCTAATGTAGTAATGCTGATTCACTGTTTGTCCCTCTGGTACCCAATCAATGTGCACAATCCCTTTGATGTCAAAAAAAAACAATCATCATTGCCTTGAATTTCGATTTTGACATTCGTGCTTTTTTTTGTCGTGGAGAACCAGGAGTTTTCCAATGCATCGATTGGCGTTTAGTTTCGGGATCGTAAGTAAAAAACCACGATTCATCGCAAGTAATAACATTTTGTAAGAAGGTGGGATCACTTTCAATGTTTTCCAGGATGTCAGAACAAATAATTCTTCGGCGTTCCTTCTGTTCAATTGTGAGACACTTTGGAACCATTTTTGAACACACTTTGTTCATGTTGAAACTTTCATGAAGAATCTGCCTAACACTTTCCTTGTCAACTCCTGTTAACTCAGACACTGCTCTGATTGTTAAACGGCGATCTTGTCGAACAAGTTTACCGATTTTTTCAATGTTTGCATCAGTTTTTGCTGACAATGGTCTGCCAGTGCGAGTGTCATCACTGGTGTCTTCGCGGCCATCTTTAAATCGTTTAAACCACTCAAACACTTGTGTTCGCGATAAACAATCATCGCCGTACACTTGTTGTAACATTACAAACGTTTCACTTGCAGATTTTCCTAGTTTGAAACAAAATTTGATGTTAACACGCTGTTCTTTCTGTACACTCAACATTTTCCGACGTACAGACAAAACGTCAACTACTTAAAACAGACGCCACGGGCAGACTGAGTGCAGGAGGCAGATGAAACTCGAGCAGTAGGCGGAGCGAGAGTCTCGTGACAGGCCACGCGACTTTCAGCCTTATTGCATTCGTTTTATTGTTTCACCAGTACTAGTCCGGTTTTTTTCTAGCCACACCTCGTAAACTGTCGTGGAAAGCCCACGTTCAGGAAGTTGTTTAAAGACTTTATGCTGCCATTTTTACTGTTCTAAAAAATGGTTCAAATGGCTCTGAGCACTATGGGACTCAACTGCTGTGGTTATCAGTCCCCTAGAACTTAGAACTACTTAAACCTAACTAACCTAAGGACATCACACACATCCATGCCCGAGGCAGGATTCGAACCTGCGACCGTAGCAGTCGCACGGTTCCGGACTGCGCGCCTAGAACCGCGAGACCACCGCGGCCGGCTTTTACTGTTCTAAAGGTATGTGAAGTAAATGATCGTTCAACACGAAAATTGTTCTACTTTGCTTATTTTCATTATCTTATGTCGTATGGTATTGTATTTTGGGGTAACTTTCCCATTCTAAAAGGATATTTTTGGCTCAGAAACTGGCGGTTCGGACAATATGTGGTGTAAGTTCACGAACCTCTTGTTGACCCCTGTTCACGAGTCTGGGTATTTGACGTTGGCGTCTCAATATATATATTCCTTACTGTCATTTCTTGTTAACAATATTAGCTTATTCCCAAGACTAAGCAACTTTCACTCACTTAATGCTCGGCAGAAATCAAACCTGCATTTGGTTCGGACTTCCTTAACTCTTGTGCAGGAAGGTGTGCAGTATATTGTTGCATCAATTTCCAATAAGCTACCACTCGAATTCAAAAATCGCTTTTAAATCGAAACTGAAGAGTTTCCTCGTGACTCATTCCTTCCATTCTGTCGAGGAGCTCCTTGAAAAATTAAGCTGATTCTTGTTGTATTGTTGATTGCGTTTACTTAAACTTATGGACTGACTTTTTTTCGGGTTCACAATGGTACTTTTATGTTGTAATTTCATGTACGGACACGTTCTATGACCATGGAAATTTGCTCCTCAATTTGGTCCTACGGAAAACAAGGTGTAAATAAATAAATTTTGCACTAAAACTTACTATTTGAGGAGAATTTTAACGCAAGACACTTAACTATCATAGGCAAAAGGGCATCTTGGATGCCGAGAATCATACCTGTATTTTACTAAGACAGCTTATTAATCACGAATAAAACACACCCTTTTCGTATTACCTTATAACAAATACCATTTCATTTGTTTTAAAGTATACAACATTGTCATAGATTATAACAGTGACCGCTGCGGTATTCTGTTACATATGCTAGCTCTCGCCTTACCGTTATGCACGGCTCACAGCCAGACACAAACAATCTTCCATATGTCGTCGACCACGTGTCTGCAGCCTGTACTCGTAATTCCCGTACAGGCGAGACATTTTACTTGAAAATCGCTTTGCTCGGCGTCGGCGGATAAATAAGATATTGCAGTGCCTGCGTTGTTCAGAAATATTCGTATTTATCCGCCGACACCTTGCAAGAGACTTTCATGTAAAATGTCTCGCCTGTACGGGAATATGCAATACCTAATGGATGCACGAGTACAGGTTGCAGACACGTGGTTGACGACATATGGAAGTTGGGTTTGACCGTGAGTCGCGCTCGCATAGCCAAATGGTATGTGATATGCCGGCTCGTTAGGTCAGCGTGTTTAGTCAGAGGTTTAGCTGCTTTCTGTAAATAAAAAAAAAATAAAAAAAATGGGTGAACGGATCATCAATGAACCTGAATAGGTGTCATGGGACGTCCGCCCCGAACAAATGCAACGAAATATAACGAACAAAATTTTACAAAGAAAAGTAAATGGTAAGGCGACAGCTCGCGATAATCCGGGTTCGAGTCACGGTCCGGTACAAATTTTCATTGTCGTCATTCCATTATACAGCTCATGGTTGTCCATTTGCACTTGCGAATACATCTCAAATAAAGTTAGTAAATCTTCACATCTCTGTTTTTATAAAGCGAACTAATATTTTATATGTTATAGTTTTGCTCAATCTCCTCCCAGAGCAAACCAAAAAACCCGTCGTTGCGCCGGCCAGTGTATTTCTGTACGGCGCAACACATCTCGTGTGTTTAAATGGTACAAATTTGGACGTCTGGCAGTTGTAGAACAAGGTGTTATGTTACAGGCATTGTGATTAATAACCCTTACATCAACTCACGTATCTACGAAAGGAAAGGGCAAGTTAGCCGTAGAAATCGACAACTGTGGTAGAGACAGAAACTCAGGGAAAAGGAGGGAAATTTAGTGTTTAACATCAACTCGACGAAGTCACTAGAGACGGAGCACAAGCTCGAACTGAGGTAAGAGAGGGAAGTTGATCGGCCATGTCCTTTAGCAAGAACAGTCCAAAGCGATTTACAGAAGTAATGGAAAATCTACAAGGGGAGATCAAAAAGTTTCCTTTCGAAGGCCGTACACTCCAGAATCGGTACGCCAATCACACAAATTCGCCGTGAGCGAATGGTTCTAAGCACTATGGGACTTAACAGCTGAGGTCATCAGTCCCCTAAACTTAGAACTACTTAAACCTAACTAACCTAATGACATGACACACACCCATGCCCGAGGTAGGATTCGAACCTGCGATCGTAGTAGCCGCGTGGTTCCGGACTGACGAGCCTAGAACCGCTCGGCTACCGCGGCCGGCGAGCGTTGAGACAATCATCCCACCGACGCACCAGGTTGAAAACATCAGTTTGTAAAACACCGCGTCTTGCTGAATGAAGAAGTCCGCACAGCCTCCTCCGATAGGGTCGTCGATCCTTCAAGGCCTTCTTTAAGGGGCCGAAGGCGCGATAATCAGGTGAGAAGAGATGAGGACTATAGGCGGATGCTCGAGTGTTTCCAAATTGAGTTGGCGTAACTTCTGCTTTACCACGTTTGCGGTGTGGGAACGTGCTTTATCATGAAGTAGCAACACCCGCTGTCACTGTTTTCATCCCACTACGGTGGTTTTCGACAAATATGCTGCCCCATACATGCTCTTCATTCTCTGATGGATGTCTACCAGCGTTTGCCTTCGGGAGCCAAGAAAAGAATAACACCACATAGGTACTGTTCGGACGACATTTGGTAATAACGTCGTCATAATTCACGTTTCCGCATTTACTGCTCGCACGTCGGAAAGAGACGATTGCCACACTAATCCCTGGTCTACATGTCGGTGCTTATATACTCACATCGGGGTCGCGCCACGTTGTATATACGCTGTAGCAACGTCCTCAGACGGAACCTTTCTGATCGCCCCTCATAAATCTGCATGGCCGGACGTTCATTTGAACCGTCGTCCCCCGCAACACGACGTAGCTGGAGAGTGCACATCCCAGCGACAGAGAAAGCTCGGCGGTGCGAGCAGTGAACATGGGAAGCGGAGTAGGGAGCAGAAGTGGCAGCTAATAGGGAGATGTCAGAGGCGGCGAAGGCGCACAACCAAGATCCGTGGTGTGGCCTTCGGCGGCGAACGAGTGTGTGAACGACGTGCAGTTAACACGCGAACAGGCGCTAACAGCACCGGTTATGAACTCGCTTTGTGCATCGCACTGGAAGTGACTCACGAGTACTGCTATACCAAATAATGCGTATTCGTTATAAAAGCGCCAGTTATAATACTAGGACACTTTTGTTGACTGTATGTTCTTAGTGAAACATTGTATATTGTATAAGCTAAAGGAAACACCTTTTTAGCCTTGTTTCACAAACATTATTATTATTGTCGACCTGTGTTTCGGATTATAAGCCCATTATCTAACTGATCGCAAAGATGGTAACTAAGTAATGATAAATACGTCGACTCTTTGATGTATCGATTCTTGAAGTATAAAATGTTGTGTCTAGACCATACAGCCTAGACACAATGCTGTAGCCGATAGGGCACGCAATGCTAACGCAGACGGGCGTGAAGTCTGGAACATGAGACTTATAAATGAATAAGAAGAAAAGTACTTAGATGCTTGTTACTTAACTTTTAATTAGTCCTTGGAATACATCTCTCTTGAATATTAGTAAGATATAGGCACTGATACAAATGGCGCCTTGCTAGGTGGTCGCCAGTTAACTTAGCAGAGGGCTATTCTACTGTCTATCTCTCGGCAAATGAGAGCAAGGCTTAGCACGTCCAATCGCTAGCTATGTTGTCCGTACAACTGGGGGCGAGGTCTCCTCAGTCTCTCGAGACCTGCCTTGTGGTGGCGCTAGGTTTGCGATCCCACAGTGGCGACACGCGGGTCCGACATGTACTACAGGACCGCGGCCGATTTAAGTTACCACCTAGCAAGTGTGGTGTCTAGCGGTGACACCACATAAAATTTATCTTTATTGACAGATTTAACACAGTTACATTTGTGTTTCACAAAATTCATTAGGACAGCATTTACAATAACTACGAATAAACATACATTAAAGTAGAGCTATGTACACAGTCCCAGGACGACTATGACCCGGAATTAAATAAAATATAAATAATACCCACAAATATTGTATTTGAATCCAACATATTGACAAAATTCTCAACAAAAATTTGAAGAAACAGGCCACCAGACCCCTACTGGACCCCAGTGAACTTCGCAGACAGGTCTAAAATGAAATGGTCTGATTTACCGTTTACAGGTAAAATTTTGAAAAGGACAAGTGACATTTTGAAGGAAAAGGGCTTTTTTATTTGTCCCACGGATATTAGGTAGATGTTTCTTCAGTTCAATAGTTAAAAAACCAGCTGTCGTTAAAAGTGAGGTTCGTAAGGCCATCTACCTAGAGAACCAGTCCTGGTGTACTGTACAGACTGTGACTTGAATCTATACTAGGCTCAGTGGATACAATTGCATCAGGGTATTAAAGAAGCCAGAGTCTTCCTTTGTCGAACACTGCTTAAACAAAAACCACAAATACATAATAGAGGGAAAGGTGGCAAAGCTCACTCAAAAATACTAGAAAATAACAAACAGATGTGTGTATCCCCACATTTACCATTGAATGAACAAACTCAATATAATTATTCACCACTTTTAGATAATATTACAGGCTCTACATACATGTAGGAGAAGAACCTCCGTGCCTCTATTCATAAATAGATAATGACACAAATTGCAATTCCTATGCGCATAGTTCTATCCCAATGTGTGTTTATTCATAGTCATCGTAAATGCTGTTCAAGTTAATTTTGTGAAATTCAAATGTAACTGTGTTAAAATTGTCAACAGAAATAACTTTTACAGTTTAAGTCAAGAATCGGTACATCAAGTAGTTGGCGGGTTTGTCATTGCTTGTTTCCGATCTTTGGAATCAGTTGTGTACTGGAAAATGGGCTCATAATCCAAAAACTAGGCCGTACAGTACTAATAAAGACTGTGAACCAAGGCTAAAAAAGTATGTCTTTTTGTTAATATACTTGGATACTTATTGCAATTTAGCTTCATTTGCACAACCGTTAATACAACAGCTTCTCTGCGTAGCATGGATTCAACAAGTCCTTGGTACATTTCTGGAGGTATGTGACACTTGATGTGCACACGCAGGTCACGCAATTTCCGCAAATTACGATTCGGAGATTTGTTGGCGCGGAATTGGCACGATAGCGTCCAAGATGTGTTCCATCGGATTCAGATCAGGCGAATGTTTTGGCCAAGACATCAAAGTGAGTTTGCTGTAACGCTCCTGAAAGCACTATAGCTCGATTCTGTAATCCTGATGGAAGATGACATCGCCATGAGGGAAGACATCAAGCATGAAGGGCAACGTGGCCAGCGATTCTGTTCACGTAGTCCAAGAGATGTCATGTTGCCTTCTGTTACTACCGCGTAACCCATGGAAGCCCGGGTAAATGTCCCCCATATGCTAATATTGGTCCTACACTCCTGTATCCGTGGCGCACTGTTGCGAGCAGCAGTTGGCCTGGAGGAGGGCGTATTCGGGCACCTGGTTTCGACCTGGTGTAATGAAACAGTCGAGTCTACATCTACATCTACATTTATATTCCGCAAGCCACCCAACGGTGCGTGGCGGAGGGCACTTTACGTGCCACTGTCATTACCTCCCTTTCCTGTTCCAGTCGCATATGGTCCGCGGGAAATACGACTGCCGGAAAGCCTCCGTGCGCGCTCGAATCTCTCTAATTATACATTCGTGATCTCCTCGGGAGGTATAAGTAGGGGGAGGCAATATATTCGATACCTCTTCCAGAAACGCACCCTCTCGAAAGCTGGACAGCAAGCTACACCGCGATGCAGAGCGCCTCGCTTGCAGAGTCTACCTCTTGAGTTTGCTAGACATCTCCGTAACGCTAACACGCTTACCAAATAACCCGGTAACGAAACGCGCCGCTCTTCTTTGGATCTTCTCTATCTCCTCTGCCAACCCGACCTGGTACGGATCCCACACTGATGAACAATACTCAAGTACAGCTCGAACGAGTGTTTTGTAAGCCACCTCCTTTGTTGATGGACTACATTTTCTAAGGACTCTCCCAATGAATCTCAACCTGGCACCCGCCTTACCAACAATTAATTTTATATGATCATTCCACTTCAAATCCGTACGCATACTCCCAGATATTTTACAGAAGTAACTGCTACCAGTGTTTGTTCCGCTATCATAATCCTTCTTTCTATGTATTCGTAATATATTACATTTGTCTATGTTAAGGGTCAGTTGCCACTCCCTGCACCAAGTGCCTATCCGCTACAGATCTTCCTGCATTTCCCTGCAATTTTCTAATGCTGCAACTTCTCTGTATACTACAGCATCGTCCGCGAAAAGCCGCATGGAACTTCCGACACTATCTACTAGGTCATTTATATATATTGTGAAAAGCAATGGTCCCATAACACTCCCCTGTGGCACGCCAGAGGTTACTTTAACGTCTGTAGACGTCTCTGCATTGAGAACAACATGCTGTGTTCTGTCTGCTAAAATCTCTTCAATCGAGCCACACAGCTGGTCTGATATTCCGTAGGCTCTTACTTTGTTTATCAGGCGACAGTGCGGAACTGTATCGAACGCCTTCCGGAAGTCGAGGAAAAACGCATCTATCTGGGAGCCTGTATCTAATATTTTCTGGGTCTCATGTACAAATAAAGCGAGTTGGGTCTCACACGATCGCTGTTTCCGGAATCCATGTTGATTCCTACAGAGTAGATTCTGCGTTTCCAGAAATGACATGATACGCGAGCAAAAAACATGTTCTAAAATTCTACAACAGATCGATGTCAGAGATATAGGCATATAGTTTTGCGCATCTGCTCGACGACCCTTCTTGAAAACTGGAACTACCTGTGCTCTTTTCCAATCAGGCGACACGTCCCCGCAGATCCGCAGTCTAATCTCGATGATCCCGCGCCCACTGCTCTCGTAACTGACAATGTCGTTGGATCTAAATGGCAGCAGGTAGCGGTCGTCTGCCGCAGAGCCCCATGTTCAACAATGTGCGCTGAGCGGCGTGCTGTCAAACGCTTGTGCCACCAGCAGCATTGTAGTCTGTCGTCAGATCCGCCACAGATCGCTGGTTATGGTCGGGCAAGGGTGTGTGTGTCGTTCTTAGCGTAAGTTAGTTTAAGTTAGATTAAGTAGTGTGTAAGCATAGGGACCGATAACCTCAGCAGTTTTTTCCCTTAGGAATTACCACAAAATAAAAATAAAAAATAACACGTGATCTTCCAAAGCCATGTCGCCTTCTGTGGTTGCACCGTCATTTAACCACTTACCATAGATGCTGCGTGGGTGGAAACGCGCATCTTTGCATCATGCTATTGAAGTAAGTACGCATTACAGAACTTGTACACTATGCAACAAATGGCTTGTTTTCACAGGTATAAAAAAAGAGGTACCACCCCCAACTTCCGCCTCTTAGGAGTCTTTTTCTTTTACTTTCTAAAAGAGCCTATATTCTTCCCCAGTGTTAAAGCTAAGTCAGTTCAGTTATTTACTGTTTAGTCACGTAAACGCAACGGAAAGTGTTACTTTTGATTTAATAATATTAGTTTGCATTCAGGATTGAGTAAGCATTGTATTCATTACGTTGGATCATGTTACATAGAACATGTAACCAATAAATCCATTTTCACAACTAAGGTTTGAGTACCACTCATTTCACAAGGCTTAATGCAAGCGTGGCGTTATTTTGATGCCACGTGCAATATTGACAACCGCTGGAACTGCTATAGACTTTCTAACATAGAAGAATATGATTGTTATTGGTCCTCGTCTCACTTGCAGGAATTTAAGCTGTCCTCTTCGGTTCATGCCTAACCAAGCACTCTGAAATCGTCAAATACTGATGTCATCGTTTGTTATCTAATCAGGCGGCAATGTAAATAACATTGAATATTGCTGAACATACTTCTGTCAACGTCCATAAGAAAATTTCAGAATCTGTTAACAACGCTAAGATGAAAAAAAAAGTGTATGTTACAGCGTCCGAATCTACGTTCTTTGATTTCACAAACTACGCCATTATCTACTAACGTCAACCAATGACAGCCAACCGCTTCATTGGCCGAGATTTACTTCGTGTGTAGGGATGGCAAATCGGAGCCAACGAAGCTGGTGACCTTGGTTGCGGTAACATCAAAGCCTTTCTTGGGACCCTCTCCAAGTGTGCACTCCGGGTCGTATGTTCGTTGGTTCAGTAGCGATTTGTTGTGTCTCTAGAGCGGATGTGTATTTAAATTTTTCAGGGCAGCCACGAGTCACATTTAGGATGTTTCAATGGCCTGTTTCGCTCTTTAATTTAACGAGACCATCATCAGGAACTTTGGAACTTACAGTTTAAAGTACAGTGGTTGGTTGTTACATTAAAGAGCCAAGCCAGTCCATAAAACATACAGAGTGTGATTTGTGGCTGTCCTGAAAAGTTTAATTTCAACAGTCGCTATTTCCTCTACAGGCAATGCCTGCTGTCGCTGTGGGTGTGCAGTAATTGTATTTAAAAATACTGGAATATAGAGTCGAGTTAAAGCTGATAGATTTTCCTTGTGAATGGGATTGTTTACGGGCCCCTACGAATTGTGATTACGAAAACAAACTGGAAAGACTAGACACTTGAAGGGAAAAACTCAACAATTAGAAAGTGATATGCACGATGAGATAACTAAAATGGCGTCATTACTGACATCTTTCCGCCGTGAGCGGCAAAGAACAAACAAGTCCGGGACTGACTATTAACTTCTACTGCGGGTACAGCTCTCCTATAAGAAATTCGGAAATTTTAGGACCTCCACAACGCAATAACAACTCGAAGTCTGTAGTTCTCATTAGGAAAAAAATTATGAAACAGCCCATACTCCAATTCAGCTTTAAAGTCAGACACTGATTTTGTCCCACCGCACTGCTACCTACTTTTTAACTTCTTGCTTCCTAATATCGGCCGGTGAAATAGCAGTTAGAGCGCTACTTTATAACAATAACAAAATTGACTATACATCGACAGATTATCAGAACCAACTACGATTCCATATGGCCGAGTCCCTTGGTCCCAGTCCCTTCGTTTTATGAGGATGAGAGGCCAAAGGTCAATCCGCTGGCGACCAACGTCCGGCCGAATCCACTGGCTGCTATTGGTTTGCCTTCATTGGGCTCGTGTGTACGCGCCTTTACGCTATAGTCTGTACGGTGTGAGAAGCTCTCTGACCGCTGGCAGCGCAGTTACGAGTATTCGATGTGGCTTCGGCCCTGCGGCCGCCAGCGCTACACAGCCTAACAGTGCCCCATAATTCACTGCGGCATTCCTGTTGGCAGCGTTCTACTGAGCGATGTTATCTTTGATCAGTTTTTTTTTCCTCGTGCGCTAGCAGTGTTTGTCTGCTTACACAAACATACTGTGGTGTGCGTACTGTAAGACCTTCGGTACACACACCGTCAGATTATTTGACTTGTCGCTCTAACGAAGTAGGCGAGTGTCAGCAATATGTCTCGTGGTCTTATCGTGGCGTGTTTATCTTCTGCCGTTAGGTCAGACGATAGAAATGCCACTTGCACGCTTAGAGTAGCAGATTGACAGTGACCAACTTTAAACAGAACTTGATTAATTTTCACACACATTTGTTAAAATAATAACAAGCATAAACCTTATTTAACTTGATTCTGGATGCTATTTACAATTGACAATCTGAAGTTCCTTTGGTCTTGGTACGTTAATCTTATTCTCACATATCTCTGATACTTGACAAAGTGTCTATACATTTATCTTCATGGCTATGTACAGGAATATGGTAACCTTAATAGGCGCAGACTGAAACTTGACTATAGACTGGTACAGACTAATGTAGACTGGTACAGACTGGTGCAGACAAATGCAGACTGGTGCAGACAAATGCAGACTGACTAATCGGAGGTCTGTACACTCGTTATAATACCTCGCACGTTCTGGTATCACTGCGCGAGTGTGATCCACGAGGAGAAAAGGTTCTACGTTAGCAGCAATCTCATTGGCTGCATTACATATTAATACGCGGATCGGCGGAAGCAGAATTTGGTCCGTCTCTAAGGCAGCGCCAACACGTAGTGCAGAGACGGACGAGCGCTGCGCCTGCGCTGTTATGCTTAGTGGGACGCGCTCTAGTGGGAAAGTTGTGTACGCGCTGACTACGCGGAACTATGCACACAACACATACACACAAAAACAGACAGATTTTCAACATTAACAACGTACATAAAATGCACAAATGTCACGTGTGAAATATCGAATGAGTTCGTTACCTTTATTGTGCATGGGGTGAGAGCTGAAACCCCAGGATCAGCGTCATCTGACAGAGCATTTCTCATCACAACCACACAGGCTTCGGTATATTCGCTGCTGCTGTCCTTGTCATCTGATGAAGAAATTACAGTATTTTATACGGATTCTTCTCTTCTCCTTCTTATATTTTCGACCTAGTAATCTCTTTGCACATGTGGTTCACGACTTTTTCCAATTTTCTGGCTTTATTCGTGTCACAGCCTTAGTTACCAGCCTCTCTGTTTCTTGCAACGCAAAGGTTTTATTTCTGTCCGTGACATTTTCTTTTATTTGAGCCCAGATAAGTTCGACAGCGTTGTAATGGCAGTGGTACGGTGGAAGATATATAACTTTTTGGTCGTGGTTCTTTGCTAACGTCTTCTGTGGCTTGTATCATTTCACTAATTCCAGAGGTCCCGCTTTTCGCATATTCTGTGCAAAGCCTAGTTCATTATCTTTCAACCAGCTGATTATTTCGTATCTCCTTGTAGCAGCCGTTGGTGCCTTATTTAATTGCACAGAAAGGTACGGCGCGTTGTCCATTACAAAAACACTACCAATATTAACAGTTGGTAGCAGGTGACTAACGAACCAGTCTTTTAATGCAACTGCATTTATTTCCTTGTGGTAGTCTTAAAGTTCTTATTTTTATTCTCTCTATTATTTAATGAGCCTTTTATTAATGTGATTTCGTATTATTATTAATTGATTCCTCCCCCATGAACCATGGACCTTGCCGTTGGTGGGGAGGCTTGCGTGCCTCGGCGATACAGATGGCCGTACCGTAGGTGCAAAATGGCTAAGCAGGGATGGCTAGAGGACAAATGTAAGGATGTAGAGGCTTGTCTCACTAGGGGTAAGATAGATACAGGAAAATTAAAGAGACCTTTGGAGAGAAGAGAACCACTTGTATGAATATCAAGAGCTCAGCTGGCAACCCAGTTCTAAGCAAAGAAGGGAAGGCAGAGAGGTGGAAGGAGTATATAGAGGGTTTATACAAAGGCGATGTACTTGAGGACAATATTATGGAAATGGAAGAGGATGTAGATGAAGATGAAATGGGAGATAAGATACTGCGTGAAGAGTTTGACACAGCACTGAAAGACCTAAGTCGAAACAAGGCCCCGGGAGTAGACAACATTCCATTAGAACTACTGGTGGCCTTGGGAGAGCCAGTCATGACAAAACTCTACCATCTGGTGAGCTAGATGTATGAGACAGGCGAAATACCCACAGACTTCAAGAAGAATATAATAATTCCAATCCCAAAGAAAGCAGGCGTCGACCGATGTGAAAATTACCGAACTATCAGTTTAATAAGTCACAGCTGCAAAATACTAACGCGAATTCTTTACAGACGAATGGAAAAACTGGTAGAAGCGGACCTCGGGGAAGATCAGTTTAGATTCCGTAGAAATGTTGGAACACGTGAGGCAATACTAACCTTACGACTTATCTTAGAAGAAAGATTAAGAAAAGACAAACCTACGTTTCTAGCATTTGTAGACTTAGAGAAAGCTTTTGACAATGTTGACTGGAATACTCTCTTTCACATTCTAAAGGTGGCAGGGGTAAAATACAGGGAGCGAAAGGCTATTTACAATTTGTACAGAAACCGGATGGCAGTTATAAGAGTCGAGGGGCATGAAAGGGAAGCAGTGGTTGGGAAAGGAGTGAGACAGGGTTGTAGCCTCTCCCCGATGTTATTCAATCGGTATATTGAGCAAGCAGTAAAGGAAACAAAAGAAAAATTCGGAGTAGGTGTTAAAATTCATGGAGAAGAAGTAAACACTTTTAGGTTCGCCGATGACATTGTAATTCTGTCAGAGACAGCAAAGGACTTGGAAGATCAGTTGAACGGAATGGACAGTGTCTTGAAAGGAGGATATAAGATGAACATCAACAAAAGCAAAACGAGGATAAGGGAATGCAGTCAAATTAAATCGGGTGATGCTGAGGGAATTAGATTAGGAAATGAGACACTTAAAGTAGTAAAGGAGTTTTGCTATTTAGGGAGTAAAATAACTGATGATGGTCGAAGTAGAGAGGATATAAAATGTAGACTGGCAATGGCAAGGAAATCGTTTCTGAAGAAGAGAAATTTGTTAACATCGAGTATAGATTTAAGTATCAGGAAGTCGTTTCTGAAAGTATTTGTATGGAGTGTAGCCATGTATGGAAGTGAAACATGGACGATATCTAGTATGGACAAGAAGAGAATAGAAGCTTTCGAAATGTGGTGCTACAGAAGAATGCTGAAGATAAGGTGGGTAGATCACGTAACTAATGAGGAGGTATTGAATAGGATTGGGGAGAAGAGAAGTTTGTGGCACAACTTGACTAGAAGAAGGGATCGGTTGGTAGGACATGTTTTGAGGCATCAAGGGATCACAAATTTAGCATTGGAGGGCAGCGTGGAGGGTAAAAATCGTAGAGGTAGACCAAGAGATGAATACACTAAGCAGATTCAGAAGGATGTAGGTTGCAGTAGGTACTGGGAGATGAATAAGCTTGCACAGGATAGAGTAGCATGGAGAGCTGCATCAAACCAGTCTCAGGACTGAAGACCACAACAACAACATTAATTGATTTTTTATTTATGGTTTGGTTTAGCGATTCCTTTTAAATGTTTGCTCCTTTTATTTGAGTCCTTTTAATTATGTTTGTGGTAGTTATGAAGTCTATGTTGCTTACTGTTCTCCGTAAGTTAAACAATATGGTAATACCTTATGCGTTCCGCAGCAGCAGATCTCGTTGATTCTCCTTGCTGGAACTTCTCCACCTGAAATCGCTAAAGATAATTTATCGCTCTACTGAAGTCGATCGATACAGCCAAGTGTTAAGCTGTGTTATGTGTATGGAATGTGGCGTTCCAACTTTAGTTCGTGAAATTATGTAGGTTTTAGAAGAAATATTCTCGACGAATCCCAAAACCGTGTAAAACTGCAGGTTCGCGCCATCGAACCACACAACACTTCCTAACGACTTGTGTCTTTATAATCACTGAATATTTCTTTTGAAATGACTGAGGGTTATGGACTCTACACACCTGTTACAACTTTTGTGCTTTTATGTGTATTTATTTTCTTCAATACCATAAAACATAGATTACTGCCTTAATGGCGGCTTCCAACAATCTCCTCTCACTCCGACATAGAACATCTCTCTTCCAATGGAATAACAATCTCTTTGCCGGCCGTTGTGGTCGAGCGGTTCTAGGCGCTTCAGTCCGGAACTACGCGGCTGCTACTGTCGCAGATTCAAATCCTGCCTCGGGCATGGATGTGTGTGATGTCCTTAGATTAGTTAGGTTTAAGTAGTTCTACTTCTAGGGGACTGATGACCTCAGACGTTAAGTCCCTTAGTGCTTAGAGCCATTTGAACCACTTTTTGAATAATCCCTTTGCCGTAGCTTAATACAGTCTGTATATCTTTGTTATCGAGTTCTCACGGAGATGCTTAAATTCCACAGAATATTTATCTCTTTTCCATTTATCGTCATATTAATAGTCCGTCGCACTGTATTTATGGGATTTTGCATCACAAAATGCTACGTAATCAACAGTGTTTACGAAACGTCGTCATAGCATCGGGCACAAAACCTTTCATAGAGCCAGCATGAGCAACGTACGAGGCGTATCGGAAAGTAAGGTCCGATCGGTCTCAAAATGGAAACCACTGCGAAAATCAAAAATGTTTTATTCACAGCAGTTAGCCATACCTTCCAGCTACCTCTAAATAATCGCCGCTCCGACTTAAATGACATTTGTCGCAGCGTTGTACAAACTTTCCAGTATCCTCGTCATAGAAAGCAGCCGCCTGTGCTTTCCGCCAATTCTCTACGCTGGTCTGCCTTTCGTTGTTTCTGCCAAAATATTGTCTTCGTAGCCAGTGGTTTATGTGAGCAGAGATGAACATCGGAGGGAGTCAATTAAAGGCTGTATTGTGGGTGATGAAATACTTTCCACCAAAAACGCTGCAGGAGCGTCTTCATTGCCCCTGCAGAATGCGACTGACAATTGTCTTGAAGAAAGAAACGCATGGCATTTGTGTTATGTGGGCTGCATAGCTTCAAGTGAAATCTCTCACCAGGCCCTCATACTTGGCGGGAGACACTATTTTCTAGGCATATTTATATACTCACTGTGCGCTTAGAATTGATAAGAGCGACGTGCCAGGATCGTTGGCAAAGCTACGGATACTACCCAACATATCTGTGTAAAATTTCATCAGGTTTTCACAGTCGTTTCCATTTCGCGCCAGATCGGACCTTACTTTCCGAGTACGCCTCGTAGTACTATGATGCATGTCGTCAGCCTATACAGCGAATTGCGCATGATGCACACTGACCCACGTTTCGTCAGTCCATATTACGTTCTCTGGATTGACTGCTAGCAGCTCACACAGTGACGACAATTTATCCACATTCCAGTAATATCTTTCTTCCTGATAACACTTTCTATCGGAAACCAATTTTTTTAAAAACAATGGAGAGACTTGTTCTGCCTTTGATCAAACCACTGTCCAACAAAAGCGATGCCATCAATTTTTAAGTGTCGGGTACTGCTTCCTGCTGTAGTACGCTTATTATGTTGCCTGATAACACTGATGTCGAAGTTATCTGTTTCAGTCACACAACACGATATCATCATCGACTTTCCAGGAGTCACAATAACAGGGCTCCCAGCCGAATCAACATCCTCTTTATCATTTGTGACTCTTTTCACTGACGCTGTAGATATGTTCAATGCTTGTCCCACACTGCCTATCAGGATGGCAACACTGAGGCATTGCCGAGGTAACATAAACAAAATCTCACGGTCTATTGGCCGTCGTGGACACGCGAAGCAAGTGCGCCAAGGTCACTTCAACTGTCAAAGCTCTACTTTCGCCGCACGGAGTATAGAACTTCGTCATGTGGTATTTGTCTCCTGTCTTGTTTATCATATTACCCTCTAAGGACTTGTATCGCTGATACTTTATTAACTGGCATGTAGTGATAATGTTGATATGTCTGTGATAAATTCCCAATTGCAGAAAGTGTTGTGAAATGAATGTTACTCATAAAGTTCAAAAGTCAAAGAGTAAATAACTTTTTCAAAGAGTAAATACGAGGGTGTGCTGAAAAGTAACGCTCCCCCAATTTTTTATGTGAAAACTCTTAAAGATTTTTAAATAAAAACAACGTTATTAACATTTTACTTCTTTATTTTTTGTTTCTACGTATTTGCAGCCCTCTGCCACTAGAGGCACTGTAGCGTGTAATGTGGTGGTGTATAACGATACTACACAGCTGGACAAAAAAATAACTGTACACTTGGAAAGCCGAGGTCGAATTTGATAAAATATTGGCATATGCCAACTGGGAGATAGCAGATCTACTGGTAACGGTTCCAGCGTCGTCCACCAACAGATAGCGTAGTGGCATATCTACAAGAACTCCATCTGTGTCTACCCTTTAACCCTTGCATAATGTCTGGGGTCCTTTTAGACCCAAAGGCTCGTTTAACTACGAATAAACATTTTTATTCTGGGTGTAGACTACTCATCCTCCAGATATGCTATTCACGGACATTTTAATATAACTGTGTAAAATATTTATGATCATATCACAGTTTGTAGTACACAACTTATAATTTTTGCCGCTGGGTCAGAAAATACCCCAGGTATACAATATGTGATTTTCAATGTTATATATAAGTGTTGTTACGAAAATAAATCTTGGTAACAATGCACCTTATGCGCCGACATTCCTTTGTACATTGTTGTAAACAATGAATATAAAATGCGTTCACGTGCTTTATTATAACAAATTCACAGTTTGGAAATGAGTTTTGTGTTTAAGGAAGACGTATTGTTATACTTTATTCGTCATGGATGGTGATTTGCAAGGGGTTACAGTCTCGAGCAGGCTTTGGCAGATTTACAGAAGAGTGATAGCGATAATGAATCAATTTTTGGAAACGAGGATGACACTAATGCTGATGGAGATGTGATAAAGGAAGATGAAGTGGATATGAGTGACTGGAAAGAAGATTGTAATGGTATTCAGGTGACGAGTCCATCTACTTTTGTGTCTAGAAGTGGATAGATAACATATAACACAGTACCACGTGATGCGCGCAAGCAGGTTTCAAGGAATGTAATATGTGAAACTGCGCATATTCCACATCACCTTAGACCACATTGACAGACAAGGGCAGATTGTTTCAGACTTTTTATTACGAATGACGTGCAGAGTGTAATAGTAATGAATGCCACTAACCATGCAAAAGAAAACTCTGTACCCAACTCTTGAATGCTGGATTGAACTTGATTCTACATAGCTGCAGGCATTCTTTGGTCTACTAATAATAGCTGGCTTGCATAAGGCATGTGAGAAGCCTCTGAGAGAGCTTTGGTCAGAAGAGTATGGCTTACCTGTTTTTCGAGCCACAATGGGCTTTTCAAGATATCCTGATATTTTGATATGCCTCCGGTTCGATGATAAGCTTACAAGGGAAGGAAGAAAAACTGCTTCTGGATCAAAAGCTGAACCTGTAAGTGCTGAGTTTGAAATGTTCTTCGATGCATGCATTTCGTCTTATGTCTCTGGATTTTATGTTACAGTTGATGAGCATATGTGTGCCTTCAGGGGACGGTGTCGATTCAAGGTGTACATGCCTTCGAAGCCTGGAAAGTATGGGATAAAAGTGTGGGCTGCTGTGAATTGTGAGACCAATTATGTCATAAATGCACAAGTGTACACGGAGAAATCTACTGAAGCAAGGGAAATAAAACAAGGGAAACGAGTGCTACAAGATTTCGTAGCTCACCTGAAGGGAAGTAGTAGGAACATTACCTCTGATAACTTTTTTACAAGTTTTGATTTCGGACAATAACTTCTTGTTAATAAATTGACACTTGTGGGAACTCTTCGGGCCAACCGAAAAGAGATACCAAAATAAATGTTGCCATCAAAACAGAGGCGTCCATTATCGACCGCTTTTGGGAACGCACAGAATACTGTTTTAGCTTAGTATGTTCCTACATAAAATAAATATGTCAATTTGTTGTCTACTCTACACCAAACATTTGATGTAAGTGAGCTTGAGCACAAAAAACCTGAAATAAAAATGTTCTACAACTCAACAAAGTCAGGAGTTGATACAGATGATAAGATGGCTAGACATTAGTCAGTGGAATGTGGAACAAGAAGGTGGTCACTTGATGTATTTTTTGATACACTAGATTAAACTTGTGTCAATGCTTACGTTGTGTATTGTAAATTTTTACATGACACGAGAAGTAAAAATGCAAGAAGAGAATCTCTCCCAGAACTAGGAAAAGAACTAGTCAAACCTCACATTGAACCACGAATCCTGTCGCCCCAGTGCAGAATACAACACATTCTTTCAGCAATAGTATCTTCAGGATTCAAGGATCTTCTAAAGGAAAAACAACACGATAACCAGAAAGCCGATGTTCCAAATCAGAAAAGAATGTGAATCAACAATGTGATGGGTCAATAAAATTCATCTGGGTTTGAGGCCGCATTGTCAACTACAAGATTCCGACGTTTCGGCGACTATTGCAAGACGCCTTCCTCAGGGTGTATTGCCGCATTTAACTTCGCTGAAAAAAATCTGTAGTCGCTTGAATATCGCTGTAGATATAGAAGTTTCGAACGTTTATCATATGGTGAAATACTCTCCTCTTTGCATACTGCCATTTGCCAAACTCTTGTTTTGATATCTGAAACAGTTTACGAGATATGAGGAATTTTGCGAATATTTCATTCTTAATTTTCCGCTGGCGGGCGAGCTCAGGACGCAGTACTTTACATACGACCCATTTTCTCAAGACTGGTAGTAGATAGCAATATGCTTCAAAATTTGAAGAAATATTCATTATGTTAGCTACATTTTACAAGCAGTAACGTATAAACTAACATGCACAAAACGCAAATTCATAGCGACCTCTGTTTTTCACTGCAATCTTCCTCGAAATCCTTGCAGTTGTTTACTTAATCCTAAAATATCGCAGTAAAAATGACCATTAAAGAAATGATACACAGTTATGATGAAGTTGACGACCGAAGCTATAAGATGAGCGAGTATCAATTTTTTTGTACCAAATAATGTCTTTAGAATCGTTTGAAAAATATCGGAAGTCGACTGGCAGGCACCTGACGTTCTGTGCGGTCTGGAGGGTAAACTGGCGTTGTCTCAAAAGAGTTCCTGCACTGTAGGCTGTGACGTCCGTCGCCAAATAGGACTCCTGATTGGCCAGCGCGGGTAGCATGGAAGGAGCCCACCCAGACCTCACAAGAAAAACAGCACCAGACCTGTGAAAACATGCACACCTCCCTGCAGGACAGCCGGCCTTGACTGTAGCCGTCGCATGAGCCAGCAGCGCATCTTAGTATGAGATGGGCTTAATGTCAGCAGTGACAGATCGTACAGCTACCACAGCACAGATAAGAGGGCTTGTGAGCCCAGACGTGTCAACACAAACACAAACTGTTTACTAGCAGTGGGACTTTGGGCACGCACACATTTAGCATCATCGTGCAGGGCTTCACTCGTGCCATGAAATGAAATTCCCAGTGCCTAGGGCCTCCCGTTGGGTAGACCGGTCGCCTGGTGCAATTCTTTCAAGTTGACGCCACTTCGGCGACTTGCATGCCGATGGGGATGAAATGATGATGATAAGGACAACACAACACCCAGTCCCTGAGCGGAGAAAATCTCTGACCCAGCCGGGAATCGAAACAGGGCCGTTAGGTATGACATTCCGTCGCGCTGACCACTTAGCTACCAGCGGCGGACCACTCGTGCCATCAGAGGATGACATGGAAGATGGAATTTAGCGCTCTGGTACTCAGTGATGAAAGCAGGTTCTTGCTGCACTCGAGTGATGGTCGTTTGCACATACGACGCACACCTGGTGACCGCTGTCTCGTATAGTGGATTCGTCCAAGACACTTTGGCCTTACGGTCTGGGTTTCAATAAGCTACAACTCTCGTTCGCCTTTGGTGTTTCTAGAGGGTACACTAACCAGCGCTCAGTACGTGCAGAATGTTGTCAGATCCGTTCTTTTGCCGTTCTTGCAACAACAAAGTGATGTATTGTTCCAACAGGATAATTCTCGCCCACACACTGCCCGTACACTGCACGTGCTCTGCAAGATGTGCAGCACCTATCCCGGCCAACACGATCTCCGGATTTGTCTCCAATTGAGCACGTGTGGGATTTGACTGGATGAGAAGTGATTCGTGTGACTTGTCAACCAACAGCTCTTACAGAACTATGTGAACAGATCGAGCAGGCATGGAATAACGCACCCCAGGACAGTATTCGCCATCTGTACCGACGACTGGAGGCCAGAGTCAGCGCCTGCATTGCTGCCCACGGAGGCTACATCGCGTACTGATACGGGTGTTTCAGCATGGTTCAATAATCGAGCCTCAGAACCGCTTGTGCTATCGATCTGTAAATGTAATCGTTTCATGTACTCCCTATACACTGTTGCAACAATGAACCTTGAGTGAATTGGAAATCTCTAAAAGCATGTATTAATTTTTTGTTCCAAAAGCGTATGTCGATGTGTGAGAAACAAATTCCTGTAATGGAGTTCCGAATTCGAAGAATTACTTCAAACATATAGTACCCTCTCTTTCATCATGACAATGCCAGACCACACACGAGCACTGTGACATCAGCAACAATTTGACGCGTTGGGTTGCTTGTCATTGACCACCCTCCATCAGCACCGTCTTGTCCCTTTCCGATTTTTATCTATTTCCAAAACTTAACGAACACATTCGCCAACTTCACGTTGATAGTAATGAAGCGGAGGTGAGGTTGTGCTTCCGTCAAATATGTCGAACATTCTACAGTGATGGTATCAACTATCTTGTCTGTCGTTGGGAGTAATGTATTCGTCTTGAGGATGACTACATTGAGAAATAAATTCGTAGATATGAAGAAATAGATGTATAATGTTAATAGCGTTTGTTTTATCAAAAAAGCTTTAGGAGTTCTCACATTAATAAATGAAGGCATTACTTTTCAGCGCGCCCTAGTATTTTTCCCTAACTTGCGTAATATTCTTCAAATCAACAAATATCTTATACCGAACATTTTCTAAAGTAGCCTATGTTCTTCCTTAGGGTCAAAGCTATCTCCATACGAAATTTCGTCGAAATCAGTTAAGCCATTTAGTTGTGAAAACGAAACAGAATTACTTTCGCATATATAAATTTTAAATTACGATTTTCTTTCACTGTGAACCGATTTTCATGAAATAAAGCCTATATGTAGCCCCAAGTTACACTCAAATGACTTGTGATAACCGCATGAAATCCGTCCATTAGTTTTGCAAATTGCTGTGTTCAAAGAGACAGGCATGACGATTTTACAAATTTGTTATCAGTATGGATTAATCTATTCCCACGTTACTCTGTCTTTTCCTCTACGATCTCCTCTTTTTCATCATTTTGAATACTATATCAGTATACAGACTCTGAAAACCACTGTGAAGTGCATGGCAGCGGCGACTTACCATGGTAGCACATGTTAGGATTTCTTCCGTTTCCAGTCGCCTGAAAAGCACAGGGAGAATAAGTGCTTAAATGCCTACGTGCGCGCTATAATTAGTCTAATCTTGTCTCTCAGATCCTTTCGGGAACGATAACTTAGGGGAAGATGAATATCTCTAAACGCCGGTTGTCGAAACATTTTAACCAGCTTTGACGGTATAATTTGAGTCTACCTTCAGGTGTCTGCCAATCCAGAATTTTCAACATTTCCGTGAACTCTTCTGTGAGCCAAACAAACCTGTGACCATTTACTCCGCCCTCCTTTGTTTATGGTCAACGTCCGCCGTTTTTCGTATTCAAAGATGGAATGTACAAGTGACTTTAAGCAATCTCCTTTGCGGACTGACATGAATGCCTTTTTCCAGTATCCTGCCACTGGACCGAAATATGCCGCCTATCTTGCCTTCGATGGAGCCTATGCGTGCATTCCATTTCACCTATTCACACCCAGGTGTATATACGAGTGGACTGGCTACAATTATGACTCACTTGTGTTGTAGTCTTAGAATATTTCTTTTCTGCGTTCTGTGAAGTGCACAAGGGTGTATTCTTTCTCGTGTTTCTTTTCTATGCTGTCTATTACTATTTTTACTTTTCATTACTAGTTTTAAACGTTAGACTCCATACTAAACATAAAACCTGTTGTATCTCACGAATCACAAAAAAATGATTCATATGGCTCTGAGCACTAAGAGACTTAACTCTGGGGTCATCAGTCCCCTAGAACTTAGAACTACTTAAACTTAACTAACCTAAGGACATCACACACATCCATGCCCGAGGCAGGATTCGAACCTGCGACCGTAGCGGTCGCGCGGTTCCAGATTGTAGCGCCTAGAACCGCTCGGCCACGCCGGCCGGCCACGAATCACACCGGATGCACTAATAATATACACTGGTGTTCAGAAAGAAGATAGGCTGGAGATAGGACGTTCATATTCACAGGATTCGTATATTAGTTTGTTCTGCAGAAATGATTAACATTTCTGTCACCTCGATTCAGCATGCGCCCTGCTGCCTAGTAGGCACAGGGTGTGCCATGGGCGCTGATAATTCGTTCCATGCGTGATGGCATCGATGCGTATAAGGCGTAGTCGTCCATGCTGCATACACCTGGTTCCAAAGTTCATATGTGGTGGTCAGCACTGGGTCACAGCGCTGCACCCGTCGTTTCACCATACCTCACACATTATCGACTGGCGGCAAGTTTGGTGATCTAGCGGCCCAGGGCAAAAGGCTGACATCTTGTGACACCAAGAAGGCACGTGTTCGTGCAGCAACATGCGGTCGTGCATTGTCTTGCTGAAAAATGGCGTGTGGGATGTTGTGCAGAAACGGTGTGACTACAAGTCGCAGGATGTCATTCACTTAGGTCGTACTGGTCGCAATGCCAAGGACACGCACTAGCTGCGATTTTTGGTTGTACCCAGTAGCATACCGCACCATAAGGCCTTGAGTTAGCACTGTACATCTTGTGCGAATGCAGTCACTGTGATGCCGCTGCCTCCGACTGCAGCGAACCAAAATGCGGCCGTCATTTTCAGACAAACAGGACCGATACTCGTCAGAAAACACACTACCTGATGCCATTCCTGTCCTCGCTGACTTCGTTCCATACACCGTTGCTACCTAGGATGTTAGTGCACATTCGTCAAATGTAGGTGGAGAAGTGGACGGTAAGCATGTAACCCATGCCGTAATAAATGGCGACAGACTGCCACCCCTGGTAGTGTACGACGTGTTACACTGTTCCACAGTTGTGCCAAAGCCGAGGACGAGACAGATCTGTCCTTCAAAGTCATTCGGATGAGATGTCGATCTTCCCGAGGAGTGGTCTGGGTGTTGCGACCTGACCCATGTCGCCATGTTCTGCGACTTTCCGTGAACCAAGCTGCACCCACCCGTTGCACTAAAGAAACACTTCGTCCCACACGAGCAGCAATTTACCGGATGGGTGCCTCACATTCTGTCATGACAATAATGCGTTCTCTTTCAAACTGACTGATTTGATGGTACGATTCGCGCATATGTTCGTGAGGCACCCTGCATGTCCGCTCAACCGGTAGGTGGTATTGCGTTGCGATATCGATGTTGTCCTTGAACCTGCAGGCCGGCATGGTTCAAATGCTAATCATTTCTGCAGAATATACTAAAGTACATGTCCTGTGAATATGAACGTCCTGTGGTTCAAATGGCTCTGAGCACAATGGGACTTAACTTCTGAGGTCATCAGTCCCCTAGAACTTAGAACTACGCAAACCTAACTAACCTAAGTACGTCATACACATCCATGCCCGAGGCAGGATTCGAACCTGCGACCGTAGCGGTCGAGCGGTTCCAGACTGCAGCGCCTAGAACCGCTCGGACACTCCGGCCGGTGAACGTCCTATCTCTAGTCGTTCAAGGTGTTCTGTTTTTTCCTGTACATGAATGTATGAAGAAACCCTTGTTAGATTTAAGAGACTATCTTATGGCCTTAAGCTTGCCAGGACCATTTAAGCCACAAATGAAATAAAAATAGGTCTGCATCGTGTGACATGAGATTAACGGGACACAGAAGCACCACCTTCGGGGAATTCCACGACTAGCGACATCGCTCGAGGAGTCCTATTTTTTCAAATCAGTACGCTGATACGCTCGCGTTCTCAGTGCAGCCGATCTCAACATCCGAACCTGCACACTTCGAACGACAATCGGTGAAGTTCAGAGTAATTTGTTTTCTTTTGTCGAATCGCAGATTTTTCTACATGCAAAACATGGAATCTGAGAATTTTTTATGTTTAGTCCAAGAAAGGAGGAGTTAGTGGCCTCGCAACGGCGATATGTCTCGAAATCTATGGTCTGAAATCGTTACTTTATTGGAAAATAAAAGTTTGGAACAACTTAAAATTTAATAATAATTAGCTGAATGATACTCTTTTCATTGTTGAAAGCAAATGAGTTATCAACTATTAGCTTGCTGGGTCTATCGTAGCTTCACCAGAACTCAGCTGGCCGGCACTTTTCGGGGTTCCTGAAGGGCAGTTATCGTAGCGGTCTCGGGGTACACAGAGTCGCCACTGCTCGCCCCTGCAGGCAATCTCCTTCTACATAGAAATTGGAAAATACGTGCCAAAGCAAAGATCATGATATAGAACTCATATTATCTGCCAATTTTGATCTATGGATCAGATGGCTGGATTCGGTCAAAGAAAGATCTGAACGTAATACAAGCAACGACTTGCAGTTGCTGTGAGACGAGAAGAGACAGGATAAGGAATGAAACAATGCGAAACAGCCTGTAGATCAAGCCCCTAAAGGAAACTACGGAGAGTAATGGGCTTAAATAGTACTGCCACATTAAAAGAATGGGACCAGAAAGAATGCCAAGAGGAGTCCTACAATGGACACAATTTGGACGAAGGACAATTTGACAGACCACGAACAAAATGGAGAGACCAGGTGAAGGATGATGTGAACCGAAGAGAGCTGCAATAGGAGGATACACAAAATGATAGACTGTGGAAGAAAGAGAAACGTGGAAGAGGCTCTGGAAACGACCTCTATAACCAGAAACGTTTCAGAAAGACGAAGAAGAAGACATTATGCATCGTCTGTGGGTGTCTAGCCATTTTCTCATATTTATACACTACTGGCCATTAAAATTGCTACACCACGAAGATGAAGTGCTACAGACGTGAAATTTAACCGACAGGAAGAAGATGCTGTGATATGCAAATTATTAGCTTTTCAGAGCATTCACACAAGGTTGGCGCCGGTGGCGACACCTACAACATGCTGACATGAGGAAAGTTTCCAACCGATTTCTCATACACAAGCAGTAGTTGAACGGCGTTGCCTGGTGAAACGTTGTTGTGTAAGGAGCAGAAATGCGTACCATCACGTTTCCGATTTTGATAAAGGTCGGATTGTAGCCTATCGCTATTGCGGTTTATCGTATCACCACATTGCTGCTCGCGTTTCCGAGACCCAATGACTGTTAGCAGAATATGGAATCAGTGGGTTCAGGAGGGTAATACGGAACGCCGTGCTGGATCCCAACGGCCTCGTATCATTAGCAGTCGAGATGACAGGCATTTTACCCGCATGGCTGTAACAGATCGTGCATCCACGTCTGGATCCCTGAGTCGACAGATGGGGACGTTTGCAAGACAACAACCATCTGCACGAACAGTTCGACGACGTTTGCAGCAGCATGGACTATCAGCTCCGAGACCATGGCTGCGGTTACCCTTGACACTGCATCACAGACAGGAGCGCCTGCGATGGTGTACTCAACGACGAACCTGGATGCACGAATGGCAAAACGTCATTTTTTCGGATGAATGCAGGTTGTGTTTACAGGATCATAATGGTCGCATCCGTGTTTGGCGACATCGCGGTGAACGCACATTGGAAGCGTGTATTCGTCATCGCCATACTGGCGTATCACCCGGCGTGTTGATACGGGGTGCCATTGGTTACACGTCTCGGTCACCTTTTGTTCGCATTGACGATGCTTAAACAGTGGACGTTACATTTCAGATGTGTTACGACCCGTGGCTCTATCCTTCATTCGATCCCTGCGAAACCCTATATTTCAGCAGGATAATGCACGACCGCATGTTGCCGGTCCTGTACGGGCCTTTCTGGATACAGAAAAGGTTCGACTACTCCCCAGGGCACCACATTCTCCAGATCTCTCACGAATAGAAAAAGCCTGGTCAATGGTGGCCGAGCAACTGGCTCGTCACAATACGCCAGTCACTACTCTTGATGAACTATGGTATCGTGTTGAAGCCATCCAAGCTCTGTTTGACTCAATGCCCAGGCGTATCCAGGTCGTTATTACGGCCAGAGGTGGTTGTTCTGGGTACTGATTTCTCAGGATCTATGCACCCAAATTGCGTGAAAATGTAATCACATGTCAGTTTTAGTGGAATATGTTTGTCCAATGAATACCCGTTTATGATCTGCATTTCTTCTTGGTGTAGCAATTTTAATGACCAGTAGTGTATTTATTCCAGCATGACATCTGCGACACAGGCAAAATCTATATCGGAAATTTTACTCATCGATTTTAATCTCAAAAAATTGTGTGTTCAAGTGAGAAAGGTGACGTATGTCAATTTTGATGCTAAAGGTTTCCATAGATGATATTTTGTGGGTTGTGGTAGGGGAGAAATAGTTCTATATGTATTATTACTACTGCCTACTGGTATGTTCGTGCCAGTACAGTGATGATTCTATTGTATGAAATGGTTTGCAAATGAGGTATATGTGTCTCTCTTCAGTGCTTTAGGTTTTCAGAGTATCTTATTCTAAAATTTATGTTTATCTTTCACACACATGCTGGGTGAAAGTTAACTGACATATCTCTGTTTTGCTCAATGTATCCGAAGTTGTGCAGAGTGTTTGTTATCTTACATTTCAATATCACCACGAATCATCTCGGTAAGCAATAGAACATTCCTTTCTTCATCTCAAATATTCTTGTCCGATTATTTCAGTAACTGAGTAAAGAGTATAAAGTACTCGCTGCATTCTTTTCGAGACAGATGTGGGTTAGAATCTGTCGATCCTCCAAAAACTGGCGAACGAGCCTAGGATGTCGGCAGATGTTATCGGTCGACTTTCGACGTTGGCGTCTAGTGACGGTTGTCGATGCCACTGTGAACATAGTCTAATAAGACGTCCAGAATAAGTATACCTTCACACTTAAAGACGAAGATTTTTTTTTTACTACCTGTTAATAAAATTAACGGAGAGATGGAGCTCATGAAACTGCTCAGATTGCAGCGAAATGCGATGAAAAACGCTCACGTGATAATCTCTTCGAAGCTTCAGTATTTCTTAGTGTCAGCGAACGACACTTACAGATGGTGGCGATCAGGATGCTGACCCACGGTCGCCGTGGCCACAAATAACTTCGCAGCCGTCGTGAGCGTGTGACGTCGCAGCTATATGGCACGCATTCGTGTTTGCGTGCGGAGCCTCGGAATGTGACTAGGGGCGTTTTATTTATTGGAGGCTCTCGTGTATTTTTGCGCGGGGAGAAACAGTGCGGTGGGTCCCGTTAACGACGGCTACATCAAAGGGCCGCCACATGCCGATAAGGCGCCATCTGCCATTCTGCCGCCGTAAACCGCCGCTTGTAAAGCCAGTCCCCGCGGCACTCTCGCTTCCGCCCCCCCTCCCCCCCCCCCCCCCAGCTGCCACAGAAGCTAAATAATCAACGAGGCTTCGGACATACAGCCGGATATAGTTATCTGAGAATTCGGATGCACACATATCTGTCATCTTCTTAGGCTAAGACTAAAACTGTTGTACAGGTGTCGAAGTCAGCAAATCTATACCATGAGCCCCACTCTCCCACTTCCCGAAACCCATATCCAAGCTCTTTTGTCATCTTGATACAACGCTTCTGTACCAAACCCCCAGATTCTTACCTCTGTCCTGACGTGTAATAAACTCATCAAATCAGATTTCATCTCTCTCCATACTCTCACCTTGTCTTCATCCTCCTACACATCACCTACGTAAGACGAGTGAATTAATTATGTAAGAGGTTCTCTTTAAAATTTCGAGTCCCCCCCACCTTTGGTGAGAATTAGTGAGGAACGGTGAGACTACTACCCACACACCCACTACTCACCCCCCCACCCCTCCACCCTCACACATGAGATTTACCAAGTAGTCGGGTAAAAATACGCAAAAATGATTCTTTTACTTGTTTTAAACCTTGATTAAAATACTTAAATAAAACCATGTTTTATTTATGAAATGTATTAAACAATCTTTTTAACATGTGTGAATGTAGGCCTTAATGACCCGTTCCACATCATTACCCTGCAAAATGATCCATGGAACATGTTGCTATGTAGTATTCGGACGAACAGACAGATAGGCCGGACAAAAAGGCTCCACGAAAATTGTATTAACCGTTTTGACGGCCGAGGGAGGTGGCGCAGTGGTTAGCACACTGGACTCGCATTCGGGGGACGACGGTTCAATCCCGCGTCCGGCCATCCTGATTTATGTTTTCCGTGATTTCCCTAAATCGCTTCAGGCAAATGCCAGGATGGTTCCTTTGAAAAGGGCACGGCCGACTTCCTTCCCCATCCTTCCCTAATCTGATGGGACGTATGATCTCGCTGTTTGGTCTCCTCCCCCAAATAAACCCAACCCAACAATTCTTTTAATATATTATACAGGGTGAATACAAATAAAACCGATAAACTGCAGGGATGGATTACCGACTGAAAATGGAGGGAAAAGATCCCATGAACACGTGTCTGGAAATGAATCGTTGCCACGGTAGATGGTGCTGACGAATAAGTTTCTCTGACCATGTGCCGTGTGTTCCTTGTGTGTTGTAGGCTGTGCGATTAACGCAGCGTACTGTAAGCAGCAGAATGGTCCGGTATTCATGTCGGGAACAAGCCGAGATGGAAACGGCCGAGAGGCAGCACGACTAGACCAAAACAAGTACCCTCACAGACACCAACGACATCACACAACACTTCATAGGTAGTTGTCTGACCATGGGTCCTTTCAGAATGAGGAATGTGCAAGGAGGTGGCGGACTGTGCGTACATTATATTTGGAGGACCGGGTTCTACACGATATGCTGTCTCTCAACCGTTTCCAACTGCTTGGCCTAGACAAACACAATCTCGGCTTTTTCCCGACATGAATATCGGACCATTCTGCTGCTTACAGTACGCTGCATCAATCACACAGCCTGCAACACACAAGGAACACACGGCACATGGTCAGAGGAACTTTCACTCGTCAGCGCCATCTACCGTACCAACGATGCACTTCCGGACACATGTTTATCGAACCGTTTTTCCTCCATTTCCAGTCAGTAAACCGACACTGCAGTTTGTCGGTTTTATTAATATTCACCCTGTATACATTAAATGTAATTGGATCTTTTCTTGCATTGTAACTTCTTTTGAACCGCATGAATACGTAGTTTTTCAGTCACTTGTTCTTTTTATTTTTTATTCTTTTTTTAAATTGAGATTCGATTCCCCCGAAGGGGGCGGGCTGGCAGCAGCGTAGTACGCCGCTCTTCAGCCTATAGAATTTGTTTTAAGAAATGAAGATAATAAATAATAAAAACAGGCGATAAAATCGGTGACAATGCGACAGTCTGGTTTCTGTTCGCAAGAGATATAAACACCCAGCGACAGCATGATTTCTGTTCGCAACGCTTTGGAAACATGCACAACACTGAACACTCACTTGAACACTGCACTAAAAAGTTGGCACAAATATGACACACCACAGCCGATGGCAGAGGGGGGAACCTGGTCAGATGATGGGAAAGAAAAGGGGGGGAAGGGGAGGAAAAACGAAGTGGGCGGGAGGGGAGGAAGAAGCCAATGGAGGACGAGGACTCATAAGAGGGGGGGGGGGGCTGGGCAGACGCGATAGGGGGTGGGGAAAGACCGAGGAGGGGAATGCAAAAGGATTGGGGGGGGGGATGAAGGGAGGCAGAGAGAGGGTAAGTGGGGAGAAAACAGGATGGAAGGGGGGGGGAGAGCCCAGGGAAAGGACAGAGGAGAGGAGGGGGAGGTGAGGATCAGAGTTGATAGGAGGGATAAATGGAGGGAGAGAGGGCATCATCCGGGAGGGGGAGTTGGCGAAGCCATCTTGGGAAATGAGATGAAGGGTGTAGAGATGGAGGGTAGGGGGGACACAGGGTAGGGGTTGGAGAGGAGAGGAGCAAGCAGGGGATGAGGGGGATCAAGGCGACGGGAGGTGTAGAGTATGTGGATGTGTTCGAGGAACAGGAGGAGATGGGGGAAAGGAATCAGGTAGTAGAGGATCCGCGTGGGGGACGGGAGGTGTATACGGAAGGCGAGGCAGAGTGCATGGTGCTCGAGGATCTGGTGGGACTTATAGAATTTGGGGGGGGGGGGTATCCAGGTGGGAGTGGCATAACAGAGGATGGGACGGATTAAGGATTTGTAGGAATGGGGGATGGTTTCAGTCACTGGATTCATATGATCTCTAAGAGAATTCTACGTGGTGAACTTGAACCCAGCTTCTTTCTACAAACGATTAACTTTTTGCTCAAACGTGTGTTTTGACTTGTTCGCATGCTGCTTAACTTATGTATTGTACAAGTTTTGGTAAAAATTCATGTTGAATACAATAACTTCGAATGCAAATGCGTTGAAGAATATTACCGCTGACTAACTGAGATGCAGCGATTTCTACTGGCGTGGCAGAGAACTCCACGAATCAATTCTGACGCTTGTTGGCAGCTGTTTCAAATCGGGGAACCCTGGTATGCAAGCGTGTAAGGCATTCAGCCCCCCACAAATCCCCCGCCCACCATCCCCCTTTAAATGAGATTTGGCGAGATTTTGTCGGACCACTGTCCCCACTTTGAGCTCACCTAATTAATGAACGTCCCCTATAGCTGTAAACAGAGTTTGCTCCTATCAAAATAATTTCAGCTCCCACAACTTCGTTTTCTATCCCTAGGAACACAATTCCATAAGTAACTTACACTCTCCACATCTTCACTGAGCGAGTGCCACAGTGCTCAGCACACTGGACTCGCATTCGGGAGGACGACGGTTCAATCCCGCGTCCGGCCATCCTGATTTAGGTTTTCCGTGATTTCCCTAAATCACCCCAGGCAAATGCCGGGATGGTTCCTTTGAAAGGGCACGGCCGACTTCCTTCCCCGTCCTTCCTTAATCCGATGAGACCGATGACTTTGCTGTCTGGTCTAATCCGTCAAAACAACCCAAACACCTCCCCATCTTCCACATCACGCTGATCATCTCCCTAGCCTGCATCCACACATCGATGGTGAAGTTTCTTGCCTCGCAAAACACAAGCAGAAATTATGCAGAACGGGCGAAGCAAATCTAAAAAGCGTTAGTGAACATTTCAGTGGATCATGGGCTCATTCGCGACAACATACACTCGTAAACTACACCTACACCTACACACATACTCCGCTAGCCACCAAGCGGTGTGTGGCGGAGGGCACAATTCGCTCTAAAGTCATATTTCCCCCCCTCTGTTCCACTCACGGATCGCGCGAGGGAAAAACGACTATCTGAACGCCTCAGTACGAGCTCTAATTTCCCTTATCTTTAAATGGTGATCATTGCACGATTTGAAAGTTGGTGGTAATAATACGTGCTCTACATCCTCGGTGAAGATCGGATTTCGGAATTTAGTGAGCAGCCCCTTCCGTTTAGCGCACCGTCTATCAGCAAGTGTGTCCCACTTCAAACTTTCTATGATATTTGTAACGCTCTCGCGATGGCTAAATGTACCAGTCACAAATCTTTCGTCTCTTCTTTGGACCTTCTCAGTCTTTTGAATCAGACCCAACTGGTAAGGGTCCCATATAGACGAACAATACTCTAAGACTGGACGAACTAACTTATTGCAAGCTATTTCCTTTGTTGAAGGACTGCATCGCTTCAGAATTCTACCACTAAACCGCAATCTAGAATTTGCCTGACTCGTTACTTGTGTAATCTGATCATTCCATTTGAGATAATTTCGAATAGTCACACCCAGATACTTGACGGATGTTACCGCTTCCAAAGACTGGACATTTATTTTGTACTGGTGCATTAATGGAGATTTTCACCTTGTTATACGCAGGTTACACTTACTAATATTGAGAGATAACTGCCAGTCATTACACCACGTATTAATTTTCTACAAATCCTCACAAATTTCGTGTGATACTAGGTTCCTGTAGGCTACAGCATCATCGGCAAACAGTCTAATGCTGCTGTCAATACCATCAACCAGACCGTTTAAGTAAATCGTAAGAAGCAGCGGACCTATTACGCTGCCCTGGGCACACCTGACGTTACGCCTGTTTCTGTTGAAGTCACCCCGTTCAGGACGACATTCTGCTCCCTGTCTGTTAGAAAACTTTCTGTCCAACCGGATATGTCATCGTATAGACCGTAAGAGCGCACTTTTTGGAGTAAGCGACAGTGCGGAACTGAGTCGAACGCCTTTCGAAAGTCGAGAAATATGGCATCAACCTGGAAGCCGGTATCTAGAGCCTGTTGAATATCATGCACAAGGAGGGCCAGCTGTGTCTCGCATGGCCGCTGTTTCCTAAAACCGTGCTGGTTTCTGCAGATGAGCTTCTCAGAGTCTAGAAGGGTCATTATGTTTGAACACAAAATAGGTTCCATGATTCTACAACAAAACGATGTCGGTGAAATCGGCCGGTAACTACAACAACAACTAATTATAGACGGTGCAGTCACGTTAATGAGACCACTGGCAATGTTCGACGTTGACGTGCAGTCACCATTCACAGAGGGTAGGTGGCAGCACTAACGCTGTTAAAGCGGACCTGGGAAACGCGGTAAATAGTGCAGTCGCTGTCGTAAGAGAGAAACGGAGCGATTATCTGACGTCCAAGAGGGCATGATGACTGGCTTTCGGGCCAAGGGTGTAAGCATATCCGAAACCGCTAAGTTTGTAAACTGTTCGCGTGCCGCCATGATTAAAGTATGCCGTGCATGGCAAAATGGCGCTATCCAAAACTGTCGCTGAGGCGGCCGTGGTGCACCACGGGCCGTAGATAACAGGGCTGAACGAAGGCTGCGGAGATGTGTACGGCCGAATAGACGTGCAGCTGCTGAACAGCTGACCACCCGGATGAACCAAGAGGCTACCAACAGTGTCTCCTCAACGACCCGTTCAGCAAACGTTGCTGCTTATGGGCCTCCGCAGCAGACGCTTGGTTCATGCACCCAAGCTTCGTCGGTGACGAAGGCTGCAATTTGCACGCCAATACCGCAGCTAGACGTCAACTGAGTGGCGACAGATGACTCACGCTTTATGCTCCGTCCCGCAATAATCGGTGGAAGGGTCCCGGCCGAAGGAGGGAGCGTTATGGTCCGGGGAATGGTTTCGTGATGCTCTCTGGGTGATCTCGTCATTCTGGAAGACACACTGGATCAACACAGGTAAGCATCTATCCTTGGGGACCATGCCCACCCCTACGTGCAAGTCGTTTTTCCTCGGCAAGGTGGCAACTACCAGCAGGACAATGCAACGTGTGACAGAGCTCGCAGTGTTCGTGCGTGCTTCAAAGAGCACTATGATGAGTTCACCGTACTCTCCTAGCCACCAGACTCCCAGGATTTAAACCCAATTGAGAAATTTGTTCATTCACCTCGATCGGGCTGTTCGCGCCGTGGATCCTCGACCGAGAAATCCAGCGCAACGGCCACAGCACTGGAGTCGGCATGGCCCCCACATCCCTGTCGGTACCTTCCAGAACGTCGCTGACTCTTCTCCTGCACGTCTCGCAGCGGTCGGCGCAGCGAAAGGTGATCATTCAGGGATTTGACAGGTGGTCTCATTAATGTGACTGGACAGTATAAATTAAATGAGTAAACTTTCTAATTTATCGTGTATATGTGTTCTTTTCTATGTATGTTTCTACTGATGGACTGTCGCAAACGATATCAAACAGTTACTCACTGATGGCTGATTGAGATCAAGACTTGTGTTAAACAGGGAGATGGATTGTCACCATTGTTGTTCAATATAGCACTGGACGAAGTGATCAGGCAGCCGAGAGCAATAAACGAGGCAATGGGAATACAAAAGACCCATGTGGGGGACAAAAAGAGAACAGGGCTCAAGTAGACTGCCTAGCCTTTGCAGACGACATAGCAATAGTAAGTTAGACGGAAGAAGACGCAAAGGCACAATTTGACAACTTAAGTAAGGTAGCCAGAAAGGTGGGACTGAGGATAGCCTATAACAAGACAAAGACATTAAACACCACTGCAGACTGGGAAACCCCGGAAGGTAATGTGCAAATGGTGGACAAATTTAAATACCTGGGAGAATTTATAACAGGAAGGAACAGGTGCAAGGAGGGGATAACAGAGAGGATAAAGAAGATGAGGTCAGCCTTCTGTATGACGAGAGAGATATACAATAAAAAGAATACATCCACAGAGGCAAAGATAAGCCACTACAAGATAACGATGAGGAATGCAGTATTATATGCTGCTGAGACGATGACACTAGGAAGAAATGGGGCAGAACAAATACAGAAAGAAGAGAGAAAAATAGTAGGTCCCAAAAGAGGTGGAGAGAGATGGATGCGAAGACCTAGGGAAGAATTGCACCGGAACATGAGAACAATATCTGGGGAAATCAGACTCAAGAGGGCAAGGTTTGCTGGACATGTAGTTAGGATGAGTATGGACAGAATGACGAAGAGAGTGTGGGAAACAACATGGAGGACAAGGGGAAAGACAGGAACCAAATGGGTTGTTGAACTTCGGAAGGATTGGTTGGAATTGGGGATCAAGGTCTAAGGAAAGGAAAATTAGAGGAACAAATATACACCGACCAATATGCCGGAGATCAACAACAGAGAAGAATACAGGAAAAGATTAGAGTGTCACCAGTGGAGCCGACAGGAGAAAAGGATACTGAAGATCTCGGAAGAAGACTGGGAGAGAAGAAGAGAAAGAATGAAGAGGTTCTCGGAGAAGAAGAGGAAAATGCAGTCCACGAAGGGGCTACCCGTGGTCCTACAGAGGGAGCAGCGCAAGAAGAAGAAGATAATAGCTGATTGTCCGCAGCTCGTGGTCTAGTGGCTAGCGTTGCTGCCTCTGGATCACGGAGTCCCGGGTTCGATTCCCGGCTGGGTTGGCGATTTTCTCTGCCCAGGGGACTAGGTTTTTGTATTGTCCTCATCATTTCATCATCATCCTCATCATTCCCTTTATGGGGTGGCGACGGGAAGGTCATACGGCCACCCCGTAAAATTAACCCTGCCACATGCGACCATAACCATACCGACCCTGCGAAAATGTTGGATAACGGCACAAGGAAAAGAAGAGAAGACCAACTGATGGCTGATTGAATACTTCTTACGCCTGTACTCAAACAACCGTTCCAAGAAAAATAAGCATGCATGCTATCTGAACCGCTGATCTGACCTTATTTGTCAATTATGAGAACAGCTACAAGTAAAATAAACATTTTTCCTTGCTGTCATGAGACCGTGATCTTTCGTTTCATCTGCTTTCGTGTACAACGAGGTATCTGGCGTTCCCTGATCAGCCAGTAACTTCATTTCTCAAAGTAATGCATGGTGCTTTCACATCATCTTCCAGCCCACAACCTGATATTCTGTCATTTATTTTTGTCAGTTCTTTGTTGAAGCTCGTCCGGAGCGATTTCAATTTCTCTCCGTCTCAGCAGGAACTGTCATGTATTGCACAGTGAGAGGTGGCATGAGCCCCCTCTCATATTTCTATCTTACGATTCTCCTCTCTAGTTGCATGCGGTGGAGGGTTGTTATTCCTTCACACGCGGACTTCCCATGCAGCGTCTCTCGTCACCCGGGTGGTCCAGTGACAGGCGGGCTCTTCTGACTTTGAAAGGGTAGGCTGACAGGCGTGGGGGGTCGAGTGAATGCTTTCCGGACGCCGGCATTGTCAGGAGACGCGCCCGTTTGGAGCCGGAAGGGGCGGCTGGGCTGGAGGTTCCGTTGCTTCGCAGAAGCTTAGCGAAAACACTTTCTGGCGGGCTACCAGCGAGGCGTGGGAATGACTTATGTACCCAGGCAGCTGTGGCGGGAAAATTCCCGCGCTTTCTGCAAAATAGGAACTGTGATTGGCTTGCTCAGGGCATAGCTCCGTGACGGAGCAAAATCAGCACAGAAATTGGCGCCAAGAATCTCCATTGGTGGAATGGTAGTGCCCCAGCAATGGAGTGGAATTTCCGCCGGTTTTCGAGTTGCTGATTGGAACGTAACCACGGCCACTGTCGTGGGGGCGGGAATGTTGTGTGTTCGGCCTGTACGGGTGCTCTAAGGAGTCGGCAGTCGCCTTTTGGTCGAGGACGTCGAAGCAACCAGCCCTCGCCTGCGGTACGCCAGATCGTGTCCTGGCAGTCAAGAAGACAGTTTGGTAATGTATGTCCGCAGCACCGGCCGACAGGGATTTTCCTAGGTGATAATCAGAGCTCAGCAGAGCGCGCCTGTTCGTCTTTTTCTAACTTTGTTCTGTCTTGAGTAGCAGCAATTACTGTTGGGTTAGCTGTGTGTCTCTCTTGAGATTTGAGTGGCAAGGAATTGGCTCCACATACCACTTCGTCTTAAACCTCACGATCTAGTTTAGGGACAACTTCACCTTTACAGTGTTTGTATGAGTCTCCAATGTGAGCCAATTTGATGTATTATAAATATTTCCTGTGTTTCTTTTACTATTCTGTGTTTAGTCTTAATAAATCATATTGTTATTTTGGACAGAACTTTCATTCTGTTAATCGATAGAGCAACTCTATCATTCCTCACTATGCTAATGAAACCTTTGTTTATTTAACTTATTTATCAAATTAAATTATTGCAGGTGCCAAACTCTCTTCTACTCCACTGGCAGGGTTGATTAGAGTCAGTTCGCGTATTTTTTTTATCCTTGTGCAACAGCAAAAGTCGGAGTTAGAATAGGGGGGGGGGGGGGGGGGCTTAGAGCATGATTTACATATGTGGATTCTAGTAGAATTTAGTGATAAATACACTGCTAGCCCCGGCACCTCGCATAATATGGCGACCCTTAGCCTCGGATCTTTCCTGTGAATCGCTGATAAGCAAGTATTATTAGTAGTAGGGACACTCAGAATTTTTTTTGCTTAATTTTTTTATTGATTAATACCCAAGTTTTTTTTCTGGTAGTTCCGCGTTTAGTTTTAAGTAGCGGCGCATGATTACAGTTTTTGTTTTCAGTGTATATATTTTTTTTGTTCATTGTTTTTTGTGTTTCGTTGATGTGGTGTCCGTACCACATCGCACTTTGTCGGATTTGTGTGCGGTTTCTGTACCACATCAAATTGTACAATTTTGGTAAACATTTCTGGAATACAGTGATCAATTAATTGTTATATTTAGATTAAAGTTCAGTCTTGATCATGTTATGTCTGTTTTAATGAGTAACCGGTTTCGGTTTTTTCTATAAAACCATCTTCAGACCTGTGAATAAATTTTAAGAAATACTAGATACCAATCTTTAAATGAATGAAAAAGTCTAATGATGTCAAAATTTTTAACAAAATAAAATAAAATTAGTTATACCCATTGGCTCCTTTGGGCTGGTAGGTGGAGCTCTCCTTGCTGCTGTGCAGTCAACTGATGGTTATGAGTGCTGAGCACGAGCTTAAATATGCAGAGGCTCCGCCTACTTCCTGTCACACTACTTCATAACTGCCAATCAGCGTTCATAATATGACGCCATCGTCAAAGTATAAAAGTAGGAAATACACTAATAACATAAAATTGATTCATTTAAATATCTGATTAACAGATAGTAGTTGTGTCTACAACTTATTTATATTTTGAATAAAAACAGTGAATTACGATGTGTGATAGCTGTGCCCTCTATGGACAACCTTAATACTATTACAGTGCCAGTTACATCAAAGATGTAAAATCCTTGGCGTTGTGGTATATATCGATTATACCAAGTCGCCTACATCACAATTACATCTTTGTTGGATGCTGCAGAATCGTCTTGTTTTAACTGTAGTTTTTATGGCAATGTTCTTTATAGCATTAAGTTAGCAGCCAATAGTATGTTCCACATTATGTATATCTGATTAACTGATGAGACTGCTGATGCAGCATATTTTACATACATTGCTTTTGCCATGGGTATAACTAATCTTATATTTTTAAAAAACAAAAGAGTAGATGCTTTTATTATAAAATTCCATCAAAAAGGTCGTAATAATATTTTTCGCGAAAATCTAATTGTTCATTGAGCAGCATTGATGATTTGGTTTTCAAATGAGCATATATCTCGATTTCTTCTAGGATATTCATAAGTAAGCCTTTATTTGCATAATGAAGAACTTGTAAATTCTGTTGTACTGTCCCCTCAGCATGATTATTGAATGTTATATGATGACCAAAAACAGACTTTGTTCGTGAGGTACCTGACGTATGTTCTTTGTACCTTACTGCAAAATTTCGACCTGTTTGGCCGATATATATTTTCTCACAGTCTCTACATTGGATCTTGTACACTCCTGATCTGGTAGATTTTCCATTATCTTTATTTACGGTATGTCTTAATTTTTGTTGTAAAGTATTGTCAGTTGTAAATGCTATTGTTATTCCAGAATTTTTGAATAAGTTAGTGATTCTATCTGATATGTTTCCCATATATGTCATCTTCATATATTTTGGGTTACTTATTAGTGGAGTACTTTGTGATTGTTGTACTTTATTAAAAATGATATCTACCTGTCGTGTGTCGAAAGAGTTGGTTTTTGCAATTTGTTTTAAGATGGTCATTTCCTTTTTGATCTCATTAGCTTCTAACGGTAATTTTAGTATTCGGTGTATCATAGACTTAAAAAATGCTTTTTTATACTTGTCAGGATGACATGATGTAGCATTAATAATAACATCAGTGGTTGTAGGTTTCCTGTATATGGTGAATAAATGTTTCCCGTTGTTATTAGTTATAGTGAGATCTAGGTAGTTAATAGATTTTCGATTTTCGTGCTCAACTGTAAATTGTAACTTTGGATGCATAGAGTTTAATTTTATAGCAAATTTCTCAATTTCGTCTTTTGAACCATTATAAAGTAATAATGTACTGTCTACATATCGCTTGTAATATATGATTTTATTTGCGATTTCAGGGTTATTTTTCAGGAATTGCGTCTCAATATGGTTTACGAAAATGTCTGCTACTGTCCCAGTCAAAGAATTTCCCATTGCTAAGCCATCTTTCTGACAATAGATTTTAGTATTAAACGAGAAATAATTGTAATCTAAAGTGCATTCAAGTAGTTCTATAAGTTCGATTATTTCGTCTTTAGTCATATTTTTGTATTGTATTAAGTTATCCCTAATTATATTAATCGTCTCAGTAATTGGTATATTTGTATATAAATTTTTAATATCTAATGAGGCGAAATTTGCACTAGTTGGAATGTCTATATTGTGGATTTGTTGTGTTAGTTCATAACTGTTTTTGATACTGAAGTTGCTGTCTCACTATAACTAATAACAACGGGAAACATTTATTCACCATATACAGGAAACCTACAACCACTGATGTTATTATTAATGCTACATCATGTCATCCTGACAAGTATAAAAAAAGCATTTTTTAAGTCTATGATACACCGAATACTAAAATTACCGTTAGAAGCTAATGAGATCAAAAAGGAAATGACCATCTTAAAACAAATTGCAAAAACCAACTCTTTCGACACACGACAGGTAGATATCATTTTTAATAAAGTACAACAATCACAAAGTACTCCACTAATAAGTAACCCAAAATATATGAAGATGACATATATGGGAAACATATCAGATAGAATCACTAACTTATTCAAAAATTCTGGAATAACAATAGCATTTACAACTGACAATACTTTACAACAAAAATTAAGACATACCGTAAATAAAGATAATGGAAAATCTACCAGATCAGGAGTGTACAAGATCCAATGTAGAGACTGTGAGAAAATATATATCGGCCAAACAGGTCGAAATTTTGCAGTAAGGTACAAAGAACATACGTCAGGTACCTCACGAACAAAGTCTGTTTTTGGTCATCATATAACATTCAATAATCATGCTGAGGGGACAGTACAACAGAATTTACAAGTTCTTCATTATGCAAATAAAGGCTTACTTATGAATATCCTAGAAGAAATCGAGATATATGCTCATTTGAAAACCAAATCATCAATGCTGCTCAATGAACAATTAGATTTTCGCGAAAAATATTATTACGACCTTTTTGATGGAATTTTATAATAAAAGCATCTACTCTTTTGTTTTTTAAAAATATAAGATTAGTTATACCCATGGCAAAAGCAATGTATGTAAAATATGCTGCATCAGCAGTCTCATCAGTTAATCAGATATACATAATGTGGAACATACTATTGGCTGCTAACTTAATGCTATAAAGAACATTGCCATAAAAACTACAGTTAAAACAAGACGATTCTGCAGCATCCAACAAAGATGTAATTGTGATGTAGGCGACTTGGTATAATCGATATATACCACAACGCCAAGGATTTTACATCTTTGATGTAACTGGCACTGTAATAGTATTAAGGTTGTCCATAGAGGGCACAGCTATCACACATCGTAATTCACTGTTTTTATTCAAAATATAAATAAGTTGTAGACACAACTACTATCTGTTAATCAGATATTTAAATGAATCAATTTTATGTTATTAGTGTATTTCCTACTTTTATACTTTGACGATGGCGTCATATTATGAACGCTGATTGGCAGTTATGAAGTAGTGTGACAGGAAGTAGGCGGAGCCTCTGCATATTTAAGCTCGTGCTCAGCACTCATAACCATCAGTTGACTGCACAGCAGCAAGGAGAGCTCCACCTACCAGCCCAAAGGAGCCAATGGGTATAACTAATTTTATTTTATTTTGTTAAAAATTTTGACATCATTAGACTTTTTCATTCATTTAAAGATTGGTATCTAGTATTTCTTAAAATTTATTCACAGGTCTGAAGATGGTTTTATAGAAAAAACCGAAACCGGTTACTCATTAAAACAGACATAACATGATCAAGACTGAACTTTAATCTAAATACATCAAATTGTGTTTGTGATTACAGCGTTGGAACAGCGTTGTTGAAATTTTATGTCTATGTGTAAAAATATATGGAGTAGATTAATTTAATTGTGCATTCTAGATAAATTTGTTTTTCATGAATGATAACGAGAAGTAAGGCACGACTATTATCGATCGAAGCTAAAACAAAAGAGGATAGAATAATGGATAAGGGGCAGTTTACTGACGGGAATAGGTTCGGAGATGAGATGGGCACATTTTTAGCAGGACAGGACGCCAGGGTCATTGATGAGGAAGGTGATTTGGACGCGATCTTAGAGCAGCGTTGCGGCCGTGATTATGATAGTGAGGTAGAGGATGAAACAGAGTCAGTCACACAGGTCGAGACGGTAGCAGAAGTTTATAATCAAACGAACGAGAGCAGACAGGGGCCAGCTCGGCCACGTCAGAGCTCTAGCGCCCAGGTGTCCAGAGTTACATCACCCATGTGTGACGAGGATCAAATTGATGACATTAACCCAATACTGAGCTTCCAACGATGAATGAAAGAAGAAGCTGACGAACAGCGTAAGAAGGAGAAAGAAGAAGCTGACGAACAACGCAAGAAGGAGAAGGAAGAAGCTGACGAACAGCGTAAGAAGGACACTCAGGCAATAATTTCGCATATAGGGAAAATTCGTGGGGAATTACTAACCATAAAGAAAGAATGTGGAGAAGCCAAACAAATGTCATTGGTAGCACAAAAAGTAGCAGGCCTAGCCAAAACGGCAGCAACAGGGGCAATGAAAATCGCAAAAGTAACTTCTCAACTCGCAGGTCGCTTGCGACGTACAACACAGTCCCACTCAAAATCCCTAGCATTCTTAAAGACTCAAGGTGATATTGTGGTTACGAACATCACGAAACGAATGAAAGAAGTAGAGAGTCGGATAGCAACACTAGAGCGAAACGGGCACACGAGCACTGCGCGTTCGGATACCAATGATGGAGTACACAGAATTGTATCTCCGAGGAAAAGCCCGCCGTGCTCTAGCCCAGTGACAGAGTGCGGAACTAACAATGCACACGCAGAAACAGAGAGTAATAGCGCCAATAATTGCAGCCCACTTAGAAGAGCGAATGCTGAATGCCACTTCCACTGTGATACAGACGTAGCACATCACAGTTATCAGCAAGATAGATCAGGACACTCAGCAGACGTGCAAGTATCGGAAACGAGTGACAACACCAGTGCGAGGATCGGACAGAATTTTGATCACAATCACTTCCTGTCGATACTAAAATTCCAGAAATTCAAAGATAATGGAGGGTCGATGCATCCGAAGAGCTGGGTGATGCAATTTACAAATTCATTACCGTCGTCATGGCCAACCCAGGCCAAATTAGAATTCATGTGTGGACACATCGAAGGCCAAGCTGCGGAAAAGATGCGGGGCGTGGCAGCGACGTGTCGGACTTATCAGGAATTTGTTGGTGCATTCCTGCGGACCTACTGGTCAAAGGAAACGCAAGACAGGATTAAAGAGGAAATAATATTTTGTCCTGAACTGGAAGTGTCCGGGCATAGAAGCGCAACCAAATTTTTTGATGATTTACTAAAGAAGAATCAGTTTTTAGATAGTCCATATAGCAACGGAGAAATCATTAAATTTTGCTTTTCCAAATTGCCAGTTAGGTATCAACAGACACTTGTCGGGAAGTGTGGATCTGACATAGATGCATTCAAGAGTCTACTGCGCGAACTCGAAGTAGTCTTCGATAAACAAGACGCAAAGGACAGGAAGAAGGCGCAAAATAACAAATACCACGGGCCAGCAAGGGAAGACGACAACAGATCGCATAATCGCACTGGTCAGTTAGGAAACCAGGGTTACGGAAATCAAGGTTACGCTATTCAAGGTTATGGAAACCAGAGACACGGAAACCAAAACGTCGGGGAACAGGGTCAATCTAGACAAGCAATCTGGGACAGGAGGAATGACGAACGGCAAAGCGACCGTAATTGGAGAGAGCGAAATCAAGGACAACAGGAGAACCGGGAGATAGAAATTAGACCTCCAAATCCTAATGCACGTCAGAGGAGGGGGAGTCTAAGAAGGGATTGACGCTAGTCCATAGGACTCCACCACTTCTCTCACACAAAGAAGTTCGTGGAATAATAGTAGTTTAAGTGGTGTACATAGTAGAATAGACAAATATATGAACCTTTCTTCGGGGAACGATAATCGTTGCATTAATAGATTAAGATTGTCAAAGTATTAACACGCTGCATAAGAATTTACTGCTGTTAACGTTTTTTTTGTCTATGTTCGCGATCTCCTCTGTCTTTGCGATAAGAGGTACTACCTTTCCATGAGCAATGTTTTTGTCCTTTCCTATCTGGTGTCCATGTTAAGGGATAAAGATGAGTGACGAGATGTCGCAAAAACGGGCGCATACAAGAACGTGCTCTCAGAAGCGTTCTGAGAAGTCATGTTACGCTCCATAGCGGCCACAACCAGTTCGTGAATCGTTCATACCAATGCTTGCAGGCACGCGTCAGTGCACTGCAAGATTGTGGTATATTGCGTGATTTCGAGGATGAATATGGGCAGTATAGTTTTTTTTGCAGAGCTGCGCCAGCATCTTTGTCTTGCAAGTCGGGGTGATCCTGTGAGCGTTTGACTCCAATGGTGCCCTAGACGAGAGAAATGCGAGCATAAAGCCTACCATGCCAATGTGCTGGTTGGGGATTTAGCGTGCTGCTCGTGACTGTCACAGATGAATAACCAGGGACTTATACTTGGATATTCGTGACATACTGTGTAGCTGGCGTGTGTTGGGCGACTGAATCCTCAACAGGAACCAGTCCTGGCTTGGTCATATTACATTGCTTCTGGAAAGGTGTGCTTTGATCGCGAAAACCGCATCACATAGAGAAGGAAGTTGCAACTATAAATTTATTGTCGTGTATAGCCATGGCTAACCCAGTCTCTGGAGTTTCAGTGAGGCGTAATGAAAACTCGGAGGTCATGTCGTACGGCGCGCACATCACTGTCGGCAATAGCGGCGAGCAGCGAGACATCTCAACGTAACAGGAATTATGTAAGAGTATTGTATAAGGTAAACAAAAAAAATACAAAAAAAGGGTACGATATACTAGGATAAGTTAAACTGGAGGATTTAACAATAACTAGATTAATATTGTGGGGGTTTTCTACCACAAGTGTTGTGTTTGGGCGCGCCTGTTGGGATGTTATTTTTCAGGTCATGAAACCACAGACCCGAGATGGAGGGACGACCGGCGAGCGAACGTACAATAGTTGCATGTTCTTTATAGCTCAGTAAAACTTCAGCCTGCATAATAATATAATTTATTTAGAAGACATAGAATGTAGATCGCTGGCATATGGTAGTTAATTCTTGAGCATGTCTACTGTCGATCTATATAATTAATAGTAATATTAGTGCGGGCCCGCACATTTAGTTGTTCATCCATTACAAAGCATCAGTTATCACACACCATGTACATACTGAGATCGGTCTCTACACATATATCAAAATAAATTATTTCCATGTCTAGATTAGATGTTATAATGATTGCCATAGATTAATAACTATAAAAGTAAAATAAGAGTGTCTGAAATGACAGACCATCAATGTTTCATTATGTAAATTTATTATAACATAGAAGGTCATGGGAAAAAGTTAGGCATAAGATTTTTGTAAGAATTGTGCAGATGACGGGGATCGTGGCAATGCGGAGGCCGGCCGGAGCGGGAACAAGAGGTCTGCGGCTACCTGCAAGAAAAGAGTGTCAGCACCCCACCTGACGTGAAGGGCGAGAGCATCCGGTCGTACAGGCTGACAGTCACCCGGCCGTGTACCTGAGGGATTAGGCGGCAGACAGCCCTCGCCGGGCCACAAGCGAAAGTGGGGCTGGCCGTTGACACTGACACGCGACCCACACGCGACAGCCTGCTAGCTCTCCGGACGCGGCAGCCGTTTGGAGGGATTCCCTGCGGCAGACCACGTTGTCGTGAGTACACGAAGAAGATCACATATCGTGTCAGAATCTGCGCCTCATGTGCCTCAGGACAGAAAGGGACGCTATATACTCACCTGTTTGGGTTTTTACAACTCACTAGCATTGGCCGATCTGCATACACAAAGCAGTATCGTGCCACACTAACAAATGTATGGTCTCATTTCTTATTTCTCCTCTCTATTAGAGAGCAGTTTTAACAATAGTCGCTCCTAGTTCGATCCTGTATGGATCACCTCACACACTTGTGGAGTCACTCCACGTGCCATCATCCCTCGTCGAACTGCAATATTGGGAAACGTAAAGTTCTGTCCAGCGAGAGAAGAGACCTAGACTAGTGATGTATCCCAACGAGTAGACCTCAGAGACAATTAATCGACGTGAGGAGAGCCGATCACTGTGTCTTCCTACCGTACTGCCGTGATCATATGCGTGGGTCTGACTACAATCTCAACAGCGTACTGCAGACACTCCAGAACTCCCTATTGCTGTTGCCACAACGTAGCAACAACACCCGACGTTTAGCCTTATGTGATGTCAGTACTGTGTAATTAGTGAAGTGCTACAGATATTTCTAACAATGTGATTTAGTGCCTCATTCTCAGCACAGTCGTGAACTTTGTGCAATGTGCATGCACAATTTGATGCCCCATGAACCTTGTTTTTTTTCTTAAATTTCTTTCTCTTATGTTGTTTTTGTAATGTATGTTATACCTTGTATGCGTTCGTGTTTTACACTGTAATTCTTATTACAGATTACTGTATTGTTCTCTACACCATGTTTTTTTTTGTATTTTGTGTTTATTGTTGTGTGTATGCAAACAGTGTGCCTGAAGTCCCCATAAACTGAAGCAGATACCACCACTGTCATTGTGAATGGACCATCAGTTCAGGGAACATTTTGTAAAGGTTATTCTTGCTGCAGGGAGACAGAATGAATCGGAGGTTGTAACTAGATTCTGAAAGCTCACAAAGAGATTGTTAACTTATATAGTATCATGTGTGAGTGAGTTCAGGTCAGTTTAATGATTAAAATTGTTGTAACATCTTGGGCATTTAATTGCGGAGCACTCCAACTCTGATTGTAAAGAATAAACTGCTCCATATTTGGCTCAGATGCCCGGGCCATATTTAGAGCGTGAATGTCTGCGTGAATCGGTGTTTGGAAGGGGCTCCCTGGGTATGGATGTGTGATGTGAGTGTTAGTGTTCCATATTAAGAAGGTGAAGTTGGCTACATCATAAATAATCCTCCCTCTATGAGCTGCATTTTACAGTTGCAGTGATTTTCTTTATAGAGTGCGGCATGTGGAGCCAGTTTGCGAGATTGTTCTTGGGCGATTGACTCACTACCTTGCTCCTAATTGAGCCAACCGCTCACCAATTACAATCTAAAATGGCGTAGGGGCTATGAGAGGTGGCATGAGCCCCCTCTCATATTTCTATCTTACGATTCTCCTCTCTAGTTGCATGCGGTGGAGGGTTGTTATTCCTTCACACGCGGACTTCCCATGCAGCGTCTCTCGTCACCTGGGTGGTCCAGTGACAGGCGGGCTCTTCTGACTTTGAAAGGGTAGGCCGACAGGCGTGGGGGGTCGAGTGAATGCTTTCCGGACGCCGGCATTGTCAGGAGACGCGCCCGTTTGGAGCCGGAAGTGGCGGCTGGGCTGGAGGTTCCGTTGCTTCGCAGGCGTGGGAATGACTTATGTACCCAGGCAGCTGTGGCGGGAAAATTCCCGCGCTTTCTGCAAAATAGGAACTGTGATTGGCTTGCTCAGGGCATAGCTCCGTGACGGAGCAAAATCAGCACAGAAATTGGCGCCAAGAATCTCCATTGGTGGAATGGTAGTGCCCCAGCAATGGAGTGGAATTTCCGCCGGTTTTCGAGTTGCTGATTGGAACGTAACCACGGCCACTGTCGTGGGGGCGGGAATGTTGTGTGTTCGGCCTGTACGGGTGCTCTAAGGAGTCGGCAGTCGCCTTTTGGTCGAGGACGTCGAAGCAACCAGCCCTCGCCTGCGGTACGCCAGATCGTGTCCTGGCAGTCAAGAAGACAGTTTGGTAATGTATGTCCGCAGCACCGGCCGACAGGGATTTTCCTAGGTGATAATCAGAGCTCAGCAGAGCGCGCCTGTTCGTCTTTTTCTAACTTTGTTCTGTCTTGAGTAGCAGCAATTACTGTTGGGTTAGCTGTGTGTCTCTCTTGAGATTTGAGTGGCAAGGAATTGGCTCCACATACCACTTCGTCTTAAACCTCACGATCTAGTTTAGGGACAACTTCACCTTTACAGTGTTTGTATGAGTCTCCAATGTGAGCCAATTTGATGTATTATAAATATTTCCTGTGTTTCTTTTACTATTCTGTGTTTAGTCTTAATAAATCATATTGTTATTTTGGACAGAACTTTCATTCTGTTAATCGATAGAGCAACTCTATCATTCCTCACTATGCTAATGAAACCTTTGTTTATTTAACTTATTTATCAAATTAAATTATTGCAGGTGCCAAACTCTCTTCTACTCCACTGGCAGGGTTGATTAGAGTCAGTTCGCGTATTTTTTTTATCCTTGTGCAACAGCAAAAGTCGGAGTTAGAATAGGGGGGGGGGGGCTTAGAGCATGATTTACATATGTGGATTCTAGTAGAATTTAGTGATAAATACACTGCTAGCCCCGGCACCTCGCAACAGTACCGCCCTCATTCCGCACATTATATTGCACAATATATTGAGCGAGTGGCAATACTTTTAAAAGTCTCCAGCAGTCTTCAATACACTGAGCAATACCGGTCTCAGGCAGTCAATATTGAATATTCCCCAGTAAATACTGAGTGCCTTATACTCTCTCACCTTTTACAAAAACCAGTGAACATAAACAAGAGTCAAAGTGGTTCAACGTGTTTCGAGGCCTACGCTGCTTTATAATCAATTTAATATTTGTTTTGGGCTTGACAGTAGATGCCATGTTGTCCAGTGACGTAGCCGCATTGCGATATTTCCCTTGAGAATGATGTAAAAAGACAGCAACTTCCAGATTTATCAAGGCAGGAACCCTCCTCGAGTAAATTATTCGCCAACATTACGGCTGCCATGATGAATGAGTTTCAGTATGATGACGGTGAGTTCAAAATTTTACCATTGTTACAGTGCATGCAAGGAGAGGCAATATACAGTGTTCAGGTGCAACATATTTGGTTAGTTTTCATACCACGCTTGCAGCATCTGTAATTTTCATTTCTTCTCTGTGATTGATGATGTAGAGTGTAGAAGTTTATTTTGCAACGTCAGATGTTAAGTCACTCAGGAGGTCGATGGAAAGTTGACAAACTAAGTGTAAGTATGAAAAGTTAATTACATTACGACAGAAATATCATTCAGTATTCAATAAAACTGAGACTGGTTCAACATGCAGGATGCACTTGTGTCCATTAAAATTTTCATGATTATTTACAATGAGAGTATTCGGACGTTACGTGTCTTAAGGTTCCACTTAAGAAACGAAGCTGCCTGGAGCCAGTCTTCAGGTAAGAATCTGTTCAGACTGCACGGCCCTCCAAAATGAACAAATTTTATACTATGAAAAATCAGTTCTGCTGAGGATTGTTCAGCATCTGCGAAAGGAATTCCGAATGAGTCATGTTATTCAGAAAACAAAGAATAAAACTGGCGTACCTCAGGGGAACCAATTGGATTCAAGACTAAGTTACAAAGAGGTTCATACAATAACAGAACTAAATTACTTTAATGAATCTCAAGTAAAGAATCCGATCACCTCGAACAGCAACGGAGGCCTTACCTAATCGGCATTTGCCACCACTACCATTAGAACATATTTTGTAACTCTTGTAGGGCTCTCAGAAACAGCAGCATATTGAGGGGATGATTTCCACGGGATTTCAGTTGGAGGACTCCTTTGGCTACTCCGTTATTAGAGCGATGAATTCCTGCAACTATTGGACGAGTGGTCGGACGTTATGACCCTGAGGAATGAATGCTACTCCTCAGATTCCAGGATAATCTAAAGTAACTCTTCAACAATTCACACCCCTTTCCTCTATCATAACGAATCTGGTGGCTGCACCTGCAGAGGAACTTGATTCATTTTCAGAAAGTAAAAGTAAAGCGAACACTAACCTGAAAATTGATCCCGGTGTTTTGCTAAGTGTGCTACTATTGACAGTGCGAGAGGGTGCTGCGATTTTTAAAGGGAAAATTATCGAAGTTTTTTAAATAAACCAAACGTTATCAATATCCTGCGCTTTATTCGTCGTGTCTACACATTTGCAGCCCCTCGCCGCTAGAGGTCTCCGAATTGTAACGTGTAACACGGTGGTGCGTAACGTAACTATGTCGGTGCGTGAGAAACAGCGTGCTGTAAGAGTTTCGAATACGAAGAGTTCGTCCACATATGGAGCACCTCTCCTTCAGCGTGACAATGCCAGATTAGACACGAGAGCTGCGACATCTCCAAGAATCCGACGTCTTTGGTTCACTGCCATCGATAATCCTCGGTGCAGCCCCGACTTGGCCCGATCCGATTTTCATCTGTATCAAAACACATTTGAGATTTTCACTTCGATAGCAGGGCAACGGCCTTGCCGCAGTGGATGCACCGGTTCCCGTGAGATCACCGAAGTTAAGCGGTGTGCTGACCCCATGCCCCTCCTATCCGCATCCTCCATTGAGGATGACACGGCGGTCGGATGGTCCCAATACGCCACTCGTGGCCTGAAGACGGAGTACTTTGATAGCAGAGGTGAGGTTGTAGCTCTGTCAGCGAAGTCAAACATTCTACAGTGCCAGTATCATGAAACTGGTCTCTCGTTGGGAGAAAAGTGTTCGTCGCCAGGGTGACTGTGTTGAGAAATAAATATGTAGACATGAAGAATAAAGATGCAGAATGTTTATAACGGCTGTTTTATTTAAAAAGCTCTAAGAGTTTTCACATAAAAAATTCGCAGGCATTACTTTCAGCCTGCTCTCGTATAATGAGGTTGCCTTCTTCTGACCTGAAATACACCCACACGCTCAGTCAGCAGGAGTTGCTACGGCTTACCATTTATAGCCTTCTGAAAGCAACGAGGAACTGACAGCGTGACGCTTACTCACAGGGCGAATGAGATACAGAATCTCCGACTTGTCTTCCTGATTTGGTATTTCCTGTAGCTTCTCTATCCATTAGCGAGTGAATGCTTAGTGATTCCTGCAACACGAACCCTGTTGACGCCTAACATTACTCCTGTGCATCTGAGCCACTGCTTTGCTTCCTGTGGCCTTATTATGATAAACCTTTCCTTTCTCGCGGCCGGCTTTGTGGCCGAGCGATTCTAGGTGCTACAGTCTGGAACCGCGCGACCGCTACGGTCGCAGTTTCGAATCCTGCCTCGGGCATGGATGTGTGTGATGTCCTTAGGTGAGTTAGGTTTAAGTAGTTCTAAGTTCTAGGGGACTGATGACCTCAGATGGTAAGTCCCATACTGCTCAGAGCCATTTGAACTTTTCACAGGAAAGTCCAAAACAGGAGACACCCCTCAATACGTTTCGAGCAAATCGGTGGTGTTCGCATACAAAAACATGTACAGAACTTAGTATAGATTTAATAGGAACAGTAATAAAGCATCAACGCAGTAAAGTTGCTCCAATCCTCTGGTTTCTAGCAAAGACTGTTGGAAGTGTACGAAAACCGGACTCGCTGAAAGTGCTAAACGCCAGGAGTCTCTCCCTTAGGCTGTCAGGTGGTGTTAAACTGGGAGTGGCCTGACATTTCTCCTGTCCTGACCTTGACCTAGGCTTCCATCCCCTACTGGCATACGTGATTAACTGCTATTACAAATAAAGTACAAGTGGGGAGGACGGAAGGATGATTAAAATTTAGCTCCCCGTCGACGAGTTCATTAGAGACAAGCTTGCAACACTGCTCAAATAAGAACTGTAGTCAGGCACAAATAAATTAGTGTACTTAAATCTTCCAGTCCAATGGCTCCAAGCACAATGGGACTTAACATCTGAGGTCATCAGTCCCCTAGACTTAGAACTACTTAAACCTAACTGACCTAAGGACATCACGCACATCCATGCCCGAAGCAGGATTCTAACCTGCGACCGTAGCAGCAGCGCAGTTCCGGACTGAAGCGCCTAGAACCGCTCGACAACAGCGGCCGGTCTGAAATCTTCAGTTAGTTATACAAAGACACTCGCTGTTTGTCAGTCGTAATCGTACTGAAATAAGACCAAGAGTGCTTAATTTGTTCAACATGGACACAGAATAAATACGGCGGTCATTTTTGCCCTGGTAACTGGGGAACAGAAAAGGCAAGAAATAATGGAAAACATTAACGAAGAGGCGAGTAAGACATGTTTGGTCAAAGAAATTTTATCATAACCTGAGTGGCGGCACTGATGACCTCGTGGCTCGGTGACGATCATACTTTTGACGTTTTTTTCGTCAGTCTAACGACTTATTCGTTGCGACCTGCCACGAATTCCTTTCCTGTGCCAGCCTCTTCATGTCAAGAGTAGTTCTTGTACCCGTTGTCCTCAGTTATTTGTTCGATATATTCCAATCTCTGTCTTTCGATTTAGCTTTTACCTTTCATATCTGTGTCAAGTGCCATGAAATTTATTCCTTGATGACTGAACACGAATCCCATCTTCCTCTCGCTTCTTCTTGTTACTATTTTCCATATTTTCCTCTCTTTGCCGATTCTCCAGACAACATCTTCGTTTCTTATCAGTCCATTCATCAGTCCATGAATCGCTCCCATGCTGAGCTGCGGTCCAAACACGGCTTCCCATGGATCTTTTTTTGTCTCAAAGCTGTAAACGTGTAAGCATGCGCAACAAATGCAGGTAGCCGTTTAAAGATGCGAACGTAGTTATGGATAAATAAATTATTCGTTCAACTAAATTCTAGTTGGTTGCAATGCCATCCCAAGTTTATGTTTTTGTTTTTACCTGACTTAAAGTTTCTATATGTACGAGGTGTCTGAGAGAAGTGACAAAGCTGACGACGCAGTGATTTAGCAAAGCTTTATTGTTCTTCTTCTGTAGGCTGCTGTGCTCATCCCTTCCGGATACTCAGTCTCAGTTTCAGCTCCGTACAGCCATTACTGAAGTTGTGTTGTTGCTGCGCGATACGAAGATGGAACAACGGAATTTAGAGCTACATTATATCCTCAAGTTTTGTGTTAAACGTGGGCAATCCGCAATTGTGACCTTTGAAAAGTTCAAACAGATCCATGGGCAACCCTCCGTATTAAGAGTACAAGTTCTTCGCTGCTACAAACCGTTTCTGAAAGGCCGAGAACACGTTGAAGATGAATTTCGCTCAGGAAGAGCTTCAACTCCAAAAACTGACGAAAATGTCGAATGTGTACGCGTTTTTGTGAGATCGGACTGACGTTTAACAATAAGTATGATGAGTGACCTGCTAAACTTAAATAGTTTCACCGTACGTAAAATGTTGACCGAAGTTTTGCGCATGAGAAAGGATTGTGTCAAAATGTCGTCGAAATACCTCATAACTGCGCAGAAGGACAATTGAATAAACGTGTGCTTTGGTCTTCTTGAGAGGATTGCCAATGATCATGAATGATTCTGTCGTATGATCACAAGCGATGAATTCTTGATTTTTGAGTACGATCCTAAGACAAAGCGGCAAAGTGAGGAGAGGCGTACTGAGACATCTCCACGACCGAAAAATGATCGAATGAACAAATCGATGATCAAAACAATGCTCACTTGCTTTGTTGACGTCAAGGGTATCGTGCATAAAGAATTTGTTCCTCCAGGACAATCTCTCAGCCAAGTATTTTAGAAGGTGTTTTACAAAGAAGGCTCAGAAAAAGAATGAAACGAGTGAAACCGGATACTGCAGACAAGTGGATGCCGCATCACGACAACGCCTCATGTCACTCGGCCACTTCCGTCACGGAATCTTTCCCCTCAAAAGGCTTTCCTATTGATCCACAGAGCCCCCTCCCCCCCCCCCCCCCCCCCCCCCGCCCCTGTATAACTGATCTGAGTCCTTGTGACAGTTCTCTCAAAACTGAAAAATATCTTAAAAGAACGTCATTTTGAGACTCTCGAGAACACTCAAAAAATGTGACCGACATGTTAAAGGTCCTACTAGTTGAAGTCTTTCAGCACTGGTACCAAGACTGAGAACAACGATTCCGCCTGTTTATAGCTGTGCTTTTGTTTGAAAATAAATAAATACTTTGGTAGATAAACAATCTATCCTATTACCTTTCTCATCACATCTCGTACGTCCGATATTCACGACAGAACATGTGAGGCGGAATGCTGATGGTAAAACAATCTCGTGGTGGAATGTACAAAATGTTGTAATAAATCTAGAGTTTAACATGTCATCGACAACGAGGTCATCAGTAATGATAGACTAGCCAAATAGGAAAATAGGGCGGGAAGAAAACAAGCATGGACTTGTAATAGAAAGGAGCATCCCATCAAAGGACTGAAAGTATGTAGAGAAAGCACGGAAAGTTAAATTAGGACTTTCAGACGAGATGTCAATTCCGGTACTTAGGTTGATGAAGACGATAGGCTTGCTTTACGCGTAAGACATCGAGATCGAGCTTTTAGTGCCCATACGGAGTACTGTCAGTTGATTGTAGCATCTATCCAAAGTACGAGTGTAAGTACCACGCCGCCAACTGCTAGATATTATTTCGTAAGTACGAAATAATACGTTATCTTGCATTATGATGACAGTACACTGGAAATGTAGCACACATGGGTGTAGAAAAAGGAAAATGGCGCTGCAGACACAACGCTGTACTTTGATTTGAAGCCGGCTCCGCCGTACTGGATGCCCGCAAACCATTAGGAGACAAGTGCTTACAATTTCCTCTTGTTCTTCATTTCTGTCATGTTCAAAAAACAGTTGTTTCAAATACTAAAAGTTACAATACTTTCATGAACAACTGCCAGGAAGGTATTTTCAGACTTTTTTGTGATCTTAAATGCATTTTTGATCCAGTAATACGACGTTTTTAGCTTAGTTTACGTAACTGTCTTTTTGTTATACGTTTTCAATCAGCAATAAGGCAAGCATGTAAAGTGACAAGATTTCTTTCGTAATCCAGCATTTTCCTTAATACGGGCTGGCAAAACTGATGTTCGGTCTATGTCGTCTTCCAGAAAATACTGAGTAGATATTTTGCTATGTTTGGTCGGTTTCGAACCTTCCTTCTCACAGTGTTCACCTGGACAGCGTTTAGAATTGGTTTGACATGATATCCAAGGCCGAATGACAGGAAAAAAGCACTGCAGTAAAAGTAATCAGCAAACCAACATTCGTGTTTATAAAAGAAAAATTGCTTGAATGAGTATAATTACGAATACTTTAGACCACAGAACAATTAGTACGAGCTAACGTATTTTGACTTAAACATTTCCACCAGAAGATAATGTTAGGGACAACTGACGTTGCGGAAGTCGGCTTCAAGTTTGTCACATCATGACAGCTTTTCTTATTATACCTCCATGGAAGCACAGTGAGTCTGCTATGACAGAAGAAAGCTGTAAAGTGCAAAACGGCGTAATCAGCAAGAAGCACGCACGCATATCATGTACACAACGAGATGAATGTTAATAAGGGAGCTCTGCTACAATGCCGCAAGTCGACTATAGTGGTGATGTGCAATGCACGGGAAAGGCAGTCTGTACGAGCACTGCAGGCGCCTGAAAGTATACAGGCCCGCACGTCGACTTGTATCAGACTGCCGTGAGCGGCATGGTCCACGACAGCTCTTGTGGGGTCTTCCCACGGCCATCGGCGGGTATTGAATCTAGCTCACGGTCGCGGAGCGCACGAAACAAACAAAGCAGGAGACAACCGTAGCACCAGCTAAGTAGGACTCCAGAAAAGGCCTCCCGCTTAACCTACAGTCAAAAGCCAAGGGAGATACCAGGTGGTTATAATTAAAGTGAGCTACTCTCAGAGGCTGTAACTATCGGATGGTAGCGAAACTTACAAGATATTCTGATGCGTTAACGAGGAAACGATTAACACTGAAAAAATAGTTCCTATTTTGGCCGCCAGGTGAAAATATGGCGCTGTGAATGCAACAGAGACGTATAGAAATGTTTCACATGTATTGGATTAGGAACGTGACGAAGGCAGGAAAGATCAAACGGGTGGGAAAGGCATGAAGTTGATTTTGTTGTTAATCGTCGCTTACACAATTTGTTCAGTATGAGAACAGGAGATGTCGACGAGATGCTGCATCCCTAAAACGATGCGATCAACAGTAGCTCGCAGCAGTTCCGGTGGAATTTGAGCAACGTGTTCCTGCATAATGACGGTCAGATCAGGTATCCCTGGTAAACGCATTCCTTTAAATATCTCCATAGCCAAAATTCACACGGATTCAGATCAATTGATCTTATAAGCCATGCACCTGGAAAACCTGCGGAGATAACACGTTTGTGGAAGATTGCATTAAGCAGATCTTTCACTGGGCGAGGGGCATGAGATGTCGCCCTGTCTTCCATGAAAACAGTGATTTCACACAGGTGCCCTCTTCCAAAGCAGGAATCACGTGCTGCACAACGAGGTCTCGATAACACGCTGACGACATGGTACACGTGACAGGCCCTATGTTCGTGTTCTCTTCATAGAAGGACCGACCGAGAATAATGTGCTTTGAATCCACACCACATAGTCACATGCGGCGAATGAAATGGATCTTCGTGCACAAAACGTAGATTAACATAAAACAGTTTCATTAACAGCGCATGATCTCCCTTCTCGATAGCCATATTGTTCACACATGTTTGACTTGCCAGATGACAGCGTGGATGTCATAAGCTCATATAGACAGTATACGGCGCCAGATTTGTACTTGGTGGTCGCAACTTGAACTAATGTTTGTTCCATAGTAAATCAGTTCCGAATTAAAGCATTAGGATACCTACCAAGTTTCGATGCCATACGATAATTACGGGCCGCACTGGATCTCCGCGAGTAACTGTACTTTAATTATAACCACCCGATACACAGTCGACAACGACCGTCCATCAGAACGTTCAGGTTTAAGTAACACTTCTAGCAGTCATTTTCCATACGTGGGCTTGTTCATTATCTTAGTCCCACTACCGATCGCCACATGTTTAGTTAACTGTACTGCTGCCCATTAAAATTGTAATAACATAAAGACGACATGCAACAAACATCAAACTGACACCGAGCGAGGTGGCGCGGTGGCTAGCACACTGGACTCGCATTCGGGAGGACGACGGTTCAATCCATCGTCCGACCATCCTGATTTAAGTTTTCCGTGATTTCCCTAAATCGCTCCAGGCAAATTCGGGATGGTTCGTTTGAAAGGGCACGGCCGACTTCCTTCCCCGTCCTTCCCGAGACCGATGACCTCGCTGTGTGGTCTCATTTCCCAAACAATCCAACTCATGAAATTGGCATTAAGTGTTTCACGTTTTTGGATGTGGAAACGGTTTCAGCGTAACGATACAAAGGAGGTAGAGCTACACCACCTACTTTCTGTATATAAGGAAAGATTATCCAGTGGGTTCCTTTCTAAATCTCACTGACTGTTGGTTGTTTGTGAGAAGATTGTGTTACGCCTCGTCTAAGAAGGAGAAACGTGACGGAACTCGACAGGGACAGGATCGTGGCCTATAGCGCCTACAGTTTGTCGTTTCGCGATGTTACTGTGCACTTTCGTCGGGACAGGGGAATATGGAATCAATGCGTTCAGGAGGGCCATATGCAATGTCATGCAGCATCTTAAGCCACCCTGATAGATTATCCCCCGAGAGGACACATAGGGGTTGGACAAAAATATGGAAACACAGCGAGAGATGCATGCTTGAACATAAATGCAGTTGATAGCCATGCCTGCAGTTTGCGCTTTTGTATTCGCCTATGAACAGAAGTTGTGCAATGTCCTCAGTAGGTTCCAAGTACCAGTGGTGGTCAGAACAGTGTTCTGTGTTGTTGTGATTGCACTATGTCGAAACTAATGGAATTCGAATGTGGGCAAATTGTTGGTGCTCATTTGGTGGCTCCTTCCTTAAGCAAGGACGCCAATGTGTTTTTTTGTTTCAAGAGGCACCGTACAGCAGATTTACTCTGCACATAGGGAAAGCGAAAATCATATCCACTAAGTGACAACGTGGACGAAAGTGTGTTTTGAATTATCGTGACAGACGGCCGTTGAAGAGGATTGTGACGAAAAATAAGAGGATTGCAGTTGCAAAAGTCACTGCAGAACGGAATGTCGAACCCGCAAACCTTGTGAGCATAAAAAAAAAAAAAATACGAAAGAAGTTCTATTAGCAGTGAACTACAGGTCGAGCTGGAATACCGAAACCACCCATCAGTGATGCAAATACCCATAACAGGAAAACGAATACCCTTAACAGCAAAACTTGGTGCCGAAGCCATAAAACTTGGACTGTGAACAATGGAAGAAAGTCATTCGATCGGATGAGTCGTGCTCACGCTAACTTCTGGCCCAAAAAGTGTTCAAATGTGAAATCTTATGGGACTTAACTACTAAGGTCATTATTCCCTAAGCTTACACACTACTTAACCTAAATTATCCTAAGGACAAACACACACACACACCCATGCCCGAGGGAGGACTCGAACCTCCGCTGGGACTAGCCGCACAGTCCATGACTGTGAGCCTTAGACCGCTCGGCTAATCCCGCGCGGCCTTCTGGCCCTGTTTAAGTCCCTAGAGTGAAACATAGCGGGGGTTTGGTGATGATTTGGGCAGCCATATCGTGATATTCCATGGGCCTCGTAGGTACCCTGCAGTGACGCATTACTGCCAAAGATTATGTGACCATTTCGGCTGATCAGGTCGAACCCATGGCACAGTCTTTGTTCCCCAATGGTGATACTGTGTCCCACGTCGATAGTGCCACCGTTCCTCGCAACACGCATCGTCCAAGACTGGTTTTGTAAACACGAGGATGAAGTGACGCACCTTTCCTGGCCACCATAGTCACCAAATATCTATATTATTGAGCCTTTGTGGTCTACTATGGAGAGAAGGGTACGTGATCACTATGCACCTCCATTATCGTTTCCTGAATTTGCCACTATTTTGCACAAAGCGTCTACATCTACACAAAAACTCCGTAAGCCACCGTAACTTGTACCACTATAAATTCTTTTCCTGTTCCACTAGAAAATAGAAGAAGGGGAAAACGACTGTTTATGTTCCTCCGTATGAGCCCTAATTTCCCGTACTTAATCTTCAAAAATGGTTCAAATGGCTCTGAGCACTATAGGTCTTAACATCTGAGGTCATCAGTCCCATAGACTTAGAATTACTTAAACCTAACTAACCTAAGGACACCACACACATCCATGCCCGAGGCAGGTTTCGAACCTGCGACCGGAGCAGCAGCGCGGTTCCGGGCTGAAACGCCTAGAACCGCTTGGTCACAGCGGCCGGCTACCTTCGTGGTCCTGGCGTTAAATCCATGTTGGCGGCAGTAGAATCATACTGAAGTCAGCTTCAAATGCCGGTTCTCTAAATTTTCTCAACAGTGTTCCCCTAAAAGACCGTCACCTTTCCTCGGGGGATTCCTATCTGAACTACCGAAGCGTCTCCGTCATAATTGCCAGCCCCCCCTCTCTGAATTACTTCAGTGTCTTCCTTTAATCCGGCCTGGTGCAGATTCCAAATACACGAGCAGTACTTTAGAATATGTCGCACTAGCGTCCTACACTGAGGTGCCAAAAGTCATGGGATAGCGATATGCACGAACACAGATGGCGGCAGTATCACGTACACTCGTTATAAAAAGTAGTGCATTGGCGGGGCTGTCATTTGCACTCAGGTGATTCATGTGAAAAGGTTTCCGATGTGATTATAGCCGCACGGCGGGAATTAACACACTTTGAACGCGGAATGGTAGTTCGGAAATCTTTAAGGAATTCAATATCCCAAAATCCACAGAGTGAAGACTGTGCCAACAATACCAATTTTCAGGCATTACCTCTCACCACGGACAACATAGTGGCCGACGGCCTTCATTTAATGACCGAAAGCAGCGGTGTTTGAGTAGAGTTGTCAGTACTAAAAGATAAGCAACACTGTTTGAAATACCAACAGAGATCAGTGTGGGATGTAGGACAAACATATCCATTAGGACAGTTTGGCGAAATTTGACGTTAATTGGCCATGGCAGCAGACGAGCTATGCGACTACCCTCGCTAACAGCACGAAATCGCCTGCAACACCTCTCCTGGGCTGATGACCATATCGATTGGACTCTAACGACTGGAAAACCGTAACCTTGTCAGATGAAGAGCTGATGGTAGGGTTCGAGTGTGACGGAGACTCCATGGAGCCATCGACCCAAGTTGTCGCCAGCCGCTGTGACCGAGCGGTTCTAGGCGCTTCACTCTGGAATCGCGCGACTGCTATGGTCGCAGGTTCGAATCCTGCCTCGGGCATCGATGTGTGTGATGTCCTTAGGTTAGTTAGGTTTAAGTAGTTCTAAGTTCTAGGGGACTGATGACCTCAGATGTTAAGTCCCATAGTGCTCAGAACCATTTGAACCATTTGAAACCAAGTTGTCAACAAGGCACTCTGCAAGTTGATGGTGATTGCTTAATGGTGTCGGCTGTGATTACAAGGAATAAACTGGTCCAAGTGAACCTATCGTTGTAAATGGTTATGTTCGGATACTTGGAGAACATTTGCAGCCATTCATCGACTTCATGTTCCCAAATAACAATGGAATTTTCACGGATGACAATGTGCCATGACACCGATTTGTAATTCGTTCTGGACAGCTCGAGCGAATGATATGGCCACCCAAATTGCCCGACGTGAATTCCATCGAACATTTATGGCAGTTCAGTTCATGCAGAAAATCCTGCACCGGCAACGCTTTCTCAATTGTGGACAATGTGACGTGTGGAGTAATTGTGCGTGTGTTGTGTTGTACAAGTTCAGCAAGATTACAACAAAATTAGTTACTTATTATTAATGAAACATGAGGTTTTATTGAATCACTGCTTTTCCCGGCTAATGAACTTTATTTTGTTAAGGAAATCTCCACGTGGGAACGTGTGACAATGGTGTCTGTAAGCATTGTAAATGTCACTAAGTTCATTCACAAAAGTAATCTTTTATAACCAACAACCTAAATGTACGATAAGTAAACTGAACTAAACAAGATTAATGATTTTTAGTAATTTCAGTGCGGTTATTTAAAAGACTGTTTGCTAGTTGTAGATCGTTTATCAAAATTAAGGCTACTGTTATCTCGAGGTGGCAACACTTTTCTTTAAGCAAAATGAACAGTTTTGTCACACGATACCACACGTACACAACACTAATGTATTTTCCTGTCAAAATATTTCATAAAAGTTGTTACGAAATTACCAGACTTTATACATCAGCAGATACGAATTTATATCACGTAAGATGCTGTTTGTACTCATAGAAATTCGATGTATTCATAGTCTAACTCGAATTTATAACCTTGTAGCGGGTCCTCGGCCACTAGTACACAATTATTATTGCAATTATAACCAACAACATTTAAGTATGTATAGAAAATGAATTTAAAACTGCCGCTGCAATAATTCATTAAGATGGCGGCTGACATAAGACAATCACTTATCGATTCTGCTTCAGGCTGCGTTTTACTCGTAATAAATAATATATATTAAATCTTTTCTCACCTTCACTATATCCATTAACATTTGAAAACATTTCTTAATGTTACAAGACACATTAATATTCACCATTTACCAATAAACTGCGCCGTAGATCAATAGCTCTAGTGGCTACTCTCTTTGGTAGCTGAGCAGAAAACTTAACGTTTATATAGGACGAGAATTACAATGAAATAGAACTCCAAACAAAGAAGGTTCATTTCAGTAGTAGATAAACTCTATTTTCAAAAGTCGGTTAGCAACATAACAATATTTTCGTACAGTTTGTGTTAAGAGACATCAGTCACAATCTATAGTTCGAACAAGAAGAAAATTATTTTTCTACAAAATCATAGATAACAAAAGGTTAAGAGTTTCATTATCTATTTGCACGAGTATTGCCTGAGATACAATTTTTCACAAAATATTAAATTATGTCGTTGACAGTAATTATTCATTATTTTACTAACGATGAAGTCCTCTTTATTAGTATTACGAGAATGGGATCAAAGTTCAATCAGTAAAATATAGGCGTGGATATTACAACGACTATAGAGGGAGTGTGACTCAGTATCTATGCTGGGGACTTCCAAAGACTTGTGGAGTCCATGCCACGTCGAGTCACTGCACTACTCCGGGAAAAAGGAGATCCGACACGACATTAGAAGATATCCCATACTTTCATTACCATATTGTATATGCGCTCTACTTTACACATGAACCACATGTTCCTAAAATTCTGCCAGTAAACCGAAGTCAACCATTCGCCTTCCCCACCACAATCCTCAAATGCTTGTTCCATTTCATATCGCTTTGCAACATTACGCTTAAATGTTTAAACGACGTGATTGTGTCATGCATGTCACTACTAATGCCTTATTCGAACATTGAGGGTTTGTTTCTTCTACTCATCCGCATTAATTTACATTTCTCTACGTTTAGAGCTAGCTGTCATTCACCACAACAACTAGAAATTTTGTGTGTCATCTTGTATCCTTCTACAGTCACTCTACTTCGACACTTTACCGTACACCACAGCATCATCAGCAAACAACGGTAGTCTGCTGCCCACCCTGTCCGTCAGATCATTTATGTGTATAGAAGACAACACCGAACCTGTCACACTTCCCCGGAGCACTTCTGACGAATACCTTGTCTTTGATGAACACTCGCCGTCGTTACTTAAGAAGTCTTCGAGCTACCCACATACCTAGGAACCTATTCCGTATCCTAGTACCTTCGTTAATTGTGTGAAGTGGGACACTGTGTCAAATGCTTAACGAAATCTAAAAGTATGGAATCTGTATATTGCGTTTCATCCATATTTCGCAGGAAATCATGTGAGAAAAGGGAAAGTTGAGTTTCGCACGAGCGATGCTTTCTAAAACTGTGCTGATTCCTGGACATAAGCTTTTCTCTCTCTAGGAAATTTATTATATTCGCATTCAGAATATGTTCAAGAATTCTGCAGCAAACCGATTTTAAGAACATTGATCTGTAATTCAGCGGGTCCGTTCATTTACCCTCCTTATATACAGGAGTCACTTGTGCTTTCTTCCCAGTCGCTTGGAACATTGCACTGGGCAAGAGATTCGCGATAATCTGATTTGATCCATTATAAATGGTTTTTCATAAATGTGAGGTAAGTGAGGGGATAATGCCGTAGGTTGCTCCTTGTAGACAGAATTGAGATTCCACCCGACCCTGGAGACTTATTTGTTTTCCAGTCTTTCAGTTGCTTCTCGAAGCCACGGTTGAGTTCAAATGGCTCTGAGCACCATGGGACTTAACATATGAGGTCATCAGTCCCCTAGAACTTAGTACTACTTAAACCTAACTGACCTAAGGACATCACACACATCCATGCCCGAGGAAGGATTCGAACCTGCGACCGTAGCAGCAGCGCGGTTCCGGACTGAAGCGCCTAGAACCGCTCGGCCACCACGGCCGGCCAGGGTTGAGTATTAGTACGTCGTTTATAAGGGAGTCTGTGCGATGGTCAAACGATGGTATGTTTGTACGATTCTCCTGTGTGAACAATTTCTTAAACGCGAAATTTGGGACTTTGGGTTTCGTTTTGCAATCTTCTACTGCCACACTAGACTGGTCAACGAATGACTGGATGAAAGCCTCAGATCCGCTTAGCGAATTTACGTCGGGCCAGAAATTTCTCGGAATCTTGGTGCTAATGTTGCGTGTAGAACTTTTCACATATGCACGAATTTCTAATGACTTTTGCCTGTAGTCATTTGCGCGTTCTCGTTTGAACAGAGAGTTCAACATCCTTTGCTTCCTCAGTATTTTCAGAATTTCGTAGTTAAACCACAGTGGGTCTTTTCCGTCCTTAATCCTCTTACTAGCTACACTTGTGCAGGGCACGATTCACGATGTGTTTAAACTTTGCTGATAATTCTTCTATGGTTACCATAGTAGAACTAAATGATTTCAATTCACTATGGTAAGTGAGATGATGACAACTGCTTATCTAGTATTTCTAGCAGAAACACACTCCTAGCTTTTTCACTGTTTCATTAACTTTTTTAATCATAGTCCTATTAAGACATCAGAATCACTTATCTCTGTCGCTATACTGCCGCCTTCGATAAGGTACGGCCTGTTTGTAGCTACAAGCTCTAGAATATTTCCATTGCGAGTGGGCTGCCGAATTGGCTGCGCAAGACAGATTTTGGAAAACGTGATGCAAAATACTTCGCAAGACTGTCTGTCTGTACCCCTTGCAATGAATCAATAGACGTCCGAATCTATGTGTGGTAGTTTTTAAAGCCGCCTCCAACTTGTATTGCATCATGTGGGTATTTACGAGATATTGACAGTAGATTTCCTTTTAGTGACCCTAGAACTGTCACAGCGGCATCGAGTGGCCGGTAAAAACATCCAACAATTAACTTGGTTTTACCTAGACAAGTTATACGCGAGCAGATGACTTCAGTGACACACTCAGTTCAATACTTTTGCCAACTGCAGCGGCATAAATTTCCCTTCAAAACCGTAGAGGACGTACAGTTATCTCTTCCAAGAATACTAGAAGCTGTTTTTAATGCCAACGGTTTTCCTAAACCGTACTGGGCATGATCATTTGTTGAGTTCTTGGCGTTGCCAGGTTTTTTGTCGACTTCCCGTTGGTATTGTTCGCCCATTAGCGCAGAATTGTGCAGCCTCGTGACACATCTTGAGTCAGGAAATGGGAATGCTTGCAACAAGGCAAGTATACCTACATGGACAGTGCGACGACATCCGGAACGCCACGGACTGTCAAATCGACGACCACTGATGCAGCTTCCCCAGACTCGTCAGCAGAGAGAGGCACGCCCACTAGTGCGCCCAGCGACAGCTCTGGATACAGGAGTGGCGGCCCCTCATATTTTTAGACATGATACAGCTCTGCATACAGGATCACAATATATGTATCCGAGCAATATTGAGAATATTCAGCCCAGCTGTCAAGCTTGTGATCATTGCCACAACATGTTTCGGGACATCATTATCCCATTTTTAAGTGCTAAAAACAAGGAAACCAGATAAAACAATCCTCCTTATACCGACAGACGTATAAGGATTAGAGCCATCCGCCCGCCGGAGTGGCCGAGCGATTCTAGGTGCTACAGTCTGGAACCGCGCGACCGCTACGGTAGCAGGTTCGAATCCTGCCTCGGGCATGGATGTGTGTGATGTCCTTAGGTTAGTTAGTTTTAAGTAGTTCTAAGTTCTAGGGGACTGATGACCTCAGAAGTTAAGTCCCATAGTGCTCAGAGCCATTTGAGCCATACAGCCGCCCTGTGTTATAATCTACCTTAAACATTTTTATGCCATTATGACTCGTCACAGATTATAAATAAGTTGCATAAGTGCATTGTCACCTCAGATCATAAAACATAAAAAATTGCAAGCCGGTCCAACGACCGTCTCCGACATACAGCTGCAAGCTGAGAGCCGTCACCTACCAACGATAATATTTACTTAAACCCTAATACCCACCACCAACTATTCTTATGTCTGTCATAAAATCTTTGAGCAGTGCCTCTGGTCCTAGTCCACACTAATTTAAAACTACCTTTACGCTGCAATCTGAAATTAAACAGCAATCATAAACCCTATGTCACTAGATAAAATATGTTGCTGGCTGGTTCTTAAGGTGGATATTGCTAAGATGTGCCCAGAAATGCTCTTTAGAAACTTCCGTCCTCTCATTTAAGACGCCGGCGCCCTACTCTTTCAAGGCACAAAAAAATTTTTATCAACCACTTATTTTCTTCAATGTGCAAACACCCTCATGCTTCCCGTTATATCCCCCACCGAATGCTGCTCATTTGTCAGATGCTTTGTTACATCTGACGAGCCGTTCTCTCTGTTATTACGCTCCTTAAATCTAATTTCAAAATTCCGTCCCGTCTGCGCCACATATCTCGCTGCACAATCATGACATTTTACTTCATATACTCCCGATTTCCTCATCCATTTCTCATCTGTGTCAATCTTACACCTCAGCCTCCATCCTTATTTGTATATGCGGATGGACACGTATTGCCCGAAGTCTTGAGGGACTCGGTAAGATTGTCTGAAGCGAGTAATGAGTGTAATGGGCAGGGGCACTACGAATGTAGTGTGTGGACATTAAGTTGGGAATGTGGGTCTCACGGTGTGCGTGCAAGGGATAAATCCCTGCAGTCGTTCCCTCGGTGGCTCAGATGGATAGAGCGTCTGCCATGTAAGCAGGAGATCCCCGTTGATGTATATCAACGCCCGTCGGCAGCATAGGGTCTTGACTTAATTATCATTTCATCCTTATCTGATGCCCGTCTTGAAAGCAGTTCTGACTCCTATCTTGTTAAACAACCTCTCTAATTTATGTGAGATGGTCCCTCAATACGGCATGACTGTATATCTATCTGGTTTTTAATCATTTTGCTGGTTATCATGCCTAACTGCTACATCCAACCGGTCAGTCAAACCCGCGTCAAAACCACTTTCTACCACCATTTCTCTAAGGGTTTTCGTTTCCTCATTCGTGTTTTCCGTACTCAGAGATATGTGCACTGCATATTTGAAAATGTTAATTTATGTTTATGGGGTGGTCGTGAGGACTTGGAGAGCAAGAATTACATTTCTGATGTGTTAAGGCCGCCCAGTGTGTCCTATCTTCGCGTTCTTCGTAACGCAAGACTACACGTTGCCCGTGCTGTCCTGACCTACCCCAATACATTGGGAGTTCGAATGTTGCCACGGCCGGCTGGTTCTCTCTCCCACCCACTGAAAACATATTGTCACGGGTTGCCGACAAATTTGCACGCCATCACGCGCCAGCCACTACGATTGATGAACTCTGGTACATGGTTGAGACAACATGAAACGATATATCCACAGCTGTCATCAAAGCCCAGTTCGACTGGATGCCGTGCCAGGTTAGAGCCATTGTTGATGATGAAGGCCTGGTTAAATTTGCAACTGATTTATGAGGTGTACAAGGTTCGAAATTTAGTCCAATTTCGAACCTTGTACACCTCATAAATCAGTTGCAAATTTAACCAGGCCTTCTTCCTACGGTGTCGTCCGAAGAGCCAGGTGTCGAGGCAAGGTTGAAACCTCACGAAGAAACCATAAGCAAGCACAGTCGCTGCCGGACGAGAGACAAATGAGCGCAGTTGGCGTAGACACGCCCAGAAGAGTTTCACCGCATCTGCATATTTGCTTACGCCTGAGCGCCGGACCGCTCAGCCCATATTCAATCGTCGCCGAAGACGACGGCAATAATGTTAAGTAACAGTAATAAATACTCATGGCAGTCCTGTGGACACGGATTGTTACAGTATTAAGTATTTTATCTTGTTCAAGTTGTAATAAATCTAATATGTTATGCGTTGTAGTATCGTCTCGGCCTCCTCCAGTAGTAAAGCTAAAAACCCACCACTATACCGACGAGTGTTATTTCGTCCGATACAACGCTTCTCACTGTACTTTATACACACAACAAGAAAAATTTCGTTTTATTTGCCATCCTTACTGGTGTTGCAATTTTAATGACCAGAGGTCTCTACCTTAGAGCCACAGCAGCGTTACGCCTTCCAATACCATTCAGTTTCTTAATCCAGCCAAATCCTCTTCAGCCACACCGTGTCATGGACATGTACCCACGCCTTTCATCAAAATTATAAACTGTGAACAAGGAAGTTTTCTATCCCCAATTAACAAACAACTACAATATGGATGTGGCCTCTAGGGTTTTCGCTGTTTTGGTAATTCGCTTAAGGCAATTGCCGAAATTTTTCCTTTTGAAAAAGACCAGATCGACTTCTTTCTCCATGTCAAAGATGTGAAATGCTCATCTGCTAAGGAATTAACCATTGAAGGTTGTCGAGAATATGTATTAAATGATACTGATAAACTTACTCATCGGCATATAATTCGAACCACACACACTTGTCACTATAAAACAAAATAAATTGGCAACACTGGCAAAGGTTGATAAACGCTTCGTGCTGTATCATAAGTGACCTTCATAGTGGTTTTCAAGAAAACATTGCTAGTCTGCATCTGTGTGTGCAACAGGAGGCAATTTATGACTTATTCACCAGCAATACATTGATTATGAATGTGATGTATTGAAATTGTAACCTATGTTATATAGGGTGATTCAGCTACCCCTACCAATTTCGTATTATGCAACCCGCAATTTTATATCTGGCCTTCAAAACCACGCGCGAGATTTTCATATCTTTCGCTCACTACGCGCAAACTGTTAATCCTGCAGAAAAATGGACAGGACCTTTTTGTAGGAGATTTCAAGTACTTAAATTTTTTACTGGAATACTGGAGGTCATAGACTTCGAATTATTCAAGAAAAACTTAGAAAAGTGACCGTCAAACGCACCTGCACCCCTACACTCATCCCTCACCACTCAGGATTTCTAGTATGTTGTTCGTAGCACTCACTCCTACTACTTTACAAATATTTCTGACTACACGAACTATTTCCGATATGCGGTCTTTTTGGTTTCTATTGGTTGAACTATTTCTCCACCAGCATTGTCGGCTATTTCGTTAACGTTATTAATTTAAACGTGCCCGTGGGCATAATGGAAGGAAAACGACTTTCCTAAACCCTACTGTAAAACGAATTATGTTGAGTATTAGATCCAAGCTTAACACGTACAAACACAGTAGTTTTGTGGTTAGGAGGCCTGACGAATAAAACTCTGTTCAAAATCACAATAAAACTACGTAAAATTTACAAAAACGTCAGTTCAGTAATTTTTCAGTGCTCGAGTAAGCCGATAGCTAAATAAAGCTAGTCAGTTGACACCAAAGAAGGTCGAATGTGGAAAATAATTCGTGCAGTCGCAAATTTTTTTGTACTGTGGTAGGAGGGAATGCCATAAACAACTTACTAGGAATCTTCACTAGTGGTGGCTGAGTGTGAGAGTCACTTTGTACGTTTTTCTGGAGTAACTCGAAAACCGTGGCCTCCAGCAGAAACGTATCCCAGTACAAAATATTTGTTCATTAAACTTCAAACAAAAGGGTTCTGTTTATTTTTTCTGTAGGACTAATAGTTAGCACGTAGCGAGCGAGAGACTACGAAAATCTTGCGCATTGTTTTCAAAGGCTATTTATAAAATTTGGGTTGCATAAAAGGTCATGGGTAGGATCAGATCAATCAACTCAATCAACCTACACGTAAACTGAAATTGTAACCTACATGTGATAATACAATGTAATGAAACTGTAACCTATTAGTTGTTGACACAAAGAAGATGTGACGTTAGTTGCAACTCAAATTGTAACCTGTATTCTACAGATCTATCATAACAGTGAAAATGCAGTGCAGTTGTAGCAGACATATCATGAAAAAGTAATTGTAATATACAGGTTACAGACGTAGAAAAGATGTTATTGATGTGTTATATAACGAAATACTTCCATGTGGTAGTATGAGCTACTTATCTTAGTGTTTTTCGTGTGATAAACATCTATTTTGCCTGTTTGAACCTGCATGGGAGACAGACAAGGGTAGTATTTCTTGTTAGAACGTACAAGGCGGACATTTACACAGTTACCATCAGCACTGAATGAGAATGACGTTATGTCCCTCGTAATTCTTGTTGTAGGAAGCTCTCTGGTTATTTCATTTTTATGATGGTAAAATACTGAGCTGTAATTGGAAGAGCTCAATATGTGTGTTAGTTTAGAAGCCCTCTGATTGACCTACTTTCAAGAATGACGTGTAGCTTAAGAAGTGTGGTTGAACAAGTTGACAAGGCCGAAAAATACCTAGCTCTGATTGGAAGAGCTAAAATGTGTGTTGGCCTAGAAGGTCTCTGAAGGGAGAAGAAGGGATATAGCTTCGGAAGTGGAGGTAAGATGAGGAAGGAATGGGAAGGTACACCAAGGGAAAGGATGGAAGGGGGAGGAATGTGGTGGGGAGAGGAAGTAGGGGTTGGAAGGGAGGAAGTTCAAAGTTAATGTCAAAAGTCACTGGTCAAAGCTGGTCAACGCTGCCATTTGCATTCCTATTTTAATGGTTTGCCAATGTCAATGTAATTCTACTAGAAAAAGAAAGGAGTTATAAGAGCAGTTAAATAGACGGAACAGTGTGTTGAAAAGAGATTATAAATGAACATTAACAAAAGTAAAACAAGGGTAATGTAGTTACTCAAATCAAATCAGGTGATGCTGATAGATTAGGAAATCCGACATTTAGAGTAGGTTTTCTATTTGGGCAATAAGATACATGCTGATGGTCAAAGTAGAGAGAATATAAAATGCAGACTGGTAATAGCTAGAAAAGCGGTTTTGGAAAAGAGAAATTTGTTAATTCTGAATACAAACTAAAGTTTTAGAAAATATTTTCCGATGATATTTGTCTGGAGGGTAGCCTTGTATGTAAGTGAAATGTGACCAGTAAACAGTTCAGACAAGAATGGATCTGAAATGTGGTGCTACTGAAGAATGTTGAAAATTATATGGGTGCATCGATTAACTAATGAGGAGGTACTTAATAGAATTGGGCAAAAAGATATTGGTGGTAGAGCTTGAGTAAAAGAAGGAATGTATCCTGAACCGTCAAATAATTGTGAATTTCTAATGGAAGGAAATGTGAGGATTAAAACTTCTAGCGGGTGACTAAGGCTTCAATATAGTAAGGCCGCACAAACAGGTAGAGATTAAGAGTCTTTCTTAGAATATATGAGAGGCTTTCAGTAAGCAATACAACACATTTTTTCTTGGTCAGTATCGGTAGAAAAAATGCAGAATTTGCTGTGGGAAATCGTGGAATATTTACGCTTCAGGCACTATAGTCTCATGAAGCTCCGATAGGTTGCAGGGCTATACGTAGCCTCCAAAATGGCGTTTGCAACAGAGGGGCGTTCCAAGCAGAAAGCTGTCATTGAGTTTATGATCGCGGAAAACCAGAGCATCGCAGATACTATCGGCACTTGCAGAATGTCTACGGAGACCTGCCAGTGAACAAAAGCACGGTGAGTCGTTGGGCGAGGCACCTGTCATCATCGCAACAAGATCGCGCAAGTCTGTCCAACCTCTCACGTGGCGCCCGGTCGCACGAAATGGAGACTCTCACAATGCTGGAACGTGTGGACACATTTTCATTAGACGTGATAGATGGACAAAGTAAAGCATCTCGCTGCACAATTGGACGTCTCTGTTGGTAGTGGTGACACACTCGCCCGCCAGCTAGGGTACTCAAGGATATGAGCCCCCTGGGTTCCTCGCCGCCTGACAGAAGACCATAAAGAGCAACGAATAACCATCTATGTGGAATTGCTTGCGGGTGACTATGCTGAATATGACTGTTTTTGTCGAACATCGTCACAGGTGATGAAACATGGGTTTATCACTTAGAACTGGAAACAAAACGGCAGTCTACGTAGTGGTGCCACACCACTTCTGCTACGAAGAAAAAGTTCAAATCTGCACCTTCAGTCGATAAAGTAATAGCGACGGCCTTCTCGGACACTGAAGAGGTTATTCTACTTGAAGACCTTGCTCATGGAGCAACAATCAACTCTGAAGTGTATTGTGCTACCATCCGGAAATTGAAGAAACGACTTCAACATGTTCGACGCCACAAAAAAGCAAACGAACTTTTCCTTCTCCACAATAATGCATGGTCTCACACAAATCTGCAAAGCCGAGAGGAGCTCACGAAACTTCATTAGACTGTTCTTCCCCGCGCACCCTACAGCTCGCATCTTGCACCTTCCGATTGCCATATGTTTAGCCCAATGAAGGATACACTCCATGGAAGCAGTACGTAGGTACTGGGGAGGTTATTGATGCAGCAAGACATTGGCTCCTACGTTAACTAGCATAGTGGTACCGTGCGGGCATACAGGTCCTGCCAATGTTGATAAATAGGATTTTGTAGTCAGAAGAGTGGGAAATAATATGGTGTATTGAAATCCAGGATAAAACCGGTCTCTTTCAGAACAAAAAGAAATTTGTTGCCTTGCTTATTGAACGTCTCTCGTATTAGCGGGAAGAGCTCCACGAAACCACTCTCCCAATTAAAGATTATAACAAAAGCATAACGATGGGCCAACACAACGTCACAACGATCAGGTCTTGATAAACTGGCAGTTCACGACGTTTCCGGTGACATTATAGCAGAAGGGCAAATTAAAAGCCAGTGCAACAAGAGTGTTGCAGCCATGTTATTCGTATTATTCTGTGCAGCCGCTAAATACACACAAGCCATATCTTTAGAAAAATGATTCTGGGGCTCCTGTGTGTCAGCTTAGTGCTAGCGCCTCGGAAGCTGGTGCGGTAAGTGTCGCCTTGACGCCGCGGTTCCGGAGCCTGCGCCACGTCACGGCCTTGGGAACGTCACGTCTCCCACACTTCCTGTTTACCAGAAACGCCTCTATAGAGGGCTGCTTTCAGGAAGTGTCTCCACGTATGTCGCCGGATACGAGGAATGGACTGAAAACGTATCAGGCCTTCCGAAAATGAAGATTCTGTCCTACCTGTGTCTCCCGGTTTTGCATCGATGTTATCCTTTAACATCGTCTTCAGAGTTGCAAATAGTTGGAAATTAGAGCCAAGTCAGGAGATTGGAGAGGCTGACGAACCAACGGGATTCAGATTAGTGAAATATAGATCTGATTAGACGAACGATTTTGAACGTGGCCACTTGTAGATGTCGGTTCCCTTCCGACTACAACTCTGTCATCTGATTGCATTGGATCAGGAATCTGCAGGAGGATCTTCAAGTTGTACTTCGTACTGGTCTCAAAGCGCGTCCTCTTGTCCCTCAATACCCCAGTGAATCTAGCCACCGGCTCATTACCATACTCCCTTCCTGCAGTGATATTTAGGGAGACAAAGAATTCTTATACTTTGGAAGCTAACATTCCAAAGATGTTCGGACTCACATGCGGTGCCTCTTCGTCGAAATGTCTTGGCTCAAACTCGTCTAGGGGTTGAACCTCACGTGTCGCATTACACGCCTTTGGTTCAAATGCCTCAAATGGCTCTGAGCACTATGGGACTCAACTTCTGAGGTTATTAGTCCCCTAGAACTTAGAACTAGTTAAACCTAACTAACCTAAGGACATCACAAACATCCACGCCCGAGGCAGGATTCGAACCTGCGACCGTAGCGGTCTTGCGGTTCCATACACGCCTTTGGTTAAATTGTCTGGCTGATGGCAAGTTTGTGAAATTGTATGAATCAAAGTTAATGTAATATATAATAACAGCAATAATAATATCGGGAACTAAATTAACGACCCATAAATGATGTAAGCCACACAGTTGCGATTTGGTTAGAATGATGTTTATTCAGAAAGAAAAGTAATAGCGAAATTGGTCGTATTTAGAATTACTATTACACTCTAGCACATATCCATTTGACACAGTTCGATCGTTCACAATCTCATCGAGAAACACAAGTCCAATACTCCACCTCGATAATTACACGAGAAGTTAAGAAAATGGCTCTGAGCACTATGGGACTTAACATCTGATGTCATCAGTCCCCTACAACTCAGAACTACTTAAACCTAACTAACCTAAGGACATTACACACCTCCATTCCCGAGGCATGTAGCGCCGCATGGTACCAGACTGAAGCGCCCAGAACCGCCCGGCCACACTGGCCGGCGAAAAGTTAAAGAGTTCACACCAGGCGCGCGGCTGCTCACCGCTCAGAGACTAAGGTTCAAATGGTTCAAATGGCTCTGAGCACTATGGGACTCAACTGCTGAGGTCATAAGTCCCCTAGAACTTAGAACTACTTAAACCTAACTAACCTAAGGACAACACACACATCCATGCCCGAGGCAGGATTCGAACCTGCGACCGTAGGGGTCGCGCGGTTCCAGACTGTAGCGCCAGAACCGCTCGGCCACCAGCGGCCGGCTCAGAGACTAAGTCCCGCTATACCACACAAAATTAAATTTTCTGTTTCACTTCCTAGCTGCTTAATGACCGACTGTCCGCTTTCGTGTCTCAATCCGAACTGTACCCTTTGGTGTCTCGAGCCGAACTGTCCCTTTCGCGTCTGCGTCAGCACTCTCTCTGCCGGCCCCGGCCACGTTTCCCGCGCGCCAAATACCCTCGCTCAATTGACTAGGGCAGCCATCTTTCCTGGAGTCGTCCATCTGATTGGTTACAGCTTATTCTACATTATTTTACATTTTAACATAGTTAAATGATCAAAGCTTGACAACTTTCACGTTCTAAATAAAGTAACAATAATATCCATTACATAATAAACGTTAAATTCTTATATATAAAACCAATACAATTTCCTTCTTAGCTTTGAATGACACGCTCAGTAGCCTTGCGCCAATGTGCTTTCTGATAAATAAATAAATAAATAAAGAACAAAAGTAACTATTATGCACTAAACTTACAACAAATTTCAATTACCTAATGATTAAATAAGGTGTCATGCTGACATCGTTCAATGCGTTTCGTGTGGAGGAAATGATGATCTGATGCTTAACTGAAAATACTGATAATTTAAATTTACTATATCTTTTAAACAAATAAAGTTACATAGTTGATATTTACAATGTCTGTCACTTTAATGATGCACTCCTATATGAAATGTCGATCGTTAAGATCGAACACAGATTTTAGCATTCAGGTCTTTGTTACAAAACTTGTTAATTTCACTTCAACAGTAAACCCTAAACTATTATAGATATGATCAATATTGAAGTTTTATTGGGATCACCATGAAAATTTATGGAGTATGGCAGATTAAAATTACTATGGCTTCATTCCCTGAATTACTACAAAATTAAATAGTTCCCCTAAATGTTTCCCTTTATGACCGATCTTGTTGTTGTTGTTGTGGTCTTCAGTCCTGAGACTGGTTTGATGCAGCTCTCCATGCTACTCTATCCTGTGCAAGCTTCTTCATCTCCCAGTACCTACTGCAACCTACATCCTTCTGAATCTGCTTAGTGTATTCATCTCTTGGTCTCCCTCTACGATTTTTACCCTCCACGCTGCCCTCCAATGCTAAATTTGTGATCCCTTGATGCCTCAAAACATGTCCTATCAACCGATCCCTTCTTCTACTCAAGTTGTGCCACAAACTTCTCTTCTCCCCAATCCTATTCAACACCTCCTCATTGGTTATGTGATCTACCCATCTAATCTTCAGCATTCTTCTGTAGCACCACATTTCGAAAGCTTCTATTCTCTTCTTGTCCAAACTAGTTATCGTCCATGTTTCACTTCCATACAAATACTTTCAGAAACGACTTCCTGACACTTAAGTCTATACTCGACGTTAACAAATTTCTCTTCTTCAGAAACGATTTCCTTGCCATTGCCAGTTTACATTTTATATCCTCTCTACTTCGACCATCATCAGTTATTTTACTCCCTAAATAGCAAAACTCCTTTACTACTTTAAGTACTAAGGTCTAATTCCCGATTTAATTTGACTACATTCCATTATCCTCTTAGGTCCACCATATTTAACACTGCTACGTCTCCCTGGCCACAAACGCCTTCTACTGGGTTTCCCTATGATGTAGGTTCTCTTCTGTTTCACTCGCACACTACAGTGCTTAGGCCTCAATAGACAATAGACACCTGTGAGTTTCCCCTTCTTGTGGTGAATCTGCGCCCATTGTGGCACACGGTCCTGGACGACAGGTTTCATTTCACAAGTAATGTAGCCTGACTCTTACGGCCATGTATTTAAACGAGAGCGCAATGCTCGTTAACTCACAACCTCCTATTCGATTATTGGAATTAGACCTGTGTTGTACTCGTACAACATCAATCGCACTGCTCACAGGCCTCAGATAGTCATACGACGTACAACTGGTCATTCGCTTCTGTCACCAATAGAAGAAGCTACCCGATCAATTTTGCACATTCTTAAAATTGTGCAAGGCTCACTGCCGTAATGTTGAACGAGCTCCAGTTCTAGGCGCTTGAACTGTCAAACACTGTTGACACTCTGGGCAGTGCCATTACTTCTTATTTCATATACTCTTTCTGAGTGCTGGTAAATATCAATGACAAAGCGATCATTTTTTTGCATTATTTTACCTCAAAATAATGCAAAAACTACCTATAACAAGTCAATAAAATTGTAGTATGTCATATCGCGTTTGATGTAACTTGTGTGTTATTGAAATTGTGGCTGCCATTAACAGAAATTTATCTATCCATGTTGCTACCTAGATGTACATAAATCAGAAATAAGTAATTCCAACTTCCGAAAAGTATTCTGTATTCAAGTATACTATATTCAAGCCTTGGGCTCCCTCTATACCCCCCCCCCCCTCCCGTCTCATTCCCAAACAGACAATTGCTTCATGTTCTAGGATATGTTCTATCAACCGACCCCCTTTTATTCTCAAGTTTATCAATATTTTTTTTTTCATTTTCCGACAATTCGACTCAGTACCTCCTCATTAGTTATTCCAGCTAATAATCTAATTTTCAACATGCTTCTGTAGTACCACAATTTAAAAGCTTCCATTCTCTTCTTGTCTAAATTGCTTGTCGTCCAAGTTTCACTTTCGCACAAAGCGGCATTTCAGACAAACACCTTCAGGAAAGACTTCCTCACATTTAAACTTGTCCCATGGTAACGGTTTCTCTTTATCAGAAACGCTCTTCGTGTTCCTGTCTCTCTACTTCACCTATCATCAGTTATTTTATTGTCCAATTAGCAAAAATTATCTCTTATTTTTAATGTCTCATTTCCTAATCTAATACCTTCAGCATCGCCAGTTTTAATTCTACTGCATTTAATTATCTAAACTATACACTCCGTTGAACAGCTCTTACTAGTCCTATACTATACGGAAAGACAATGTCATTAGCAACACACAAAGTTTTTATATCTCCTCCCTGCTCTTTAACTCTCTTTCCGGAATTCTCCTTGCTTTACGTAACAGCTTGCTCGTTGTAGAGATTGGATAGTATCAGGAAGAAGCTACAAACCTATCTCACTCCTTTGTTAACTACTGCCGGCCGGAGTGGCCGAACGGTTCTAGGCGCTACAGTCTGGAGCCGCGTGACCGCTACGGTCGCAGGTTCGAATCCTACCTCGGGCATGGATGTGTGTGATGTCCTTAGGTTAGTTAGTTTAAGTAGTTCTAAGTTCTAGGGAACTGTTGACCTCACAAGTTAAGTCCCAAAGTGCTCAGAGCCATTTTTGTTAACTACTTATTACCTGCCGGCCAGGGTGGCCGAGCGGCTCTAGGAGCTTCAGTCTGGAACCGCCCAACCGCTACGGTCGCAGGTTCGAATCCTGCCTCAGGCATGGATGTGTGTGACGTCCTTAGGTTAGTTGGTTAAGTAGTTCTAAGTTCTAGGGGACTGATGACCTCAGAAGTTAAGTCCCATAGTGCTCTGAGCCATTTCAACTTATTACCTTTCGAGCCGTTCAACTCTTGTAACTACACTCTGGTTTCAGTAAAAGTTAAAGGTAATTTTTCGCTCCCTGTATTGTATCCCTGATGCCATTAGAATTTCAAGGAGTGTATTCAAGGCAACATTGTCAAAAGCCTTTTCTAAATCTAAGAATGCTATGAACGTAAGTTTGCCTTTCTTCTGTCTATCTTGTACGACCACCATCCTTGTAGCATTATTTAATTTGTATAAAACCCATTACGTTATGAGGAGGTTGTCGATGAGGGCTTTGGCGTACTTACTGCGGTATAAACATCACCTTCTGGCCAAGCACTGCTTACCTATGACGTCGTTATCATTACGTGACACACACCACACTCTCCTTTCAGTGATGTGATCAAGCCCCCTTCCCTCCCCATCCCCCCCTCCCCCACCACTCTCTAGTCAATCACAGTGTAGAATTTTAGCACGCATTACAATAAAACAGCTAATCAAAGTGCAGCTATCAAATTACATATGTTTCAGTTGAACTGTGTAAAAGTGGCGCTGTGTTCAACGATATACGGTATTTCCAGATCGAAAAATACGTAACCTTTACTTGAATTGCATAAAACTTTACAGCTACATGACTACTGTGCAACTCACACTTAGGTGCCCGGTACAGGGTTCGTCGAATCACCTTCAGACTATTCCTCTACCGTTCCACTCCCGAACAGCGCGCGGCAGAAACGAATACTCAAATACTTCCGTGCGAGCTGTGATGTGTTTTATTTTATTACGATAATCATCTCACCCAACGTAGTTGGCCACCAACAAATTTTCTCATTCGAAGAAGAAAGTTGGTGACTGAAATTTCGTGCAAATATTTACATACAATGTGGCGCGTGTGTAAGCTTTTATGTGGGACAAACAGGGAGATCGTTTTTTACGCGTTTTCGTGAGCATACGAGTGCCCACAATAGGTCCGCTTTGAATGACCATCTGCGGGACTCGAACCATAAAATTACTGATGTGCAACAAGGTGTGAAAATCTTGCGTAAAGCACCAAAAGAAGCAAACTCAATGTTTTGGAAAACATCGATATTTACAAAAACGGAAAGAGGTTTCCAAGCAATTTTTGAACGACCAATTAGAATCGGCGGACCATAATTTCTTTGACGTATTTGATGCGGTGCTCTAGAGATCCTGTGCGACCTATTCACACACTATGATAGGTGTTGTGTATCTATTACGCTCGGAAAACCACCTATAGAATACTGCTAATTTTTTTGGATAATGCCTTTGCTTCAGATGTGTGTACTCTGTAACTAATTTGCTTTATAATAAGGTCAGTATGTATAGTAGGTATAATATGCATATTATGTATAGTACGTTCAGTAAGTGTATGTGAAAGTGTTCTTTGCATGGGTATTTGATAAGCAGTAATAGTTAAGTTGTATCGTAGTAGTAACGAGTGGTTATCCGTGGGACTGTGTGTGCACTGCTTGGACAGCGCTATCTAGTGGCCGGTTGTGAACCACTAGAATCGCAGCAGGGACTTTTTTTTTTTTTTAACTGTGTAGTGTGGGCTGAAGAGATCATCCTTGATGACTTATTCTTTTATGACGGGATGTAAGGATAAAAGGAAAACACGTTATTTATTACACATTCAGTTAGGCTTTGGCTGTCTTTGGTGATGTCTATCTCCTGTGAAGGGTGAAATGTGTCTAGGCTGTTATGTGAGACTGCCTCCTCGTGTTACGACAGATTGCCTATGGGGGGTGAAACGTTATTGACTTCCGTACTCGATACTTGTGCCATCTTGCAGGGTTTACCGTCCATACCGATTCTAATTGTCGAACTTCGTCCCTAAGAGCATCGATTTTGACAAAAACTCGTAGAGCCTTGTTATGGACCTTCTCTTGTATAGTGGTCTCATGGAGTACGGTCCGGATGTCGACGTTTCTTGTCCACCATGGAGCTCCTGTGATCCATCGATAGCAAATGTTTTGCAGCGTTTAGAATTTGCTGTAGTTGGAGACGCACGTAGTTCCCCACGAGGTGGAGCCATATAACATTGTGGGTTCCACCGTTGCCTTATACAATTGGAGTTTAGTCTTAGGGTTGAGATCCTTACTCTTCAGGAACGGAATGAATTACCTGGCCATCTTCTGGGCTGCCGTCTTCTTGTCGTCAATATGCTGCGTAAAGAGTAATTTTTTGTCAAGGTAGACGACGAAGTACTTCACTCCCGGCGACCATGGGATAAATTGATCAGCTATTTGGAGCCTGTCGTTCGGAACTAGTTTCCTCCGTGTGAACATAACGGCTGCCGTCTTCGTCGGGCTGATCGTTATCTTATTTTGCAGCGCCGAGCGTTCCATTACAGCAACTTGCCGTTGCGTCCTAGCGATTAGCTGGTCCAAGTGTCGTCCAGCTGTCAGAAAGGCCGTATCGTCCACATAAAAACTCGCCGTAACAAGGGGGACTGTTGGGATGTCATTTATATATAAGTTGAAAAGCAGAAGCGAAATGACAGAGCCCTGCACAATTTCTGCGGAGATCAGTTTCATTTCGGAGTTTTTATCGTCGACTCGGACCTACAGTTCCCTGTCCTGCAGAAAACTGTCTATGAGTCCAATGTAACAATTCGCAATAGGGGTAGTGCGATGCAGTTTGACGATAAGGTTGGGCCGCCACACCTTATCGTAAGCTTTTTCGATGTCAAGGAATACACCAGTCGTGAAGTGCTGCTTGTTGTATCCTTCTTGTATCCGTGAGGTGATCCGTAGAAGTTGAAGTTCGGCAGATAACTTGTCCTTGAAACCGAATTGTTCGGGTCGTATAAAATCATGCGCTGTAAGAGTGTCATGGAGCCTCTTCAACAGCACTCTCTCGAGCACCTTGCCAAGGGTCGGCAAGAGGCTAATTGGCCGGTAACTGTTGGGTTCTGCTAGGTCTTTACCTGGCTTTGGTCGTGGAACTATTCGAGCCGTTGGTTGGTTGGTCGTTTCGGGGAAGGAGACCAGACAGCGAGGTCATCGGTCTCATCGGATTAGGGAAGGACGGGGAAGGAAGTCGGCCGTGCCCTTTGAAAGGAACCATCCCGGCATTTGCCTGAGCGATTTAGGGAAATCACGGAAAACCTAAATCAGGATGGCCGGACGCGGGATTGAACCGTCGTCCTCCCGAATGGGAGTCCAGTGTCTAACCACTGCGCCACCTCGCTCGGTATTCGAGCCGTCTTCCATGCCGTAGAAAATATCCCTGCAGCAGACAGCTGCTGAAAATTCGGGTAAGGAGCACAGTTGGCTTCGTGGGCAACTGTTTCAAATGAGTGTTGCTTATGGAGTCGTTGCCTGGCGCGTTATTCCGCGTCTTCCGAATAATTTTACGGATCTCTGCTGGTGTGGCGAGTTGTGGGCGGCTCTGCACAGGCGCAGTACGAAAAGCAGTCCATTCTGCTGTAACGACGGCTTCCTGTTCTTGCAGGCGGACGTCGTTCACGGGGGTCGCTGGTGTAGACATCTGTTCTCGGTTAAGTCGTAGCATACAGCTCCGCCTGGGCTAGTTCGTCATAGAGGAGGCCATATGGTCCTCTGATGGCTCGCTTAGGTGGCCGCTGGTGTCGTATGTCCTTGACTATCTGTCATTCGTTCTTGGTTCGAAGTAAGAATTCATCCATCTTATCTTCCCAGACCAGCTGTCGCCACTCGGCCACTCTCCTGTGCAGTTCTCGTGTTAAGACCTGTGTTTCTCGTCGATCGATCGGATTTCTATAGCGAAGCCAACGTCACCTGCTCCTGTTTCTCTGTGTCTTCAGTTCTTGGAGTAGACGCGGGAACTCGTCGAAAGCTACTACAGGGTAGACCGTGTGAGTAGTTGCCCTCCGTTTGGCTACCTTTATCTTCTGCGTCAAAGTTTGTACGGCGATGTCGATGGCTTCCGGTGTTGAAACGTCCTGCGTCGTGCGGATATTGTTGTCAAGATATGTCCGAAATTGACCCCAGTTCAGAGTTTGTGAGGTGGGGGGCGGAATGTTGGCCGTTGCGTTTTCCACTATGCTGAGAACAGGTCGGTGTTCAGACGAAAGATCGTCGACGGTGCGGAGCTGGAGGTTCGTCTCAATGGATTTGATGAGAGCAATATCTAGGACGTCCGCTTCTTGCCGATCGAAGTAAGAAATCCGTGTGGGCTCTCGTGGACCATGGACCGTGATTTACAGTTCTTCTACCATAGCAATCAAAGTTCGTCCACGAGGGTTCGTACGCCGGGAATTCCACGTGACGTGCTTGCTGTTAAGGTCACCTCCTAGGAAGATTTTGTCAAATTTGGTGAAGATACTCCGTAGGTCGTCAGGCACCAGGTTTTTACCGGGGCTGTTGTACGCCGCGATGAAAGTGATGTTGCCTGCCGCCGATCGAGACGTTACTGCTGTTGCCTCCAGATGTTGGAGGTGTGTAAGTGTTTCATGATGGTGCCGCAGTTCCCTTTTAAGCAGAACTGCGGTCCCTCCACCTCGTTGGCCTTGTCTGTCCGTTCTATAGACGTACATGTTACGAAATCTGAGCTCAGTTGTTGGACGAAGGTGCGTCTGCGATACAAGTGCGATGTCGATTTTGTGACGTTGTAAAAATTCACTGAATTCTGTTTTCTTGTGTTTCATTCCGTTGGCTTTCCATATACAGATTTTCAGGTTTCTCGTGGGTCCAGGGCGATCCGTCTTAAGGTGTTCCAAAGCCTTCAATACACTTTCGATTAAAGAAAGTATCCCCGCTAGTTGTTGCTGCACGGCGGTGAGAAGTTTGGCGACATCAGAGAGCGCTGGAGCTATGGATTCCATGAAATGTGCTGGTGAGACGTAGGTTTCCGGTTCCGGTAGTCGTGGTGATGCTGCGTGGGCGTATGAATAATGCTGGCGATGCTGTCGAGGTGGGTGTGCTTCAGGAGGAGGCTGTTACTGGCTGCCGTGTCGCCGCCGGCTGTTCTTGTGATGTTTGCTGACGGTGGGGCGGAGGGTGTGGCGTCAGGTTGGAGTTCCGTATTACACGAGTCCTCCGTTGAGAGGGCTGCGGGGAAGACCGTTGTCTGTATTTCCTGAGAAGTTCCTGGTACTTCTGGCAGCCACGCCATGTGGCAGGATGGTCCTTTTCACAGTTCGCACATTTCGGCGGAGCCCCTCTGGGATGAGTACATGCTGATGATCTGTGTTGCCCTCCACATCGAACGCAGCGAGCAGGCAAGCTGCAATAATTAGCTATATGTTCGAATCTCTGGCAGTGGCTACACTGAACAGGTCCTTCTTGTCTGTTGTAGGTTTCAATAACGACTTTAGTATATAGAGGGTATTTGATGTCGTAAATCTTGTAGTTTTCCTTTTGGGCTGGCAGCCTGACACAGTAAGCAGCTTGAGGTCGTAATTCCTTGGTGTTGTCGCCTCGATTTTTAAACTGCTGGACGTTGATGACAGGGAAATCCTTCTCTATCAGTGCGTCTTTCAGTTCTTCCTCCGTAACTTCGGCAGGCAGACGTTTGACAACCACTTTGAGGTCCTTGTCCTCTGCGGCCTGATGTGTAAAAAAGTGGATGTCATTCGATACAAAGAAATTGATGGCCCGTCGTTGATCTTCATAAGAGTCAAAGTGATATTTGATCCTGTCTCGTTGGTAGATGACCTTCACAGATCCGATGATGGCACCTTTAGTGTGTTGAAACCTATCATCCAGTAAACAGTATTTAAGCGATCTTGGCTTCTGAATTATTTCTTCAATAGAGTGATTGACACACTATGTGTTCAGTGGAAAATACAGAAGACAGGGTTTTGCTATTTTTAACCCTAAGGAGGATATGACACATTTGTGCTGCGTACAGTAGCGGAACAGCTAGGAGGCGATTATTTTTTGATATCAGCATGACAGTGCACTCTCTTATAAAGCAGCATCTGCAAGGCACACGTTTGTGAACGATAACATTCCTGCAATAGACTGGCCTGCACAGAGTCCTCATTGAGCCCAATGAAACATCTTTGGGATGACTCAGAACGTCGACTTCCTCCAGACCCCAGCGTCCATCATCACGACCTTCTCTGGTTTCAGCTCTTGAGGAAGAACTTGCTGTTATTCCTCCAGACCTCATTTATACCGTCACCGGCAGAATTCAAACCTTTAATCAGATAGTGTAAATCTTCCCACGGCGTGACTGAATTGCAACCGAGATTAAATTCCGTGGATCAGATTCGAAAGTGATGGAGGTCTGAACGTGCTGTAAGCTAAGATGGAGGCAGACTTCTGCGCCAATCGTCACGAACGACCAGCTCCAAGCGGACGAGAGGACAGACTTCATAAGGGTCTCCGTCAGTTTTACTGCCTAGGAGGAGCGCCTCTGCCGCTCTAAAAACACAGTCCGTGCAGCCAGTCTTACAGATGAGGTTGCACTGACCTCCCCCGTTGCTTATTTGTGATGGGGTCGGGAATTTCTTACAGGCTCTTACACTTTATGTACCATTGTGGCAGCAGCGAGAAAAAACGTATTCTTCTGCGACAGCGCGGCCTTGGAGCTAGTTTGAACCAAATGGCCTTTCCTTTAACGGTCCGATCCATCTTGGTAGTTTGTTTAATAATATGTTTTATGGATATTAAAAAATTTCCTCTGAACTTATCATGTGATGATCGTACCCTTAGCTACACAGCACTAGTTCTAGACTAGCGAACAAAATTAGTTAAAAAGAGGAAATTTGCATATTAAGTTTCTCAACTCATTTAATATGTCTGCAGTCAACCCGGGACTGCAAAATGGTTCAAATGGCTCTGAGCACTATGGGATTCAACTTCTGAGGTCATTAGTCCCCTAGAACTTAGAACTAATTAAATCTAACAAACCTAAGGACATCACACACATCCATGCCCGAGGCAGGATTCGACATTGCGACCGTAGCGGTCTCGCGGTTCCAGACTGCAGCGCCTAGAACCGCACGGCCACTTCGGCCGGCCCGGGACTGCAGCTATAGGACTCGTCATTTTCTTTTCTCCCTGAATCTGTGATTGTATTTTAAATTAATTGATTAAATCTGTACTATCTCTTGGCCTGGACTGGACGTAATTGCTGCTAGCACCTCTCCATCTGCGTGGGAGGCGTCCTGGAGATGTTTACATCTCTTATAACTGCAGTCTAGTGTATGTACAAATTGTAAATAACCTTTCGCCTCCTGTATTTTGTTACTGCTACTTCCAGAATTTCAAACAGTGTGTTCTAGTCAATATTGTCAAACGCTTTATCCAAATGTATAAATGCTATAAATGTTTCTTTGCCTTTTTTCTGTGTATCTGGTCATATATTATAAGTCGCAGAGTCGGTATTGTCTCACATTTTCCTTCGTTCACCCAGAAGCCAAACGGATCTTTCCCGAGATCGGATTCCACCGTCTTTCCGTTCTTCTGATGGTAATTCACGTATTTCATGCTATTATTGAATATTATTCTTCCAGATAACTCGCAACTGGAAAATTGCTTGCTGCTGTATACGCCTGGTCAAATATTTCTCATTTTATGCACGATGAGTAAATGTGAAATTCCGTCCTAATGTCTTGAACCTCTTTGGTGAGGTGTGAGACAAGCACTCACTGTGTGATTCCGTACACAATCGGAAGAATAAAGTAGCAGGTCGCACACATACCACTGATGTCGTTCAGATATGAAATATGGAGCGATGCGGCGAGTTCGCTACGCTGTGAAGGCAGCTGGTTGTGTCGTGAGTCACGTCCGGAGCGCGCCGCCTGTGACGTAACCGGCTGCGGGGGCAGCAGGTGTGAAGAAGCAGCCGTGGAGGTGTAACAGGGGCGTGCCGCGCCACGCTCCCACGCCACACCTAAACAAATGCAGCGCAGCTGCTGCCACAGTCTCACAGCACCTCAGCGGCAGCACTGGCGCCATCACATCAGTATTGCTTTCCATTTTTGTAGGACAAATCACGTATCGCAGTGATCTTGCCGACAATGACATCGTAAGTTAATTACACACTGAAGTAACAAATGTCACTGGATAGCGATATCCACATACAGTCATGGAAATAAGTATTCATACTACGATGGTGTGTTGGGATAGTAAATCACCCACAGCGCCGATACGAATAGGTATGTTGATGTAGCGTCAGATAACCATGTTCTTGGTAATGAAGCTTCCCGTATGCCATGAATCTATTCTGGAAAAATAAAAGCCGGCCGCGGTGGTCTCGCGGTTCTAGGCGCGCAGTCCGGAACCGTGGGACTGCTACGGTCGCAGGTTCGAATCCTGCCTCGGGCATGGATGTGTGTGATGTCCTTAGGTTAGTTAGGTTTAAGTAGTTCTAAGTTCTAGGGGACTGATAACCACAGCAGTTGAGTCCCATAGTGCTCAGAGCCATTTGAACCATTTTTGAAAAATAAAATATGTTACACTCCGCACGGTCTACGACAGGGAAAAATGTATTGGTTGGTTTTGCGGAAGGAGACCAGACAGCGTGGTCATCGGTCTCATCGGATTAGGGAAGGATGGGGAAGGAAGTCGGCCGCGCCCTTTCAGAGGAACCATCCCGGCATATGCCTGGAGTGATTTAGGGAAATCACGGAAAACCTAAATCAGGATGGCCGGACGCGGGATTGAACCGTCGTCCTCCCGAATGCGAGTCCAGTGTCTAACCACTGCGCCACCTCGCTCGGTGGCAAAATGTATTCATACAGCGGACAACTTTCAACCAAACAAACGGCTGACGCAGCACCGGAGTGCATGCCACACACGTGTAGTCGTGTGGCGGCCGTGCAGCAACAGCACGTCGGACGTGGGTACCGTGGAACAGCAGAATGGGCCGCAAGGAGAAGGAAACGACCATTGAGGAACGAAACATCGTTGTCGCCCAATATCTTCAACACAAGTCGTATGCCGAAATTGAGAACATCACAGGACGAAGCCGAGCGACTGTTCAATCTATCATTAAGCGATATAAGGACAGATATGTAGTAATAAACAGTGAACGACACGGTCGTCCAGAGAAGCTTACAACAAGAGAGACTAGAATGCTATTAAGAATCATCAAGAAAAACCCGAAAACGATAGCGTCGGCACAATCCGCATATGTACATGACCACTTCCGAAAGGACATCACTCCAAGGGCAGTTCGTACCATTCTCAATCGTTCGGGCTACTGAGCCAGGGTCCCGAGACGAAAGCCCTACATCAGCAAAAAGAACAGGAAGTGGCGGATGGAATTCGCGAAACAGCATGTATCTAAGACAGCAGACGTCTGGGATACTGTATTGTTTAGTGATGAAAGCAAATTTAATATCGTGCACAATGATGGTAGAATCTTGGTCTTGAGAAGACCAAATACAGACCTAGACCGTAACAACATTCAACCCACGGTGAAGCACGGAGGTGGTGGAGTGATGGTATGGGGCTGTATGTCAGCCTCCGGTGTCGGAAAATTAGTGTTTGTGGAAGGTACCATGGACAGATTTGTGTATATGAACATTCTCAAACAGAACTTACAACAGAGTATTGACGTCTTGGCTCTTCCTAGAAATTATTACTTTCAACAGGACAGTGATCCCAAACATACGGCGCAAATTGTCCGGCTGTGGTTGCTCTACAACACTCCACACACTCTTAAAACACCAGCTCAGAGTCTGGACCTGAATCCCATCGAACACTTGTGGAGTGAGCTGGAACACGAGTGATAAAACACGACATCCGTAGTAAGGCCTCTTTGAAAGAGGCTCTCCTTCGAGAATGGGAAGGTATCACGTCGAAAACTACAAGAAAATTGGTCCATTCCATCCCACGGAGGTTGTGAGAAGTAATACATCGGAAGGGTATGCATACGAAGTATTAAACATGTTCTGGCTTTGTTAAAGTGTCATTTTCTGTTGGTGTATGAATACTTAATTCCGAGCGCAGTAGAGAACTTAGGAGACGTTTTTGTATTTTGTTTTGTAAAGGCTTGTTCATTCTCGTTCTATATGCCAGCATAGCTGCATTGGCGACTAGGCAATGTGTATAGTGCATTTCCAATTAGTGTTTTTGGTTTCGTATTGTCAATAAAGGCAGTTTACTTTTCCACGCTCTAGTGTATGAATACTTATTTCCATTGCTATATACAGATGACGGTAGCATCGCATACGCAAGGTATAAAAGGGTAGTGTATTGGCGGAGCTGTCATTTGGACTCATGGATTCATATGAAAAAGCTTCTGACGTGATTGTGGCCGCACGGCGCGAATTAACAGATTTTGAATACGGAATTGTAGTTGGAATTAGACATACTGGACGTTTCGTTTCGGAAACCGTTAGGGAACTCAATATTCCTAAATCCACAGTGTCAAGAGTGTGTCGAGAATACCAAATTTCAGGCATTACCTCTCACCACGGACCAAGCAGTGACCGGCCGCCTTCGCTTAACGACCGAGAGCAGCGGCGTTTGCGTAGAGTTGTCGGTGCTAACAGACAAGCGACACTGCGTGAAATAACCGCAGAAATGAATACAACGTACGATGAACGTATCCGTTAGGACAGTGCTGCGAAATCTGGCGTTAATGGACCGCAGCAGTAGACAATTGATGCGAATGCCTTTGGTAACGACACGACATCGCCTGCAGCGCATCTCCTGGACTCGTGACGACTGAAAAACGGTGGCTAGGTCAAATGAGTCCTGAGTTTAGTTGCTAACAGCTGATGGTAGGATTCGAGTGTATCACAGACACCACGAAGCCATGGACACACGCTCTCAACAAGGTACTGTGCAAGCTGTTGTTCGCTCCGTAATGATATGGGCTGTGTTTGCGTGGAACTCAACCGATGATATACTGGAAATGGTTCTGTTCTGTTACTTGGAGACCATTTGCAGCCATTTATGGACTTCCTGGTCCGCAGCTCGTGGTCGTGCGGTAGCGTTCTCGCTTCCCACGCCCAGGTTCCCGGGTTCGATTCCCGGCGGGGTCAGGGATTTTCTCTGCCTCGTGATGACTGGGTGTTGTGTGTTGTCCTTAGGTTAGTTAGGTTTAAGTAGTTCTAAGTTCTAGGGGACTGATGACCATAGATGTTAAGTCCCATAGAGCTCAGAGCCATTTGAACCATTTTTTGGACTTCCTGTTCCCAAAATATGATGGATTTTTTTTTATGGTTGACAATGCGCCATGTTACCAGACCACAATTATTCTCGATTAGTTTGAAGGACATTCTGGACAATTCGAGCGAATGATTGGCCACCCAGATCGCCTGACATGAATACCGCCGAAAATTTATGGGACATAATCGAGAGGTCAATTCCTGCTCAAAATCCTGCACCAGTAATACGAGAACATCCGCAATTACTGACGGCTATAGAGGCAGCATGGCTCAATATTTCTGCAGGTGACTTGGAACGACTTGTTGAGCAGATGTCACCCGAGCTGCTGCACAACCCTGGGCAAAAGGAGGTCCAGTACGTTGTTGGAAGGCACCCCATGACTGTCGCCTCTCTGCACAGCTTACGCCATTCCACGATAGGGTGGTTGATACAGCAATCGGTTTTCATAACTGCACGAGGAAACAGTCCCGGTTGCAAAGTTATTTTATTTTTACAACCGAGACCGTCTATTTACATCATAGTTTTATTATTTCCCCAGCAAGTAGCAGAACTGTAGCCCTGTCTTTCCATTTAAACGGGCCGCAAAAACCATATACACACATCAAAAAAAAGTTTTACATCACCTTGATTTCGACAGTTCCGGAACCTGTACACAAAATTGGAATATAGATCAACATAAACATCATTTCCGCCCTTTTTATTGCTCATGGAAACCACACTTTGCATGTTGTACAACCACACAGCGAGACCTTCAGAGGTGGTGGTCCAGATTACTGTACACACCGGTACCTCTAATACCCAGTAGCACATCCTCTTGCATTGATGCGTGCCTGTATTCGTCGTGGCATACTATCCACAAGTTCATCAAGGCACTGTCGGTCCAGATTGTCCCACTCCTGAAGAGCGATTCGGCATAGAGCTCTCAGAGTGGTTGGTGGGTCACGTCGTCCATAAACAACCCTTTCCTATCTATCCCAGGTATCTTCGATAAGGTTCATGTCTGGAGAACATGCTGACCACTCTAGTCGAGCGATTTCGTTATCCTGAAGGATGTCATTCACAAGATGTGCACGATGCGAGCGCGAATTGTCCATGAAGACGAATGCCTCGTCATTATGCTGTCGTTATGGTTGCACTATCGGTCGGAGGATGGCATTCACGCATTGTACAGCCGTTATGGCACCACCAGCGGCGTACGTGGGCCCCACTCGCCATGGACGTCGGGAGTGAAGTTCGCATCATGCACCTATTGCACACAGTTTGAGTCGTAACACGACGTCCTGTTGTTGCCCAAGAAACATTATTCAACATGGTAGCGTTGCTGTCGGGGTTCCTCCGAGCCATAATCTGTAGGTAGCGCACATCCATTGCAGTAGTAGCCCTTGGGCGGCCTGAGCGAGGCACGCCATCGACAGTTCCTGTCTCTCCGTATCTGCTCCATGTTCAAACAACATCGCTTTGGTTGACTACGGGACGCCTGGACGCTTCCCTCGTTGAGAACTCTTCCTGGGACAAAGTAACAATGGTGACGCGATCGAGCCGCGGTTCTGACCGTCTAGGCATGGTTGAACTACATACAACACGAGCCGTGTACCTCCTTCGTGGTGGAATGACTGGAACTGATCGGCTGTCGGAATCCCGTCCGTCTAAGAGGCGCTGCTCATGCACGGTTGTTTACATCTTTGGGCGGTTTTAGTGACATCTCTGAACAGTCAAAGGGACTGTGTCTGTGATACGATATCAACAGTCAACGTCTATCTTCAGGAGTTCTGGGGACCCGGCTGATGCAAAACTTTTTTTGATATGTGTATGTTGTCTTGTTTTTGTGCTTGATACATGATACGCATGTTCTGATATTCGTGTACTTACAGTTGTTCTTTTGTCGATTTTGAAGAGACCTTTTTTATCAGATGTATCAAAATCATTCATATTTTTTACGGAACTACTTTTTGAGATGCCTGTTCGACAACTCCTCGTAATGGTCTTAGAAAGCTGGTGAATTTTTCGGGTCGACCACAAAGCAACAATGAAACTAATTCGCTATATACCTCTTCCAGTATCTCAGGAACTGTTGCATTCTCTTCATAGGCTAATTGTCATAATACTGAACTGTAATATTAGACTCAATAGTCCCCTGACCTTTGGTAAGGATAGGCTATGAGCAGGTACTGAGTTTCATAATCAACGCACCTTTTATTTAAGTGGTCATCTGTGGGTGGGGAGCAATCTTCTACGCGATGTATCAATAGTTTTTTATGTTTACGTTCGTATGCCACTACGGAAGCAGTGTATTTTGAATCGTTGACGAGTACGGAACGTTGATCTCGTTCGCGTCCACTATGACAGCAATTTTATATTTAAATGACAGGCGTATATTTTAAGAGTGAGCTGTTGAAAACGGCAGATCGCCGAAATCAGCTGTCTTCTAATAAATCTGTCGCTGTGGCACCTGATAAGATTAAAAAGAAATTTAATTCGTCGTGAGAAAGTCTGAGCAGAAAAAATATAGGACTCCGGTTCACCACGATGTAAAACAACGTATTTAGTTAGCCAGTCAGTCATGTCTCGGCAAAGATCAGCAATCTTCAGTGTATTGCTATCCCCAGAAGTGTGCATTATTGAAAATGCACTACTCATACATATACTAAACTCCAGAATCAATCTTTCACTCTGCAGTGGACTGTTTGCTGTTGTAAAACTACTTGACATGAAAACTTTGTATCAGACTGCGACTCAAGCCATTTCTCCATAGTATCCCTCCTTCCAAGAGCGCTAGTCGTGCCTGAGTACCTAAGAGGGTAACAACATTTTCCGCGAAATTTAAAGATCCAGATTCAGGTTCGGATCAGGTTTAAGCCGCCACAAAGTTTCATGTAAGAAATCGTAAATAATTAAAAACTCATCGTACTCTTTCATCATTTCACATTTCAGATACCTATTACGGACCCATGTGTAATGGCAAAAGCTCGTCGATAACAAGCAGGAAAACTTTGTTTTGGAATTTAAGTTCACACAAAACTAACATACTCATTAGTAAACGCGGAGGAAGCAAGTAAGACATACAGGAGGTACGTTTGTGCGCAGTGCTTTTGTTTCTGCGAGACAAAATGTGAGACTCCCATAGAAAATAAAGAACATTGAATTCGTTAGCGTCTAGTAAGACGATACACAACGTTGTGGCGCGTATACGTGTCATGCAAATTTTAGCACAGGTGGCTCTGAGCTATTCTTAGTATATTTCAGATAAGTGTGTGGCAAATACGTGAATGCCGAAAATTCGAATATTACTAAGTGTACAATATTGTTGTCGAGTCCTGAGAACTGATATTTTGTAAGCTAGCTGTTCTGTCATCGCCGTATCGAAAATGGTTCAAATGGCTCTGAGCACTATGGGACTCAACTGCTGAGGTCATTAGTCCCCTAGAACTTAGAACTAGTTAAACCTAACTAACCTAAGGACATCACAAACATACATGCCCGAGGCAGGATTCGAACCTGCGACCGTAGCGGTCTTGCGGTTCCAGACTGCAGCGCCTTTAACCGCACGGCCACTTCGGCCGGCTCGCCGTATCGATATAACATTAAATACACAGACGGGAACACAGTAAGTTGGCTCGTCGCCCGCCACATAACGAGTACCCAAAAAAGGAGACAGGACACGTGCTTGTGGTATGTCGTTGAGGGAGGCTTTAATTTGACTAAACTGCTTTTTTTTCGTTGTCGCCTTAAGTGAAAACTTGTAGAATCGTTCATATCGTTATAATGAGGAAAAAAGATCATACGAGCCCAGTTCCAGAAATCGCAAATCACTGGAGAGAGTCTATCCTAGCTGAGATATACCACTGTGTATCCGGACCTATACCAACACTGGTTCGGTGTAAAGCGTGTAAACTATACTTAGATAGCCCTCCGTATAGCATGTGGCGTTCTAATGGAAGCTAGTAATGTCCTATGAATCCCAGATGGCATCCTGTCTATTCGATCAATCAAACTAGATACGTTTGCAGACATTAAACGGCGATTTTTGTTTCTCGTAGAGAATATCAACGCAGACAGTCACAAAAAAAATTTTATACCTAACTTGTCTTCCCTCGGCAGAGAGACTATTGTATACCAGCCTAGTAGTGCACTCAGTCTTACTGAAAAGTACATGGGATGTGCTTTAACGACCTAAACAAGCCCCACAGCTGCAGAGTGCTTTTGGACCTTGACCACTACTTGCATCGAACATCAGCTCTCGCCGCTGCAGCTGCCATGACCAGGAAACCAGAGAGCCTGGTCTCCCTTGCTGCACGCTGCTGTACACTATGACCTTGTGGCTAGCTCACACGTGCACGCTGTTTCAGAGTTTGGCTTAAGGTCACGTGGGCAGTCTCGCGTTGCGGGAAGACTTACGCAGAGTTATCGCTCGACGCAGACATGGGCGTGGCTAAGATGTCAGTGCGTCAGCCAGCCCAGTACGCGTCGCGACACCGGCACGTAGCATTCAAGATAACAAGACCAAATGAAGAATAAAAAGAAAAAAACACTCAAATAAAATAAATTTGGACATTAATATACAACTATGACAGACTTCTGCTGGTGGCTAAAGGGAACACATGACGCAATACAAGATAGAACACATATTTAATCCAATCAGCGACAAAGTCTGATGTCAACATATTTCTAACCTGCATAAAATATACATGTATATATTTCAGGAACAATAAACAAATGACAAAAACCGTGGAATGTGCCACAACTGTGTGGAAACTTGTTTGGGGATTGAACAAAAAAAAATGCATTCTTCTAAGAAGGAGACCCTCTTTAATTTATTATTTTGCGTTTCAAATTTAAATTCACTTTACTCGAAAATTGGAAATTTGTTTAATAAGCACGTATTTGGAGAATGTGAAACAAACTGATCCCGTTTTGTGTGGTGTAGCCGTGTGGCAAATTGCAGGCGTCGAACAGTGATGCTAGGTAGACAAAAAAACATAAATAAGCATAATATGACTTCAGAACTTTACACTTCGAAAAACCTCACGACAACAAACCTGTTTAAATGGCAAGATCAAACTGTTTTCTCTCCTACTCTGTTTTCGACAAAAATATGATCTACAGACAGCCTGTAATAAAAGATACATTATCAGTGCTGCCCTGTGGTATCACATATCGCAAATTATACCCGATAAATGCAGAGAATTTTTTTTACGCACTAGGATGAAATAGGAGGGCTTAATGTGCCGCTAGTGAAAAATCAGGCATTACCTTCCAAAATACACTTATAATCCAAAGTTTATCTTTCTAGAAGAGATTTATATCTTTTTTACAAAATACTATACGCAAAACGTATTAAAATTTCTCAGCAATGATATAAAACTTTCGTTCTATTGTACACGAGCTGATGACAAGTATCCGGGCACATACTAGTGTACGTTAATATGAAGCACATCCACCCTTCACCTTTATGACGGTTTGAACACTGCTGGGTACACTTTCAATGAGGTGTCAAAATATCGATGGAGGAAGTAGTGGTGCTGGACGGCGGGACGTTGAGTGAAGTTGATGTTCTAACTCATCCGACGGGTGTTCAGGTGGGTTCAGGTCGAAACTCTGGGTGAACGAGTCCATTTCAGCAATGTTATTCTCCAAAAACCACTGCTCACATACCGAGTTTTATGGGAGGTTGCTTTATCATACTGAAACAAAACAATCATCGTCTCCGAACTGTTCCTCCATTGTGCACGATACTCACTGCTATAAAGTGTGTTCAGATTCTTTCACATTTAGCATTTTCTTAAGCGCACACCCAAACCACGAAAAACGCCGCAAAACCGTGTGGCTTCTAACGTGGTTGAGAAGTAGAGGGCTAGTTTTTCTTGACTGACAGTCGGTTGAGTTGTATGTATCTTTTATTTAAATCTTAATGTCTTCAGGACGTCTGCTTCCCGGTTGCTGGGGCGAGCGACGGCTCAGCTGCAGAATGGGTGTGGGTGGAATGGAATCAGATATGAGAAACAGTTTATATATGATTGGGTGGTGTCTGTTCCTATGGACATATCCGAAAGAACAGGCACCACGCAACCACATATAACTGATTCGCCTCGATGAGCAATGAATTCACAACACAACCTTCAGTGTAAGCGCACCTACAAATTCGACCTCCAGCTGGAATCTAAAAAATAGCGAGCATGGAGGACATGCACTGGGACAGTGTATGGGTGGCGCTAGTTGAGAATATGAGTCGGCCCGGCCGTGAGCAGGGGGGCGGGGAGCGACGTGCGAAATAGTCCATGCAGTTGTACTGAACACCGTCTCCTGGTGGAGCAGTGGTTTACGCGTATGTCTGGTAAGCAAGAGATCCCCAGTTCGAATCCCGATCCAGCACGCATTTTCACTCGTCGCCGCTGATTCCGCATAAAGTCCCGACGCAGCTGATACAATTATTTCCTTGCCTTTCCTTTCCTCCCTCCTCCAAAAAATGTTCAAATGTGTGTGAAATCTTATGGGACTTAACTGCTAAGGTCATCATTCCCTAAGCTTACACACTACTTATCCTAAATTATCGTAAGGACAAACACACACACCCATGCCCGAGGGAGGACGCAAACCTCCGCCGGGACTAGGCGCACAGTCCATGACTGCAGCGCCTGAGACCGCTCGGCTAATCCGGAGCGGCCTTCCTTCTCCCTCCACCCTCAATTTACATCGCAAACAGTTTACTCTGAAACAGACAAACTGTATAAATAATATGACTTTTCCTGATTGACGCACTTCTTATGGCATCACAATCGAATAATCAACACAAGTAACTACTGATCAAAACCTAGAGGAACTTCCGCCCTCGGCAGAGCCCGTTAACAGCGCTGCGTGCGATTAGCAGCAGTAGTTCAAATTCCCGCAGTCGTTGAGTACTTAGTGTGGTGTCACCGCCAGACACCACACTTGCTAGGTGGTAGCCTTTAAATCGGCCGCGGTCCATTAGTATACGTCGGACCCGCGTGTCGCCACTGTCAGTGATTGCAGACCGAGCGCCACCACACGGCAGGTCTAGAGAGACTTACTAGCACTCGCCCCAGTTGTACAGCCGACGTTCATAGCAGTGGTTCACTGACAAATTACGCTCTCATTTGCCGAGACGATAGTTAGCATAGCCTTCAGCTACGTCATTTGCTACGACCTAGCAAGGCGCCATTACCAGTTATATTGAGCTTATAATAAACCTGTACCGTCAAGAGCGATGTACACCAATTATGGATTAAAGTTATTACATCATCTACGTACTTTATTTGCAATTCTCAAGACATTGTCCTGTTCCAGACCTCACGCCAGTCTGCGTGTAATTAAACGCGTGCATTTCGGCCTCCTCTAGCAACACGGTGTTGGCACTTCTGCCAACACTTCACTTATCTCAAATCCTGCAGAGGTGTCGAGAGTTTAGCAAACGTATTACCTCTCTCAGTCGCTCGCGACTGTATATCAGCAATCGATTTCTGTCCTATCTCAGGCATCCCAACCACACCTTCTCCGCAAATGTAGCATGTTATACCAGCTGATGGCCCCTTCTAGTGTATATGGCGGCTCAAGATAGACTGATTTGACATGTTGAAGGTATAACGTATACTCACCAAGACGAGAGACTAATTGTCTAACAAGAAAATGAAGACAGCAAACAATGTAGTTATTATTGAAACACGAACAGCAGAGGAAACTAGGAAGCTCAAACAAAATTCGGAGCTAAATAAAGCAATGATACGCGAACCACCTCGCAAGCGTAGGCCGAGAGTGATAGTGTATGACGTCTCAGTTACCATGTCACAAATTAAATTAATTGGCTGAATGTATTAACAGAAATTGAAGAGAATCACGTATAGGAAGCAATTCTCACAATAAATAAAAGTCAGGTTTAGAACAGGTCCTCGGCTGAAGCTGACAGTAAATTATGTGCTAGAGATAAGTCCAAAAGTCAGAGCACAGTTTGTAAACATACAGCGTACTTCAATCAATCACTGTGAACGATTACGTTGGAGTCACGAAATACTGTAAGTGCCACGACTATGGGCACATTGCAAAGTTCTGCAAGAAAAACAAACCAATATGGTCCCACAGTGTTGACTGTGACCATCTAAAAAAGAACTGTAAAGCTACACATCGAGCTCCGGTACGCATTCTATATGCGAAAAGGAAAAAGAAAATCATGCAGCCAATCCGATGAAGACTGTGTGACGTACCAAATGTGATTAGAGAGGGAAATTCAAAGAACGGAGTATGCATTCTGGTCCAGCTAAAATATCAGCTTACGAATTGCAACCCTACATGGCTGAGAGACAACCAAGAAGAGGCCACACATCATGAAAACGAGACGCACCATCGCGGAACATCCACGTATAACGACATCCTTTAGGATGCAGTGAGGAGATATATCTCGGGGAGGAGGAAGAAGGATTTCCATGGCAGCCAATTCCCAGTCTCCACACCTTGTGTGGCACAGCTGTGCAGCCCATGTGAATTCTCATTTGTACTTCAGGGCGCCAGGGGCTAATTATCCAGCCAAATGAGAAGTCTAACTTGATTCTGATACTAAGTGCAGTAGTGTAGTGTAGTGCTGTGCAGTATAGTGCTGTGTAGCTTAGTACTGTATGGTAATATAGTCCAGAACTGTAAATTACAAAATTTGAGGTCCAACAATGCTGCACGGTGTAGTAGAACAGTCGCATGTGCCTTCTGGATCCAGATGAACATATATCTGTGTGCCAGACGGCCAAATGTTAATATCTAGACAATATGTTTTTTATTTTTTTAAATGCTTATTATTTTTCTTTTTATTTAGATATTCTATATAGGCTTTTCCCCTTAAAGACCATAATGCTTAATCATATTAACACATATGAACTTATGTTAAAATATCATGTGCTATATATATGCCAACACATGTGCAACATTTGGTCTTTACTTCTACATAAATAACAGATGAAAAGAAAGTAGCAAATCTATATTTAAAAAATTAGTTGCCGAATGTGTGACATATCATCACTTGAGAACGGCCTGACAGATTTGGCTGATTTTGTTGTTATTGTTGTGTTCGTAATTGTCAGGGAAAGTTCGCACGAAAGAAAACTTTTGTAAAATCCACGGGAAAAGTTGGAAATTTGGGTGGTATTTTTGTGTGAAAATCTCCATGAAGAAATGTGACTGTCTGTTTGACAGTTCTGCTGTCGTATGTTTTGATTTTAAAAAAAACGTGACGTTCAGTTTGACAGTTGTGCTGTCGCATATTTACATGAAGACAACAAAATCTGCATTGAATAATGACACTTTGCGAAAGACTGAAAGCGATATTATCGGTGGTGATCATGACTTTGGTGATGGTTCAAATGGCTCTGAGCACTATGGGACTCAACTGCTGAGGTCATTAGTCCCCTAGAACTTAGAACTAGTTAAACCTAACCAACCTAAGGACATCACACACATCCATGCCCGAGGCAGGATTCGAATCTGCGACCATAGCGGTCGCGCGGTTCCAGACTGTAGCGCCTAGAACCGCTCGAACACCCCGGCCGGCAGGCGTCGAAATGTCGGTCGACATACTCTCTACGCTGGCCAACTACACGATCGTTGAGTCAATGAGACTGACGAAGAGGTTATACGATGTTTGAAGGCTAATCAGATAAGAATTATATAATAAACGCTTTCTGTTAAACCGCCTTCGAGAAAGAATACGCTAATCTGTGCTGTGAAAATATGCGGTTTTGTTTTCTTTTTCGCAGTCATGTTTTACAACAAACAGGATAGTGGTGTTTGTAAATCTACCTGTTCGTAGATTAAAACCATGCGAAATATTGTCATTAAAGCTACTATGCTCACACATCTAGCACCTATAAAGGCCTCTCTCACACCGCGTGTACTAATTATTCCAGCTGGTTTACCCATTTATTTTGACTTCTATTCTCAATCAAGGTTCCGTTTGCAATAACAGTTACTAAGGTCAGAGAGAGGGTGGAGAAGGAGATGGGGCGGAAATGGATATAAAGAAGGAGAAGGAGGATATGGACAAAGAGATGATGGAAGAGCGTGGGATAATGGATGTACAGGGAGTGGACAGAAATGAGGGGGGAGGGGGGGAGAGGAGGAGGAGACGCACAAGGGAGGGAGAGGAGAAGAGGGAAAGAGAGGGGGGAAAACGACATTAGGATGTATATCCAGTTCCTATACATATTGAGAAATTGCGAAGCATTGCCGCGTTCGATAGTAAATAAATAAATATAAAGACTAACTGTTAAGTAATTCCCAGGGGGCACGTGGGATGGCAACAAGAGGTGTCTGGAAGAGCTAACATCAAGTGTAAAGCAGGGCTTATTCGCTGCCTCTGCACTGAGCCTAGAGCTATCAGTGGAATCTCAGAAAGAAATGAGGGTTAGATTTGGTGGCAACTATTCGCTGAGTAGTCAAGAGTGGCATACAAGGCCATGGTTAAATTGCCCTTTGTTTTTTGCAGATTAATAATGAGCTACTATATGCATTTCTGTATTCTGGCTGCGCCAGTTCGGATAAAGATGTACGGTTCCCACGTATGCAGACTGATGAGATTCAATACATTGCTGCTAACAACTCGCACGTTGGTGTTTTGAGCACTGTGGTTGTCTTATTGCGAATTGCGGGTTTTATCTGGAAGAATCGGTTCAAGATAATCGAAAGTCTTGCCACATTGCTTTTTCTTTGATATGATTATTGCTAAGATAGGATTACTTCCTAATTGGTCTGATGGTTACTGTGAATTAAAATTTGGTCACGGTAAGCAGTTTCAGTTCTGTCAACATCATGGAGCTACAGGCACGATAATGTGTCAGAGTAAGGGCCTGGTGCCGCAGTATCAGCTGAGCGAGTCTGAGATAAAGGAAAAGTTACAACATTTATGCACTGAAGATCTAGGAAGGATTCAGAATTTGAAGTAAATTCCCTGATGTGCTGACAGAGAACCTATATCTCACACGTCTCATTACGTATAAAATTCATGTGGCAGACTCCATACTAATTAGGAAATCACCCTACAGGTTACTCCCACCACCTATGAAACAATTACAGGTTACAGCATGCTGTTGAAATGAAGATTTAGCGAGAGATAATTCATACGTCATCATTGCAATATTCGCTGTAGATAAGCCACAACACAGAGTACAGATGATCGCTGAGCACCACAAACTCCATAAAAAGATCATTTGTTCTTCGGTCCCTCTGCTGGACCTCCACTCGTTATTTGCATGGTTCAAGTAGGCCAGTATTTTTACAATTCTAGACTTGAACCAAGCGTGATATCACATACCTTTTACATGAAGGCACTAAACTGTTAGCAGCTTTTAGCCCTGACTGCAATCTCAGTTTAGTATGGTTCCCTTTGGGTTGTCCACCGAAACTGCATTGTTGTCTCAGATAAGACATTAATTTTTTGAAGGTATCGAGTTTAACTATGTTTATCATTATTTGGATGATGTGTTGGTCTACAGAACGTCTGAATTATTTCGAAACCGTTTTTGAGGGATTATGGGAAGCTAGGCTAACCGTATATCCCAGCAGAGTTAGATCTGCATGTCCATCAGTGCAATTTTTCGCTCATGTACTCTCTTCAGAAAGTTTGGCAATTGATACCGAGAGGGTAAAGTAGATAATGAGTATCCAACGCCGTTAAGCCAGTTTTGTCAGAATGGGGAATTTCTTTCAGAAGTTTTATCCCTGGGTTTGTGGAAAAGGTGGATCCTCTCAATCTACTCAGGAAAGAAGGCATAAAATTTGAGAGGACTGTTTCTCAGGAAACAGCATTTGTTGGGCTCAAGGATTCTCTGACTTCAGCTCCAGTCTTGGCGTTGCCAGATTTTGATAAAGACTTTATTATGCCAACTGATGCGTCATGGTTGGGGACAGGGGCTGTGTTACGTCATCGATATGAATGAGGGCTTTAGCCAGTGTTCTTTGCTTCATACTCCTTCAACGATTTAGAGCAAAAATGTCCTTTGTCAGAAATGTAGGCGTTAGTTGCTTTGTTTGCACCAGAAAAATTTAAGGCAAACTTGGAACATACTCCCTTTACATTAGACACGGATAAACACTTAAATGGGTTTTCGGATGGCCACGAATAGCAGGTAGAATAGTCAGGTGGGGCAACTGCATATTAGCACTTAAATTTCAAGTGAGGTATATCAAGGATATTGATAATTCCGTGGCCAGTGCCCTTACTCGAATTTTTGCGTCACAAGACCAGCAAGACCGAGAAGCTGTCCATAAATCTGACAAGCTGGAAGCCGTTAATGTTATATTGTGGGGGTTCTCCACGGTCTATCACATTGTAGAGAAGTATCAGGAACTGAGCCCGAAAATAAACAGCATTAAAGAGAGGATACATCAAGCTGAAAATTTCCATCCATACGTAATGAGGAATCCAGGTAAGACAGTAACCCTAAAGTGGTTGTCCAGCAGAAGTATGACGCGTGTGTGTGTGACCTCCAGTAGATGGACACCTTTGGGTTTACAAAACGAAGTAGAAGATGAGGAAAAGCTTTATTTGGCTGAAATTGATGCTGATGTTAGGAACTTTGTCAAAAATTGTGAAATTTGTGCTGCGAGTAAACCGGCACAGATCATCCAGGTCGGCTATTTGGCTTCTATACCAATGGAGAGACCCATGGAATATGTCTTTGTTGATTTCGTGGAGCCACTGCCACGATACAAGATGGGACATCGCCTTACGTTCGTGGTGGTCGATGCCTTTCCTAGATTTGCGTGGCTTGTTCCAACTAGAGCAGCTACGGCAGCGGTGAGTTCATTAAGGGCAGCATTTGGCACCTTCGGCCCCAGCTATGTAGTATGGTAATGCGTCTGGATTCGTGCCCAAGCCGCTCAAAGTCTTTTGCTTTGGTATGGGGGTTGACCACCATCAAACCACTCCGTATCATCCGAACACATCTTCTGCGGAAAGAATGAATCGTAAGCTGTATGTGGCGCTTATAGCATACCATCGCGACTATCAGACCAGACGGGATGATACGTTAAGGTGCTTGCCGTATGCTCTCAGTACAGCGAACCATGAGAGCCACCGGAACACCCCTGCTCGCCTGACATTCTTATACTCACCCAATTCCCCTTTACGCAGTCTGTGGGGAACTGAGGATTTGTTGCTCTAAAGCAGGGCTTCACAACATACGTGCTCGCGGAGCAAGCTGTGAGCAGGAAGGCGCGAGCACAGAGCAGCGCGAGCACGCTACCCCCACTACCGGACCAGAGCGGAGAGTGGGGAGAGTCACGTGGGGCACACAACGGCTGCCGCCAGTCAATGTAAATCCGCGGCCACCCGCAGGGATATCACTCACGAATTATTACTGCGACAAATGAAACAAATAAAGGAGAATGTACACGTGCCACATAATTTTACTTAGTGTATGCATCTACATTCGTATTAATTTGTGAACTGTTACACAGTAAAAGGTGTCACTGAAGTGTGGGATTCTCGGTTATCTCGTACTTTTTGCCCTTTACAATTGCGTCTATGTTCGAAGTAATGTTCTTGCGCATTGTAGGCGCAGCGAGCAGTTTAAATTTCGATCAGACAATGCGTTTCTCAGGCGCGTCTTGTTACATTTCATTGCAGAGAACAGTTGTTCACAAACATACGTGGAACCGAACATTGATATTATTGTAGCCGCCAGTTTGTGCAAACGAGGAAATCTATCCTGAGGGAAGTGTCTGTAGAATTCCAAAATGTTTTTCTTGTTCTGAAATTTGTCTCTGTATTCTCTGTCACACTGCAGGTCAATAATTTCTAGTTGCAGCTCAGGACGAATCTCTTCAATATTCGCTGAATATGGAGAGGAGAACAGATCAAAATCACTGTCTAGTGCCGTCAGATCTTGAAAGCGTTGATCAAATTCTTCCTTATAGGCAACTAAACTATGTGAATAACGTTCACAGTCTTTGAGAACATCTTGCATGGATGATAATTTAGGAAAATGAGCTGGATTTCCTGTTTCCAGCTGACTCACCCAAAGTGTAAATTTCATTTTAAAAGCTCGTATTCGATCTATGAAATGAGTAATTAGCAGATCTTTACCTTGTAGTGAAATGTTCAAAGCATTCAGATGGCTAGTTAAATCTGCTAAGGACGCGAGATCACAGTTCCATGAAGGCTCTTTCAATTCAGGAACACACATGTTATTTATTTCCATGAACATATTTATCTCATCTATTAGGGAAAAAAATCGATGTAATAATTCGTCACGACTAACTCAGCGGACCTCGCTGTAATAAGGCAGGCTACCATACTGGCTTTCTACATCCTCAAGAAAGCTTTTAAATTGCCTGTGTTGTAGCCCATGCTTCCTTATATAATTGGTTGTACGAACAACAACACTCATCACATTTTTTAGAGTGATACTCTTTGCACATAAGCTTTCCTGGTGGATCACACACTGAACGCCCCTTATTTTATTCGGCACGGTCAGTTTTTGCATCTTCTCCTTCAACAGCGCAACGAAACCTGATTTGTTCCCTGTCATCGCTGGTGCACCGTCTGTAGACACTGAAACTAAAGAATTCCACGACAATCCTATATTTTCAACACTTTCTTCAACACTACTTAAAATATCACCTCCGGTTGTAGTGTTCTTCATGGCTACTACATCGAGGAGCTCCTCCCTCACCTGAAGATCTCCATTAACACCTCTAATAAATATGGCAAGCTGCGCTGTTCCAGTGATATCAACACTTTCGTCCAGAGCTAGAGAACACGCCACAAAATCTTTACAGATATTTGCAAGATGGCTATGGACGTCGTCTGCCATGTCCTGTATGCGACGCATAATGGTCATGTTAGATAATGGCACAATCCGAAACTGTTCAACTTGAGATGGACACAAATGTTCCGCTGCAACTACCAAACATTCTTTTATTAAATCGCCATCAGTGAAGGGGCGCAGGGATTTTGCTAAAAGCAAAGCAATTTTGTAGCTCACTCTGAGAGCTGCCTCAGTTGATTTTTCTTCGTCGTCCAGATCTTCTTCGGATAGTTTCCTTTTAAGTTTAATAACTTCCCGTGCACGATCTGGTCCATCACATTTTCCTCTTCCGTAGTCTTTCGCGTGGTACGACATATAATGTCGCTGCAAATTAAATTTCCTAAAAGAATTCAGCGTTTTGTGACATGCTAAACATTTCGCGACACCATCTTTTTCTGTAAACAGATACAATTCCTCCCAGTGGGGGTTCAACTGCGAAAGCATGGTTGGGGTTACACAACGGCGACTTGACATGATTCTTAACCAGCGAAGTGACTTTTAGAGCTGATCGTAGTACTTTAAACGTTACACAGTCGGCGCTAATTCAATAGGCACGCTGCGGCCCTATTCAAACGTGCGCGCGCATTTCCCCTCCCTCCCCTCCCTCCCTACTGCGCGACCTTGCACCTGCTCGCGAGCACGGGCCTGAGCAGACGCGAGTACTCGCGCTCAAAACCGGCCAGTTGTTAAGCCCTGCTCTAAAGGGTTTCTCCCACCAGTATTCGAGCACAATGGCGTAAAGCCATGAATAACATCCTTCCAACGTACGAGTCAAGAGGTCAGGAATAATAGGAGGGAACCTAGTGTGTGTAAGGTGGGCAATATGGTGTTCGGTGAGTGAGAAGGTTACTGAGAAGCTTCTGCCTCGCTTCAATGAGCCTTTCATCATACAACGTTTTGTTACCCCTGTTACCGTACTGCTTAAGGGTCAACAGAGTAGTAGGACTTGTCAACTTCATCTCTCGCATCCAAAATGTTTTGGGAACTAGATGTTTTGTTTTTATAAAACTGGACTATTATCTTTATTATTGTCTCTAGTGCCACCTAATAGAGCGGAAGTGTCCAACAGCCGGCATCACGTTTGCTGAGAAGTGTGCTTTCGTGATTAAGCGCTGATGCGAGGCGTGGCATACACTTAGCTGACAAAGGTCATGTGATAGCGATAGACACATATACTAAAAGCGATAGTATCGCGTGCACTAGTTATAAAACGACGGTGCACTGATGGAGGTGTCATTTGTACGCAGGTGATTCACGTGAAATGGTTTTCGACGTCATTATGGCAGCACGACGGGAATTCACAGACTTTGAACATGGAATGGTTGTTGGGGCCAGACGCATGTGTCATTCCATTTCGGAAATATTAGAGAATTCAACATTCCGAGATCCACAGTGCCAAGTACGCGTCGAGAATACCCATTTCGGGCATTGGCTCTCACCGCGGACAACGCAGTTGCCGGCGAGCTTCACTTAACGACCGAGATTGGTTGGTTGGTTTGTGGGATTAAAGGGACCAGACTGCAACAGTCATCGGTCCCTTGTTCCAAAACTTAAAAACTACCACACACAGTAAAAAAACGGATAATAGAGACAACAGACAGCACAGGACAAGAAAAACTCAGACAAAGAACAGACATAACAAATTAAAATCACACAGAGTGTGGCAGTGCTTGGCCGACCATAGAATAAAAAGGGAAAAGCCAACCACCGAGAACACATTAAAAACTCAGTTTAAAACCGTAGGCCAAAGGCCAGAATCAACACAAAACAAAAAAATAAAACATAAACACTCATATTAAATGATAAAAACCCCCTGCCCGAATAAAACGTAAAACTAAGCCAGCCATAGCAGGGTCATCAGTTAAAAGGGCAGGCAGCGTATCAGGCAGCGCAAATGTCCGCCTGACCACAGCTAAAAGGGGGCAGGCCAACAAAATGTGGGCCACTGTCAAAGCCGCCCCGCAGCGACACAGAGGAGGGTCCTTCCGACGCAGTAAGTAACTGTGTGTCAGCCGGGAGTGGCCAATGCGGAGCCGACAAAGGACGACTGAGTCCCTGCGGTTGGTTCGCATGGATGACCGCCACACAGTCGTCGTCTCCTTAATGGCATGGAGTTTATTGGGCGTGATCCGATCGCGCCATTCAGCGTCCCAAAGCGCAAAAACTTTTCGGCGGAGGACCGCTCGCAAATCAGTCTCTGGGAGGCCAACATCCAGAGATGGTTACCTGGTGGCCTCTTTGGCCAGGCGGTCAACATGTTCATTGCCTGGGATACCGACATGACCGGGGGTCCACACAAAGACCACAGAGCGGCCGCAACGGGCAAGAGTATGCAGGGACTCCTGGATAGGCATCACCAGACGAGTACGAGGGAAATACTGGTCGAGAGCTCGTAAACCGCTCAGGGAATCGCTACAGATAACGAAGGACTCACCTGAGCAGGAGCGGATATACTCTAGGGCTCGAAAGATGGCGACCAGCTCAGCAGTGTAAACGCTGCAGCCAGCCGGCAAGGAACGTTGTTCGGAATGGTCCCCTAGAGTTAGCGCATAACCGACACGACCAGCAACCATCGAACCGTAAGTGTAAACAACGTCAGAGCCCTGATACGTGGCCAGGATGGAATAAAAGCGGCGGCGGAAGGCCTCTGGAGGGACTGAGTCCTTCGAGTCCTGTGCCAAGTCGAGCCGAAGGCAAGGGCGAGGAACACACGATGGGGGTGTACGCAAAGTGGCCCGAAAAGGAGGTGGAACAGTGAAAACCCTAAGCCCGGAGAGAAGCTCTTTCACGCGGACCGCGATCGTACAACCTGACCGGGGCCGACGTTCTGGCAGATGGACGACCGATCGTGGGAACAGGAGACGATAGTTTGGATGCCCGGGCAAGCTAAAAACATGGGCAGCATAAGCGGCCAGTAAATTTTGGCGCCGGAACCGCAATGGAGGGACACCTGCCTCCGCAAGTATGCTGTCCACTGGGCTGGTCCGGAAAGCGCCAGTGGCAAGGCGTATCCCGCTGTGTAGGATTGGGTCCAGCACCCGCAGCGCAGATGGGGATGCTGAGCCATAAGCCAGGCTCCCATAATCCAGACGAGACTGGATTAATCCCTGGTAGAGCCGTAACAGGGTAGATCGGTCGGTGCCCCAGCGGGTGTGGCTCAAGCATCTCAGAGCATTTAGATGCCGCCAACACGCCTGTTTCAGTTGCCGAATATGAGGCAGCCAAGTCAGCCGGGCATCAAAAACTACACCCAAAAACCTGTGGGTCTCCACCACAGCAAGGAGTTCGTCGGCTAGATAAAGCCGCGGCTCAGGATGGTCTGTTCGGCGCCGGCAGAAATGCATAACGCGGGTCTTGGCAGCCGAAAACTGAAAACCATGCGCTACAGCCCAAGACTGCGCCTTGCGGATAGCGCCCTGTAGCTGACGTTCAACAGCTGCAATGCCAGTAGAGCGGTAGTAAAGGCAGAAGTCGTCAGTATACAGGGAAGCGGAGACAGAATTTCCCACCGCCGCAGCAAGCCCATTTATTGCGATTAAAAACAGGCAGACACTGAGGACAGATCCCTGTGGTACGCCGTTCTCCTGGACTCGGGAGGAACTATGGGAGGCCGCGACTTGCACGCGGAAGGTACGATACGACAGAAAATTTCGGATAAAGATCGGCAGAGGGCCCCGAAGACCCCATCCATGAAGCGTAGAAAGTATGTGATGACGCCAAGTCGTATCGTACGCCTTCCGCATGTCGAAAAAGACAGCGACCAGGTGCTGACGGCGGGCAAAGGCAGTACGGATGGCCGACTCCAGACTCACCAGATTGTCGGTGGCGGAGCGGCCTTTACGGAACCCACCCTGAGACGGAGCCAGAAGGCCCCGAGACTCCAGTACCCAATTCAAGCGCCGGTTCACCATCCGTTCGAGAAGCTTGCAAAGAACGTTGGTGAGGCTAATGGGGCGGTAGCTGTCCACCTCCAAAGGGCTCTTGCCCGGTTTCAAAACGGGGATGACAATGCTTTCCCGCCATTGCGACGGAAACTCACCCTCGACCCAGAGACGGTTGTAAAGGTCGAGGAGGCGTCGCTTGCAGTCCACTGAAAGGTGTTTCAGCATCTGACAGTGGATGCGATCTGGCCCAGGAGCGGTATCAGGGCAAGCGGCAAGGGCACTGTGAAATTCCCACTTACTGAATGGAGCATTGTAGGATTCAGAATGGTGGGTGCGAAAAGAAAGGCTCCGACGTTCCATCCGCTCTTTAATGGAGCGGAAGGCCAGGGGGTAATTAGAAGAAGCGGAACTCAGAGCAAAATGCTCTGCCAAGCGGTTGGCAATTTCGTCGGAGTCTGTACAAACTGCTCCATTCAGTGAGAGCTCAGGGACACTGACAGGGGTCCGATAGCCATAGAGGCGTCGGATCTTGACCCAGACCTGCGATGGAGAGACATGGAGGCCAATGGTGGACACATACCGCTCCCAGCACTCCTGCTTGCTTTGGCAGATAAGGCGGCGGGCCCGCGCACGCAGACGTTTGAAGGTAATGAGGTGTTCAATGCAGGGATGTCGCTTGTCACGCTGGAGCGCCCGCCGGCGACCACCAAGGCACAGTCCGCCGCCGAGGGAACCCAGAAGAACTGGGAATGGATTTTCGGCGGCAGTAACGATGCCCATGGTGAGCGATTGAACCACCGCATCAATGCCATCATTAGAGAGAGGCTCAATAGCGGCAATGGAGGAAAACAAGTCCCAGTCAGCCTTATTCATTGCCCATCTGCAAAGGCGCCCAGAAGACTGACGCTGTGGCAGTGACAGAAAGATTGGAAAGTGGTCACTACCACACAGGTCGTCATGCACTCTCCATTGGACAGATGGTAAGAGGCTAGGGCTGCAGATCGAAAGGTCAATGGCGAAGTACGTGCCATGCGCCACACTAAAGTGTGTGAAGGAACCATCATTTAACAGCGAAAGATCGAGCTGTGCCAATAAATTCTCAATGGTGGCGCCTCGACCTGTCGCCACTGACCCTCCCCACAGAGGGTTATGGGCGTTGAAGTCGCCCAGTAATAACAAAGGTGGCGGCTATTGGGCTATCAGCGCAGCCAGGACATGCTGCGCGCCATCACCATTCGGTGGAAGGTAAAGACTGCAGACGGTAACAGCCTGTGGCGTCCACACCCGAACATCGACAGCCTCTAAAGCTGTTTGTAGAGGGATAGACTCGCTGTGAAGAGAGTTAAGGACATATATGCAGACGCCACCAGCACCCTTTCATAAGCTGCCCTGTTATTATAATAACCCCGGTAGCCACGGAGGGTGGGGGTTCGCATTGCTGGAAACCAAGTTTCCTGAAGAGCAATGCAGAAGAAAGGGTGAAGGCAGATAAGCTGTCGGAGCTCAGCTAGATGGTGGAAGAAACCGCTGCAGTTCCACTGGAGGATGGAATTGTCCATGGCTGAGAAAGGCGTGACGGGACTGGGAAGGCAGATTACGCCTCTACGCTCTAAGCTGGCGCGCAGCTCGTCATCAGACTGAAAAAGTAGGTCCCTATGGAAAATAACACCCTGGGCCATATTTAAACTCTTATGTGGTGTGATGGTAACGTTAACATCCCCCAACTTGTCACAAGCAAGTAACCTGCGTGACTGGGCGGACGATGGCGTTTTTATCAAAACTGACCCAGAGCGCATTTTGGACAAGCCCTCCACCTCCCCAAACTTGTCCTCTAAATGCTCTACAAAGAACTGAGGCTTCACGGAGACAAAGGATTCCCCATCAGCTCTGATACAGACGAGATACCGGGGCAAATACGTGTCACTGTCATTCATTGCCTTTCATTCCTCCCATGGTGTGGCCAGGGATGGGAACGATTTGGGGTCATAAACGTTACCTTAAAATGAGCCCTCGAACGCTTAGAGACTGCTGGTGGCTGGCCACCAGCAAGAGATGATGTGCCACGCTTCATTGCGTGTCATCCACCCTGATGCCACCTACTCCGACCAAGGGCCCTCCCCATGGGCGCCACCCAGCCACAGCAAGGGCCACCTGGCAGGATGGCCATTGCCGGGAGTCCTGATGCCCCAGGGAGATGGGCATCTACTCCTTGGCATACATGGGGAGCAAACAGCGCAGGCATCAGTAGAGCGATCGCTGTGTTGTCAGGGGGCTACAATCAACAGGGTACATGGCGGCCCCACCACAACGGATTGGCTACCGTGCTGGATCTTAGGTGCAAATATGTATGAGGTCGTCGTCGCAGCGAAAAACAACACTGCACAGTGCAGGGTGGAAATCGCACCCATGGACGTATCCTCGCCCAAGAGATGGAAAACGAGCTGGACACCATTGCAACGACGAGAAAGCCGGCTAAAGGTCTCAATGCTCGCTCTTCGGAACAATTTAGAAAGATGGAGGTCAAACCCGAGAGGGGACCACCACATAAGGCCGAAACATTTTAGACTCCTTTTAGTCGCCTCTTACGACAGGCAGGAATACCGCGGGCCTATTCTAACCCCCGAACCCGCAGGGGGATAACGACCGAGAGCAGCGACGTTTGCGTAGAGTTGTCAGTGCTAACAGACAAGGAACACTGCGTGAAATAATCGCAAAAATCAATGTGGGACGTACCACGCAAGTATCCGTTAGGATTTAGCGTTAACTGGCCGACGCGAGGCGTTTCCTAACAGCACGACATCGACTGCAACTCGTCTCCTGGACTCGTGACCATATCCATTGGACCCTAGACCACTGGAAAACCGTGGCCTTGTCAGATGCAGCCCGGTTTCACTTGTTAAGAGCTGATGGTAGGATTCAAGTTTGGCGCAGACCCCACAAAGCCATGGACCCCGATTGTCAACAAGGCACTGTGCCATAATAGTAAGGATTGAGTTTTCATGGAACGGACTGCGTCCTCTGGTCTAACTGAACTGGAAATGGTTACGTTCGGCTACTTTCAAACCATTTTCAGCCATTCTTTGACTTCATGTTTCCAAACAGGTCACCGGGCCATAACTGTTCGCGATTGATTTGAAGAACATTCTGGACAAATCGAGCGAACGATTTGACCACCCAGATTGCTCGCCCGAATCCCATCCAACATTTATGGGACATAATCAAGAGATCAGTTCGTGCACCAAATTCTGCAGCGGCAACATTTTCGCAGTTATTGATGGCTACAGAGGCATCATGGCTCAATATTTCTGCATAGGACTTCCAACGACTTGTCGAGTCCATCCACATCGAGTTGCTGCACTACGCCAGGCGAAAAGAGGTCCGACACGATATTTTGGGGTATCCCATGACTTTTGTCACGTCAGAGTATATGAATGTCGGGCTGGTCGGTTTCCTGCTAGTCCACTGGCAGACTTAGTACGACGCTGAGTCAAGACCAAGGGTGCTTGTATGTCTAGCGGTCCAATGGTGGTTGCGGACTGCCGTGAGTTGTGAGCATCGCAAAAAGCCGGCCACCTTGTTTAGAGCTTGCCTGGAACTGAGTAGCCGACTGCCATGCAAAGGCGGTCAACATGTGCGCGAGTGCGTTTTCCGAAGCACATCGACATCACGTCTTGGGAAACTGAGTTTCTCTTGGTGGCGTTATTTCCACAATTACATGAATTTGATGTTTCGGATATGCAGTTTTGTTGCCGCAGCAAACCACCTAAAAACTCAGTCGCTAATTGCATTGGTCGGTTGTGTGTTCTTTCTGCTGTTGATTGACGCCGTGTAATTACGGCCATTGGCATTTATGCTTGATAGTATTCCTCTATTACAGTGACTGCCCTGAACCTCTGTCCGCTCCACCGCCCTGTTTGACAAGGCCTTTGGCAGAATGAGGGGTGACTTCTTATGCCGGAATCTTCAGCCACCAATGCCGATTATTAATCAAGATTTAAACAGCGGCTGGATTCGAACCCGGGACCGAAGACGTTTTGTTCGTTTTGTTCCGTATTGTTCGTTGCGTTTAGTCTGGACATCCGTTCAAGTTGATCGTTGATTCATTTACTCAGTTTTCCTTTTTATTACAGAGGGCGAGTAGCGTTGAGCACGTTGAGCTACCGTGCCGGCGCCCCTAGACCACGGGAAACTGATCCTAAAGGCGGAAGAATCAGCAATGATCAACGACATGAGGATGCAGAAGGCAATGGAAACCAGAGCATTAAAGACACGTAACGTGTATCCACAGGACATGTGCCCTGTAACTGAAGAAGTGTCATGATGATCTCTCCATTGGCAAAAGAATCCAGAATAGTCCCCTCTTCGAATCTCCGGGAGGGGACTGCCAACGTGAAGGTTACCATGAGAAAAAGATTAAATAATAAACGGAAGGATAACGTTCTACGAGTCGGGGCTTGGAATGTCAGAAGCTTGAACGTGGTAGGGAAACTAGAAAATCTGAAAAGGGAAATTCAAAGGCTCAATATAGATATAGTAGGGGTCAGTGAAGTGAAGTGGAAAGAGGACAAGGATTTCTGGTCAGATGACTGTAGGGTAATATCAACAGCAGCAGAAAATGATATATATATATATATATATATATATATGTGTGTGTGTGTGTGTGTGTGTGTGTGTGTGTGTGTGAAAATGGTATATTAGTTTGTTGGCTCGATTTCATTTTATCTAATTTAGTCAGTGGTGAGAATTCTGAAGAGAATGGTTGCACACCTGTGGGCGGAAAATTTGTTGTTGTCGTTTGTCTGGCTGTTACTGCTTGGTCTAATGCAATCATTTCGTCCGTGGAGATTTTCTCAACCCATAAGGGTTGGTTATTACGTGTGGCGTATATCGGTCGGTGGGGAGTGTTCTCTGTGTTTAATTCTAACAGGATCTTAAAGAAGAGGCGCCTAGCACAAACTGTTTGTCAGTGGCAAATAGCATTAGTACGCCGATGACTGTATTGTTCAAAATTAAGATTGTACATTAAGAATTAATTCACTCACACTAATACCTGTGTGAGAAGAAAGGTGCTAATCCCCAAATTTCATTAACGTACATTTAATATCGCGGGCAGCGCCGCCGCAGCTAAACGGGTTAATGCACGACAGTTTAAGTAAAACTTGGTATTAATGGCCACTGCCGTTTGCTTAGCTATATTTAGTACTAACTTCAGGATTATCTACTGCGCGCTGTAAAACATGGACTACTTGTGTCATAGTTTAGCATATGGTTTTGGTGGTGGCGTTATGTTACCAGCAACTTTAACAGCTGGATATATGGTAGTATGATCTAATTTTATTATATTATTGAGGCTTTTAACTAATAGTTACTTGTGTCGATTATCCGTTTGTGTGTGTGGCGGTGCGTGCAGACTAGCAACTTTTGAAGAAATGCAAATTTGTTATTACGGCTTTAAGGACATCGACCAGCAGAGATTTAAACTGGATCATTGAAGACAATTGTTTTCGGTATTTTAGGGAATTGTGCTTGTTTAAAGGCTACTGGTAATGAAACATTTTCTTGTTTTATGGTGTCACTTATTGTTGAAAATATTTCGCCCTGCCTAATCTCCAACGTTAGCATAAGGAATGTTTCAAATAGGAAAGGCCATATTATTTATACAGTTACGTGTTTCAGAGTAAACTGTTTCTCATTTCTGGTTGCATTCCACCCGCATCAGTCTACAATTGCGCCGTCGCTGGTCCTAGCAACCAGGCAGCAGACGCCCTGAAGACACAGGCGAACTTCTTTTCTATTAAAGATTTAAATACAGGAAACGTCCAGCTCAACCGACTCTCAGTCAGTAAAACTCATCCCTCCACGCCCTAACCATGTTATATGGCACAATATCTGGTGGCAGAGTGTGGCATTTCAAATACTCACGGACGATGAGCACCTGGCTCAACCGTAACACAAGTTCCTCTGTACTTCACTGTTGGCATTACATATTATGACAGGTAACTCCATACATAGGTATATGAAACCTCCCTTGATGGCTCTGTGACTGGTTGCTGTAATATGAATCTTACTTGCCTGACTTCTCTTTGAAGCCTAAATAGGCAGCAGTGGGGAGCAACCCATGCTCAAAGTTGTACCGTTACATAAATATGTGCAATGAAAACGCAGTCAGCCGCACTGTACCACAGGTCATTCGATAATGGCAGTATTAGCCGAATCGGATCTGCAGCGAATGTGAAAGAAATACACTACTGGCCATTAAAATTGCTACACCAAGAAGAAATGCAGTGATTAACGGGTATTCATTGGACAAATATATTATACTAGAACTGACATGTGATTACATTTTCACGCAATTTGGGTGCATAGATCCTGAGAAATCAGTACCCAGAACAACCACCTCTGGCCGTAATAACGGCCTTGATACGCCTGGGCATTGAGTCAAACACAGCTTGGATGGCGTGTACAGGTATAGCTGTCTACGCAGCTTCAACACGATACCATATTTCATCAAGAGTACTGACTGGCGTATTGTGACGAGCCAGTTTCTCGCTCACCATTGGCCAGACGTTTTCAATTGGTGAGAGATATGAAGAATGTGGTGGCCACGGCAGCAGTCGAACATTTTCTGTATCCAGAAAGGCCCGTACAGGACCGGCAACATGCGGTCGTGCATTATCTTGCTGAAATGTAGGGTTTCGCAGGGATCGAATGAAGGGCAGAGCCACGGGTCGTAGCACATCTTAAATGTAACGTCCACTGTTCAAAGTGCCGTCAATGCGAACAAGAGGTGACCGAGACGTGTAACCAATGGCACCCCATACCATCTCGCTGGGTGATACGCCAGTATGGCGATGACGAATACACGCTTCCAATGTGCGTTCACCGCCATGTCGTCAAACACGGATGCGACCATCATCATCCTGTAAACAGAACCTGGATTCATCGGAAAAAATGACGTTTTGCCATTCGTGCATCCAGGTTCGTCGTTGAGTACACCATCGCAGGCGCTCCTGTTGTGATTCAGTGTCAAGGGTAACCGCAGCCATGGTCTCCGAGCTGATAGTCCATGCTGCTGCAAACGACGTCAAACTGTTCGTGCAGATGGTTGTTGTCTTGCAAACGTCTCCATATGTTGACTCAGGGATCGAGACGTGGCTGCACTATCCGTTACAGCCAGGCGGATAAGATGCCTGTCATCTCGACTGCTAATGATATGAGGCCGTTGGGATCCAACACGGCGTTCCGTATTACCCTCCTGAACCCACCGATTCCATATTCTGCTAACAGTCATTGGATCTCGACCAACGCGAGCAGCAATGTCGCGATACGATAAACCGCAATCGCGATAGGCTACAATCCGACCTTTATCAAAGTCGGAAACGTAATGGTACGCATTTCTCCTCCTTACACGAGGCATGACAACAACGTTTCACCAGGCAACGCCGGTCAACTGCTGTTTGTGTATGAGAAATCGGTTGGAAACTTTCCTCATGTCGGCACGTTGTAGGTGTCGCCACCGGCGCCAACCTTGTGTGAATGCTCTGAAAAGCTAATCATTTGCATATCACAGCATCTTCTTCCTGTCGGTTAAATTTCGCGTCTGTAGCACGTAATCTTCGTGGTGTAGCAATTTTAATGGCCAGTAGTGTAAGAATATCACATAGCAGCGAGTCTGGACGCTCTTTATAAACATGTCACATGCTGACTTATACTACGCTGCAGGTCCTGTGGAACATAAAAAATGTTGATAATTAATTACATACAAATACGAAACGTTTGTTGTGATTTTCACGGAAAATCTATTGCGCACACCAAAACGGAAAAAAGAAAAGTATTGTTGGTAGGGGGATCTTGAATCAGCTCCTCGCTGCTAATGCACTCTACTGTAATTACGGTTATCCAGCCCTGAGAGTGGGAAAATTTCGACACCAGTTTTAGGACGACAGGGGGAGCTGATGTATTGTACAGATCCTGAAAACGAGACAGTGTGATATCATCCAGGGATACATTCTGCCGATGACGAGAACCTTAGAGAAGGAGCAATACCCTATCTGGACGAAGTTGGTGAAGGAGATCAATTGTGTCATTAAGGAATGAATTACACCAGCATTTACATTAAGTGATTTAATCCTTAATAACCTGATGTACTTCCTTGAGAAGAAGAGACAGGCACAGGCGAGGAAAAAGCGCGACGGGTGACATCAGTCAGACGACTGAAGAAAAGAATCTGGATAGCGAGACGGGATGCTGAATCCGTTTCACTCGAATGCATGTCCAGGTCCTTAATCAGTGCTCCAGCTCGCGCTCTGGCTCCGTGACGTGGAGGTATGTGACTCCATTAATGGTAGCGCGTTCGTTGTAGCGTGACGCAAGGTCAGCGCTTCCCTTTGTTATACTCGGCAGTAGATTGTGAAGCAGCAATCGATTTCATCCCGTTCATTGCCATATTTATCCCTAGTTACACAAATCAAATACCACACGTGGCAAGTATTCACGCCAGTCGCCTTTCAGATACCCGTAACCGGAACTAAAGAAGGTCTTCGTGGTGACGGTAGCCGGTTCGAATGCTGACGATAGAAGAAAGTTTCACCACTAGTATTTGGCAAGCAAGGAGAGGAGAGACGGTGGCGTGGAGTTCCTGATCACGACTTTGCGCCAATGTGCTGAAATTAATTCCAAACGTCTCGGCTGTGTCTCAATTAATTAGGGCATGTTGTCGAAGATTCACCTGTTGGTTGCTGGGGGGGGGGGGGGGGTTAATCTTGGCATTATTCTATCTACATCTACTGGGATACTCTACAAACCACATTTAAGTGCCTATCAGAGGGTGCATCGAACCACCTTCACAATTCCCTATTATTACAATCTCGTGTAGCGCGCGGATAGAATGAACACCTGTATCTTTCCGTACGAGCTCTGATTTCCCTTATTTTATCTTGGTGATCGTTCCTCCCTGTGTAGGTCGGTGTCAACAAAATATTTTCGCATTCGGAGGAGAAAGTTGGTGATTGGAATTTCGTGAGAAGATTATTTATTTTAATGATATCCAGCCTAAATCCTGTATCATTTCAACGACACTCTGTCCCATATTTCGCGATAATACAAAACGTGCTGCCTTTCATTGAACTTTTTCGATGTACTCCGTCAGTCTTATCTGATAAGTATTCCACACCACGCAGCAGTATTCTAAGAGGACGGACAAGCGCAGTGTAGGCAGTCTCCTTAGTAGGTCTGTTACATTTTCACATTTTCTAAGTGTCCTGCCAATAAAACACAGTCTTTAGTTACCCTTCCCCACAACATTTTCTATGTGTTCCTTCCAATTTAAGTTGTTCGTTATTGTAATACCTAGGTACTTAGTTGAATTTACGGCTTTTAGATTAGACTGATTTATCGTGTAACCGAAGTTTAACGAGTTCCTTTTAGCACTCATGTGGATGACCTCACACTTTTCGTTATTTAAGCTCAACTGCCACTTTTCGCACCATTCAGATATCTTTTCTAAATTGTTCCGCAGTTTGTTTTGGTCTTCTGATGACTTTATTAGTCAATAAACGACAGCGTCATCTGCAAACAACATAAGACGTCTGCTCAGATTGTCTCCAAAATCGTTTATATACATAAGGAACAGCAAAGGGCCTATAACACTGCCGGCCACGGTAGCCAAGCGGTTCTAGGCGCTTCAGTCCGGAACCGCGCGACTGCTACAGTCGCAGGTTCGAATCCTGCCTCGGGCATGGATGTGTGTGATGTCCTTAGGTTAGTTAGGTTTAAGTAGTTCTAAGTTCTAGGGGACTTATGACCTCAGCTGTTGAGTCCCATAGTGCTCAGAGCCATTTGAACCATTTTGAAGCCTATAACACTACCTTGGGGAACGCCAGAGATCACTTCTGTTTTACTCGATGACTTTCCAGTTACTACGAACTGTGACCTCTCAGATCCAGTCACATAACATCTACATCTACATTTATACTCCGCAAGCCACCCAACGGTGTGTGGCGGAGGGCACTTTACGTGCCACTGTCATTACCTCCCTTTTCTGTTCCAGTCGCGTATGGTTCGCGGGAAGAACGACTGTCTAGAGAGATTCGAGCGCGCACGGAGGCTTTCAATTTTACATTCGTGATCTCCTCGGGAGGTATAGGTAGGGGGAAGCAATATATTCGATACCTCATCCAGAAACGCACCCTCTCGAAACCTGGACAGCAAGCTTGCTTTTCTATTCCTTGGACACTTATTTCGATGTCCGCCATTTTTTCGTTTGTGCGAGGATTTAGAGAAGGAACTGCAGTGCGGTCTTCCTCTGTGAAACAGCTTAGGAAAAAGGTGTTTAGTATTTCAGCTTTACGCGTGTCACCCTCTGTTTCAATGCCATCATCATCCCGGAGTGTCTGGATATGCTGTTTCGAGCCACTTACTGATTTAACGTAAGACCAGAACTTCCTAGGATTTTCTGTTAAGTCGGTACATAGAATTTTACTTTGTAATTCACTGAACGCTTCACGCATAGCCCTCCTTACGCTAACTTTGACATCGTTTAGGTTCTGTTTGTCTGAGAGGTTTTGGCTGCGTTTAAACTTGGAGTGAAGCTCTCTTTGCTTTCGCAGTAGCTTCCTAACTTTGTTGTTGAGCCACGGTGGGTTTTTCCCGTCCCTCACAGTTTTACTCGGCACGTACCTGTCTAAAACGCATTTTACGATTGCCTTGAACTTTTTCCATAAACACTCAACATTGTCAGTGTCGGAACAGAAATTTTCGGTTTGATCTGTTAGGTAGTCTGAAATCTGCCTTCTATTACTCTTGCTAAACAGATAAACCTTCCTCCCTTTTTTATATTCCTATTAACTTCCATATTCAGGGATGCTGCAACGGCCTTATGATCACTGATTCCCTGTCCTGCACTTACAGAGTCGAAAAGTTCGGGTCTGTTTGTTATCAGTAGGTCCAAGATGTTATCTCCACGAGTCGGTTCTCTGTTTAATTGCTCGAGGTAATTTTCGGATAGTGCACTCAGTATAATGTCACTCGATGCTCTGTCCCTACCACCCGTCCTAAACATCTGAGTGTCCCATTCTATATCTGGTAAATTGAAATCTCCACCTAAGACTATAATATGCTGAGAAAATTTATGTGCAATGTATTCTAAATTTTCTCTCAGTTATTCTGCAACTAATGCTGCTGAGTCGGGAGGTCGGTAAAAGGAGCCAATTATTAACCTAGCTCGGTTGTTGAGTGTAGCCTCCACCCATAATATTTCACAGAAACTATCCACTTCTACTACACTACAGGATAAGCTACTACTAACAGCGACAAACACGCCACCACCGGTTGCATGCAATCTATCCTTTCTAAACACCGTCTGTGCCTTTGTAAAAATTTCGGCAGAATTTATCTCTGGCTTAAGCCAGCTCTCTGTACCTATAACGATTTCAGCTTCGGTGCTATCAGCGCTTGAAGTTCCGGTACTTTACCAATGCAGCTTCGACAGTTTGCAATTACAATGCCGATTGCTGCTTGGTCCCCGCATGTCCTGACTTTGCCCCGCACCCTTTGAGGCTGTTGCCCTTTCTGTACTTGCCCGAGGCCATCTAAGCTAAAAAACCGCCCAGTCCACGCCACACAACCCCTGCTACCCGTGTAGCCGCTTGCTGCGTGTAGTGGACTCCTGCCTATCCAGCGGAACACGAAACCCCACCACCCTATGGCGCAAGTCGAGGAATCTGCAGCCCACATGGTCGCAGAACCGTCTCAGCCTCTGATTCAGACCCTCCACTCGGCTATATACCAAAGGTCCGCAGTCAGTCCTGTCGACGATGCTGCAAATGGTGAGCTCTGCTTTCATCCCGCTAGTGAGACTGGCAGTCTTTACCAAATCAGATAGCCGCCGGAAGCCAGAGAGGATTTCCTCCGATCCATAGCGACACACATCATTGGTGCCGACATGACCGACCACCTGCAGATGGGTGCACCCTGTACCCTTCAAGGCATCCGGAAGGACCCTTTCCACATCTGGAATGACTCCCCCCGGTATGCACACGGAGTGCACATTCGTTTTCTTCACCTCTCTTGCTGCCATATCCCTAAGGGGCCCCATTACGCGCCTGACGTTAGAGCTCCCAACTACCAGTAAGCCCACCCTCTGCGACTGCCCGGATCTTACAGGACAAGCAGCCATCTCCGGCCGAACATCAGTATCAGCCGGAGACAGAGCCTGAAACCGGTTCGTCAGACAATCTGGAGAGGCCTTACGTTCAGCCCTCCGGAATGTCTTTCGCCCCTGCCACACCTCGAGATGACCTCCCACTCTACCACAGGTGAGGGATCAGCCTCAATGTGGGCAGTATCCCGGGCAGCCACAGTCGTAGTCCGATCGGGGGATGCGTGGGACGAGCTGGCCGTCCCCGACAAACCCCTATCCGGACCCCCACAGTGATGCCCATTGGCAACAGCCTCAAGCTGTGTGACCGAAGCCAACACTGCCTGAAGCTGGGAGCGAAGGGATACCAACTCAGCCTGCATCCGAACACAGCAGTTGAAGTCCCTATCCATGCTAAAAACTGTTGTGCAAAGAACGTCTGAACTAATCTACAGAGAGCACAAACAAATCGACACAAAATTTAAACGGTTATTAAAATACAAGATTGCCTAGTAAATGCAGTAATGCTGCTACTTGCGCACTGCTGACACACTGCTTGGTGGCGGAAGGAGACTACGCGATTTTACACTATTCAGGTACTAAAACGCAATGCTACAACTCTCAAATACTATAATACGCCCAAAATTTATGAATTTGAAGGATGCAAGTACCAAAACACGCAAAGAAATTAAGAATTAAACTATGTTACAAATGAGTGAGCTAGGAGTATACGACTTTCTGCTGGCAGCTGCTTATCCAACGGCGGCAGGGAGCACACTGGCTGTGACCAACAGACACAGGCCGTTCAAAACAAAAACAGAAGACAGACGACTACGCGATTTTACACTGTTCAGGTACTAAAACGCGATGCTACAACTCTCAAATACTATAATACGCCCGAAATTTATGAATTTAAACAATGCAAGTACCAAAACCACGCAAAAGAAATTAAGAATTAAACTATGTAACAAATGAGTGAGCTAGGAGTATACAACTTTCTGCTGGCAGATGCTTATTCAACGGCGGCAGGGAGCACACTGGCTGTGACCAACCAACACTGGCCGTTCAAAACAAAAACAGAAGACAGACGACTACGCGAATTTACACTATTCAGGTACTAAAACGCGATGCTACAACTCTCAAATATTATAATACGCCCGAAATTTATGGATTTAAACAATGCAAGTACCAAAAACACGCAAAGAAATTAAGAATTAAACTATGTAACAAATGAGTGAGCTAGGAGTATACGACTTTCTGCTGGCGGCTGCTTATCCAACGGCGGCAGGGGGACGATATTCCATAAGCACGCAATTTCACTACGAGCCGCTTGTGTGGTACAGTGTCAAAAGCCTTCCGGAAATCCAGAAATACGGAATCGATCTGAAATCCCTTGTCAATAGCACTCAACACTTCATGTGTATAAAGAGATAGTTGTGTTTCACAGGAACAATGTTTCCTAAACCCATGTTGATTGTGTGTCAATAGACCGTTTTCTTCGAGGTAATTCATAATGTTCGAACATAATATATGTTCTAAAATCCTGCTGCATATCGAAGTTAACAATATGGGCCTGTAATTTAGTGGATTACTCCTACTATCTCTCTTGAATACTGATGTGACATGAGCAACTTTCCAGTTATTCGAGAGGAATATACATTCTTCTCTCATCATACAACAAAATCGTGGCACCGCATTACACACACATTCATTACAGCCATCTGCTTCAACAGGTAGAGATAAGACACAATTCGTACCCACCGCCAGGAACAGAGCAAGTGTTCGCGGTAGAAGAAAAGCCTTCCCGACTGGACAGCTGAAACTTTCCATCAGCCATCAATGCCGTAGTAGTCTTTCTGTCTTGTCTTAACCTTAATATACAGTTATAACCGCGAAACACTGCGCTGAGGGACCGAGAAAGGTGACACAGAGTTTAGTAGACTGGACTCGCGTTGGGCGGACGACGATTCAAATCCGCCTCAAGATTTATGATTCACGATTTCCCTAAACCCTTCCATTTTCAAAGTACACGTCCTATTGAAACAATTCGTGCCTCTGTTCTGCTTCTAACAACCTCGACGTCGAAGGGACCTCAAATCTAATCTTCCTCTATTCTTTTTACGATGAGGAAAGAAGAATGGTCCTATCTCAGCATTTCCGTGTGTCCTACGAACATATATGAAAATGATCACAGCACACACGCTAGAATTATTAACTGACAAAGATCTTTTTGCGAAAAGTGAAAGCGAAACGTGTGGCAGGGAACTTGACTGTATATCGTGCCGCACGAAAGAACATTGGCGTTACCAGACCCCTGCCTATTTAAGCTACGGAGCCCGCTCTCATTTTCGAGGCCTCTGTCTGTTGCGGTGGGATCGATTCGGCAGCTTTGACCTAGTGGAGGTCTCTTCAAGGATCACTTACGTAATGTGTTTCTGATTGAATGACAAACCCTGGATGACGAGGTCACTTTGCTTATATGACTTTTCTGATGAATAAATTGGTTCTAGAGAGTGGAAATAAAAAACCGCAGCGGCATATTAAAGATGAGCAAGAACCCGTTACACGGCACTATTTCTCGTGCAGAGAAGTCCTTCAAAGCCAGAGGTACTGCAACGACTGAAGTTCCCTCTGATCTTTCAGTTTTTTTCCGTAAGCTCAATGCAAATGGTTCGCTCTCCACTACAATTAGGGAACTGTTGCAACGACTGGCGCTGCATCTACTCTCTCAGACTCTTTCTGTGATCTCTATGCGAATAGTTCTCTTTCCAGTTCGCTTTCGATGTGTATCGAATAGTGTCACTCTTTTAATGACACCAATAAACAAATGTAGTTTTATGCAAAAGGATAATTCTGTTAGCAAACATATGATACGCTAATACTACAGCAGCAAGTAGTGACTTTACTTGCAAAAACAGCAAGTTCCGAGGTTAGTACATGAAAAGGCATACAAGCTGAAAGGTTTTGGCTTGTATTCTCTGATATTGAAATAATTACACCATTCTGCATGATATCAGATGATTGAAAACAAATATTTGTTCTCAACTAACATTTTTATGTTGATTTCAAGTTCTTGGTTTTCTTCTATCACGTTCAGTTCTTTTCTTAATGGAATAAAGTTTGTTTTATTTTGAATTATAAGAATTTTATTAGATTGCCAAGTTAGGTAGATGAAATGTCCAGCATTGTATGTGAGTAGAGCAGCCGGGTAAAGCCATAGCATTAGAGTGTAAAGTTTTCATCAGACCGGCGACATTTTTTCCTGGTACTGAAAACATCTTACATGAAATACCTGTAGACATTAAAAAATATTGCCTTCGCTATTACATATCAAACTGTGCTTGGTGAAGCTCTTTCTAAGGGCTCTTCCACTAAGTAGAGCCTGTTGTAAGAACCTTTCTATGAAATTTCCCTTCATCAGTCAAGAAAAGCTGAAAGCATGAATTTTTGTTGGTACTCAAATTCACAGATTGATGAAAAATCACGAGTATGAGAATACAAGATGTACGGACTGCCTTCTGCTTTGATACTGAAATTTTGCTAGGTTATAAAACCACCCAAACTTACAAGACCATTGTCAAAACCATCTTGGAAAATTTCTAGAAGTTTGGTTGTAACAGTCCACTTAACATACGCATATGTTGACCGCTTCCCTGAAAATCTGTGTCATTATAGTGGAGAACAAAGAGAATGCTTCCATCAGGACATTAAGGAGACTGCCAAGAGGTGCCAGGGAATATGAAATGAAAGTATGATGGTCAACTATTGTTAAATGTTGGAGAGGGACAATAAAGATGAAGTTACTCAGAGGGAACCAAGAAAGGGAGGTTTCAAAATCAACGGAGTAGAGAACAGTGTTGTATTTAGAGTATATTGTACATAGGAATAAACAATGTTTTTGGGCCGGTACTTCAGTCTAGAGGCTGATTTTGGAATCACAGGAACGAAAGCGACCTAGAGGCCGCGATAAGCAGTTTCCACCATTATTTCAGTTTTTCATGTGGTTAAACATGAGGTTGAGTTTTGCGCAGCATACTCATATTACGCGTCCTACACACTTAAGTGTTGTCTAATATATTAAAGGTATTTGGAATATATTCTTAATTCTTCAGGCACAGAATTTTGTGGTGAGTAAAACGCTACTACGTATTTTAGAAGTATTTGTGTAACATGCGGACAGTTAAGCCATACTTCGTCGGTTCTGCACCAACCTGTACCTTTAAACAGGAGGAGGTATTTTGCCACGGAACATGCGATAATTGCAAATGAACTGAGTTTCTGTAATATCTAAACAATTTTGCCTGTCTTGAAAATATAAATTTTTGTTTAGTTCCAATGGCTCCTGTATCAAAATGTAAGTAATTTTCGCCTGGTGTTTGATAATACTTCAGTTAAATTTTATTTCACTTATTGATTGTTGGTGTGTAACAGAGTAATAATGTAACACACAATTAAATACGATAATGAAAGGGGTTTTCTCTATTGCAATCCTTTTAAATTTCAGTCTTTTATCTGTTCCTAGGTACATGACCGCTGTATCTTAGAACACCTTTTCTCATTTGGAAAAAGTTTAATTTTCCGGAATAATTTCTGTAATTTCAGGAAAAAGACTGCAGCCCATATAAGTGAATGTCGTCATTTAAAAATAGGAAAGTATATTCAACGTTTATTGCATGGCTGGCTAGAGACCGAAGTGTGGGAAATGTACTAGCGTACAACGCCCTCCCCTACTCATAACGTTATAGAATTTTTAGTAAATCCCTAAAACGAATAAAACAATAACTATAAAATATAGCTCTTGATTGTAATTTTATTTTAATATTTGTGCTTCAGTTACTTAAGTCTTTAAGATACGAGATCTTATGTTGTGAAAAATCCTGACGTGATAGAAGAAAATGAAAGAAATTTTCAGAATCAGCATTACAAATTGATTCTAGAAAACCTATTTGTAAGTAATCATCTGACATAAATATTAAGCAAGTAGGCTTGTGTGAACTAATCATTCTACACGTACACCTGCACAGCGCACTTCTCGGTTCAGCGGTGGCTTAGGGTATCGCTCTCTCCCCAATCAGAAATGCGGGCGGGAGAAACTGCCGGTACGCCTCGGAATACATAACATTTTCATAATATGATAGTATGTGGAGAAATTAATGTTATTCAATGGGTCGTGGAAGAATAATTTACTGAATTTTCACACTCCATTAACATGAACTACAACGTCTTTATTTTGATATCTTCCAGTGGAGTCTGTCATACTATGACATAAACGGCCAGGTGATAAATCGAGATGCTCATCCGTGAATTTTCTTGCTTCTTCCCGTTATTGCACGTTGAGAGAACACTGACATACAGTATTCTATAATCAATCACTCGAGATTCTTGTTAAACAGTTTCCTTTCTTGCAAAAGCACTGAACGAGGTGCTACGGTGGCAAAGCACTGGCCTCGTATTCAGGAGGATGATGGATCAGATCCCCTTCCGGCAATCGATATTTAGTTTTTCCCTTGTTCCTAAAAACATGCAAAGAAATCTAGCATGGCTCCTCTGAACATAGCAGGGGGACTTATTATCCTATCCTTTTTCGATCATAGCTTGTGCTCCGTCTCTAACGACCTTGTCAACGACGGCACATCGAACTCTCCTTTTTCCGTGTGTACTGATGTCCAACCGTCTACCCGCATTCCAAATGACAGGCATCTTTCTACAATGCTTCTCCGTTATTCGAATTATTGCTTCCTATCAGTTTAATAAGTCACAGCTGCAAAATACTAACGCGAATTCTTTACAGACTGGTAGAAGCGGACCTCGGGGAAGATCAGTTTGGATTCCGTAGAAATGTTGGAACACGTGAAAATACTAACCTTACGACTTATCTTAAAAGAAAGATTAAGAAAAGGCAAACCTACGTTTCTAGCATTTGTAGACTTAGAGAAAGCTTTTGACAACGTTCACTGGAATACCCTCTTTCAAATTCTGAAGGTGGCAGGGGTAAAATACAAGGAGCGAAAGGCTATTTACAATTTGTACAGAAACCAGATGGCAGTTATAAGAGTCGAGGGGCATGAAAGGGAAGCAGTGGTTGGGAAAGGAGTGAGACAGGGTTGTAGCCTCTCCCCGATGTTATTCAGTCTGTATATTGAGCAAGCAGTAAAGGAAACAAAAGAAAAATTCGGAGTAGGTATTAAAATTCATGGAGAAGAAGTAAAAACTTTGAGGTTCGCGGATCTAATTGTAATTCTGTCAGAGACAGCAAAGGACTTGGAAGAGCAGTTGAACGGAATGGACAGTGTCATGAAAGGAGGATATAAGATTAACATCAACAAAAGCAAAACGAGGATAATGGAGTGTAGTCAAATTAAATCGGGTGATGCTGAGGGAATTAGATTAGGAAATGAGACACTTAAAGTAGTAAAGGATTTTTGCTATTTAGGGAGTAAAATAACTGATGTTGGTCGAAGTAGAGAGGATATAAAATGTAGACTGGCAATGGCAAGGAAATCGTTTCTGAAGAAGAGAAATTTGTTAACATCGAGTATAGATTTAAGTGTCAGGAAGTCGTTTCTGAAGGTATTTGTATGGCGTGTAGCCATGTATGGAAGTGAAACATGGACGATAAATAGTTTGGACAAGAAGAGAATAGAAGCTTTCGAAATGTGGTGCTACAGAATAATGCTGAAGATAAGGTGGGTAGATCACGTAACTAATGAGGAGGTATTGAATAGGATAGGGGAGAAGAGAAGTTTGTGGCACAACTTGACTAGAAGAAGGGATCGGTTGGTAGGACATGTTTTGAGGCATCAAGGGATCACAAATTTAGCATTGGAGGGCAGCGTGGAGGGTAAAAATCGTAGAGGGAGACCAAGAGATTCAGAAGGATGTAGGTTGCAGTAGGTACTGGGAGATGAGGAGGCTTGCACAGGATAGAGTGGCATGGAGAGCTGCATCAAACCAGTCTCAGGACTGAAGACCACAACAACAACAACAACAGGACAGAGTATAATGGAAACTGCATACGACTAACCGTAGGACATATCCGGTCGGTGTCTGTAGTATTCTCTTGAATTTTGATTAAGTTTATGGAATAATTGTAAAGAAATTATTTGCCTTATCAATTAATTTTTATATCTCTTTATACTATCCCTGATCATGTAGACCAAGAGATTGTATTACTGGTGCGAGTTCATGTCCCAGAGGTTGATTTAGGAGTTATTCCATCTTTTGTTATTCCTCTTCTACATAGTGATGAGCTAGCGAGCAGTATGCGTTCTGGCTGCTCCTGTGATTGTTTTTATTGTACCAAAAAATAGTTGTGCTGTCGATTCAGGACTTGAACTTTCAGTATATTTATACTGATGCAAAACACAACGCCTAGACATTATAAACAAAAGCCCAAGACAGAAAATGAATTTCTTATTATTTCTGGTTCACTACTACAGTCCAATGTCGAACTAATCTGCGTATGTTTAAGATTCTTTTGTAGAATGGAAATCGTAATCTAAGGATAACCACAGCTGTTGCAAGAGAGGTATTTTATAGCCATTCTCGCATTCCAACACAATTAAATCAGTCCTAGCCAATTATACTTAGAGATGAAGTTACGACACTACTACTAGTTAGTTAGCATGCCCCATAGATAATGTGAATGACTATTTTATCGAAATGATGTGGAACGAGTCTGTTTACGGGATATGTATAGATGACGAATGTTAACATTGATTAACTCGTTAGTTTTTAGTCTTGCTCATGCAAACAGATACAAAAAAACAGTTTTTAAACTGGCTACCAGTTTTTAGTAATTCGTCAGTGGTATAGAAGGAGTTGTCCAGGAAAAATGATTTTAAGTTAGATTTAAAACTGGCTTTACTACCTGTTACACATTAGTGTCGGAGGTACGGACATCACTGTCCTTCTCAAATTGTGATGGATTATTTACGACAAATTTAATTAGGGAATATATATATTGTGACGGCTCTATTAAAACGCCTTTTTGAAGAGGTATCTACATGACGTCATGGAGTGAACACCACATATTACGCTTACTGTTCGCTTTTATGCAATCAATGCTTTCCTTCTAAGTGACTAGTCAGAATAGAAAATTATTCCATAATACGTTATAGAGTGGAAATATGAAACATATTTCAGGAGGCTGATTTGTTTATTTCCAGTATTAGCAATTATACGAAGAGCAAAAGTAGCTGAACTTAATTCTTTGAGAAGCTCAGTAATATGCTTATTCCAGTTAAAAGTTTCATCAACATGTACACCCAAAAATCTGGAGCATTCTGCTCTATTTATTGACTCGTGCTGATGTGCTACATCAATTGTTAGCTGCTTCCATTCGTTGTAAAGAACTGAACATAGCGTGTTAGGGAGAGTCCACTTTTTGAAAACCACTTAATTCTTTGGAAAACAGCATTTACCGTCTCCTCTGTTGCTTTCTCTCTGATAGGATCTATTATGGCACTAGTATCATCAGCAAAAAGGTCATTCATAAACGGAACAAGGGATTCCGCCTTTTGCAAGACACCTTATTTTCTGTTGTGTTTCACCCAGACATGTTTCAACACTTTTTGTGCTATCTTCAGTGGGTTATTTATTATTTTCTAACTGTAAAATTGTTGTTAACATATTAATATTTAACGAAACATTTGGTACATAATATTTACAATTGTGAATGAGTAATTGTTGTAAAATATTATGCATCATTTGTTCGTAGTTCACAGTTGAGATACGTTCAAAAATGGTTCCAATGGCTCTGAGCACTATGGGACTTAACTTCTGAGGTCATCAGTCCCCTAGAACTTAGAACTACTTAAACCTAACTAACCTAAGGACAGCACACACATCCATGCCCGAGGCAGGATTCGAACCTGCGACCGTAGCGGTCGCGCGGTTCCAGACTGTAGCGCCTAGAACCGCTCGGCCACCCCTGCCGCCTGAGATATGTATTAACGACCTGATGCGCTGTGTATTGTTTATAACATTATGCCAAAGTTCTGTTTATAGCTTAATTGGCGGAAAGAGGGGATGTATGCATTAGGTTACATGCTTTACATAATGCTATTGGACATTTATTTTGGTAGCTATTCTGCTACACAGTCTACAGCTTCTCATCTGCGAACAGCAAAACGTAATTTTTATTTTTATTTTTATTGTGCATTTACAAAGGAAAATGAGTATATATCACGTTGTTTGTGTATAACTTACGGTTTTGATATTGTAGTTCTTTCTCATGTGTTGGTGGCGAAGTGAATAGGCTGATTTCGAGACCTATGGTCGCTTGACACTGCACTTTCTCCGATTTTTCAAAACATAGGCAGAGTTTTCGCCCCCATTACGTATTGTTATGGATGTGTGGTATTCATTTCTTTTATAATGTGTTTAACTGGGTGAGGCACGCGAGTTTGAAGTGTATTTGACGTATGTGGTGTTTTGTTTGGTTGTGTGTGTGTGTGTGTGTGTGTGTATGTGTGTTCAGGACTGGAGTAGAGAGAGATAGAATGGGAGGGAGAGAGAGGGAGGAAGAAAGAATTTTTTTCTCCCATGTGTAGTTTTGGTTTGGGTATTATTTGTATAGTTCTTCTAATATGGCGAAAAAGGTTCTATTGCACAGTGATGCGTATTCATTGAGTACTTTCTTTCCTTGGGCCAGTGACCAAACACAGGACCATTGATCTCATTTGACATAATTTCCATGTAGACACTCATCCCAACAGAGGAAACCATCAAAATCAGAGAAAGAAACCTCCAACTACCAGGAAAAATACCCACAACAAACATACAAGAAATATCAGCCCTACTCAGGCTCCTCACAGAGTAAAACTACTTCACATTCAACAACAGATTTTACTCTCAACAAGATTGACTACCAATGGGATGGGATCCCATGGGATCACAATCAGTGGCCTCCTACCTGACATATTCCTCAATCAGATAGAAAAACAAATCTTTGACAACATAGTAAGACCAAAACAGTACAAAATAATACCTTGGTACAGATATGTTGATGACATAGTATGCTTAATAGATGAGCCACAACCTCACATAAAAGAACTTCATGACAACATAAACTCCATCCACCCACAAATACAGTTCACCATTGAAACACAAACACATGAAAAACTTAATTTCTTCGATCTTACCATACACAAGAGAAACAACAAACACGAATTCACAATCTACAGAAAATCCACAATCACCAGTACCATTATTCATAACAAATCCAGTCACCCCATAACTCATAAAGAAGCCATCTTCAGATATTTACTACGCAAAGAGAGTAGACAAAATAAACTACAAAATACAAAAACAAACAACCCATAACCATGAAACACACACACAAACAAACACAACACAACACACAACAAATCAGCAGACAGTAAGCAACAAATGGCAAATAATGACTCACAACAATGAAGTCACCCACAGGGTGGGTAATACACTAAAGAAACAAGGACTCAATATAGCATACAGAACCAACAACACAATAAAAAGCAGACCTGGAAAAAATACCTCCAACACTGACAAATACAGCCAGTCTGGTATATACTAACTTACTTGCAACTGCCAAACATGCAAACATGGGCCAAACATGCAGGAATTCCAGAACCAGGTATACAGAACACCTCAGTGCAATTAAAAGCAATATCTCACACTCAACATTTGCAGAGCACCTGATAGCTCTCTATTACCACCAAACAAACCTTGAAACTGAATTACACATCCTTGAAACTACTACCACCTCATACCAAAAATTAACTATAGAAGAAAACTATCACAGCCAAAAATCAATAACCCAAGGAAAGAATGTACTCAATGAATACACATCATTGTGCGATAAAACCCTCTTCGCCACAATAGAAGAACTATACAAATAACACCCACACCAAAACTACTCATGGGAGAAAAAAATTCTTTCTTCCTCCCTCTCTCTCCCTCCCACTCTCTGTCCCTCCTCTCCCTCTCTCTCTCTCTCTCTCTCCCTCTCTCTGCCCCAGTCCTGAACACACACACACACACACACAAACCAAACACCACACACGTCAAATACACTTCAAACTCGCGTGTCTCACCCAGCTAAACACGCTACAAAACAAATGAAAACCAGACTGCCGCAACAGCACGTAATGGGGGCTAAAACTCTGCCTATGTTTTGAAAAATCGGAGAAAGTGCAGCGTCAAGCGACCATAGGTCTCGAAATCAGCCTATTCACTTCGCCACCAACATATGAGAAAGAACCACAATATCAAAACCGTAAGTTACACATAAACAACGTGGTATATACTCATTTTCCTTTGTAAATGCAAAATAAAAGGAAAAAGAAAAATTACGTTTTGCTGTTTGCAGATGAGAAGTTGTAGACTGTGTAGCAGAATAGCTACCAAAATAAATGTCTAATAGCATCATGTAAGGTATGTATACATGCACTCTTTTCGCTAAGTAAGCTATAAATAGAACTTTGACATAATGTTATAAACAACACACAGTGCATCAGGTCGTTAATACATACCTCAACTGTGAACTATGAACAAATGACGTATAACATTTTACAACAATTATTGATTCCAATTGTAAATATTATGTACCAAAAGTTTCGCTAAATTTCGATATGTTAAAAACAATTTTACAGTTAGAAAATAATAAATAATCCACTGGAGAGAGTACAAAAAGTGTTGAAACATGTCTGGATGAAACGCAACAGAAAAAAAGTGTCTTGCAAAAGGCGGAATTCCTCCTTCTTTATTTTCGTAGCCAGCACTGACATAATAAGAAGAACTGCAACACCACAAGATGGTCATTTTATACATAAGGAATAGGAGTGAATCAATATTGAACCCTGTTGAACTCCCTTTGTGATTTCTCCCCAGTCACTAAAATTTTCTATTCTTCCGATATTGTTTGAATTATCAGCACAACCTTCTGCATTCTATTTGTTAAGTATGATTCAAACCAGCTGTGCCTAAACCCATTAGTTACATAAAACTTGAGTTTTTCTGAGAGAGTAACGTGATCTGCCCAACTAAATGCCTTGGAAAGATTACATAAAATACCAACTGGTGATATTTTATTATATAAGGCTTGTACTATTTGATGAGTGGATGTACAAATAGCATTTTCAGTCGAGCACCCCGTCTGGAATCCAAACTGTGATTTGCTAAGTAAATTATTTCCGTTTAAGTGTGAGACTGCTCTTGAGTTCATTAAATTTTCGAATATTTTGGAAAAAGATGTCAGTAAGGAAGTTGGCTAAATCTCTCTTGTCACCTTTCTTATGAATAGGTTCAACAATTGCATATTTTAACGTGGTGCTTTTCGGTCGTCCTGCAAGACTGAAAAAATAGATTTACTAATACTTTCAACTGATATTATGTTATCTACGATATGAAAATAAGTGAGTAAATAAAATAATTATACGACGCCACAAGTCCTCTAAACTTCACAGTGTCATGAGGCGTCATTCGCTATGTCTTAAAGACCCTCCTAATCAGGTACACTCGTTTAATCGCCTAACTATCGAGCCAGAGAGCAGTCGTTAGCACGTAGCAGAGGTGTGGCAACTCATTTCCTTTGCTCGTGGATCTCCACGGGCCGTTTGGAAACGCGTCGACTATTCTTGGGCCAAGTGGCACGTTATTACAAGAAATTACCAGCTGTGTTTGTTGCCCGCATTTTGGCTGGAACCCAGAAAAATACCAGTAACTTGATTTCTTTTTGTCACTGTAACCGACCCCCTTAGCCAAGAATTCTGGCAATAGGATCAGAAAATTTGCAGCTGGCTTTGTTTTAGAGCGTACGTCCTTGTCACCTATAATATAGCTAAGGCGTTCTGCTCCGGCATATGGTGCGCAGTTGTTGAAGACATTCGATTTGTATTCGGTAATGGCTGGATTCGTGGACACTAAATAAGGTTTCCTGTGATTTCAATTAAGCCACTTGATACGAATGCAGAGATTTGTCCCCAGACGATGCTGCAGTATGTTTTCTGCCCTACGTATTATGTGGAAACATGCTGCCACACTTTTTATCAAGATATGGAGATGCAGTTAACGGTGGGCACACGGGAGCCCCGACTTCAGAAGAGTCTGCAAATCCCAAACTTTATACTCTTGCATAACGGCACCAAATTCGCTCTTATATGAGCAATTTTAATTACGCACATATTTATAACATGCTGTAAACCCTAACAGGACCTTCATATTCTCCAATCAACGTTGTTTCGTCACTACACTGCATGCTACACACATATCACGTTGCACAGACCCCGTATAACAGCACTGTAGTTCCTCGTAACAAGGAAACTACATTTGTTACTTCGTATTTACAAATATTCTCCTGCCGTACTGACTTACTGGCTACGCAGAATGCTGGGAGATAAATTAATTTTGGAATTGTACTTGTTCTTTTACGATTTTTAAAATAGTTTTCTGTGCATTTAAATAAATTCAGATGAGTTTAAACTATATTTAAATTAAGTTATTTCCTATCCTTGAAATTCCGTCTGTTCCGGCATAACGAAAAATCTGTTGTCTTTTATTCTATTGAGGCTATCAAGTCTTATGTTCTTCTTTTCCTTTGTAACTAGAAAAATAAAATTACATATAATAAGAGCTTCAGAAATACAAATTAAATTAGATATGAAAAATTTGCCAACTGACAGACGTGGGCATTGATAAAATTTTCTTTTATGAAGATGAAAAACAAGGATTTTCTAACCGTCCACAAATAAATCAATTGGTTGAAACCAAGGTACAGTAGAAAGCGACCATCACGAAGCAGAAGAACTAGCGAACAATCAATCACATTTAAAATAAGGAGAAAAAGTGTAGAAGATGGTACATTATAAACTTGAATTCAAACAGAAAGCACTAGAAATTTATAGTTCATTGGTATCTTTTATAAATACCATACCTACACAATTTCGTTTTTAATGCTTTTTTAAGGGTGTTATTTTGTTTAAAAGATGGTAAAACGACATTATTGTTCTCCTTGTCTCTCTGTTTTGTCAATGGACTCAGTATTTCAATCTGTGATTGGAACCTCAATAGATCTTCCTAAGCCCCTGATGCGACGGCTTACAACAACAAATTCATTTACTCGTATTGTAGGGCATGATTTCCCAAACTTTTCCTCGACAGGTAAACAATACTCATGACGATACATTAAAACATGTTCCATTTTTGTCTCAGAGCCAGCAATCAGCATTACGCTAGAAACAGTGATGTAACTACCAGAATAGCATCTGAAGATGAACCTGAAAAGGTTTGAAAACCGGTTCATGGAATAATAAATAACTATTCAAAAAGTGACTGGTTGCAGTTTTATGTATTTACATTCAGTTAACAGTCACGGGTTCTAAAATACCTGTAATGGATCAGCATAGCACCTTGTTTCTTTTGAGGGTCAATAAAATTTTTAAAACAGGTGAAAAACATGTTTTATTACTGATTACGTCAATTTTAAATCGCAACAAATGACACAGAACTCATAATAAAACAAAAAAGGTAGTTATCGTCGTTACAATGTTGAAAAAAACGACTTAATATTAATAATTTTTCGCGGGGTATTTATTCACTTCCCCTGGGACACTGGTGTGCCGCGAAACACTGTTTCGGAAACCCTGCTGTAGGGTAGTCTAACAATGCACAAGTCTACCATTTAGTGTAAAAAAGTTAACTCAAAATTCACTGATTTTGACATGCACAGTTCACTGATCTCTACACACCCATCACTCAGAGAACTGATAAGGTTTTTCCAGTCGCAGAACACAAAGATAACGTGTAACATACAAATGGAAGCAAACACTGTTTGCTTTCTTTGGCCTAACGAAAAAAATATAAGGTAACAAATCTGCGTGCAAACGTGATTATAAGAAGCAGATGTATTTATTCGTGAGAGAAGCGAAGTATTTTCATGAGAAACGATTTTCGTTCCATATTACAAGCAAAAATTGTATGAAATTACATAGCAGTTCGTTGGGACTGCACTATTATTTCGTGTTAACTGATATTTTGTGTTGAGTGTATCATGTTAAACCTTTTTCACTATGTATGGTTGAACAGTTCTTGAGATATAAAAGCTTAGATTCACCATACGTTGGTATATGAAAAAAATATATACACCAGTGTTAACAGCTTCCGCCATACCTCACTAGGATGGTGAAAATTCAGAGCTGAAAGAGGAGCTAAGAAATTTGGATACCGTATCACAAAACCTCTTCTCAGCAGTCAAAGACGAAGTCGTGACAGTCCTAAACTGGGAAACCGAAGAAGGGATTAGAGTTAGTAAGACTTGCCTGAAGCACTTATATCTTGCTCTTGACATCAGTTTTCCTTTTGCTGCTGGAAAATATCTAGTGCGTGAATGTAATAGCGCATGTGTGAAAGGGAGCCTCAGAAACAGTTTTAATAAGATTAAAATTATGTGTAATCAACATAATTTGTCTGTTTAGGATTACTGAGGAAAACTACCGAACGGGCAGTGGAAGAAATAAACGAAGTACCAAGTATGACTTAGAGTGGTTTTGGCAAACTAAATTCAATTTTCGAAACTAAGTTGTTAACGTGACTGAAATGGAAAATTTGACAGTGTGTGTTACCAGTTTTGATTTATGACAGTAAGACATGGACTCTGACAGTAAAACATGAACTTTCAGTGCGAAAACTACTCTGTAGTTCAGAGACACTTGGCGAGCGATGGAGATGCTTAATCACGGGATGACTCGCAGTAATCGCAGCCTGTGGAGGATAAAGTACTCGTAGAGTACCTAATCGAGATTGCACAAATGAAATGAGCTGGACACGCTCAATTTCGCCAACGTCTCGACAGCTAGTGGAGCATAACATTGGAGCCGGCACTGGTAGTCCAGAAAATCTCAGCAGTAAATACTTGATGCTGTTCTCTCCGTTACATTTTACAACTACAGCGTAGCAAGTGCCGAATATTGTCATCGTTTTTAATATTTTACTCTCTAAAGTCAATGTTCCAGTTCCTTTTTTGCTGATCGAATGTCATTCTGATTGCAATAATTAATTCACCATAATAGTTTGAATACAAAGTGTGATCCGGATGACGCAATCAATTTAATTTAACTCGCTACATCGTCTTTGGTAGCTTTTTGAAGTCATTGTAAATGACTTTTGCTGACAACTATGCCTTCTTTTAAAACTAATGATTTTATTAATTGTCATGATTGTGTACTTAGTTCCTCTGTCGAATGAGTGTACTGAAAGGATTTATCGATGCGAATTCGTGTGTTTCCACTTCAACAGTCATGCTGTTAACAAGTTGTACTGATTCAATCTGAGGTACTCATAAAAACTGCGTTATCGAATTCTGTGATACATCAAAGTGAAGGGCGATTATCTGTTATAACATTGTGGCAGGGGGAATATTTATAGCTGAAGTTAATTAATTGCGGGAATTTGATCTGACCTGTTGTGATGGTCTGACTAGGTAGCTCACGACAGGAATGCGAATTTTTGGCAATAGTTGTATTCACTAGGGATGTGGTTATTGTGCTGTGTTGTGGTGTTGCGTCCAAAGAGTGGGCTGATGCACTCCTTTATGCTAGACTATAATGGCGAAATTGTAATAGTGTATCCCTAAGGAAGTACAAAAACAGATACTGTTTCTTGTTGTTTTCAGTCTGAATACTAGTTACTCCACGCCGTTTAAATCCCGCGCAAGTCTCTTAATTTCTCCATAACTATTGCAACCTACATCCACTTGAGTCTACTTTCTGCATCCAAGCCTTCATCTCCCTCTATAATTTTTATCCCCCACACTTCTCTCCATTGCAAACTGACAATTCATTTATTCCTAATACGACCTATTAACCGATCCCTTCTTTTAGTCAAGTTGTGCCACAAATTTTCCTCTTCAGTTCGATTCAGTGCCTCCTCATTAACATCCGATATACCCATCTAATCTACCGCTTTCTTCTAAGACACACGTTTCACTTCCGTCAAATGGTACACTCCAGATAAATACCTACATAAAATAGTTTCTAACACTTCATATTCCCATTTCTTAAACGCTTTTCTTGCTATTGCCAGTCTGCAAATTATATACTCTCTACTTTGGCCATCGTCACTCATTTTGCTGCCCAAGCTGCAAACCTGATCTACTCACGAGAGAATGACCTGAAAGTTCATGGGTTAGTTGCGACAAGAGCGATGTCAAATTATTCCGATTACAGAACTCTGCCACTTTAGTTCAAATCGTTCAAATGGCTCTAGCACTATGGGACTTAACTTCTGAGGTCATCAGTCCCCTAGAACTTAGAACTTCTTAAACCTAACTAACCTAAGAACATCACACACATCCATGCCCAAGGCAGGATTCGAACCTGAGACCGTAGCGATCGAGCGGTTCCAGACTGAAGCTCCTAGAACAGCTCGGCCACACCGGCCGGCTGCCACTTTAGTCAGGCTGACTAAAAGTTAATGAAATTTACAGGTTACGACGGAGTTAATTTTAATGTGTTTTTCGACATATTAAATGGTTCGAAATAGGCGCATAGCGTGCCTTCGGCAGTTCGCACTGAGCTGAAAATGTTTCGATACGTCTACTTTAACCAAATTGCTTCCGTAGTCATATCGTACATAGTAACAAATTGACCCTTCTAATTATAGGTTGCATGCTGGGAGGTGTGTGTATGTCTTAATAGTGGCAGAAATCGGGTGGAAATGCGACATCTGTAGGTGTTCCTGCAAGTCAGTCAGTTTACTGTTTTCAGGCTTGCGATTTCAGGATAGACCAACTCTTGTTTTCCTGAACAAGCCTTTCATAGACTGACGGAAGAAAAAAATCACCAAGAAGGAGTTTTGCGGCATAAGCGAAAGTTGGTAGACGTGTTTCTACACCTGAAAGATGATGTCTACTCAAATTTTGCGCCAGTCTCGTAAGAGTGGAGCTAGTAGCGCCATTTGAGGATGCAAACCAGGACTGTTTAAGTACGTGAGGTAACGGTCGTGAGCATTAGGTGGTAAGCTGATGTATTGAAGCATGCCTTTAAGGCGAAAACGACTCCATTATCAGCACCTCAATGAGTTTGAAAGGTGTCGCGTAATAGGGCTACGACAAACTGCGTGTTCGTTCTGCGATACTACAAAAAGACTTGGCAGGAATGTAGCCACTGTACACGATTGCTGGCAGCTGTGATCACGAGAATGTCAGGTCGCAAGAAGATCGGGCTTCGGACGGCCACGTGGCACTACCGAGAGAGAAGACAAGAGCGTTCGGCGTATGGCTCTGACGCATCATACTGCAGCAGCAACTTGAGCAGCAACTGGTACCACAGTGACACGATGAACTGTTACAAATCGGTTACTTCAAGGACAGCTCCGAGACAGACGCCCGGTAGCATGTACTGGAGTGATCCCAAACCACCACCATTTACGACTTCAGTGATATCAAGCGAGAGCTTATTGGAGGGCAGGGTAGAGGTATAATGTATTCCCGAAATGTCATTGCTCTACATGAATTATTTTTTACTGTTCCTATTTGTTTCGGCTGGTGTGTATTATTCACCTCCCTCTGTTCGATAGCCAACATATTACAAACCGGGCGCTGGTTCAACACTTCTAGACTGATGGTTACCACGTAATTCTTAGTTCCGAATGACATCAGTGTCACAGTTTCTCACACAAACAGAACAATGTACTATGGGAAGCAAACGTATCTCTTCCGATTATCAATTTTTAGCTTCATGTAAGGCATGTTGGTATAAATGCTTTAACGTCAGGGACTTGACAGTTTGCGTATTCGCTCTGCCTGTGGATTAATGACTATCAAATGAAGCATTTATTATCATCTCGGAAGATGTTCGGTAAAGCATATGAAAGGAGCCAGTGTAAGTAACAAAAACTGCTGTGTGAAAGAAAGAAAAACTTTCTACAAAACTTCTATGTAGATGAAATACCTTTTAGTGCTTCAGTCACTTTTTGCTGTTGTTGATGTTGTGGTCTTCAGTCTAGAGATTGGTTTGATGCAGCTCTCCATGCTACTCTATCCTGTGCAACCTTCTTCATCTCCGAGTAACTACTGCAACCCACATCCTTCTGAATCTGTTTAGTGTATTCATCCCTTGGTCCCCCTCTACGATTTTTACCCTCCACGCTTCCCTCCAATACTAAATTCATGATTTCTTGGTGCCTCAGAACGTGTCCTACCAATCGATCCTTTTTTCTAGTCAAGATGTGCCACAAATTCCTTTTCTCCCCAATTATATTCAGCAGCTGCTCATTAGTTACGTGATCTACCCATCTAATCTTCAGCATTCTTCAGTAGCACCACGTTTCGAAAGCTTCTATTCTCTTCTTGTCTAAACTATTTATCGTCCATGTTTCACATCCATACATGGCTACACTCCATATAAGTACTTTCAGAAAAGACTTCCTGACATTTAAATCTGCACTCGATTTTAACAAATTTCTCTTCTTCAGAAACGCTTTCCTTGCCATTGCCAGTCTACATTTTGTATCCTGTCTACTTCAACTATCATCATTTATTTTACTCCCCAAACAGCAAAACTCATCTACTACTTGAAGTGTCTCATCTCCTAATCTAATTCCCTCAGCTCACCTGATTTAATTCGACTACACTCCATCATCCTCATTTTTCTTTTGTTGCTGTTCATCTTATATCCTCCTTTCAAGACGTTGTCCATTCCATTCAACTGCTCTTCCAAGTCCTTTGCTGTCTCTACCAGAATTACAATGTCATCGGTAAACCTCAAAGTTTTTATTTCTTCTCCATGGATATTAATACCTACCCCAAATTTTTCTTGTTTCCTTTACTGCTTGCTCAACATACAGATTGAATAACATTGGGGATAGGCTACAACCCTATCTCACTCCCTTCCAGACCACTACTTTCCTTTCATGGCCCTCGACTCTTATAACTGCCGTCTGGTATCTCTACAAACTGTCAATAGTCTTTCGCTTCCTGTATTTGAACCCTGCACGTTCGGAATTTGAAAGAGAGTATTCCAGTCATCATTGTCAAAGTTTCTCTGAGTCTAAAAATGCTAGAAACTTTGGTTTGCCTTTCCTTAACCTATCTTCTAAGATAAGTCGTAGGGTCAGTATTGCCTCGCGGAATCAAAACTGATCCTCCCTAAGGTCGGCTTCTACTAGTTTTTCCATTCGTCTGTAAAGAATTCGTATTAGTATTTTGCAGCCGTGACTTATTAAACTGATAGTTCGGTAATTTTCACATATGTCAACACCTGCTTTCTTTGGGATTGGAATTATTACGTTCTTCTTGAAGTCTGAGGGTATTTCGCCTGTCTCATTATCTTGCTCATATTATAGTACAGTTTTATCATGGCTGGCTCTCCCAAGGCTATCATTAGTTCTAATGGAATGTTGTCTACTCCTGGGGCCTTATTCCCACTGAGGTCTTTCAGTAGTCTATCAAATTCTTCACACGGTATTATATCTCATCTTCATCTATGTCCTCTTCCATTTCCATAATATTGACCTCAAGTACATCTCCCTTGCATAGACCCTCTATGTACTCTCTCCACCTTTCTGCTTTCCCTTCTTTGCTTAGAACTGGTTTTCCATTTGAGCTCTTGATATTCATACAAGTGGTTCTCTTTTCTCCAAGGGTCTCTTTAATTTTCCTGTAGGTAGTATCTATCTTACCTCTAGTTATATATGCTTTTACATCCTTACATTTGTCCTCTAGCCATCCCTGCTTAGCCATTTTGCACTTCCTGTCGATCTCATTTTTAAAACGTTTGTATTCCTTTTCGCCTGCGTCATTTACTGAATTTTTATATTTTCTTCTTTCGTCAGTTAAATTCAGTATCTCTTCTGTTACCCAAGGGTTTGTACTAGCCCTCGTCTTTTTTACTTATTTGAACCTCTGCTGCCTTCACTATTTCATCTCTCAAAGCTATCCATTCTCCTTCTGCTGTATTTCTTTCCCCTGTTCTTGTCAATCATCCCCTACTGCTCTCTCTGAAACTCTCTACAAACTCTGGTTATTTCAATTTATCGAGGCCCCATATCCTTAAATTCCCACCTCTTTGCAGTTTCTTCAGTTTTAATCTACAGTTCATAACCAATAAATTGTGGTCAGAGTCCACATCTGCCCCTGGAAATGTCTTACAATTTAAAACCTGGTTCCTAAATCTCTGTCTTACCTTTATGTAATCTGTCTGAAACCTTTCATTGACTCCAGGCCTCTTTCACGTATACAATCTTCTTTCATGATTCTTAAACCAAATGTTAGCTATGATTTAGTTATGCTCTATGCAAAATTCTACCAGGCGGCTTCCTCTTTCATTCCTTACCCCCGTGCCATGTTCACCTACTACTTTTCCTTCTCTTCGTTTTCCTACTATCGAATTCCAGTCCTCCATGAATATTAAATTTTCGTTTCCCTTCATTATCTGAATAATTTCTTATATCGCACCATACATTTCTTCAATCTTTTCATCATCTGCGGAGGTAGTTGGCATATAAACTTGTCTTTCTGTGGTAGGCGTAGCTTCGTGTCTATCTTGGCTGCAATAATGCGTTCACTATGCTATTCATAGTAGCTTACCCGCGCTCGAATTTTTTTATCCATCATTAAACCAACTCCTGCATTACCCTTACTTGATTTTGTATTTATAACCCTGTATTCACCTGACCAGAAGTCTTATTCCTCCAGCCACCGAACTTCACTAACTCCCACTATATCTGACTTTAACCTATCCATTTCCCTTTTTAAATTTTCTAACCTACCTGGCTGATTAAGGGATCTGACATTCCACGCTCCGATCCGTAGAACGCTAGTTCCCTTTCTCCTGATAACGACGTCCTCCTGAGTAGTCCCCTACGTCCGGAATATTTTACCCAAGAGGACGCCATCATCATTTAGCCATACAGTAAAGCTGTATGCCCTCGGGAAAAATTACGGCTGTAGTTTTCCCTTGCTTTCAGCCGTTAGCAGTACCAGTACAGTAAGGTCATTTTGTTTAATGCTACAAGGCCAGACCAGACAATCATCCAGACTGCTGCCCCTGCAATTACTGAAAAGGCTGCTGCCCCTCTTCAGGAACCACACATTTGTCTGGCCTCTCAACAGATACCCGTCCGTTGTGGTTGCACCAACAATACGGCTAACTGTATCACTTTTTACAGTTACTATAACGTACCTAATGATACCAATATGCTATTAAAATGTATCGTGCTAGTAAATATTAGTAAAAAGTGACTTGGCCAGTAAAATTATTTCACACATTTATAATACAATCGCTGACCTAAACCAATTTCATACAGTATGTACAAACTTAATTAAAACTTCTAAGTGTCAACAGAAACTTCGCGAAAGCATAAAGCAAGTAATTGGAGAACGTATAGTTGCTGGAATATTAGTCTATAAGGTACGGGTGCCAATCTTCAGAGCCATATTTTATCTTTATGTAGATATCCACAGAAAAAATGTCCTGAGGAACGTTTTTGTGACGCCTCAACGTTACAGTCTGGAATTGTGTCGGGTGCTTCTAGACGGAACAAACAGTGGAGTTGGAGAGACTATGGGAGGTCAACGCCTTTCGTGACGGCATGTGTAATCAACAAAGGCCATCATGCAAGGCTTAAGTCTCCTGTAGAAGTCACGGAAGGAAGATAACGAGCGGCAGTCGCGCAGTCGTTAAGTTGCAGTCGGCTGGTGCAACCTGCCAATCCACTTCCAGTCGTCCCATACCGGTCATTGTTTCCTTAAGACACTACAAATGAGAAAGTCTGATTCATTCACTAAGACTGTGAATAATTCCTTCCTTCGTACTTTTCTCAAGTGATGAATGCTTCGTTCTCTGATAACCGAAGCGGACGAGGTGATGCACAACGTTCGAAGAACGCTGTCTTGCTCTGAAATTAAAATTATAAAGCATCTGTAGATTTAAGAATATCTTATATCTCCTAGGCACTGCTATTTTATGTGGTGAATATAATCGAGCGAGGTACCTCATTGATTCAGGCACTGGACTTGCATTCGGAAGGCGCGGGATTCGAATTCACGTCCGACGACTCAAATATAAGTTCCCTGCGAGTTGCCTAGATAGATCAATGTGAATGCCAGGGTGGCTCTTGATTTGTCCACTTTGATGTGTGTGTTTCATCGAGGTGCCGCTGGTACCAGTTTTACTGAGGCCCTACTCCCAACTTCACATCAGGCTCGCCTTCTAAATCATTGCTACCGGAACGACAACAAAACAATGTTCCAAAGACACACTTTATTACAAGAAAACAAATACTGAGCTTCCAAGTCCGGTGTGCTGTGCAAAGACGTGACAGTCCTGTCAGAGAGTAAGTCCATTTTCACAACGCTATCCCTGTTCAATTGTAAACACTTGTCGAAGAGTGTCCCACTTCGGTCCGATGCACGATGTGGCTGGAGCTTCCTTGGTAGGGGCATACTCACTCGAAGACTTGCCCCGGAATAACTCTCGGCCAATTCTCGGTAACTGAACTCTGGAAGTGTACTAGGGAACTACACTTCACAACTGACAGCTAAGCCGTGCGACGCGACTTACACAGGTTGAATCAAAAATCCTATTCAATGGTCTTGGCTCATAGGACAAAGTCGTATTCAAGGATTTGACAGGAACGATCATTCTGAGCAAAAAAGTCTAGTAAATATGGATTCTAAAATGCATACCTTAGTGGCTATGAGCACTTCTTCATTTTCGATACTGTGAAACAAATCTCTTCTACTACAAGCTCTTTGCTTTCCATATTTTTTACGGAGGTACTATGGATTGTCAAGTAAACATGGGCTCTAAAATCATACTTTAAAAGCTATGAGAACTTCCTCAGCAGAAGAGGTGTGTTTCACAGTAGCGAAGATGAAAAAGTGTACATAGCTCCTAAGGTATGCATTTTAGAGCCAATATTTACTAGACTTTTTTGCTTCGAATGATCGTTCCTTCATACCCCTCAAAACTAATTTGTCCTATGTACCAAGACTATTGAATCACCAATGTAGACTTTGTCCAACGGAACGTGACTTTTGAGTCACCCTGTATAATAGCGCAGAGCGATGCTATGGTATCGCGCTTTTGGGTGATGGAACAGAATGATACCACATCTTTGTTCTATTGTCAGCACGTGGTCTCTTGCCGTTGGTGATCTTTGTGGAGGCTGCCAGAATACTGTCCCCTTGCTTCGCCTGTTACGTATACAGACCCGGTTACTACCTGTGGCTGACGGGTAGTCTCTGCAATAGGGGTTGCGACGCGGGTCGTAACGGTTCCCTTGGAATATGTAAGGCCAGCTTCCTTTCCAATCCTTGTCCTATCTGAGGTTGGCTCCAACTTTAACAGCATTTTTCCTTCGTCTTTTTTCCTGAGGAATGTGCTGGAAATATTTGAAATAAAGTATCCATGATGACACCTTTCAGTTACGTTCGATAGCACGGATAAACATTGTTGATGGCCATAATTTTGTTACTAAACCGTCTGTGATGTTTGGATACAAATCCGTAGGTCATGTTTTAGTGTTACAGAAAGGGTCTTTCTCTTTTTCATAGCATATGTCCTTCACTTTTCCTGCCAAGATGCTGCTTTTTGTTTCATTAGTATAGTTAAAATAAATAAATTTAGCTAGCGTTATCCTCAATCAGTTTTCACAAAATGCACTTTATTTTACTAGACAACGCTCAGGAGACTGTGAGACTATGTATTTAGGAAATTCCGATCACATATTAATTAATTAAGAATGGACAACTGAGTGGATATGCAGAAAGAAAAGTACGAACTGTGCTATCTTGTCTGCAGAGCGACCGATGTAGACAAACTGATTCATCATCCGCCTGAAGCGCCAGTATTGGAATCGTATGTCATTACCACACTGCTCTAGCTTTCGTTAATATTGGCTTTCGAATTCGCAACCGCTCCTTCTTCTTCGAGTAACTTATAAGTATTTGTCATCTTGCTAAGAGGGGCTGATGGTTATTTATTTATTTAGTCGCTGCGGTTAACGTATGGTCTTTCATCTAAGAGCAATGATTTCTCGAATTAACTCTGTTCGCAATTATATATTTGTACTTGTTAATACCACGCAAGTAATTAACCTACTGCATCAGTAAATCATGTGAATTTTGCCGTGTTAGTGTTCTGCAGCACTAACATTACTCGATAAACTAAAGTTAACCCTAACCTATTCTAACTACAGCTATGCTCTAAGAAGAAAAAGAGGCAATAGAAAGATAATAGAAGTTCCTATCACCAAAGCCAACCAGGGCTGGAGGTTTTGGAAAAAGTTCAAACATTGTGCTACAGCTTAGCTGCTAATTTTGTTGTACTAATGGGTTTCTAATGCTGGTAATGTAATTCTAACTTGTAGTGCTAACAATACAATACAGTAATATAAAATCTCATGTATCAGTTGTATCATCTATTTCATTATATAATATTGCCGTTTACATCTATATTTATTCTGATTACATGTTTTACACGGTCTTGGTGGTGAATAAATATCATTTATGGATGTCAACACAAACCACTGCTTGGCTGCGCATATACTGGTAAAGAACACAGCAGTTGTTTAGAATTTATGGAAGTCAGACTCGTGAGTGACATTTTGCAATGAGCATTCTCACTATTCGCCCAAGGGTACTGTACATTTTTTAAAAATTTGTTTTGGCTTTAGGAAACATCCACCATACATCCAGCAATAGCTATAGCTGTATATAGTTAATATAGAAGCTTGACTTAAAGCAAGCTGACGGAATAAGCCCGTGGACAGAATAAACTCGTGGACACAGGCAGAAAAGGAATTAAACTGTCAGTGACGGACTACTACGAGCAGCCTTCTACATTTCTCGTAATACTCCAATCAAATTTAAAGAAATTAACTTTGCCAGTCTTGACCCCGCGGCAGAATAAATTATCGTCCCTCTTCACCAATTCCCTACGTTAACTTTATGTAGCAACTAGCTAATGGGATAACAGAGTCTGGCCAAATTTACTTTCACAATTCCAGATCCTTTAAGCTAAGTTTGCTGCTACGTACTCCGGAGTAAATTAATTGTCTCATTATAGACAGTAAAACTAGGAGAGAAACCTCTTCGCTATCTTGCCCTGGTTTGATGCAGCCCTCCATGCCACTCTATACTGTGAAAGCTTCTTCATCTCCGAATAACTACTGCAACCTAAATCGTTTTGAACCTGCTCACTGTATTCATCTCTTGATCTCCCTCCACAATTTTTACCCCCACACCTCCCTCCAATACTAAACTAGTGATTCCTTGATGTCTCAGAAGGTGTCCTATCACTCGATCCCTTCTTTTAGACAGGTTGTGTCACAAATTTCCTTTCATCCCAGTTTAGTCCACTACTTCTTACTGGTTACGTGATGTACCCAGCTAATCTTCAGCTTTCTTCTAAAACATCTAATTTCAGAAGCTTCTGTTCTCTTCTTGAACTGTTTATTGTCCACTTTTCACGTCCATACGAATCTAAAACCTTAATTTCTTTTGAAAGGTGTAACGCATTATCTCAATGAAACCGGCTGCGTCCATAAGATTATTTAAACGAAGTGGACATTTAGTACAAATTTTAAATCTGTGCGTCCGCCTATTTTAAAAGTTCAGCTTTCAGACGGCGGTTATTCACAACCAACAGAGTAATTACGAAACTCCTGTAGGTAGGAAAAACAGCTTCAATTCTGCCAGTACCTCGTCTCCTACCTTCCAAACTTCACAGAAGCTGTTCTGCGAACCTTGCAGAACTAAGACTAGCAGAATAGAAGCTTTGAGGACAGGTCGTGAGTCGTGCTTGGGTAGCTCAGTTGGTAGAACACTTGCCCGCGAAAGACAAATGTCCCGAGATCGAGTCTCGGCCCGGCACACAATTTTAATCTGTCAGGAAGTTTCGTCTTCGCTTATGTTGTTGAGGTACATGCTATTCATGGCTTTCTTTATCGTAAGGATGATATCACCATGAGTGGTTAGAGCTGGACGGAATTTTCCTTCTGTAATGCTCCTCTTCGCTAGTAGGTCGAAAATTTCGTTATGAAAAGAATTCCATGATGTCCTTTTACCCGCAGCAAATGAACGTCCGTTTGTGTGATGGTTTCCGATACATCAACAATGTATCTGTTGATCTGTTTGTCGGATACTGAATTCTGTAATTTCTGCAAAACGCTTTGGGACTGCATAAGTATCAATATTGGATTAATATGTATATCTGTTGATCTATTTGTTGGATTTTGGATTCTGTAATTTCTGCTGAACGCTTTGGGATTCCGTAAGTACCAATATTAGATTAAAATGTCTGTGTTCTATACTCAGTTGCCTCCCCTATGGCTGATAGCTCAGCTGTACATATAGAGGTTTCAGGTAGAAGTGCAGTCATTTGACAGGTGCCGTTAGAAGGGCTGAAGACGGCGTATCCCACTTCCTGCTGTGTAAATAAAAGCGTAATGTGGCCAATACTGTTCAATAAATTTCTCTCGTTGGTATGTGATGTCTTTCCGTTTCTGAAATCGTGTGGTAAATGTGAAAGCTGGGTAATTTTGTCTCCTGTAAGAGTAATTGTAAGAGATTTCGGCATTTCTCATAGATTTTTAGGAGCAGAGGAGTTCATTTCGTGTCTTTCTTATGAGGTGATTGTGTTAGAATTCAAAATTTGGACACTTCTTTTATGAAGTTCAGATATCGCTAAATGATGCAAGAGAAATGATCTTCAATGGCATTTCGGAAGTTTCCACTAACATCGCATTGGTCGGACTTCATTTTATAGCGCCAAAGGTTAGGCAGATCGCCCTGTAATGGAGAACATCTAATTCATGTGTCGCAGATTACGGTGCATAGTCGTATACGATACCGTAAATGCCAGTAACTGAGATCACATTTCCGCATTTTTTGTCATGTTGTCTGCTGTGCCTATATTATTCTTCTTTTTTTCAAGCGTTCAGTGAAGTGAAAGGAACATTATTATTATCCCAGTTTTTAATTTCAAGTATTATCAAAGCAGATATTAATTGTTAGAAACTGGACCCCAGTCAGTTGCTGATGTTCGTAACTACGTTCCATCTCACATGTATTATGATGTCTTACAATTATGGTTCGTATGTCCATTTATTTGAGTAGGAAATGAAAGAAAAGTATTATTCAACACATTTATTTAGCAGTTCATGAAATTTAAATACTTACATAAGAAAATAGGTGACACAGGTGTTCACGTTTGTGTTCATTTACAAAATCCAATTTTCTTTTATTGGACATCTTAACAGGGACAGGGTGTGGGCGCGAATTTTTCAGATTACATCAGATTCGTTGTACATAAGAAGATCCCTTTCTTTAGGTCAAATCCGCAGTTCCCTATTTTTTTTCCATCTACCCCGCATCTGTCCCAGTTTTGCAAACTTTAATGACTGTACCTGCACAGATTTCGCCGTCATATTTGATAATGACAAAGTCTTTAACTTTAGACTCCTGCCTCTGACTCAGTTTCTTTTCAAGTGTTTCTCTTAAACGTAAGTCCGTTGCATCTGGGACATAAGGCTGACATGGGCTCCCACCTGTTCTCTTTTGATTTTTATTGTTCATTATTTACTGTAGTATACCGTGTAAATTGTGTTAGAGCTGTTTTAACTTCACGTATTTAAATACTGTAGCAGCAGTATAAACTAATTTAAAAAGACCACCAAGTAGATGGAAATTTTGGATCATAGTTACGTTTCAAGTTTAACTTTTTTTATAAGTATCAGATAACGAAAATTTATCAAATATACTTGTGACAGAGCATTGCTAAATAATAAGAAATAAAAACATTGTAAATCATTACTTAAATTTCCTTAGTCATTTATGGCCACGTATAAAATTTTGGAACAAATTCAAAATCAGTTTCATTCGTCAAGGAAGTTCAGCAGCACCTGACGCTTTCCAAACATGTCGATACAGAAATCTGACAGTTTCATAGAGTGCAGCACCTATCGAACTTCCTAACATCGAACCGAAGAAATGCACACGACAGTTGTTCAGCTCTACACAACAATAAAGGTAAGTTGGTCCGAAGTCACTTGCTCGAACTATAGTTATGAGAAATTGTGGTACTCCCGTAGCCGAAGACAGAGTGGATCAAGATCTGATTCTGAATAAAAAGTATCATCGGTTCCATTCTCCGCCAGACCCCTGCAACTGTTTTTAATGGATTGGTCCTCTTTAGCAACTTGTTTATCAGGCACACAGTACGGCGACATCACATTAGTTTGCGTCCGCCTCCATAGCTGAGTGGTCAGCACCCCTGACTGCTATGCGAACGGCCAGGGTTCAATTCCCACTCCTGCAAGGAATTTTTCCTTCTTGGGAGGCCTGGAACGGGATGCACACAACCTCGTGATGTCAGCTGAGGAGCTGCTTGACCGAGTAGTAGCGGCTGCAGATCACGAAAGCTGACAACGGCCGTAAAAGCGTTGGGTTGACCCCACGTCCCTCCAAAGACGGCCATTGGTGGAGGATAACACGACGACGGTCGAAGGTACCGATAGCCCAGCCCCCTCCCCCCCCCCCCCCCTTCACGACTGGACTGGTCAGCTGCGGAGATGGACAGAAATGGTTTTACATTCTTCGACCTGCGTGAAGTATGAACACCTGCTGTTCGAAATACACATACAGATGCTAACTAGTTGTTGCCCCTAAAGGTTTTGGAACCTTGTACAGGCCCTGACCTCGAGGCCCCAGCACGTCGCCTGGCTGCTAGCAGTAAGCGAAAGGACATTCTTTGTCTAGCCGCCCCCGTGGCCGCTTTTATTGAGCGTTTCCCTGTGGCGTCAATCCGGCGCCTCCCGAGAGGTCATCAGCCCCCAAGCGCCGCCTCCCGCCTGCCGCCACAGCCCTCCGTCCAGCCTTTTTAGACTGACGAGCGGCACACTTACAGCTTATTCCTATCCGGCAGTGAGCAGCAACCGACACTCTGTAGAAGACTGCACAGGGTTGGACGAAATAGCATGCGTGATCTAATATGGTGTAGCTCCGTCTACGGCATCAAAATCAGCGCGAACCCTGCTGGGTTAGAACAACATATGTGTGTTTAATGCAGAGGGAAAAAATAAAGAACGTCACAGTAAATGAGACCCTTTTAAATCTCCAGTGATGTGCATTTATGGTATAGTCCCTGAGTGATAATTTAAACAAAAAGGAGGCCTTCCTCTTCGCGCATCTCTCGATAATTGTGTCGCCAAAAGTTTTTCTAAGTTCGTTTGTGAATAGATACGGCAACAACTGGTAATAGTGGAATGGCAAAAGCGTGTGAAAAAATGTGCATAATTGCTATCCGTAAAACGTACCAAAAGATGTATAATATCATAATAAACATGACATGCTATCAAACAAACAAAAAGGAAAATTATGATAGCGGACCATCTGGTAAATCGAATATTTAATTAATGTAGCTTAAGAAATGAACAGACCCACGGAAAATGACGTATAGATGTCAAAACACGTTTAAGTGGACAACAAGAATAAATGAAAAAGGATGTAGCTGCCGACGGTGGAGTTTTACTGAAAACCAAATTTTATATTAGGCATTTCGCAGCCTTTGGATTTCTTACGGTTCCGTTAATTTATATGCTTATTTTTTTGCTTTATGTGCACATTCAAATTCTAAATGTATACTCATCATGTATTTACGCTTAGATCGTAGATGATAATGGCCGCATATGATGTCATTATATTGGAAACAACATCTCGTTTGGTGACTAGTGGCGGCATTCATTTGTAGGCGACATCTGGAACACTGACAGTTTACCTTAATTCCATTATTTAGAACCGTGAACTCTTGTGTAGCGTTTGGGTGCACCGCAATCTGTCTGAAAGGGAGTAAAATTTTGTTCCACCTGGTCCCGGCGGAGGTTCGAGTCCTCCCTCGGGCATGGGTGTGTCTGTTTGTCCTTAGGATAATTCAGGTTAAGTAGTGTGTAAGCTTAGGGACTGATGACCTTAGCAGTTAAGTCCCATAAGATTTCACACACATTCGAACTTTTTTTTTTTTTATTCCAGAGGTATCGTTTTAAAAACAAAAGAATTTGCAGACATATTTTTTCGAGGATTAATGAATTTACAGACTGAATGTTCACCAAGCAGATGTGAATGGTTTTCAACCTGAGAGTGTCTAAATGTTACACCCTGAATAAGAAGGGTCATTATACAGGATCATTCACCTTAACTTGCACCGCAACTATTGCGGAAATAGAAAGTGCTATTGATCTGCAGTTTTCACAGAATGGATTTGCTAGCCAGGGGTTTGTATTGTTAGCCAATAAATACATTGTAATAATACTTAAAAGCATATTTTTGTGCAAACATACACTTTTTTGAATGGAACAATGCCTATTGAAATGGTTCAAATGGCTCTGAGCTCTATGGGACTTAACATCTGAGGTCATCAGTCCCCTAGAACTTAGAACTACTTAAACCTAACTAACCTAAGGACATCGCACACATCCGTGCCCGAGGCAGGATTCGAACCTGCAACCGTAGTGGTTGCGCTGTTCCAGACTGTAGCGTCTAGAACCGCTCGGCCACAACGGCCGGCCAATGCCTATTGACATTAACAAACTAATAGCAGGGTAAATTAGAATGTCAGTGGTGTTTGTTGCAGGAGTCTAGTGCGAGTCTTTTACGAGATATCGTATTTTGAAAAGTTTCTACCATTCAACCTGCCTAGTTGCTAGGTACGATGTTGTTATATTTGCTTACAATGTGCTTGTGTGTCCCTTGAGTGTACTGAGACTTGCTAGTCAGTTAGCATATGAGAGTCCAAGCAGTAGCTCGTGAGTGGACGATGGGATTTACCAATGCAGAAAAAGCCGACACGCTCATGGTGTATAAAGAGTGTAGGAAGAATGCATTTCGTTCTTGTACGATGTTTGCAATTATTTATCCGGCTCTTCAACCATCTACGTGAAAGGAGTAGTGGAACACGCAGACAACGTAAAAGAATGAAATAAGCGTCAACAGGAGAAGGGGAAATTAGTGCTGTTGCTGCTGTTGCATTTGATCCGCACGTTAGCTCCTGCTCAGTCGCACAAGAAAGTGGCATGTGTCAGGCAAGTACGCAAGTGTCCTATGCATTCTCCGTCGACATTTGCTCCATGCCTAGCGCATCTTTCTCCAACAAGTGCTGCTAGTCAACAATTATCAGAAACGTATTAACGTACATGCGCATTAAGACAGGATACTCCAGATGTATGATGTATCTTGTTTAGTGATGAAGCGACATTTACGAATCATGGCCAGAAAAACACGAACTACTGGTCTGCTGGCAAGCACCGTTAGCTTCGTCAGGTGGAACGTCAGCGTTCGTGGAGTGTCAACGTGCGGTGTGGGGTAGTGAACCATTAGCTCATAGGCCCATGTTTCATAGACGGAACACTGAATGCGTACCAAGTATCGTAGCCTCCTAACAGGCTATCTTCCACGGGTGCCAAAGACGTTCCCCTGCAGACTAGGAGGAACCTTTCTGAAGTCGTTGGATTGGAGACAGAGGACTGTAGCTTGGCCCGCCCGTCCCCCGGATTTAATGCCTGTAGGCTTTTTCTGTGCGGGCAAGCTAAAAGACGTTGTCTACAAGGGCATACCAACGGCACCCGACGATATACAACGACGTATTACAGTAGTCTGCTCGGACATCTACGCAGAAATGCTACCACGTGTGTAGCAGTTGTTCCATACCAGATTGGAACATGTATTGCCGCTGCCGGTGGTCATTTTGTACACAATTCGTGACTGTCGTTACTGGTCAGAATCTACGTAACTAGAGTATGTACTTGTGTTGTTCTTTAGCGTGTGCCACTAAAGGCATTGTACAAGTATCGGTGTGGGAACATTTCAAAATACGATATCTCGTAAAAGACTCGCATTGGACTCCCGCAACAAACACGATTGGCAATATGATTTACGCTACTTTTAGTTTGTTAATGTCAATAGGCATAGCTCCATTTAAAAAGTGTACGCATGCACAAAAATGCACTGTATAAATGTTATTACATTGTGTTTATTGGCTAACAATACGAGCCCCTGACTACCAATCCAATCTGTGAAAACTGCATATCAACAACTCTTTCCATTTCCACAATATCTGGAGTGCAAGTTTTGGTGATTCACCCTATACATCTGCTTCGTGAAAATACTTTGATCCTGAGGTCTGCAACTCGAAGAATGACGAAGATTTTGAAACGAGCGAATACTAATATCCAACTCATTGCAAGGGTTTTCTATAATCAACGTTTTGTGATATATTATGCATCTTATATTGATATGGTTTCGATATTGGTTGTAGACTGAGCAAATGTCACGGAACATTAACGCTTGTTTGAAACATTAATGCTTATTTTGTCTAAAAACCAGACATTATGAATTGAAAACGGATGTCATTTCTTCTAATAGTGTAATAAAGCAGTTTACATGTATTACTTGTTCAAATGTGTGTGATATTTTATGGGACTTAAATGCTAAGGTCATCAGTCCCTAATCTTACACACTACTTAACCTAAATTATCCTAAGTACAAACACACACACCCATGCCCGAGGGAGGACTCGAACCTCCGCCGGGACCAGCCGCACAGTCCATGACTGCAGCGCCTAGACCGCTCGGCTAATCCCGCGCTACACATATTATTCAGAAATCTTTAGAAAACTAAATGCGTCTTGTAAAACTGCATTTTGTCTTCTTCTACTGTAAAAGCAGTGAACTAAATGACCCGCGTTGAAACAAATACAGAAATTCGCTGAAGAACTGTTATTCTATAGCTTGTAAAAAGAAAGAGCTGACAATACAATGATTCAAACTACTAGTATTTCACCTGGCTAAATGTAAAAACGATAACCACCACAATACTATCAGAAATTTCGGAGGAACTAGATTTAACTGTACTAGTAGATGTGTAACACTAATAAAACAAGTCATTCAACTGTTAAAATTAAAGCTTGATTTCTGCTACGAATGAGAAAAACCGTAACTATTTGCTCGCTTGCTTCACCGAACGAGGTGGCGCAGTGGTTAGCGCACTGGACTCGCATTCGGGAGGACGACGGTTCAATCCCACGTCCGGCCATCCTGACTTAAGTTTTCGGTGATTCCCCTAAATCGCTTCAGGCAAATGCCGGGATGGTTCCTTTGAAAGGGCACAGCCGCCTTCCTTCCCCATCCTACCCGAATCCGATGAGATCAATGACCTTGCACTTTGGTCTCCGCCGGCCGCGGTGGTCTCGCGGTTCTAGGCGCGCAGTCCGGAACCGTGCGACTGCTACGGTCGCAGGTTCGAATCCTGCCTCGGGCATGGATGTGTGTGATGTCCTTAGGTTAGTTAGGTTTAAGTAGTTCTAAGTTCTAGGGGACTGATGACCACAGCAGTTGAGTCCCATAGTGCTCAGAGCCATTTGAACCATTTGAACTTTGGTCTCCTCCCCCAAATCAACACCCCTTCCCCCTCCCCCTCCCACCCCATAGTGCTTAATCTGAGAAAATCAGCTTTTTACCCTCAGTGATGTGACTTGGATATTGCTTTCAAACCGTAATGTTCCGGCGTAACATCAAGCAACGATACGTCGGCCTGGAACGAACAGCAGAGAGGGCTGTGAGCCGACGTCATCGAATGGTAAGCTGACTAGGATGAAACCACGGCAGAAGCGCCCTCTATACGAAGAGAATATAAGCGCCGTTCCGCCTACCCGCGGCCGCACTACAAGACGAGCCATGATCCAAACGCTCTAGCAGTGACTTGTGAACTGTATTTTTTGCTTGCATGAAAATTGTATACATCGAAGGACTGATTATTTGCATGTCGCCATTTGCTTGCGACCCATCTTTGTAAATATGCAAAGTTAACCTTGTCAATTTAATTTACATCAATAAACTCCATTAATAAAATTTGTTTGAATTGTCTAGCTATCCGAGAAAACAGCTTCCTAGGCACCCTATATTAGACGAGAGAGCCGGACACGACACGTAACATTGCAGAGGTACGGGCGTGCGCGGTCTATATGTATGTATGGGGTAAACATTTATAAATGACTTCCACTATATCCATGAATGACCTACCAATTTTAGTAAGGCGGAGGGAAAGTGAAGGAAATGTGCGTAGTGACTATGTAGGTGTATAGTAGCTAATAGTATAAGCACTCCGTCTTCAGGCCACAAGTGGCCTACCGGGACCTTCTGACCGCCGTGTCATCCTTGGTGGAGGATGCGGATAGGAGGGGCGTGGGGTCAGCACACCGCTCTCCCGGTCGTAAGATGGTATTCTTGACCGAAGCCGCTACTATTCGGTCGAGTAGCTCCTCAACTGGCATCACGAGGCTGAGTGCACCCCGAAAAATGGCATCAGCGCATGGCGGCCTGGATGATCACCCATCCAAGCGCCGACCACGCCCGACAGCGCTTAACTTCGGTGATCTCACGGGAACCGGTGTAATCACTGCGACAAGGCCGTTGCCAATAGCTAATAGTAAGTCAAGCAAAAAATGTAAATAGCAGTGTTAGGCAGGACATTCTCGAGACGTTCAGGCACCTGATCTGGAACTACTTTACTTATTGACGCCTACCGCGCGCCATTGGTTAGCGAAGCCTAAGTGGGTGTCTGGTTTTTCTTTTACTGATTTTATTCCTGGTGTACAAAAAAAAATAAAAAAAACGGTGTCAGCGCAGTAACTACGGTGGCTGCTTCAACTAACAAGTGCAAACGACAAATTATATTATTCGACTAGTCAGCTGAGAGCAGGCACTGTTAAGTTGTGGACGTCTGGTTGTAGGGCATCAACGTCGTTTTGTCACGAATCGCAATGGAGCAGTATCTCTAAATCAAGTGTTCGAGACATTCCCCAGAAATTTTGGAAGAAGGAAAAAGTGAGTGCAAAGTTTGTTACACACCGTGATTCTCGACAAGAAAAACGATGCGTGGACACTTGCCGCGACTTGATTGCAAAGCAAATCGTGGACAATTCTTTTCTGCAAATAATCGCGGTTGACGATACTTGTTGTCATCAGTACGAACCTAACACAAAACGACGAAGTGCAGAAATGCACATGAAGGGTCAGCACTTGGATGCCATAACAGATATTCAAGTCAAATATGAAGTGGGAGTTAAATAACTTGCAAAAGAAGGACTTTTCTGACAATTTCGCATCGTTGTGTGGGCAGGTGCTAAGGGAGGGGGGGTAGGACCGACGGACTATGTAGACCAACTGAAGCACTGAAACTACCATCTTCACTTCTCTCTATTTTACTTTAATCCGGTGTCGGAACTTTTCGGACTAACAGGTATGTCGTCACTCACGAGACAGTACGGATAGGTTTGAAGTTTAATCCTGGACGTGAAGAAAGTCTGGCGACGAGGAACTGTATGGCACCACATCTCCTCCCTCTGCTGGCCTAACCCTGATGGTGAAAATTTCTTCCACCCCTGGGACTCGAAGCGGCTGTCCCTGAGACGAACGCGGCCACCCAAGCGAGTGTTAGCGATCTCTGTTGCAGAGAGTGAATGTAACAGCAGTAAAAGTTTTTATGGTTCTTTTTCGGAACTGAGGCTCTAGAACTTGTCAAAGACAAGCTTGTAAATGCTCCATCAGTTAATGATTTTTCTTATTTTTTTCATTTCTGACAAGGGCACCATCAGACCTGTTAATCAGGGATTTTGTATGTTGTACGGGGATTTGTCCTGAGTACGTGGCTAGCAGTGTTTCGTGCGACGGCCCCTAGTCTCAGAGAAAATCGTTATTGTTTTATATGTTCGGCCTGTATGTGTAGCGTCAGTCGTGTTTCGACCAAGCTAGCGTAGCGCAGCGGCTCTGATTCGCGGCTGCCACGCTGGCTGTGCGCTTCAAATCCTGTCCGTGTGCCGTTTTCACTTCCATTTCATCGCACAAAATATGATTAAATAGCGTATGTCGTGCAACATTATTCAAAAGTATTCATTTTTACCATTGCAATTTTATTAATATATCAATCATTACGACAAACTTTCCTCAAATGTGTATTCCGCTTGTTACAGAGTAGATAACAGGGTCGCCGTGGTAGCCGTGAACTTTAGCCTTGCTTGCTCGAAACATTACTAACGTTAGGAGTATAGGAGGCACGCATAAAACTTCAACATAGATTTTCTTGGAAAACTGGGGCCGTCGCACGTAAATCGACTAGCCACGTACTCACAAGAGATACCTTTACAACATGCTAAGACTAATCAAAAACAATGATTAAAAGTTCTGATGGTCCCCTTGCCCCTTCTAAGATTTGTTATTATGAATCACCAAAAGTTTTTGTTTGTACAGTAATGCTTATTAGCTACTAATTATGATCTTGCGACCATAATCTGACAGTTTTGATGCATTAATAGAAATGTATTGAGAAGATATTTCAATAAAAATCAGTAAGTAATTAACTACATACAGAGTGTTTTACAAAATAAGAGTCCTATATTCTTATAGGATATAGTACTAGCCAATCCTAGAAAAAAAAGACCTATAAACGTGTACTTGGAAACAAATACTTGTTGAAATAAGGAACAGGGTGTACTTCACGGCTTGGCAAAATGAGAGAATCACGAACCAGTGCGAAAACGTCTCACTCCCTCGCATTTTCTAACGTGCGACGATCCGATCGGTGTAGAATATACGAGTATCTCCTCTCCTTCTTTCTGGCCACATTTCTTGTCTTCGCGATATGTTGTGAACAGATGGGACGTGGCTACGAGCCCAATATTCACACATACAGCTGTGGGAAACAGCCTAAAAGTCACACCCAGTTTGGCCGGCACACGGGCCCTCGCCGTCAATTCGACGAGCGGACTCGACCCGCAGCCGGCGCGCCTCCCCGAATCTTGGAAGCCGCATGCTATTCGGGCGAGTCTGGTATGGGATGTGAGCTACCAATACTTTTAAATACTCCCGCAGCGAAACGTAGGGTGCCTACCGCAATCCTCTGTCATTACTGTGAATGATGTCGTGTCTGCAAAGCACTGAAACAACCTGCAGAAAATTTCCTTTCAGGTAAAATGTGACGTTGAGGATGACGTTCGACGTATGACACGTGTCTATTAACCACAGCACAAATATGTGCATTTCACTGTTTACATTGTTCCCAGCCTACGTAATCATTAATATACACTCCTGGAAATTGAAATAAGAACACCGTGAATTTATTGTCCCAGGAAGGGGAAACTTTATTGACACATTCCTGGGGTCAGATACATCACATGATCACACTGACAGAACCACAGGCACATAGACACAGGCAACAGAGCATGCACAATGTCGGCACTAGTACAGTGTATATCCACCTTTCGCAGCAATGCAGGCTGCTATTCTCCCATGGAGACGATCGTAGAGATGCTGGATGTAGTCCTGTGGAACGGCTTGCCATGCCATTTCCACCTGGTGCCTCAGTTGGACCAGCGTTCGTGCTGGACGTGCAGACCGCGTGAGACGACGCTTCATCCAGTCCCAAACATGCTCAATGGGGGACAGATCCGGAGATCTTGCTGGCCAGGGTAGTTGACTTACACCTTCTAGAGCACGTTGGGTGGCACGAGATACATGCGGACGTGCATTGTCCTGTTGGAACAGCAAGTTCCCTTGCCGGTCTAGGAATGGTAGAACGATGGGTTCGATGACGGTTTGGATGTACCGTGCACTATTCAGTGTCCCCTCGACGATCACCAGTGGTGTACGGCCAGTGTAGGAGATCGCTCCCCACACCATGATGCCGGGTGTTGGCCCTGTGTGCCTCGGTCGTATGCAGTCCTGATTGTGGCGCTCACCTGCACGGCGCCAAACACGCATACGACCATCATTGGCACCAAGGCAGAAGCGACTCTCATCGCTGAAGACGACACGTCTCCATTCGTCCCTCCATTCACGCCTGTCGCGACACCACTGGAGGCGGGCTGCACGATGTTGGGGCGTGAGCGGAAGACGGCCTAACGGTGTGCGGGACCGTAGCCCAGCTTCATGGAGACGGTTGCGAATGGTCCTCGCCGATACCCCAGGAGCAACAGTGTCCCTAATTTGCTGGGAAGTGGCGGTGCGGTCCCCTACGGCACTGCGTAGGATCCTACGGTCTTGGCGTGCATCCGTGCGTCGCTGCGGTCCGGTCCCAGGTCGACGGGCACGTGCACCTTCCGCCGACCACTGGCGACAACATTGATGTACTGTGGAGACCTCACGCCCCACGTGTTGAGCAATTCGGCGGGACGTCCACCCGGCCTCCCGCATGCCCACTATACGCCCTCGCTCAAAGTCCGTCAACTGCACATACGGTTCACGTCCTCGCTGTCGCGGCATGCTACCAGTGTTAAAGACTGCGATGGAGCTCCGTATGCCACGGCAAACTGGCTGACACTGACGGCGGCGGTGCACAAATGCTGCGCAGCTAGCGCCATTCGACGGCCAACACCGCGGGTCCTGGTGTGTCCGCTGTGCCGTACGTGTGATCATTGCTTGTACAGCCCTCTCGCAGTGTCCGGAGCAAGCATGGTGGGTCTGACACACCGGTGTCAATGTGTTCTTTTTTCCATTTCCAGGAGTGTAGTTATGATGTGAGCTCAATCTCAGAAAAGTACTTTCCGAATGGCTGATGTACGATACAACTGTAAGTGCTATGTCTTTCTACAACACCCTGCTAGTGACCGAGTCCAGAGACAATACAATAAGAAGCAGCAAACGTCAGAAGGAATACAGCATTTACCACCGAAAAGGGGAGCACTCAGTGGGTCGCTCTCTGACGAAGTGGGAAAATCGTAGAATGAAAGAAGGGCGAAAATAAAGAGAGACCTATTTTTCCTTAGGTGGCAACACTCAATAATTTCCAAAAACATGGCGACCAAAGTTTTGACGCTAATTTATCAGTGCGCTCTTGCGCAACCTATCCGACTGAGGTTGTAGCGCAGTGGTTAAGAGCGCTGCTTTGAATTTTTGCACCCAGTGTTCAGATACAACCTTATGATTTTTTTTCCTTCGCTGAAATAAGTGACATCAATATTTGTTATGACATCGTGAAATTCGATGAAATTATTGACAATTGAAATAAGAATTTCAAATCTTATTGAAATAGACCTGATCATCATAAATCTTACATAATTAACATTCATTTAAAAAGAAAAAGAATAGACTGTTCATTAACAGTAATTCCGCAAAAGTGTATGCCGTACTGTCAACTCTGCAATGTATATTTTTACCGAAAGGTGAAGAAATTCATTTGCCGATTGAAGAAGTGTCCTTTTCACATCACACAGCAAAGGAAAATCACAAGTAAAACTGCAGCAATTAAAATACACGCTTCAATCCATAATCAGTTGGTGGTTCCAGCTTTCGTGAGAATGCTTCGATCTGCGTGGTTTGCTGCAAAAATCATCGCTAGGTATTTAGCAACGTCAACGAGGCTGCTTTTCCTAAAGATACTATCACTAAAAATATGACTGTGCCATACGTATCTTCGCACGTTGCTCGTGGCACTCTGAATTTTTATGCTTCGAATGTTTTTATTATAGCCATTACAGTGGGGAATGCTCTATTAAAGTAAAAATCGAAGTAAAACCTGAAATACTAGAACTGTTATTTTCGTTTTTGAATTGCTGTTAATTATATAACATTTGTGATGACAAACTCTAAAATCTATTTTAATAAGATTTAAAACTTTTATTTATTTGGCCAATTATCCTATCGTATTTCATGAGGTCACGAAAAGTTGATGTTACATGCTTCCATGAAGGAAAAAAAAAACATAAAATTGGATGTGAACACTAGGCGAAAAATTCAAAATCAGCTAATGGCTCTGAGCACTATGGGACATTACATCTATGGTCATCAGTCCCCTAGAACTTAGAACTACTTAAACTTAACTAACCTAAGGACATCACACAACACCCAGTCATCACGAGGCAGAGAAAATCCCTGACCCCGCCGGGAATCGAACCCGGGCGCGGGAAGCGAGAACGCTACCGCACGACCACGAGCTGCTCAAAATCAGCGCTCTCAGCCACTGTGTTACAAACTCACAGAGATATGTGGCGCTCAAGCGGAGTGATCATGTATCCTAACGTGAGAACATACGTCATCATTTTTCTTGGAAACTATTGATTGTTGGCACACAATAGCTGTGCCCTTATTTTGAGTCTGTCTACACCTTGCGAAGTCCCGACTGTCAGAGAGTGTCCTGTGGAGTTTCTCCCTCCAAGTACTGGTCGTTCTCGAGAGAAGTACGATGGCCCATATCTCAACCAATATTTGTTTCACGAGGTATGTCTCTAGCGTTCATTTTCTAGATTTGATCAGTACTCTTTCCTGTAACAAAATGGGACACCCTGCATACGCTGAGTGAAGCACATATTTAGTCGTCAGAATAAACGCTAACGTAGGTTACAGTAGTAGATATCGTGGTGACAAATACATAATCACACAGCTGACTGCTATCACCATATGTGAAGTGGATCTACGGAACAAAATCAACTTGTAGAAATAAAACTAACGTATAAAGAGTCTGGCACTTTAATTACATAAACATCAAGAAATGTATTACGCAAGTGAGCATAAATGTGTGGCACTATGGCAAGAATTTAAAGTATACGATATTTCAATACAAGCAAGTAAAAAGTTCAAAAATATGATTTTTAGTTTTCTCTAGAATTTATTACTTGAAATATTCTCTTTGGAATGAAGAGCGTGGTTGCTTTCGTAATATCACTTATATGTCTGAAAAATTCATCCTTACCTCAGCTTTAATAATGTTCCTGTTTCTAATCTCCACCGATCACGTTTCATTTGCAATTGCCATTACACACAATGTTTGTCATACGACTACTGTAATTTTTGAGTGCCAAGAGAAAGTGACTTCCGCGTTTCGGGCAAGACTTTGAGAGGTTTCTGTTTTCACTCACACAGGTCTGAGTGCCACAGGTTGAGCAGAAAAGACGCGCAGTGCGCTTGGCGCTGCCAGCTAGGCGACGTGGCGCAACGCGTACATCGACCGCAGGCCTCAGGGTCAGCCGTTAACTACGCGCTCTGCAGGCGCTGTTGGGTCTGCTTGTGTTCTCCTGTCAGACCGTAAACACTGTTCTGAAGACTGCCTAACTAGGCGAGGAGTGTAGGAGGAAGCCGAGGCTCGTAATACTGAGCAAGCTGATACAGTGCTCGAGGCACTGGACTCGCGTTTCAGAAGACTGACATTCGAATTCCCTTCGGACCATCACGATAGATCTCCCTAAATTGTGACTTATTAATAACCAAAGTCGCGGCGGAATTATCACCCACGCAAAATCTTTCTGAGGCTCTGTACGAAAAATATAACTATCTAAAAAAAGGTAGAGAAAACACTAATCGAAAACGAAAATATGTTAATAAAAATGAAAATGTGTTAATTACCTTAATCGTGCTTAGGCGACAGTTAAAATATAAATAACGTAAGCAAACCAGACAAAATAAGTCACCCCACGAGCCATCACAGTAACACCGTGTAGAATCGCCTCTACCAAGATAACAGCCTCAATTCACCTACGAAGAGCGCACAAAGTTTTTCCAGGTGTGCCATAGCCAGCTGAAGCCACTCATTGATGATTAGATCTCGTAGAACCACCAAATTGCGGGATCGGGGGAGGGGGGTTATTGATTGGTAAATTTCACCCGCTGTTTCAAATAGGCCCAGACATTTTCTCTGAGATTACGATCGGATGACTTAGCTTACCACTCAAGGTGCAGTAGTGTCCGCTAAGTACTCGTCAAACCAGGAACGTTTTCGTGCAAGCCCCGAGGACACGACTGTTGTCAACTTGGAAGCCGGTAGTGTCCTCAACATACCTACCCATGATCAACGTGGAAGAGAAAGGGCAGCGTCTCATCAGCGCGAATTTTGAAATAAATACTCTGGGACCGAGCGAGGTGGCGCAGTGGTAGCACACTGGACTCGCATTCGGAAGGACGACAGTTCAATCCCGCGTCCGGCCATCCTGATTTAGGTTTTCCGTGATTTCCCTAAATCACTCCAGGCAAATGCTGGGATGGTTCCTTTGAAAGGGCACGGCTGACTCCCTTCCCCATCCTTCCCTAATCCGATGAGACCTATGACCTCGCTGTTTGGTCTCTTCCCCTAAACAATCCAATCCAATCCAAATACTCTGGTTCACGTTCACGACAATTTGACGGTGAGTGTCCAAGTCACCCCCGAAAAACGCACCGAAAATATCACAGAATCACCTCTCGCATGATATACAAGCTCCAAACACTGCTTATTAAAAACCTCATTAGACCCTATGTAGCGGTTCTGGCGCTGCAGTCCGGAACCGCGGGACTGCTACGGTCGCAGGTTCGAATCCTGCCTCGGGCATGGGTGTGTGTGATGTCCTTAGGTTAGTTAGGTTTAAGTAGTTCTAAGTTCTAGGGGACTTATGACCTAAGATGTTGAGTCCCATAGTGCTCAGAGCCATTTGAACCATTTTGAAGACCCTATGTTCACGCGGCCCCTTGCATCATTTAAAAAGTCACTCAGCTGCTGTCGAGTTTCTGTGTCATTTGGCCCATCCGCCGGCCGTTGTGACCGAGCAGTTCTAGGCGCTTCAATTCAGAACCGCCCTACTGCTACGGTCGCAGGTTCGACTCCTGCCTCGGGCATGGATGTGTGTGATGTCCTTAGGTTGGTTAGGTTTGAGTAGTTCTAAGTCTAGGGGACTTATGACCTCAGATGTTAAGTCCCATATTCCTTAGAGCCATTTGAACCATTTTGACCCACTAAAGGCGTGCAAATATATGTGCCGCTGTGAGCAGCGATCTATTGTGAGGTACCCGTCTCCAAGTGTCCACTGCGTGTAGTTCCCTTCGCTATGTATGCCCGGAAACTGGTTGAAATGGACCTGCATTCCCGATAGCAGTAATTTCTGTAGGGTTTGAAATCGATTGTCACTGATAAAGCCTGACACTCGTCTCCAGTCTCTGTTGGTTCGGATCTTTTTACGACCGCAGTTCTTACTTCGAGTTACACAGCTGCGAGTGGCACACCATTCCTTGTAGACAAACTGAACAGTTACTTTTTCTTAGTTAGTTACAGGTTCCATAGACCATCTGAACGAATCTTTTATCGAAATAACGTGGAACGAGGCAGTTTACAGGATATGTATACGTGATTAGTATTAACATTAATGAACGCATTTTATTTTACTCCTACTCATGTAATTACACTTAAAAACTCGTTTCTACAGACTACCAGTTTTTAAATAGAAATTTGTCCATGGAATAGGAGGAGTTGTCCAGGAAAAATGGAAGAGCAGATGGAGATTGAAATTGCCATTCTGCCGAGTGTGATTCCAGTGTCTGCCTTACCACTGCGACATATTACTCTGTTGCTCTAAAAATAGATAGCACCAAAGGATCATACGACAAATTACTTGACAAAACTTTCAACACGTCTGAAAGGTGGATCGTCGAGCGCAAATTGCTTAACAAAGGAGTTAAAGCAGCACAGAAGCACTTCGACGATCTTTGCGACGCCGGGAGGCAGCCATAGCCAGCGTCTGGGCGTGAAGTAACACTTTATTCATTCAATGATTGACAACATTTATTCGCAACTAAGTACCTGGTTTTACGGAAAGTAATATCTTGTAGACACACAGGTAACAATGTAACCTTTTCTCGTATGTATCAGCTGTGACGAAGATCTTAAAAATGAAATACTTAAGTTTTAAATCGAGTATACTCATAAAATTTCTCTCCTCTTCCGAACACAGCTTTAAAACCGTGCCGATGTGTCAAACAGAACTCAAGGCTATTGCGTAGCTGAGCGTTCTTTTTCCACGCGAAAAATGTTGAGTCCGGAATTAACCGGTTTGGAAACACTACCAACAGAAAAAAAAAGTTGCGAGAATGGTGGCAGGCTTGTTTGACTGGCGAGAGAGTGTGACAGAAATGCTGAAAGATTTTGACTGGCAGAACTCTAAACAATACGCTGCATATCTGTCAAGAACATGCTTGGAAGATCCAAGAGTTATCTTTCAGCGTAGAAACTACGAGTGTTCTCCAGCCCCTATGTGTTTATCCCATAGAAATGGTAAAGAGAAAATTATTGAAATAAAAGCTCACGCTAAGGTGCAGAGACATTCATTCTTCCCACGCCCCATCCAAGAATACAAGAGGTGCAGATTTTAATGTAGTCTTCAGTAAACATTATCCTCTGCGACACAGTTTACACTGATTCGCTCAGTAAAGAGAAAGATGTCGATGTATGTTTTGTAGAAAACGGAGGAGCACCAGAATTGATTTCTCTAAAATAATGCACGTTTCGCATACACAAATACGAGGAAAAATTCATCTAAGTAAGACAAGAACTAAGCAAATATCACATTAGCAGTTAAGATTTTTCATGGATACTAAAACTTATGTACTTCTTTCAAATAATCTGTTCACCCTTTTCGTGTCTTGCCTTATAGTATCAGATATTATTTTTTTTTTCTGGCATTATTCAGTTTCTTAACTAACTAGTTTTTTGTGTAATCTTTCAGATTTTCTCGGTGCGATTGGTTAATAGTTAGCTTTCGGCTGTTGTGCCGAATTGTCGCTTCCATTTTGTGCAAAGTATTTCGACGACATACGCAGCCGTCTTCTTGAGGTGCTGTAAGCGGCGTGAGACTAATAACGATTCACCGATGGTTGGAGTCCGGGCAGAAGCTACACACAACAACAAAACTCGCCGCACTTCAAGAAAACAGCTGTGTTAGTCGTCGAAATATAACGCATAAAATGGAGACGACAACTCGGCAGAAAACCAGGAAGGCCAACATTTGTTTCCTGTGTTTTATTCTGAACGTAATAAGATTGTCTTACAAGTTACACAAAGATTCTCATAAGAAACAGTTCATTTACTTAAAATGTACCTTCGGTAGTGGTCAGTATCCGTTATGTGCAATCATGCAGTGACGAATAGCTGTTTCATGTGTAGATGTAATGGAAATAATTGTTTAGATTATATTTCGCTTCACAGAAGAATTTAAAATGGAACAGCTTTCTTATTTTTTTATTTTTTTTAATAGATTATCCTACTTATTTCACATTTTGACTCGTGTCAGGAAAGCGGCCAGGATAGTGGTGTAACGTAGTGTGTGTGTGTGTGTGTGTGTGAGAGAGAGAGAGAGAGAGAGAGAGAGAGAGAAAGAGAGAGCTGGTGGGCTGGCTTTGAAAGACACTGTGCTTTCGGCGGTTTGTTGAGGTGGCGATAGGTGGAGTGGGCAGAAGTAAGTATGCAAATAGGGAGAGTGGGAGAGTGGCCCCACTCCATGTACTTGCCTTGGCGCTCCCATCACTTTACTTCCTCCCATGCTTACCTCCCTTCCTCTTCATCTACATCTACATCTACATCTATAATCCGCAAGCCATCTTGTGGTTTGTGGCGGAGGGTGCTTTGCGTACCACTCCCACTTCCCCTCTTTCCTGTTCCAGTCGCGAATGGTTCACGGGTACAGCAAATGCCAGGAAGCATCCATGTGGTCTCGAATCTCTCTAATTTTGTCTTCATGGACTTTTTGCGAGATACACATTGGCGGAAGCAATATATTTGTTGTCTCTCCTAGGAAGTACTCTCTCGAAACTTTGTTAAAACTTTCCGTTATGAAGAACGCCTCTCTTGCAACGTCTGCCACTGATTGATCATCTCTGTGACGCTTCGTGCTTACTTACCGAACCGGTATCGAAACGCGCCGCTCTTCTTTGGATCTTCTCTGTTTGCTCCATGCCTCCTGTCTGGAGCAGATCCCGTACTGACGAGCAATGTTCAAGTATTGGTCGAACGAATGTTTTGTAACCTACTTCCTTTTTGTTGATGTACTATATTCCTGAGGATTCTTCAAATGAATCTCAGTCTGACACCTGCCTTATTTGCGATTAATTTTATGTCGTCGTTCCATTTCAGGTCGCTCTGTACGCATACTCCTAGATATTTTGTGGGTGTAACTGCTTCCACTAATTCTTCTGCAATTTTGTAACCATGCAATAAATGGTCTTTCTGTCTATGTTATTCGCAAATCGTTTTGTTTGTTTGTGTTGAGGGTTAGTTTCCATTCTCTGCACAGAGTGTCGATCCTCTCGGGTCTTCCTCGATTTCGCTAAAAATTTCTAGCGTCCCTGCTTCTCTGTGGAAAGCCTCATGGAACTGCAAGGTCATTTGTATGCACTGTGAAAAGCTATGGACCTCTACTACTCCCTTGGTGCACGCCCGAAGTTACTTTTAATCCCGAAGATTTCTATCCATTCGTAATTACATGATGTATTCTGTTTTCTAGCAACTCTTCAGTCGAAGCACACAGTAACTCTCATATTCCGTACGCTCGAGTTTTGTTATTAGGAGGCAATGCGGAAATGTATCAAACGCCTTCCGGAAATCGAGGAACACGTGTCTACCTGTGTGCTTGTATCTACTGGTTTCTCGAGCTAGGATTTTACCTGTTCAAGCCGTGATAAGTCGAACAATTCTCAGGATGACAGAATGCGCACTCGGAACATCAGTAAGCCGGAGAATACAACGAAACAGAGCATGTTCCGTACTGTCAGCATTACGTCTTTAACATCGGGGACTTTTGCATTTTCCAACCCAGTAACCTCTCACTTTCTTCTGATATTTTAGCTGACATCGTTATGTCCTCAAAGCGCAGTTTAGTCAGTGATAAATGTGGCACGAGAACATTGCATTAGAGTGGCAACACACTATACGGAATGTCTTTCGATGGCAGCATCGAGAACGTGATGGATGAAGCCATTCGCCAACTGACAGCGAACTAATGGATGGCGTCACAATGGCTGCGCCAGCTTCAGAATTTCTGCAGCGCGGACTCGGACGTCAATAGACGTGGCCTCGGTGCAGGAATGCGGAGCGGCCTCCAGCACTGAGAAAGGTGTAGCTGTCTACCAGAGCAACCCCCATAAGCCAATCTGTGTGTAAATAAAAAGAGCTAAAAGAGTTTCATATCGAATCCAAACCCATCGTTGTCTGAACGTTTAAAAATGGCGTGAGAGATGTATCCGAAAAGAAAAGAGTCTAACAACGTAGCAAGAGACATGGCTGAAATATCATATACTGTAGTTTCAATAGTGGTTTCACAACGGGTGTTTGGCACGTATGTCCAGAACATGCAGTAAGGTTATAAGCCATAAGGTGTGGATCAGAAGTAAATGACCTTTCGAGGGATGATTTACTTTCTTAGTTTTAAAGGACAGGTGAAGCTGAGTGGGGATATGGGGGGAAAAAGGGGTCGGAGTTTTACGTTTCCTCGACGATTAGTTCATCGAAGACGGAGCCCAGACTGCGATAGGGTACGTACACTGCCGGAAAAAAATCGCAACACCAAAAAATAATTAATGTAGAGTGATACAATTTCGGAAATACATTTTTCTAGGTAACATCTTTCAGTAATTAATATTGCAAGATCACACGTTACTGTAAGCGTGAGATAAGCCATAGCAAATGTGAAATCCTAGTACATTGATAACCATTATAGTCGCCAGAATCTTGAATGTACGCATGCATTGTGTTGTTCAGGTGCCGAAAGTCAGATTTTGAGATGGAGTTCCATGCCTGATGCACTTGGTCGGTCAATATAGGGACGGTTAATGCTGTTTGTGGATGATATTGCAGCTGACATTCAATGATGTCCCATTTAGGTTCGACTGGAGACAGAGCTGGTGATCGTGCACGCCAAGGCAACATATCGACATTGTGTAGAGGATGTAGGGTTACAACAGAGGTACATGGGCGAGCGTTATCTGTTGGAAAACACTCCCTGGAGTACTGTTCATGAATGGCACTAAAACACGTAGAACCACCTGATTGACATACAAATTTGCAGTCAGAGTGAGTGTGATAACTACGAGAGTGTTACTGCTGTCTCACCAAATCGCATCCCAAAGCATAACTCCAGGTTGTAATGGGACACCCTTTTCTAACATAACCTTTTTGTTTATAGAAGTAACCGATACCAGGATTAATCTCGTATGGGTGAACATTATCTCGTCTGTTTCACTGAAAGAATTTCATTTGGTTTGTATACAGTGTATTATATCTCAGGCTAAAACGTACAAAAAGAAATTAAAGTGTTACAATCGATATGTTCTAACAGTTAAAATTACTCTTCTTTTAGAAATATTTGAAATTACGAAATATTTGGCACACCTAAAAATTCCTATTATTAATTGCACAATCTAATGCTAATTATTAAATTTATTTCTGAACTCATTTATAAAATAATGATATAAATTAGTGATGATTCTTCTTTTGTCAAGAAAGTTTGTTAGCCCTTTTGTTTTTTAAATTCTTTGGAATATTGCGAGTGCCGCAGTATGTTAGTAGTAGTGGGCATGTCTCTGATGGAAACGCACGTATTTTGCTAATCTTGTCAACAACAATGTAATTGACGGTTTTATGAAAATTAATATTGTGAATCGATGTGACATAGAATAATGGGGTAAAATAAAACAAAATCATAGCAACAGATAGTAATTCATCAGTTATTTAGTCATCTTGAACCCAGTAAGTCAAAATTGCAGCCGCAAGAATGTTGTACGTCTTGAACAGTATTGGCTAAAGTTGACTGTATCGGAGTTACTGTGTGACTTCGCTTGTTAAAATCAATCACTGTACCGTCAGTGATTGTGTAGTGAGCCTTCTTCCTCTCCCCACAGGCGCATTTGTATTGATAGGAAGTCTTTAGTCTGGAACAACCAGACCAGTATAATTCGTTTCGGGCTATACTGGCGACATTACCATCACCACGGCGGGACGTCGAAGCAACCAGCCATCGCCTCCGGTACGCCAGATCATGTCCTTGCAGTTAAGAAGACAGCTTGGTAATGTATGTCATCAGCACCGGCAGATTATGGAATTTTGCTCTGTGATAATCAGAGCTCAGCACAGCGCGCCTGTTCCCGTCTTTTCTTACGTGGTTCTGTCTTCGGTGTTCATTGTCGGAGTTCTCACTACTGTAGCAGCAATTAATGTTTGGTTGGATGGGTGTTTCTCATAAGATTTGAGTTGCAAGGAATTGGCTCCACATACCACTTGGTCATAAATGTTACAATCTAGTTTATGGACAACTTCACCTTCACAGCATTTATTTGAGTATCCAATTTGACGTATTGTAAATGTTTCATGTGTTTTGTTTATTATTTTGAGTTTAGTCATAATAAATCAAATTGTTATTTTGGACAGAACTTTCATTTTTTGATCGGTAGAGCAACCCTTTCATTTCTCACTACGTTAATGAAACTTTCCTTTATCAAATTAATTTCTATGAAATTAAATTATTGCAGGTGCCAAACTCTTTTATACTCCACTTGCAGGGTCGATTACAGTCAGTTCGCGTTTCTTCTTAATCGATGTGCAACCGCAAAAGTCGGATTTAGAAAAGGGGGGGATTAGAGCATCATTTCCGTATGAAGATTCTAGAAGAATTTAGTGTTAAATACATTGCTAGCCCCGGCACCTCGCACTATATTTTCTTTCCTCTGATGGGTTTCTTTGTACCCTGGAACTCTGTTCTCCGGACCACGCAAGTGAACCCCCTGCGCATTCGCTTGTGTTCGCTTCCGAGTAGAGGAGGTTTAAGAAGATGGGTAATAAGGGGATGTGCAGTGGTGATGAGCAATGTACACTACTGGCCATTAAAATTGCTACACCAAGAAGAAACGCAGATGATAAGCGGGTATTCATTGGACAAACATATTATACTAGAACTGACATGTGATTACATTTTAATGCAATTTGGGTGCATAGATCCTGAGAAATCAGTACCCAGAACAACCACCTCTGACCGTAATAACGGCCTTGATACGCCTGGGCATTGAGTCAAACAGAGTTTGGATGGCGTGTACAGGTACAGCTGCCCATGCAGCTTCAACACCATACCATAGTTCATCAAGAGTAGTGACTGGCGTATTGTGACGAGCCAGTTGCTCGGCCACCATTGACCAGACGTTTTCAATTGGTGAGAGATCTGGAGAATGTGCTGGCCAGGGCAGCAGTCGAACATTTTCTGTAACCAGAAAGGCCCGCACAGAACCTGCAACATGCGGTCGTGCCTTATCCTGCTGAAATGTAGGGTTTCGCAGAGATCGAATGAAGGGTAGAGCCACGGCTCGTAGCGCACGTGAAATATACCGTCCACTGTTAAAGTGCCGTCAATGCGAACAAGAGATGACCGAGATGTGTAACCAATGGCACCCTATGCCATCACGCTGGGTGATATGCCAGTATGGCGATGGCGAATACACGCTTCCAATGTGCGTTCACCGCGATGTCGCCAAACACGGATGCGACCATAATGATGCTGTAAACAAAACCTGGATTCATCCGAAAAAATGACGTTTTGCCATTCGTGCACCCAGGTTCGTCGTTGAGTACATCATCGCACGCGCTCCTGTCTGTGATGCAGCGTCAAGGGTAACAGCAGCCATGGTCTCCGAGCTGATAGTTCATGCTGCTGCAAACGTCGTCGAACTGTTCGTGCAGATGGTTGTTGTCTTGCAAACGTCTCCATCTGTTGACTCAGGGATCGAGACGTGGCTGCACGATCCGTTACAGCCATGCGGATAAGATGCCTGTCATTTCGACTGCTAATGATACGAGGCCGTTGGGATCCAGCATGGCGTTCCGTATTACCCTCCTGAACCGACCATATTCTGCTAACAGTCATTGGCTCTCGACCAACGCGAGCAGCAGTGTCGCGATACAATAATCCGCAATCGCGATGGGCTACAATCCGACCTTTATCAAAGTCGTAAACGTGATGGTACTCATTTCTCCTCCTTACACGAGGCATCACAACAACGTTTCTCCAGGCAACGCCGGTCAACTGCTGTTTGTGTATGAGATATCGGTTGGAAACTTTCCTCATGTCAGCACGTTGTAGGTTTCGCCACCGGCGCCCACCTCGAGTGAATGCTCTGAAAAGCTCATTTTCTTCCTGTCGATTAAATTTTGCGTCTGTAGCACATCATCTTCGAGGTGTAGCAATTTTAACGACCAGTAGTGTACCTAGTAAAGCGGCCATCAACAGCGTCATTTGCCGCATCTGTCTATAACGTACGCTTCAATGTGCGCATATAATATTTAGCGTTGATTTTCGCTTTAGTTTTACAACTGCAGAGTTCATTGTTGGTGGCATAAAGCAGACGTGGTAAGTATTACGTTAAGAAGTTGCAGCAAGAATTTTCCAAGCATATACAGTGAATAACCTTAATATTCGGATATTAAGAGATTTTTACTTTGCTGCATCATAACTGTATTCTGAATAAAAGAAAAATATAACATATCCACGTATTGTATGAAGGTAGATATCTAGTAAATAATAGTATGAACGATGTTTACACAACGCTTATCACTTGTTAAATAATATGACTGAAATAAAGCGCTTTTCGATGGTCACGTTACTTTAATATCCGGACAGATGGCAGTGCCGCACTTGTTTTCACCCTTCACAGCGGGGTACATAATTCGAGTCAGAAGGCATCTGTGTGTTTACAAGCGCGGTCGACTGTCCAGGCGGTACGATGCCACACAAAGCTAATACTAGTTTTGAGATACGACAGCTTGTGATTTTTTACAAGGTAAATCATGTAGAACAAATTGCTGCCATAAGTAAGAGTACTGTGGCAGATATCATCAGGCGATTCAAAAATGAGGACCGTATCGACTCTATACCGCAAAAGGGCATGCCACCGAAGCTGGATGCCCTTGAGAAGAGGCAGTTAGTACGGAAAATAAAGAAGGATCCTACACTCAGTGCACCCAGATTAGCACATGAGCTGCTAAACGAGACTGTCAAGAAGGTACATCCTCAGTCGATTCACAGAGCACTGAATGAAAGTGGATACAATGGAAGAGTGGCCAGGAAGAAACCGTATGCAAATGAGCAGGATCGAAAGAAGAGATTATACTTTGCCAGGGAGTTTATTACAAGGATTAAATATGGTGGAACGACGTCATTTTTGGCGACGAAAGTAAATTTAAAGTTTTTGGATCGGATTGACGAAGCATGGTGTGGCGGAAGAAGAACGAAGAATTTAGTCACAAATATTAAACCGACTGTAAAGCATGGAGGTGGCAGCGTTCTTGTCTGGGGCTATATATCGATATTTGGACCTGGTGAACAGGTGTTCATCGACAGTAATATGTCTATTTGAACAAATTAAAGAACAATTTACAGAAAAGTGCTGAAGCCATTGGGATATCAAACATATTCAAGTTTTACCAGGACAACGACCCGAAACATAAGGCTCGCAGTGTGCAGAAATATTTGTTGTACAATTTCCCCAACGTCTTACAACCACCCCCTCAATCACCAGATCTCTCAACCCCATTGAGAATGTGTAGGGAGAACTGGAGCGACGTATTAGAAAAACACCAATATCTTCCAAAGAAACTCTGAAGCGACGATTGATAGAAGAACGGGACAGTCTACATACGGACTATTTAAGAAAGATCAATTTCAGTATGCCACAGCATTTGAAAGAAGAGATAAAACAGAATGGCTACCCGACAAGATATTGAAACATTTAATGTTCCACAAAATCTTGTCTTAAAATGATTAGTTCTGCAAAGTCTCCGAATATTAAAGTGACGTGAAGATAGGACAGAGCTGTATTTAAATAGTATTATAAAAGAACTTGTGTACGTTATCTTAATAAAGTTTATGCTATTATTTACAAGACACATCGCGGAATATAATACTTGGTTCTATGTTGTGTTTGTTTTGTTAAGAATAAAGTTATGATGCTACAAGGTTAACATATCATAGTGTTCGAATATTAAAGTGATTCACAGTATACTTGTCTACGGACAGTCAGAAGTAGGAACAGTGTGCCGATGTGGAGCACACCTCTGTGTTGCCAGTTACCAGGGCAGGCAGCGAGAGGAGAGTGTGGCCTGCGTAAGACACAGGCAGCACACTCGCGACAGCACGAAGTATTATACGCCCTCCCTGCGCAGAACGCTTCACGCAATCGCCTTCTTACTTCCACGCCACTTGATAGCATACGGACAGACTGCACTCGCGAACCTGCCCCGTGCGCCGCGGACTGACACGGAAGGAAGATTAATGTCCCGTCGACAGGACGGTCGTTAGAGACGGAACACAAGCATGGATTACGAAAGAAAGGGGAAGGAAGTCAGCCGTGGCCTTTTAAAGGGACCGTAAACGCATTTGCCTGAGGCTGTTTAGAGACACCACAGAAAACCCAAATCTGGACGGGCGGACGCAAATCTGATCCGTCATCCTCGCGAATGCAAGTCGAATGTGCTAACCACTGCGCCACCTCGCTCGGTGTCGTTTCGGGATCGCGAGTCAGTGTCTTACCTATGTACCATCTTCGTTGGTTGCTGTAAGTAGAGATGCAAATACGCCTTCCAGCGTGCCTGCCACTGTTTCCGCCACAACCATTAAACCATCTCAACCTGCCGCAATGGAGACACAAGAGTGCATGTGTACTGAACCCGGTGGTTGAAGTAAGCCAGCTTGAGTATCCGAAAGCCTGGCAAGCTTCATGAGACCCGTTTAGCCTGCAGCACCTTGACATGTTGCGCTATCAGTCCAACGCGACTGGCCAGGTTTATGTTTGCGTAGGTAGTTTCACTGCACGTCTTTTATCATTCGGCGGGAGCAGCAAAATGAACAAACCAAACTTAAAAGAGAATGAGGAGAAATTAAGAATTGGGGAATATATACCAGTCACAGAACAGAGCGTAAGTCCAGAAGGGGTAAAGTTGTCATGTGTTTATGAGCCAAGTTCAAATAAATCGGAAGGTGTCTCGCAATGCAAAGTGTGTAAAAAGTTACTAAATACTCATTCAGGAAACTCGAGTATGTTCCTACATGTTTGGAAATTTGATCAGCAGTTTCCTTACTCCACAAATATTTTGCGAGTAGACAAACACTTAGTGGCTGACAAGTGTGTGGAAAAGTGTGCTAAGGATTTGAGGCCATTTAGCAGTATATAGGCTTTCTAAACTTAGGGCACCAATTGGTTGAAATAGGAAAGAAATATGGCTAGGTGGATATTAAAAACCACATGCTGGTGGCATACAACGCAGTTCGAAGAAAGCTTAGTATGAAAGAAAAGCTTCTTCTTTCTGATATTCGCTTGTTAGATGAACATAATATGAGAAACGAATTTCGTGTTTGTTGAAACGTATTTGGCGAACTTAGAACGAACTACACACATCAAAAGTTTTGCATCACCTCGGTTCCCAGAACTCCTGAAGATAGACGCCAACTGTCTCACAGACACAGTCCCTTTGACTCTTCAGGGATATCACTAACCCGCACAAAGATGTAATCAACCATGCATGGGAACCGCCTATTACACGGACGGGATCCGACAGCCGATCAGTTCCAGTCATTCCACCAGGAAGGAGGTCCACAGCTCGTGTTGTCTGTAGTTCAACCACGCCTAGACGGTCAATACCGCGGTTCGATCGCGTCCGCATTGTTACTTTGTGCCAGGAAGGGCTCTCAACAAGGAAGGTGTCCAGGCATCTCGAAGTGAACCAAAGCGATGGAGGAGATACAGAGAGACAGGAACTGTCGATGACATGCCTCTCTCAGGCCGCACAAGGGCTTCTACTGCAATGCATGACCGCTACCTACGGATTATTGCTCGGAGGAACCCTGACAGCAACGCCATCATGTTGAATAATGCTTTTTGTGCAGCCACAGGACGTCGTGTTGTGACTCAAACTGTGCGCAATAGGCTACGTGATGCGCAACTTCACTCCCAACGTCCATGGCGAAGCCCATCTTTGCAACCACGACACCATGCACTGCCGTACAGATGGGCCCAACAACATGCCGAATGGACCGCTCAGGATTGGCATCACCTATGAGTGTCGCAAATGTCTTCAACTAGACAATCGTTGGAGACGCGTTTGGAGGCAACCCGATCATGCTGAACGCCTTAGACACAAGGTCCAGCGAGTGCAGCAAGGTGGAGGTTCCCTGCTGTTTTGGGGTGGCATTATGCAGGGTTCACGTAAGCCGCTGGTGGTCATGGAAGGCACCGTAACGGCTGTACGATACGTGAATGCCATCCTCCGACTGATAGTGGAACCATATCGGCAACATATTGGTGAGGCATTCGTCTTCATGGACGACAATTTGCGCCCCCACCGTGTACATCTTGTGAATGACTTCCTTCACGATAACGACATCGCTCGACTAGAGTAGCCAGAATGTTCTCCAGACATCAACCCTATCGAACATGCCTGAGATAGATTGAAAACGGTTGTCTATGGACGACGTGACCCACCAACCACTCTGCGGGATCTACGCCGAATCGCCGTTGAGGAGTGGGATTATCTGGACCAACAGTACCTTGATGAGCTCGTGGATAGTATGCCACGACGAATACAGGCATGTATCAATACAAGAGGACGAGCTACTGGGTAGTAGAGGTACCGGTGTGTGCAGCAGTCTGGACCACCACCTCTGACGGTCTCGCTGTATGGTCGTTCAACATGCAATGATGTTTATCTTGATCTCTGTTCCAATTTTCTGTACAGGTTGCGGAACTCTCGGAATCGAGGTGATCCATAACTTTTTTTGATGTATGTATTTTGGCCATATAGAATGAATTCACCAAACGTGGAATACACATCCTGGAAAAGGCAGTTAATGTTGGTATAACTGGGGTCGCATTTGGCTAGAGCGCACTAATATTGTAGGCACTAGACTTCCAAACAGTTTAACAGACATCTTTAGGTTCTTAGGTGCAATGTTTCTCGAGTTTCAGTAACGGTTCTCATTACTACATGTATTAAAAATGACCTGCGTATGGTTCGAGTTGAGAAAAGCCTGTACTAGTTGCAGCGAAAACCGTTCATGTCTAAATAAATAAGCCCGAAATATGTCGAAAAGGAAAAACTGAAGGACAAATAAAATCCTCAATTTTCTGACTAAAAATATCTAAAAAGAATATATATTACTTCGTTGATCCACCTCTTGTGAAACTCGGATATTTTCATCAACTTCCGAACCCTAGTCGTAACGCTACAATGAAAAGACGGAGAATCTACGTAGTTTAGCACAGCTGGAAGACGGGCAGGAAAGCAAGATTCCTTTAGCCTGCTCGGTTTGGGCATAGCTTGGTTTGGGTGGGAGTAAAGCGGCCTGCTCGTTGGTTCAAATGGCTCTGAGCACTATGGGACTCAACTGCTTTGGTCATCAGTCCCCTAGAACTTAGAACTACTTAAACCTAACTAACCTAAGGACATCACACACATCCATGCCCGAGGCAGGATTCGAACCTGCGACCGTAGCAGTCGCACGGTTCCGGAATGCGCGCCTAGAACCGCGAGACCACCGCGGCCGGCCTGCCCGTTGGGCCGGTAGCGTGCTGCAGCTTGCCTGCTTGGCTAACAGGCGATCACGGGCAGGTTAAAAGCGGAATATGTACACATATGATTGTAAGTAGATCATAATGTAGTCAGGACCACTTTCATAACAACATCTTCAAACATGTCGTCTCCGGCAGAAATATACCAGCCGGAAGAGCCACTGGTTATAACAAGTGAAATATCTATCTCTTCATGAACTTTCCGTGTGCTCGTTTCACTCACAGCAATTTAAGCAGCCCACTTAAGTTCATGCCTAACCTTACACACGGAAATATTCACACATTCGGAAACAAACAGCCAAACATTTATTTCACCCTTCGTTTTCTAATTAGACGGAAATGTAAATAACATTGAATATTCTAGAACATACTTGAATTTCACTCATAAGAAAGTTTCATAATGTGTTAAAAACGTTAAGATGAAAGAAAAAATTAGCTTATAGGTGAACGTAATCCACGTCCATATCCACCACATTATGCCAAAGACTGCTTTATTCGTCTTTTGTGGTGATTATCGTAGTATCTCTTGAAGACTTATATCACTGATGCATCATTAACTGACATCTAATTATAAAGGTGGCCTATTTGTTTTAAATTTTCAAGCACCGTTGCCTTGAAGCGGCGTACTGCAAGGCATAATACAAAAGCTGGTCGAAGTGGCCGCTCGGTTAGAGGCGCCATGTCACAGATTGCGCGGTCCCTCCCATCGGAGGTTCGAGTCCTGCCTCAGGCATGGGTGTGATTGTTGTTCTTAGCATAACTTAGTTTAAATACTGTGTAAGTCTACGGACCGCTGACCTCAGCAGTTTGGACCCTTAGGAATTCACACGCATTTTACATTTACATAATACAAGACATCCAAATACGCCAAAATCAATAAGACGCCTGCTACATCGAGAGACATGCCATTCTGACGTCACTCGCATTGATATAATACTGCCGTTAATATATACTCATATGCAACACGCTGCAAAAATCTTTTTCCTGTACACTGAATGTGCAAAATCACTGTTGCTGGCACCTGAATTCTTCCCAGCAACAGACTTTGACGTGTCAGAAATAGTTGGATAAAGAAATTATTCTATGTCAGCTGTAGCAGAGTGTGCAAAAGTTTTTTGTCTGTTCAGTACCAAGAAAAAGCTGTAGCAATATTACATTTCGCAGAATGAACTGAATAAGTGCTTACAGAATAGCAGACTAGTTTCCTAACAAACAGAACACAGCACGTCAGTTTTACTCGAGATAAATCTTCTGACATAAAAGTAACGTCGGGCGTAACCCATCGGAATGTTATACGACAATTACTGTTCACTATATATACAGTGTGTAACAAAATATACAGACAAACTTTCAAGAAACATTCCCCACATACAGAGGATCAAACTGTGTTATACGAACATGAGTCCGGAAACACTTTATTTCCATGTTTGCTCTACTTTTCTGCTTCTCTTCATAATCACAGAAACTGAACGTACGAGCATTACGTGAAGCATTTTCTTGCGTGAAATGATCAAGACACTCTCCTTTTTAGTTACGTTCGGTTAGAATGTACAGTAAGCTGTAATTTTTAGGTTCACCATCATTGTTAGTTGTTCCAAATGAACGAAGGTAACGTTGACATGTTACTCACTTCACTGCATGTGTAGATACGCGACCAGCTTCATTGATCTACTAACATCAAGCACATAGGATCAATTGTTTGGTGTTCATCACGGATTGTTCAAGCACAGCATCAACTGTTTAGCGTCCATCACGGACTCGGTTTCCGGTACAGTGCAGTTGAAGTGTACTCAGATTCGGACCTAGGACATGTCCGTTTGCTGTACGGATTAGTAAGTGGTAATGGCTGTGATATCAGCAGCTAATATTCCTGCACGGGTACGCTTCTGCGAATGGTTCAATTAACAATGTGCCAAGCCTCACTTCAGCGCAAATGTGCTGCTCTCGGATGGGGCTTCGTTTCAACGTTATCAGATTGTTAATATTCACAGTCAGCGTTGTAACCTCCCCAAAATAAAAATATATATCGTGTAACCTCCCAACAGTAAAAAATATAAGTATATAATTCACATTCAGCGTATTCTCCCACAGATAAATTCCGTAACCTTTGAACAATAAAATGTGACTAATCTCTCAATAGAATTGTGGCTCACTTACAACCTTTCAATAATTGACTGTGAATTTAAATTGGTAAATTTTGGACGTCAGCAGTGCTGCGTCATGGCCCTGAAAGATCATACTGAATAAATAGAAAATTCTTACCTCAACAAGGTCGCCGGATAGCGCAATATATATCTGGTCCTATAAGAAAATTTTCTGGCACAGCCCAGTGCAATGCTGGCCGATAGATTTGTCATGTATAAAAGGAAACAACTAAATTTTCTTTACAATAATCGGGATGACCATGGATTGGAGAAATTAGTAAATTCTTTAAATTGAGATGAATGATTGTCAAAAGTTACTTTTTATGAGTAAGATTATTATTAAGAGATTTTTTTAAACATTTACATGGGACTTGATATACCAATAGTACATATGCGCGAGGCTGCTTTTACCTTATACTACAACGCTCAGGCTCCGCCATCGCTCTCCACGACCGGCCCAGCCAACTCCACACACACGACTGCTAGCTACTACTTACTCCTACTACAGACACTGCTCTTGCTGCATACAACACTGCTCTCTGGTCTGAGATTCTCTTATAGCTTACATATCGCAGGCAGCGCGTGAGCAATCCATCAAAATTACATCTGCTCGAGTGCGCTAGTAACAAATTCCTTAATCATGGACCTCTTACAGCGTACATGGGCTGTCGAGATCCTCATGAAATTGTGCCATCACTTCATCAACAAATAATTTTTGTCGACGCTTGTGGCAGCAGTGTTGGTGACTGTTAGGGTATTATGTTACTGCACCCAGACCCAACGGGGAATCTTTCACGATGGAACTCTCAGTGTTAATGTCGTAGGCTTCTAAATAACAGATCCCGCGGCAGATGGATGGGTTGAGGTGGAGCAATCCCTTCGCCTCCATGTTCTCCGGACGTAACTCCACTTTTATTTGTGGGAGTCTTTGAAAGCTCTTGTGTTCGGAACCCCGATACAAGACGAGCACAGAGTGAAAATCTCATTCTGGAAACATCTCCCAGGCTGTGGCTAAGCCATGTCTCCGCAATATCCTTTCTTTCAGGAGTGCTAGTTCTGCAAGTTTCGTAGTAGAGCTTCTGTAAAGTTTGGAAGGTAGGAGACGAGGTACTGGCAGAAGTGAAGCTGTGAGGACGGGGCGTGAGTCGTGCTTGGGTAGCTCAGTTTGTAGAGCATTTGCCCGTGAAAGGCAAAGGTCCCGGGTTCGAGTCTCGGCCCGGCACACAGTTTTAATCTGCCAGAAAATTTCAATACGCAGTTTTCCAGGCATACATCTACTCATTAGGAATTGAATGCGGCAGTGGGTTGATGCATGTATCCTTATTAACGGAGACATCTCATTTAGGAAAGTGTTTCATATTGTGCTGATATGTTTTTTTCCTGTGTATTTCCCATTACTAAGGTGTAGAAGAGTTGTAGAAACTGAGCTCTAACATGGAAATAAAGCATTTGCGGACCCATGTCCATATAATATATTTTCTTCTTCTACGTGTGTGATACGCTTTCTGCAACTTTGGCCACACCTTTTTGTTACACCCTGTATATACATAGTGCATAAAGTCAGATGCTTCAGGAAGCTGTTAGTATATGATGCTGTTGTTTATAGAGAAGTAGTAACGATATAAAACTGTAACGAAGTGCAGAAAGACCTGCAGTAGATTGAAATGTTTGCTGTTATGTGTGACAGAATTTTACAGTCACTTTTACCTGTTGATATTTTATTTTCCTTCATACGCGTTGCAATCCATTGGCGGAATGGCCATGAGATTATTTCGGTGATACAAACTCCATCACCAATGCATCTTATTCTGTGATAGGGGAAAAGTCATATTTAATAGTCAGCTCCTACAAAATGACATCCACTTCTTCTTCTTAACAGATGTTTATTTTGTATCTCGTCTTCGCAATTAGAAACACTACAGTTACAGATGGTTAATGAAAGTAGCGCATTTCCGAGCCGGGACGGCTGTGGCGTGGAGTGATTGACCAACTAGCAGATGCCGCAAAGCGCAGAAAGACTGCCCTTGTCACCCCGTCTCGCCGGTACGCTGCGCTCATCTAAACTCGGGCATGTACACAAAAGACACAAAAATTCCAAGCACAGTATGCGGGTCAAAGCTAACTGCTTAGTTAACACGAGAATACTCGTCAAGATAACGGCCATAGTTCGTCGATTAGAGAAAGGCATGAGGCAACACACAACTTCCCCCAAAGTGATATGTTACACCACGGGATACATGCTTGGTGCAGGGATTGGCATTTGACCCTTGACATCAACAAATGTAACAACGCCTTGCGCATGAGTAGGTGGCAGGACTCGTTTCTGTATCATTATATGATACGACAACTAGCACTGGAAGCTGTCACATGCATTAAACTTGCCGGAGTATGAGTACGAAGCGATTTAAAGTGGAACGATCACAAAAAACTATAGTTGGACTCATGAACGACGGTGGTCGAGTTTCTGCTTGCTCTCCGTATCTACGTCACGCATTTTCCGACAGCCATTGAGCGCCCTGCTGTGAATGTCGTAGCCAATGCAAAAATTAAACGTAATCGTGGCACGTTATTTAGCGAATTTTTATTCCAGTTGTTGCGAGTTGTCACGGCTGATGGTGGTAGTAAGCGACAAATTCTGTACAAGAAAGCGAGAGAGATAATTTGCAGTATACGTGGAACATTTCTTCAAGCTCAGAGCGCTTGTAATGTGCTTACCACAATCGCCTCTTGGAATCGGCAACATTGCAATCCCCGTCCGTGTCTCGAGCTGCGCCATCGTTCGTGGATCGGACTAGAATCGTAGGAAAGGCAGATGCCAAACTGAGATTCTTTAGTACCCTCAAGAAGTGTAGTCTAACAACGAAGGATGTAGCTCACAAAACCGCTGTTCGAGCGATGAGAGAATATTGCGCGTCTGTTTGGGATCCATACCAGAAAGGGTTTCTGGAGGAAACAGACAAGATCCAAAGAAGAACAGCGCGTTTCGTCACAAGTTTATCTAACAGTGCCACAGAGCTGCTCACTCCAACTTCAATGGCAGACGTTTCTAGAAGGACGTTGTGCTTTACTATTAAAATCCCGCCAGAGTACGTTACAAGAAAGATCGGCCAATATATATCTACCACCTACGAATATCTCGCGAAATATTGTGTGTCTATTGATACACAGTCAACATGGGTTTAGAAAACATCGTTTCTGTGAAACACAACTAGCTCTTTATTCACATGAGAGTTAAAAGGAACACGTTAAGCTTCGGTTACACGATAAATCAGTCCAATCTAAAAGCAGTAAATTCAACTAAATACTAAGGTATTACAATCAGGAACAACATAAATTGCAAGGAACACATAGAAAATATTGTGGGGAAGGCTAACCAAGGGCTGCGTTTTATTGGCAAGACACTTAGAAAATATAACAGACGTACTAAGGAGACTGCCTACACTACACTCTAGAATATTGCTGCGCGGTGTGGGATCCTTACCAAATAGGACTGTCGGAGTACATCGAAAAAGTTCAAAGAAATGACTTGGCTCTGACCACTATGGCGCTTAACATATGAGGTCATCGGTCCCCTAGAAGTTAGAACTACTTAAACCTAACTAACCTAAGGACATCACACACATCCATGCACGAGGTAGGATTCGAACCTGCGACCGTAGCGGTCGCGCGGTTCAAGACTGAAGCGCCTAGAACCGCTCAGCCACACAGGCCGGCAGTTCAAAGAAAGGCAGCACGTTTTGTATTATCGCGAAATATGGGAGAGAGTGTCACAGAAATGATGCAGGATTTGGGATGGACATTACTAAAACAAAGGCGTTTTTCGTTGCGACGGAATCTTCTCACCAAATTCCGATCACCAACTTTCTCCTCCGAATGCGAAAATATTTTGTTGACACCGACTTACATAGGGAGGAACGATCACCACAATAAGATAAGGGAAATCAGACCTCGTACGGAAAGATATAGATGTTCATTCCTTCCGGGCGCTATACGAGATTGGAATAACAGAGAATTGACTCGTGGTCTAGGGGTGCCGGCGCGGTTATTCAGCGTGTTCGGTCAGAGGGTTAGCTGCCCTCTGCAATAAAAAAAAACTGAGTTAATCGATCAACAACGAACTTAACCGGATGTCTTACGACGTCCGCCCCGAGCAGATGAAACGAACACAAGCGAACAAAATGAGATTAAAAAAAAAGGGTAGCGTCTTTGATTCATAATCAAAACGTCTTCGCTCCCGGGTTCGATCCCTGCCACTGCCTAAATTTTGATAAAATAATCAGCATTGGCGGCCGAAGACATCCGGCATAAGAAGTCAGCCTCATTCTGCCAAAGGCCTTGTCAAAGAGGGCGGAGGAGCGGATAGAGGTTCAGGGCACTCTCTTGTCCTAGGGGTGGGAAATTGCCCCTAAAGGCGGAAGAATCAGCAATGATCAACGACATGAGGATGCAGAAGGCAATGGAAACCACTGCATTAAAGACACGTAACGTGTATCCACAGGACATGCCTGTAATTGAAGAAGTGTCATGACGATCTCTCCATTGGCAAAAGATTCCGGAATAGTCCCCCATTCGCATCTCCGGGAGGGGACTGCCAAGGGGGAGGTTACCATGAGAAAAAGATTGAATCATCAACGAAAGGATAACGTTGTACGAGTCGGGGCGTGGAATGTCAGAAGCTTGAACGTGGTAGGGAAACTAGAAAATCTGAAAAGGGAAATGCAAAGGCTCAATCTAGATATAGTAGGAGTCAGTGAAGTGAAGTGGAAGGAAGACAAGGATTTCTGGTCAGATGAGTATCGGGTAATATCAACAGCAGCAGAAAATGGTATAACAGGTGTAGGATTCGTTATGAACAGGAAGGTAGGGCAGAGGGTGGGTTACTGTTAACAGTTCAGTGACCGGGTTGTTCTAATCAGAATCGACAGCAGACCAACACCGACAACGATAGTTCAGGTATACATGCCGACATCACAAGCTGAAGATGAACAGATAGAGAAAGTGTATGAGGATATTGAAAGGATAATGCAGTATGTAAAGGGGGACGACAATCTAATAGTCATGGGCGACTGGAATGCAGTTGTAGGGGAAGGAGTAGAAGAAAAGGTTACAGGAGAATATGGGCTTGGGACGAGGAATGAAAGAGGAGAAAGACTAATTGAGTTCTGTAACAAGTTTCAGCAAGTAATAACGAATACCCTGTTCAAGAATCACAAGAGGAGGAGGTATACTTGGAAAAGGCCGGGAGATACGGGAAGATTTCAATTAGATTACATCATGGTCAGACAGAGATTCCGAAATCAGATACTGGATTGTAAGGCGCACCCAGGAGCAAATATAGACTCAGATCACAATATAGTAGTGATGAAGAGTAGACTGAAGTTCAAGACATTAGTCAGGAAGAATCAATACGCAAAGAAGTGGGATACGGACGTACTAAGGAATGACGAGATACGTTTGAAGTTCTCTAACGCTACAGATACAGCAATAAGGAATAGCGCAGTAGGCAGTACAGTTGAAGAGGAATGGACATCTCTAAAAAGGGCCATCACAGAAGTTGGGAAGGAAAACATAGGTACAAAGAAGGTAGCTGCGAAGAAACCATTGGTAACAGAAGAAATACTTCAGTTGATTGATGAAAGGAGGAAGTACAAACATGTTCCGGGAAAATCAGGAATACAGAAATACAAGTCGCTGAGGAATGAAATAAATAGGAATTGCAGGGAAGCTAAGACGAAATGGCTGCATGAAAAATGTGAAGACATCGAAAAAGATATGATTGTCGGAAGGACAGACTCAGCATACAGGAAGGTCAAAACAACCTTTGGTGACATTAAAAGCAACGGTGGTAACATTAAGAGTGCAACGGGAATTCCACTGTTAAATACAGAGGAGAGAGCAGATAGGTGGAAAGAATACATTGAAAGCCTCGATTTAGAAGAGACAGGGGATCCAGTATTAGAATCGGAATTTAAAAGAGCTTTGGAGGACTTACGGTCAAATAAGGCAGAAGGGATAGATAACATTCCATCAGAATTTCTAAAATCATTGGGTGAAGTGGCAACAAAACGACTATTCACGTTGGTGTGTAGAATATATGAGTCTGGCGACATACCATCTGACTTTCGGAAAAGCATCATCCACACAATTCCGAAGACGGCAAGAGCTGACAAGTGTGAGAATTATCGCACAATCAGCTTAACAGCTCATGCATCGAAGCTGCTTACAAGAATAATATACAGAAGAATGGAAAAGAAAATTGAGAATGCGCTAGGTGACGATCAGTTTGGTTTTAGGAAAAGTAAAGGGACGAGAGAGGCAATTCTGACGTTACGGCTAATAATGGAAGCAAGGCTAAAGAAAAATCAACACTTTCATAGGATTTGTCGACCTGGAAAAAGCGTTCGACAATATAAAATGGTGCAAGCTGTTCGAGATTCTGAAAAAAGTAGGAATAAGCTATAGGGAGAGACGGGTCATATACAATATGTACAACAACCAAGAGGGAATAATAAGAGTGGACGATCAAGAACGAAGTGCTCGTATTAAGAAGGGTGTAAGACAAGGCTGTAGCCTTTCGCCCCTACTCTTCAATCTGTACATCGAGGAAGCAATGATGGAAATAAAAGAAAGGTTCAGGAGTGGAATTAAAATACAAGGTGAAAGGATATCAATGATACGATTCGCTGATGACATTGCTATCCTGAGTGAAAGTGAAGAAGAATTAAATGATCTGCTGAACGGAATGAACAGTCTAATGAGTACACAGTATGGTTTGAGAATAAATCGGAGAAAGACGAAGGTAATGAGAAGTAGCAGAAATGAGAACAGCGAGAAACTTAACATCAGGATTGATGGTCATGAAGTCAATGAAGTTAAGGAATTCTGCTACCTAGGCAGTAAAATATCCAATGACGGACGGAGCAAGGAGGACATCAAAAGCAGACTCGCTATGGCAAAAAAGGCATTTCTGGCCAAGAGAAGTCTACTAATATCAAATACCGGCCTTAATTTGAGGAAGAAATTTCTGAGGATGTACGTCTGGAGTACAGCATTGTATGGTAGTGAAACATGGACTGTGGGAAAACCGGAACAGAAGAGAATCGAAGCATTTGAGATTTGGTGCTATAGACGAATGTTGAAAATTAGGTGGACTGATAAGGTAAGGAATGAGGAGGTTTTACGCAGAATCGGAGAGGAAAGGAATATGTGGAAAACACTGATAAGGAGAAGGGACAGGATGATAGGACATCTGCTGAGACATGAGGGAATGACTTCCATGGTACTAGAGGGAGCTGTAGAGGGCAAAAACTGTAGAGGAAGACAGAGATTGGAATACGTCAAGCAAATAATTGAGGACGTAGGTTGCAAGTGCTACTCTGAGATGAAGAGGTTAGCACAGGAAAGGAATTCGTGGCGGGCCGCATCAAACCAGTCAGTAGACTGATGACCAAAAAAAAAAAAAAGAGAATTGTGAAGGTGGTTCGATGAACCCTCTGCCAGGCACTTGAATGTGATTTGCAGAGTATCCATATAGATGTAGATGTAGAAAAGTCCATGAAGGTAATATTAGAGAGAGTCGAGCTCCCGCGCACCGTTCTTTGCTGGAACAGGAAAGGGAGGGAGGGAGTAACAGTGGTACACAAAGTACCCTGTGCCACACACCACATGGTGGCTTGCGGAGTATGGGTGTAGTACATACAGATGAAAGGCGCACAGCAATGCGTCGTCGATAAATGCCTTATCCTGGGGGACGGACTCTGGATTTCCCGGTTCCACACGGCGCCGGACGCGGCGGCCAGGGCCATAACGCGAAAGCGCTTGTGTGTAGCGAGATCTGCTAAAAGCGTCGCGTGCAGAAATAACCCGCAGGGCGACACTGGCTAGGCTGGTGGCAGGCTGCGCCCATCTGGCGTCTCCCCCCACCCCTCGCCCCTCCCCCTCCACTCCAATCCCTCCAGCCTCCGCCCCCACATAGCAGACGCGACGAATCGGCATCCCTTTCACTCAGCGATGGTAAATGTGGCGCCACTAATCGGGCCGTTGTGGCTGCCAGAGGCGTCAGCTTGGCACGCGGGAACACTCGGTCTCTGTTGTTCTTCCTCGTGGCAGTTACACCAACAGGGCGATGACTTGGGCGGCCTAACTTCCGCTGTCAACTCCACTGTAGTGCGTAGCTTTGAACATTTACCCAGCTACATGGCATTTCAGTCCGATGTCACCAATACTGTGACGATGTAGGTGAAGATGGGTAATGCTGTCGCAATTCTAAACCGAAAGAAAGGGACAGAGAGAGAGACCTTGAATTGTAATACGAATTTATCCGCACAACATTCTTCAAAATGGCTCTAAGCACTATAGGACTGAACATCTGAGGTCATCAGTCCCCTAGACTTAGAACTACTTAAACCTAAGGGCATCATACATATCCATGCCCGAAGCAGGATTCGAACCTGAGGCCGTAGCAGCAGCGCGGTTCCGAAGCGCCTAGAACCACTCGGCCACAGCGGCCGGCTACAACATTCTTAAATAAATCTCAACTCAGTTCAGCCATTTTTTTAACCATGTAGCGCCTCTCTCTACTTAGGGACTAGGAATGTTGTAAATACTTAATTTCGTCCCAGAGATATGAGAACAAAAAGGTCATTTTTTATTAATAAAATTCGCAAGACACTGAAGACAGTTTGATATTTACCTTTGATTTTTTAGCATTTATTTCACCAGCTCACTAGTATACGACCTCGAACAAAAGTTTCTCTGTCATATTTACATTTGACCTGTGTAAGCGCGCGAAATGGACAGTATGTCTTACTGTATCATTGCTTCACTCGCGAGAACATGTTTACCTCCCACGTTCACAGAGAGCACTCGATCATACGCCGACTTAACCCTTTGAGACCTGAATTTTTTCTGTTGCGATGAAAATTTGTTTTGATGCTCTAATGCTCTTAGGAGATTTTTTAATGATTTTGGAAGCAAGAGCTATACAAATATATGTAACTCGTTTTCTGAATATACACGGTTGTGTATATTGGGTCTCAATCAACAATGAAATTACTGTAGACCAAGAACTTTATTTGCATCATGCAACTCACCTCACTTCACATATATACCTTACTTTTATCTATGTAACCACACAGTGACGTTTCACACATCAATCAGCCATTTGCAGTACAGCCGTTCACATTCCAGGCTGATGTATAGGCTTCCGAAATGCATGCAGGCTAACTGACATCCAGCGCAGGAGGCGCAAACTGCATGGAATGGGATCTTTCTGTCCCTACAGGGCTAATGGGCTGTTGAGTTACAGAATTTCACACAGAATCAGCCCAGACTCCTAAGTCTCGACAGTAAATAAAGGGTAACGCAGATCAGTCGCGCTCTTGAAGTCCGTTGGGACCTTCTCACCGGTGATGGGCCGGAGGCGCAGCATTGCTGTACTGTTCCATGTTGTGGCCGAGTGGGAAACTTCAACGTGGCGCCTTCGACTTCCTGTGTGGTTCCTGTTGCCCAGGCCTGGTTGTTTACTTTGAGACGCGCCTTAAGACGGAAGGAAGCCTAAGTGGATGGCGTGGAAGCGTGCTAGGCCCGTGAGTTTGGCACATGTCATCGAAGGCTATGAAAGCGTTGTATTGTATTGTATTGTATGATAACCGGCGGCCTAGAAACGACGGAGAGGCTCCGCCGCAGCCGCAGTGGTCCACAACCCCACGACGACTACCGCGGTCCACTTCACCCCTCCGCCGCCCCACACCGAGCCACTCTTTCAGGGTTATTGTGCGGTTCGGCCCCCGGTGGACTCCCCAGGGAACGTCTCACACCAGACGAGTGTAAGCCGTATGTTTGCGTGGTAGAGTAATGGTGGTGTACGTGTACGCGGAAACTTGTTTGCACAGCAATCACCGACACAGTGTTGAGACGGAATAAGGGGAACCAGCCCGCATTCGCCGTGCAGATGGAAAACCGCCTAAAAACGATCCACCGCAGGGCGGATTCGTGCCGGGGACCAGGCGCTCCTTCCCGCCCGGAAAGCAGTGCGCTAGACCGCACGGCTAACCGGGCGGGTCATGAAAGCGTTACTCCAGGATAATCACAGAGTAAAATTATTTGGCGAGAACTTTATGATAAAATTCTCTCTGAGATCTCACAGAAAAAGGGTCAATGAACGTTCAGTTATTGCTGCTTGCCAAGGTTAAAATTTGGTATGTGTGTTTATCAGTACTACACTCCTGGAAATGGAAAAAAGAACACATTGACACCGGTGTGTCAGACCCACCATACTTGCTCCGGACACTGCGAGAGGGCTGTACAAGCAATGATCACACGCACGGCACAGCGGACACACCAGGAACCGCGGTGTTGGCCGTCGAATGGCGCTAGCTGCGCAGCATTTGTGCACCGCCGCCGTCAGTGTCAGCCAGTTCGCCGTGGCATACGGAGCTCCATCGCAGTCTTTAACACTGGTAGCATGCCGCGACAGCGTGGACGTGAACCGTATGTGCAGTTGACGGACTTTGAGCGAGGGCGTATAGTGGGCATGCGGGAGGCCGGGTGGACGTACCGCCGAATTGCTCAACACGTGGGGCGTGAGGTCTCCACAGTACATCGATGTTGTCGCCAGTGGTCGGCGGAAGGTGCACGTGCCCGTCGACCTGGGACCGGACCGCAGCGACGCACGGATGCACGCCAAGACCGTAGGATCCTACGCAGTGCCGTAGGGGACCGCACCGCCACTTCCCAGCAAATTAGGGACACTGTTGCTCCTGGGGTATCGGCGAGGACCATTCGCAACCGTCTCCATGAAGCTGGGCTACGGTCCCGCACACCGTTAGGCCGTCTTCCGCTCACGCCCCAACATCGTGCAGCCCGCCTCCAATGGTGTCGCGACAGGCGTGAATGGAGGGACGAATGGAGACGTGTCGTCTTCAGCGATGAGAGTCGCTTCTGCCTTGGTGCCAATGATGGTCGTATGCTTGTTTGGCGCCGTGCAGGTGAGCGCCACAATCAGGACTGCATACGACTGAGGCACACAGGGCCAACACCCGGCATCATGGTGTGGGGAGCGATCTCCTACACTGGCCGTACACCACTGGTGATCGTCGAGGGGACACTGAATAGTGCACGGTACATCCAAACCGTCATCGAACCCATCGTTCTACCATTCCTAGACCGGCAAGGGAACTTGCTGTTCCAACAGGACAATGCACGTCCGCATGTATCCCGTGCCACCCAACGTGCTCTAGAAGGTGTAAGTCAACTACCCTGGCCAGCAAGATCTCCGGATCTGTCCCCCATTGAGCATGTTTGGGACTGGATGAAGCGTCGTCTCACGCGGTCTGCACGTCCAGCGCGAACGCTGGTCCAACTGAGGCGCCAGGTGGAAATGGCATGGCAAGCCGTTCCACAGGACTACATCCAGCATCTCTACGATCGTCTCCATGGGAGAATAGCAGCCTGCATTGCTGCGAAAGGTGGATATACACTGTACTAGTGCCGACATTGTGCATGCTCTGTTGCCTGTGTCTATGTACCTGTGGTTCTGTCAGTGTGATCATGTGATGTATCTGACCCCAGGAATGTGTCAATAAAGTTTCCCCTTCCTGGGACAATGAATTCACGGTGTTCTTATTTCAATTTCCAGGAGTGTATTTATTGTGAATAATAACATTTACTTTCTCTCCCTCTCAGTCGAATGATATCGGCTGAATACTGTATAAAATGTTTTAATTTATCACCTCAGCTGGGGACTTTTTATAACTATTATTTGTTTGTTCAAGTTATATGATAATTTCGGGAATGTCAAAGCAGAACATTATTAGTGCATCGCTTAATCACAACTAGATTTTTGTTTATTTTTGCTGAAACCTTTATTTGTTTCTAAGTATGTAATTCGTACCTCCAGTGTTTTGGTACCTAGATCTTATTGCTTGTTTAAAGCGGTGTTTTAACGACTTAAATATTCTTTTTTAATTGTGTTTCTTCATCTCTGTTGCAGTTCTGCATTATTGTTATTCTAACAAATTGCTAGTACTTTCCCAAAAGCTCGATGTCAACATCAGTGCACCAGAAGCATATTTAATCAACTGTCTTTAAGTAAGAGTTGTTTCATTAAGCCATCTAGTAAAAACCCCTTATTGTTTTTTAATCTCACTTGCATTGTTTAACTATAGAATGCTTCAAATGGCTCTGAGCACTATGGGACTTAACATCTGAGGTCATCAGTCCCCTAGAACTTAGAATTAACTAACCTAAGGACATCATACACATTCATGCCCTAGGCAGGATTCGAATTTGCGACCGTAGCGGTCGCGCGCTTTCAGACTAACTATGGAATTGCGTGAATGTTCTTTTATGATTAAATCTTGAGATGTATTTTTTAAGAAATTGTATGTTTGTTATTTTGGTAGAGGACTAAGAAAATCAAACCTTCTGCTAATGATGATGATGAGGTCCCTTACTCCGAGGAGCGTAGGGGACGATGCGGGAGACCCGCACCGCCGACTAGGCAAGGTCCTAGCGGAGGTGGTTTGCCATTGCCTTCCTCCGCTTCTGCTAATATCCTAAAACTAAACAAAACGAAACTCCTATCGATCATGAAGGCCCAAAGGTACCGACCGGCCGCCATGTCATCCTCAGCCCACAGGCGTCACTGGATGCGTATATGGAGGAGCATGTGGTCAGCACACCGCTCTCCCGCCCGTATGTCAGTTTCCGAGACCGGAGCCGTTACTTCTCAATCAAGCAGCTCCTCAGTTTGCCTCACAAGGGCTGAGTGCACCCCACTTGCCAACAGCGCTCGGCAGACCGGATGGTCACCCATCCAAGTGCAAGCCCATCCCGACAGCGCTTAACTTCGGTGATCTGACGGGAACCGGTGTTACCAATGTGGCAAGGCCGTTGGCCTGCTAACATCCCGGTCAAAATTATCTCTAGCGCCTTACCACTTACATGTGCGATGTTCCGCTCGTTCTTTACCGTGATAACGGGAGGCGAAGTAAAGTCCGATCTGGAGCTAAGACCTACTTTTACTTAATACGAGGGCTATTCCGAAAGTAAGGTCCGATAGGTCGCGAAATGGAAACCACGGTAAAAATCAAAAATGTTTTATTTGCAACAGTTAGATACACCTTGCAGCTACTTATCTCCATAGTCGCCGACCCGACTTAGACGTGTATCGTAGCGTTGTACCAACTTTCCCATACCCTCGCTATAGAAGGCAGCCGCCAGTGCTCTCCGCCAATTCTCTACGCTGGCCTACGGCTCGTTGTCTTGTGCCGAAATGTTGTCTTCATAACCAGCGGTTCATGTGACCTGAGCTGAAACTCAGAGGGAGACAATTACGGGCTGTATTGTGGGTAATCTCACATTTCCATTTGAAAACGATGCAGGAGCATCTTCATTGCCCCTGCAGAATGCGGCTGAGAATTGTCTTGAAGACGAAACAGCACGACAGTTATGTAATGTTAGCTGCATAGCTTCAGGGGAAATTTCTCACCAGGCCCCCGTACTTGGCGGCAGACACTATTTTCTAGACATCTTTACGCACTCACTGCGAGCTCAGAAATGAGAAGAGCGACGTGATGCTAACTGGGGTTATACTAGAGACACTACCCAACACATCTGTGCAAAGCTTTATCGGATTTTCATAGTCGTTTCCATTTCGTGACCGATCGGACCTTACTTTCGGAATAGCCCTCGTACATTAAACGTATTCGCAATTGCGAATATGGACAACCACCAGCTGTGTAATGGAATGACGAAAATGAAAATTTGCGCCGTGCCGGAACTGGAACGCGGATTTCCCGATTATCGCTTGTGGCGCCTTACCATTTGGCTGTCGCTTGCATGATTCCCAGTCAGACACAAACTGCCAAATATCGTCAACCATGCCTCTACAACCTGTATCGTATACCCATTACGTTTATTCCCATACAAGTGAGACATTTTACTTGAAAGTCGCTTGCCGGTGACGGCGGATATATACGATAATCCAGTATCTGTTTTATTCTGAATTACGATGTTAAGTTCCTTTGGACATGCTTGCATGTAATATGTTTAAGAGAATAATTTTAGGGATAAGCGTTTTATTATGCAAATAGGATACTGATGAATCTTTAATGCAGTTTAGTTGCTGAGAAAAGGAGTGTTTGATGGGTGATTTCTGCACAGGGTAGTATTAGTTCTAAAGTCGGAGGCGATAAAATCGAATAGATAAAATGTTAATTTAAGGCATTGAAAAAAATTTCATAGTACAAGACATGTTTTCCATTGGGAACAAGGACAGAGTGTTTGAAATGTCGAAATCAATCAAGTGTTTTGCCTACATTATAAATCAGTTTTTGCTTGCTCTCGTGTTTGTGAATGTATCGATTCCACTGGGGAGGGCGTTCATTGCCTGATCTATGGGGATTCAGAAACTCATATGATTATTGGTAACTATAGCACAGTCGTATTTCGACAGCTATCGTCCTTCAGCACTGACCGTGACATCGGATTGACGCATGTTTTCGCGCAGTGCGTGGCCAAGGGCTTCATGAAATTCGTCAGATATGATTGGACTGCCAACCGTCTAAACTTCGACACAAGAACGCCGATCGTGTGTTTTGTTGGTGATGGTGAAGTGCTACGATGTGGTCAAAGCTAAAAAGTGCTGTCAAATGAGCGCAACAGCTCTAAACCGTGTATACACGTCCAGTTGACTCGAAAGTTTCTGCAATTTTTTAATTTGGGCATGGCTGTAACGGATCGAGCAGCCACGTCTCGATCCCTGAGTCAACAGATGGGGACGTTTGCAAGACAACAACCATCTGCACGAACAGTTCGACGACGTTTTCAGCAGCATGGACTATCAGCTCGGAGACCATGGCTGCGGTTACCCTTGACGCTGCATCACAGACAGGAGCGCCTGCGATGGTGTACTCAACGACGAACCTGGGTGTACGAATGGCAAAACGTCATTTTTTTCAGATGAATCCAGGTTCTGTTTACAGCATCATTATGGTCGCATCCGTATTTGGCGACATCGCGGTGAACGCACATTGGAAGCGTCTATTCCTCATCGCCATACTGGCGTATCACCCGGCGTGATGGTATGGGATGCCATTGGTTACACGTTTCGGTCACCTCTTGTTCGCATTGACAGCACTTTGAACAGTGGACGTTACATTTCAGATGTGTTACGACCCATGGCTCTACCCTTCATTCGATCCCTGCGAAACTCTTCATTTCAGCAGGGTGATGAACGACCGCATGTTACAGGTTCTGTACAGGACTTTCTGGATACAGAAAATGTTCGACTGCCACCCTGGCCAGCACATTCTCCAGATCTCTCACCAATTGAAAACGTCTGGTCAATGGTGGCCGAGCAACTGGCTCGTCACAAAACGCCCGTCACTACTCTTGATGAACTGTGGTATCGTGTTGAACCTGCATGGGCAGCTGTACCTGTACACGCCATCCAAGCTCGGTTTGACTCAATGCCCAGGCGTATCAAGGCCGTTATTAAAGCCAGAGGTGGTTGTTCTGGGTACTGATTTCTCAGGATCTATGCACCCAAAATTGCGTGAAAATGTAATCACATGTCAGTTCTAGCCGGCCGAAGTGGCCGCGCGGTTCTGGCGCTGCAGTCTGGAACCGCGAGACCGCTACGGTCGCAGGTTCGAATCCTGCCCCGGGCATGGATGTGTGTGATGTCCTTAGGTTAGTTAGGTTTAACTAGTTCTAAGTTCTAGGGGACTAATGACCTCAGCAGTTGAGTCCCATAGTGCTCAGAGCCATTTGAACCATTTTTTTGTCAGTTCTAGTATAATATATTTGTCCAATGAATACACGTTTATCATCTGCATTTCTTCTTGGTGTAGCAATTTTAATGGCCAGTAGTGTATTTGACTGCAGGATCACCGTTACATGTTATCATCTGCAGCGAATTAGCTGCAGGGAATGAAAGCCGACGTTCGCGGCTCGACTCAATGACTGCAGCGAGCTGTTCCTTTTAAACAGACTCGTGCATAGCCCCAGTACGAGTAACCACAGATAGAGATACTGTGCAACTGATTTTCTTGTAGGGGATGCTGTTAGGCAGAGCAACTACTCAGCAGTAACCCTGACGTACCGTCGCAGTTAAGCACATTAGCACTTCCTTGAGTAGCACTAGCTAAGAAGACATCTGAATCAGACTGTTCCATAACCCTACATTTTGCTCCTCTTCCCTTACTTCTCCTTAAACGTGTTCTCCTTGTCTCCCGTTGGTTAAGTGTAAGTTCCTGCAATATGCACTGACTAGACGTCCACCAAAAACCAACCAACAATCTCAAAACGATCTCTCAAGACGCTAAGTCAACCAAAATTTTTCACAAGTCCAGATTCTCTTTAAGAATGAAAAATAATTTACCAAACTCTCTAATAAGCTAATTGTCAAGATAATGACGACTAAAACTCAAAAATTCCTTTCGCTAACATCCTGAGTCAGTAAAACCAGAAACGCAACAGAAATATATACGTCACAGCAAAATATTGAGAAATATCTAAAATATCATTATAGAATTGAGACAACTAGAAAGTCCTTGCAAAATCTTCATCAAAAGTAATGTCCAGCTATTTACAAAAACTTGAATACTTTCAACAATCCCTCAGTATTTTTAACATTACCTCAGTCCTTGATTTCCATTTAAGGTACCCAAGTAAAGAAATTTTTTCGAAAATCAGCAAATAAAAAATTGAATAGCATTAATTATAAGTTTCTTAGCATATTTATCACTCTTTAATTACGCAGAAATACCATCTCAATTAGCTTTGCAAGACTAATTCTTCTTTTAAAGTCTCCATAGAGAGGGAGGGAGGACTGGGATGGTTGAAATTTTCATAAGTGCTTTGTTTCAATCACAAAATTTTGATTTTTCAAGAAGAATTACTTTCCAAATTACTATCAGTCTTTGTAGTAAGCCCGTCAATTGCCAGATATGACCTCCTTTACTAATACATTCCTGTTGGAACCTAATGAAGTAACCACAATTTCTAACTCCTCTCCAGTCATCGAGATACATGAATGATGAACCATTACAAAGGTAAGGAAATGTAGATTAAAGGTGACACAAAGCATATAAAATAAATAATATCAACACTTGAGAAGAAATCCTACTTTAGTAGAACAAATTAATATTTCCCCCCCAAAAAAACATAAAATTAGTATCAGTGAGAAAAATTTAAAGAAATTTCATTAGTTCACTTCCACAAAACTAAAATAATGACCTCTTACGCATCAGACACTATACACTTTCATGTTACCGAAATAAAAGATAATTTTCCACTGCATACTTGGCTTCAAAAGAAAATTTTGCTCATACCCAACTCACATAAAATCCTGCTAACTTCTTGCACTGCGTCACAATGAATGTTACTCCACGACACAAATTAAACATAAATAAACTACATTCTCTCTTAAGTCCAGATATCAAATTCAGTTTTAGATCATTGAACTGTACCACATCTTGTTAGCAAGTTGTTTAAGCAACAGATTCCACAAGTACAAATCATGAATAAAACAAAAAATTACCTTAAGTGATCTGTGTATTGAAGATAATCTGAACCAACAAGAAAGATAATTGCTATAAAGATGAGCTAAAATTGTGGTAAACAACACTGGTTAGAATATGCTGGGAAAAAATTTGTGCTCAAGAAATGATCTGAAGGATCCAAAATTCTAAATACCCTGGAAGGGTACGACAAAAGTGAAACTTCTGCAGAATAAAGTATGTGGTGGCTAAGAAATAAGTTTCTAGGACTATCTGACTCGAGAGTTGCCTATAAAGTAATAACACAGCACAGATCTTATGCAGCAGAAGAGATAATGGCCTCCTTATCATAATATAACCTTAAGTGCATAAGTGAATAACTTCTTAAAACCAACAGGTCGTCCTAACGTCTTAGCTTCTGTTGTGTAGGAATCAATTTAGAGCGCAGAACTTAATTAATTATCTCATATGTCATTTAATTGAGATCTAGCGTAAGAACGATAACAGTTCAGTGACACAGTGTTACAATACGTATCATACCAGCATCCAACGATACTTCCACAAATCTCATCAAACGTTATTGAATGATGTGGGGTATTTACTTCTGTTGTGTAGGAATCAATTTAGAGCGCAGAACTTAATTAATTATCTCATATGTCATTTAATTGAGATCTAGCACCTCTCATATGTAAGAACGATAACAGTTCAGTGACATGGTGTTACAATACGTATCATACCAGCATCCAACGATACTTCCACAAATCTCATCAAACGTTATTGAATTTCTGAAAACGAGTCAGCACGCAAAGAGGTTGTCCTTAATAATGTTATCAAGTTGCAACCATGGTTCACTGGTCGTAAATTTAATCATCAGCGTGACACTTACTTCAACAGCTACTTTGCATGCAACCACAACAACAAAATGGCGGCACCCTATTGAAAGCACATTTGAATAAAGGACGAATAAAGGGGAGTACATATCTGGAAAATGAGATAAACACAAATGTTGTTAATAATTGATACATTCACCATTAAGAACTCGTACACGGCTTATAACCTCATGGTAATAATTCCATCACATTACTCATTACAAAACCAAGTTTCTACCACTGCATACGTAATACAGAGTCAAAGCAACCTTGCACTCTTTGAACAATTGAAGATATTGCAGAATGAAATGAAATTAAAAGGGATACAGTAACCACCCTCCACATACTTATTCATTTGCAATCTTCCTGCGCCTACACCACTCCACATAAGATACAGAAGGATACAGACTAATGAAAAATAAAGAGCCTGACTAACCTCACACTGTAAATTGTATTTACTACCGAATATAAATTGGATTGATCTTACCAAGCATCTTGTACATTATGGAGACTCTCTATCTAACAAACGTAATTTCATCAGAACATCGTGGTTCCTCAGATATGGTTCCTGAACCACGCACGTCTCAACACTTAAAGGTGCTGTACAAAACATGTAACGGTTGACTTCCTTCGAAAAAGCAGCTACATGGCATTCTAAACCGCCAAGGCACTCCACTGGCTGAGGACCAACCGTCTCTCCAAAGACTTTCTACTGCTGCAGTGTCTTCGCATACAGTTTATGAAAAAGTATCTGAATCGATACCTTTTGAAGCTTTTTAATGAAATATTTCAAAGAAATAAGTAAAATAAATATTATAAATATTGAAAAAGGTAAAACAGGTGGTGAGGAAATGAGAGAGCCAACCAACCGACCCTTTTCAGTACATTTGTATGTATACAACCACCGGCCCATCATGTGCTCTGACCCTCTAAATGTATGCTCGATGTCCAACTTGATGTGAATCAGACGTAATTGAGCTACTTTGCAGTGATAGCTGATGCAAGGCTACCTAAGCATTCTCTTCCGCAGACAAGTTGTGGCTCATGTGCAGTGGCAAAGAGCAGTGTATCGCGTGACACACCAGCCAGTAGCGTCATTATGCTGCGTCGGTCTGTCGTGAACGCTTTGTGATGCTTGCCGAACATTCATCGTACATTTTCAATTTAGTTTAGGTGTGGTAAAGGCAGTTAGACACTGTAGTGTTTATCATATGTGGTATTAAGCAAATTCAAGTGCATCAGAGAGCAACAGCGATAGTTTCTCGAGCAATACTTTTTTCTAGGGACAGTCAGAAGCAGAAACAGCTGCCCGATGCGGCGCTTATCTAAGCGTTGCCGTTTACCAGGACATGCAACAGCTGGAGCTTGTGACTCGGGACAGAGGAAGCACTCTGGCAACGCTGCAAAATATTCTCTCTCTCTCTCTCTCTCTCTCTCTCTCTCTCCCCCTCCCTCTCCCTCTCTCTCTGTGCATCTCACACCCACCATCTTACTAGCACACCTCTACAGTATCCTCTGCCTTCGAATGAAATGATATGATCTTTCAGTTTCATATTCAAGAGCAACAGTTGTCTTGGATATATTTTGTAAGACGTGACTGACTTCATATTTACCAAAAATAATCTGATACTCCAACGAGACGATGTCGTTACATTTAGTAAGACACACAACTCTTCATTTCCCTACATGTAATGTCGTTTGCCAACATTGCGCTAGGTCTAAGTACTGTCATATGTGCCTGGACATCTGCACAGTTTATTTCGGAAACACTGCAATACTAACAAATGGCGTGGTCAGCAAAAATTTTGAAAATGAAACTATTAAAAATCAAAATTCAGTTTCAATATTTAATCATTCTAGATTTTTTTATATGGCATCCATTAAATCGAAAGGGTCTTAAAGAAATATTTCTTCCCAAAAGTGCATAACGATAGCAGATCAGAAAATTCGTTTTTATTGTAATGAACTAAGAGTTGCGACGTTGGTAGCAACACTCACTCCGTTTGTGTGCGTAGTTTGCAGTTCGATATTCTTCCACTTAACAAACATACGCTGTTGTCCCATTACAATGTGGATATCATAAACAAGTCCCAGCGCCAAGGACTGTTTTATATGCTCCCCGAAAACGTGGTATCCCAGCAGACGTGTTCAATGTGGAAGCAATCTTCGGGAAGTTCGAATAACTGCTATGAAGTGACCTATATTTATGGCAGTAGCACTTTATTAATAGATTTTCGCAGAAAGTGAGTCATTTGGGCCGACTAAAAGTATCCAGATAGCATTTCAGGAAAACAAAAATTTGGTGCAACGAAAACTTGTAGGTACAAAAAAAAATGAAATACAAAGAAGACGAGCCGGCCGCGGTGGTCTAGCGGTTCTGGCGCTGCAGTCCGGAACCGCGGGACTGCTACGGTCGCAGGTTCGAATCCTGCCTCGGGCATGGGTGTGTGTGATGTCCTTAGGTTAGTTAGGTTTAAGTAGTTCTAAGTTCTAGGGGACTTATGACCTAAGATGTTGAGTCCCATAGTGCTCAGAGCCATTTGAACCATTTTGAACAAAGAAGACGTGTTATATCTGTTCACTGCTACAAAATTATGTAACGGTTTCACTCGGTGAGGGATCTGGATGCGAAATTCAATTACGTCAGAGATTCTTTGCCTCCTCTCTTGCTTTTTCGAGAAGACTGCATGTTTTGTGAGAGTGACTTATTTGCTATGAATTCTTTTATCATAGTAAATGGTCTGATTCGCTTGACCTCGACGCTCCTGAAGACGATGAAGTATTTGAAATATGAATGCCGCAATTCTCGTAGTGTTTTAGGTCTCTTCAATCTAAATATCACAATACAACATACCTGATTTACTCCTTTTAGTTTTACGGTTTGAAATTACAAATCCGAAAACTACATTTTCTCGTACTTACCAGGCTGATACAACGTGTTACATATTTCAGTTATCGTATCAACATTTCTCTTCGTAGGATGGCATGAGACAGCATTAGCTCACAGAATGAGATTTTCACTCTGCAGCGGAGTGTGCGCTGATATGAAACTTCCTGGCAGATTAAAACTGTGTGCCGGACCGACACTCGAACTCGGGACCTTTGCCTTTCGCGGGCAAGTGCTCTACCAACTGAGCCACCCAAGCACGACTCACGCCCCGTTCTCACAGCTTTACTTCTGCCAGCACCTCGCCTCCTACCTTCCAAACTTTACAGAAGCTCTCCTGCGAAACTTGCAGAGTTCGAGTCTCGGTCCGGCACACAGTTTTTATCTGCCAGGAAGTTTCAGCATTAGCTTAGTTCTCAAAATGCTAACTGCTAATCATAAAACCATGAGTTAGTGATCCCTATGGTTCTTGATACACAGATACCATTAATATTTTTTGATTCTTCTAAATCATTTTTTTCTAGATATGTTATTAAATTTTTAATTTATGAAACATATGGTTATTTCAGTTGCATCTAAATTTGAGTTATACTGATGACACGAAACAGTATGACCACTGCCTACCCAGAGACTACTACCTGATGGCGTTGCAGGCACGTTACACGGTAAGAAAAAAACATAAGAGGAGCAGAGATGAATGAGGATTCATTCTAACGACGATAAGGGACCCAAATGGGGAAATCCAATGAAAACGTGTAGGTACAGAAAAAACTAAATACAAAAATGTCGTTTTATATCTGTTCACTGCTACAAAATTACGAAACGGCTTTTCTCGGTGAGTAATCTGGATCCGAAACTCATTTATGTCAGAGATTCTTTGCTTCCTTCCTTGCTTTTTCGAGAAGATTGCAATTTTGTGGGAGTGACTTATTTCTTTTGAATTCTTTTATCATACTAAATGATTAGCCTCGCATCGACTTTTAGAATCGGCAGATTGTTACAGTCCAGCGCCTAGAAATAAACATCTTGGAAACAGCGATGCTGATCAACTCTTGGTACACTACCATCGTGAGCGTCTTTGGAAAGTAGCTGTACGGTGAAATCATGAGTCGGTGATACATCCTCCGGCGCTTACTGGACAGCCGGCCAGTGTGGCCACGCGGTTAAAGGCGCTTCAGTCTGGAACCGCGCGACCGCTACGGTCGCAGGTTCGAATCCTGCCTCTGGCATGGATGTGTGTGATGTCCTTAGGTTAGTAAGGTTTAAGTAGTTCTAAGTTCTAGGGGACTGATGACCTCAGATGTTAAGTCCCATAGTGCTCAGAGCCAAGCTCACTGGACGATATCCCGCGGTACGGCGCAGTATCACCGGTTGCATAATCAGTAGGTGCGGCCGTTCAACAAGTTTGACAGCGACGACCGCCTTACGAGGGCACCACAGCTGACGAATTTGCATTGCACGCGTTCCATTGATGCCGGTCAACCGCCAGAGGACATCAAGTTACGCGGAGAGACAACGAGCAAGCAACCTGTCATAACGGCCGGCAGCAGCCAATCACACGGATCGAGCGTACTTCTCCACATGCTAATGCAGGATGAGTCAGAAGTATGCGAACACTATTTGAGAGAAAGCATTTACTCAGAGTTTTCGTGATATAGAGTCTCAACCTGACCACCAGCACCATTAATACATTCAAACCAACGTTCAATAGTACAATTTAGTACCAGAACACACGTCTCTGGGAAAATGTTGGATGTCAGACCTTTCATTCTGTCCTTAAATTCTTCGAGGTCTCTCACTTTTGCATTATGCACGCGCTCTTTTATCATACCACATAACCAGAAGTCACAGCGTGTAAGATCCGGAGATTGGGCACGCCATAACAACGGTATGTCGCCACCAATCCAACGGTTTGGGAACGTTTGATCAACATAGGCACGAACGGAAGGAGCAAACTGGGGCGGTGCACCATCATATTGGAAATACCTTCTTGTCTAAGTTGTAGGGGCTTGTTATCAATGGCAAACTCTGTCAGCATTTACAGGTAGTCATGTGCGTTCACCGTTGGGGTTGTAAATAAAAATGGGCCAAGTACACTAGTAGTGGCCACGGTAAACCACACGTGTTATGACGATTAACATGACCACTTGTATGAAAGGTACCTTCGTCACTGAAAATCATTTCTTAACAATGTCCGGCTACATCCGTGACATTTCTGCCACAATCTCACGGTGTTATTCTTGTACCTGTTTCTGCCGAGCAGTCAAACCTCGAACGATTTGTAGGTGATATGATCCCATGCCAAAGTCCTTGGATAGAATTCGCTTAACTGTCGTCTGTGGAATTCCTGCCTGCAAACTACAACCTCTCTGCCAATTCTAGGCCACACTGCATTTCCGTGATAATTGTCTGCTACTGATCCAGTTGCTACAGACTACTGGTAAACGCGATAAATTGATAAACGAATTGGTGGCCGTCTACCTGGAAATTATTTTGCAAACCTTCGACGCACTTCTGTCGTCGAATGCACAACTTCCATCAAGCCTGCAACTACTCTTCTCTGCTCCAATGTGACTCTGGGAGCCACGGATGCTAACAACCTGGAACCGAAAACTAGACAGAATTATGACTGTTTACATAATTTTGACTTAGCCATTGGGATTAACAACGCGGAATAGAAAACGAAACGAAATTAAGATTGGTCACATAATTTTGACTCACCCTGTACAAGTCGCACAGCCGAGCCTCTACAGTCAGTCTAATCTCAGCACACATCGAGTACGGTGACCTGACGGTAGTCTATAGTTCACACCAAGAACCAGCGTGCTACCTCCTGCGGCAATCGTCAGTCAGCAGTGCCACCGCAAGTACAATGGACCTTTGGCAAGCCGTCTCGGACTACAGCTTTGTAGATACGGACACATAAGACGAACTGTCAGACTTGCATTGCATTGTCAAGTTGCGAACAGTTGTTGGCAGTTACCTGTTCCAGGAAGTTATTTGTGTTCAGTTACACCAGAGTCCTACGTTTAGCTTGAGTGTTCTAGTAAATACAGTTATGGTTCATGGATTATTTATTTGTGTAGTTGTCTCCGATATTACACTGCATCTCGAACCAGACGTATTGACTAGAGCAATGCTGGGCATCCTTAGAGGTATGCCGCAACTCCCAGGTCTATGGCTGTCGGGCAACAACATCACATTCTGAAGAACCTCGAGAAGCTGTTGGCCAAGCCTTAGGTACGGGATGCAGAGCTCTATGATCATGGTCTACCAGCCCTGTGCTCGTATTACATATCATTTATACTGTACTTTCTATGCACTCTGAGGTTAGTTTTACTCACTCTTATGTCGCGAAACGCTTATCTGACTTACAACACTTTATTATTGATGTAAGTGCAGCATGTTCTACAAATCAACTACGTACATCGGCGGAGAAGCGAGCTTCTCAGCATTGCTTTATATTTCTCTTACCACGAATCGGAATCGCGTGAACAGTCAGAATTTGCTGATGTACGGGAAGACACTGTAATTTCATCAGTGGAATGTACAGCCAATGATCCTCTCTACCTTTGGAGTTTAGACGACAACTGAACAAGTATTTCAAAGTAATTTATTTTGATTCTAGGAAAGAATTACGTTCGGACCAGAACAGGCCATTTAAAGTTCGTGGATAGTGCCACAGAAGGCACAGCAACAGCTGAAGACGATGTAAAATTATCGCTGCCTAAGTGTTTCTCTCGACGGCTATTTTATTCCTCGACGGACGAAACATTTCGACACAGCATATTTTTCCAAGATCCGAGGCCAAAATAGCTAGGCAGTAAATAGTAAACCGCAGCTGCTCTACTGGTACATTTGTTTAATTCAGCTTTTCCGAAGTACAGTTCACTCCGGATGCCGACCTCGTGGGCTTAGACCGCTGAAGATAACGTCCTCGTCTCTGAAATGGACATTTACTAGTGTGTGTGTGTTACTACGAACCTTTATGGAAAATTCCAAGTGAACTTTTGTTTGCTTCAATTAGGAGACTTTTACTGGCATCGTTATTGTTACCTTTCTTTTGTTGTTCAGTCATCAACCTTGTAAACTTACATATATAAAAGTTGTGTCAGTGAAAAATTGCGAATTTTCAGTCACAACAGCTACAAATAAAGCAAAAAGGAAACTTTTTACCGAATAGTTTCTGAAAAACCGTTTGAGGAAGATTTCAGGGCGTGCGCCCCGATCTGTCGTCGCCGAATGGCCGAAAAGTGGCAGACATTGTCGGCCTCCCCTTCCGAACAATCGAAAGAACTTGCCCACAGCTTGGGACGAAAGTTGGTCATTGCGCATCGACCACCTTGTCCTGCGTGGACTCTGCCTTCGGTCTGACAAGTACTGTTCATTGTTATGTGCTGATTTGTAGTTTTACTGCTTGTATTTATATGTCCACAGGGCTTTAATACTAGTACGATGCTGGTCACACAGCAATTGAAATCGAGATGCAATAGTAATAACGATTTCTACTTCAACGACCAATGCTGACGCTGCTTTTGTTATTAAGAAATGAGAATTTATAAATATTAGGTGGATGCATAAGTTCGTAGAGGTTTTCCATGAGTTTAATAAGCACAACAGATGCGTATAACACAGATTTTAGTCATCAGTAACATATTCTCCTTCACTGCCAACACTGGTGTAACTTTTTGATGCCGCGAATGTAGAAATCACGCGGTTTTGAGGCGAAGAACTCGTCATGTTCGGAGCTCATTTTCATCCGGAGAAGAGCAGGAAAGATGAAAATCTGAGTGCCCAAGACCAGGTGACAAGGGGGGTGCAGTATGACTTCCCATCCCAACTCCTGCACTCGTGCAGTCTTTTTGTCAGACTAGCAGAATGCAGGCAGGCGTCATCGTGGCATTGAAGGACTCGTAAAGTGGACATGTCATTTTGATTTTTGTAAGTGACCGATGTGCACGTCAGAGAGCGAGCAAGTTATGTTACTGTCAAATAATCTTTGGTCTTGTAGTGGCACAGTCCTTTCCTTCTGGACAGTCTGATACTTTCTCAGGTGAAGTATGGTAGGTGATGGACGTATTCAGTAGTGCTATGTTGACCTGTGATTGTATCTGTTAGAAGAATAAAGATTTATTTTAAACGACAGCAAGGATGAATATGATGTATATACTGAAAGGCGAAAAGACTATAAATTTTCAATAATGTTATTTTTTTGAAGAGAAGATGTTTGACGTAAAACTGCACCACTGCGCAGCTAGTTTATCAGAATGATTATTGTCAGGCAGATAGCTTTTTTCACTTGCTCAGAGCTGAGGGAAGTTCCATTTGCATTAATTTGTCAACTGATTAAACTGTTTGGTTTTTATTGAAATTCTCTGTTAATATTGTACCCTTTTTAAATGATTTTTCACTTTGTTAAGCATAGTATTATTCACACCAATGTTATGTGTGAAGATCTCCATCTTTTTGAATACATACTTCGTTCTAAAATCGGTGTCTGGAATATTATTTCATATGAATAATTACTCTCCCCATCCCACTGTTTAAAGAAGGTTTATCATTGCAGTTCACCACACTGCACCATGTGGTATGCAACAGATTGAATATTTTTTATTTAAATTTTATTTAAAGATAGAAATCTATCTTAGTCGCTGCCTGCTTGCTGTTTGCTGTTGTGTTTTCCAGAAATCAATGGTGTCAAGACACGAGGTAAGTAGAAATTTTGATTAGGACCAGATAACTGTCTTACTTCAGTTGCGCATTTAATATAAACACAAGTTGTTATCAGACCATTTACAGTTGAATTCAAATTCTGTTTTATCAAAGGTTAGCATACGAATCTGAGTTGGATAACAGTTTGTGGGTACATAGCTTTGGTAACGCATAGAGTTTTGTAGAGTTGGAGGCAAATTTGGGCTAAATTTCATTCAGAATCACATCGTGGGTAACTTAAACACTTCACGCAGTCTTCCTGGACGTTGTTCTTGGATTGCGTCTGCAAGACGTTTCAATGGTTGACAGTAAATGGCAGCAGTGATGGTAACACCTCGAGGGAGCAATTCGTGGTACACCACACCGTTACTTTCCCACCAGATGCATAATATTACCTTTTGTGGATGCACACAGGTCTCTGTACGATGTATTGCTGCTTTGTTTCTTCTCATGCATTCCTTTGTTCTTCTTGTGTCAGCGTAAAGACTGTAACGGTACAGGGTAGGAACTGTCAGTGATGTCCACGAGCCAACTGATGAAGCCGGCCGAAGTGGCCGTGCGGTTAAAGGCGCTGCAGTCTGGAACCGCAAGACCGCTACGGTCGCAGGTTCGAATCCTGCCTCGGGCATGGCTGTTTGTGATGTCCTTAGGTTTAACTAGTTCTAAGTTCTAGGGGACTAATGACCTCAGCAGTTGAGTCCCATAGTGCTCAGAGCCATTTGAACCATTTTGAGGCAACTGATGACGAACAAGCAGAGGTGCCCATATGGCAACCCACTGATTTTTTGGCTGTAACTTGGAGCATGTGGTACCCCTACACCCGATTTTTGAATCTTTTCCATTTTATGCAAAGGTCGCACGACGGTGGAATGATCACAGCTCATCACGTTTGGCAGTTCTCGACATGGATCATTGTGGATTAATATGTTTAAACGATCTTCATCAAACGCTGAAGGTCTACCTGAACGTCGAGAGTCGCTAGTGTAAAAACTATGCTCCTTAAAACGAGAAATCCAATTTCTTTCCATGCACTGTCCAATGGCATTATCCCCATACACGACGCAAATACACTGTGTGATCAAAAGTATCCGGAGACCTCCAAAAACATACTTTTTCATATTAGGTGCTTTGTGCTGCCACCTACTGCCAGGTACTCCATATCAGCGATCTCCTTAGTCATTAGACATCGTTAGAGAGCAGAATGGGGTGCTCTGCGGAACTCACGGACTTCAGCTGGGCGATTGAGTGTCATTTGTGTCATACGTGTGCACGCGAGATTTCCACGCTCCTACAAACCCCTAGGTCCACTGTTTCCGATGTGATAGTGAAATGGAAACGTACAGCACAAAAGCGTACAGACCGACCTCGTCTGTTTGACTGACACAGACCGCTGACAGTTAAAGAGGGTGTTAATGTGTAATAGCCAGACATTTACCCAGACTATCACACAGGAATTCCAAAGTGCATCAGGATCCACTGCAAGTACTATCATAGTTAGGTGGGAGGTGAGAAAACTCGAATTTCATGGTCGAGCAGCTGCTCATGAGCCACATATCACGCAGGTAAATGCCAAACGCCGCCTCGTTTGGTGTAAGGAGCGTAAACATCGGTCGATTGAGCACTGGAAAAACGTTGTGTGGAGTGACGAATCACGGAACACAATGTGGCGAACCGATGGCAGGGTATGGGTATGGCGAATGCTCGGTGAACGTCATCTGCGGTGGTGTTATGGTGTGGTCGTGTTTTTCATGGAGGAGGATTGCACCCCTTGTTGTTTTCGTGGTACTACCACAGGCCTACATTGAGGTTTTGAGTACCTTCTTGCTTCCCACCGTTGAAGAGCAATTCGGGGATGGCGATTACATCTTTCAACACGATCGAGCACCTGTTCATAACGCGCGGCATGTGGCGGAGTGAGTACACGACAATAACATCCCTGTAATGGATTGGCCTGCCCAGAGTCGTGATCTGAATCCTATAGAACACCTTTGGAATGTTTTGGAACGCCGACTTCGTGCTAGGCCTCAGGGACCGACGTCGATACCTCTCCTCAGTGCAGCACTCTGTGAAGAATGGGCTGCCATTCCCCAGAAATCTTCCAGCACCTGATTGAACGTATGCTTGCGAGAATGGAAGCTGTCATCAAGGTAAAGGGTGGGCCAACACCATATTGAATTCCAGCATTATCGATGGAGGGCGCCACGAACTTGTAAGTCATTTTCAGCTAGGTGTCCGGATACTTTTGATCACATAGTGTACGTCCGGCCGTCTCCACTGCTATCACACCTCTGCTGAAGTCAAACAGAAGAATATGTCGGAAATAATCCGATTTCTCCACTTGGCACTCCATTTTCTAGCGTCCACAGCTTCACTCACTATCTCCATATGACAAAACGATAACTGTATATAACTCACATAGCATCAGTGAACTACAAATAAAAAATGACAATCGGTAAATAAACCCGTTACAAAAATAATACCAACATGCAAAACAAAAACGCTACGAACTTATGCACCAACCTAATACTTTCCCGACGTCTCTCGGGAGAGAAAAACGTTATTGTTTCCACTAATATTTGAAGCTCTACAACTGGCAGCTGAAGAGCCGCCAGGCAAATAAGACTTGCAGTGTCCATGCATTTGTGTTGCATGCCGAAAGTGGACCAACACGCTACCAGGTGCAGGAAAAGGCCTTGACACAGACGCGGGCTGTGCTGTTTTCTTCCGTTAGTCGACGCGTGGGATGAATGTGCTGTTTGTATCTCCGAGCGTTGTACAGTAGCCCCGCTGTGATGCAGCGAGGACGACTCATTTCACAGCTCCGCTGACGTGCGCAGAAATAGACTCTGGCTAGGGTCTCTTGTCTCAAAGATTGCATCAAGATTGTAATCAAACTAGGGAATGAAAGGAGGTCAAAACCTCGACCACAGTGAGAGACGCACTGGCTTGGACTGCGCAAGGACGAGTGAAGGAAACGGCAATGACATTTTGGTAGGAATCATCCTGGAATGTTCTTGATATGATTTAAGAGCCACAGTGAGTTTAAATGAAGCCATGGTCTAAATATTGCGTTGGTGATAGCATCTCCTCACTGATATATTCATGGTGTGCCATAGGCTGTCACTTGGGGAGGAAGCAGGTTCACGTAAGCTCAGTAATATCGTCATTGACGCACACTTCGATATTTTGGACATACATCTAAGAACAGTCCAGAAGTGCTGATGAAAAAGAATAAGGCGGCAGGCTCTGGTCATATTCCTGCTGTTGAGTTTTCCACGGAGTACGTTGTAGACTTGGCCCCATATTAGAGCATATTAATCGCGAATGTATTCGGTACCGAACTTTCGCAAGTGACTAGGTAAAGGTACGGTCTACATTTTTCCTATAGGAAGTCTGAAAAGACAGACGCGCAGAATTAACGTCTGACTGTCTCAGAGTTCAGAACATATCCTGATTTCCAGCATAATGACATACCCAAAAATCATCGAAGGACTTTAAATAAATATTATTCATACCAAACGTAGCAACACTTGTCACACGTTTCTTCGCACGCCATGAACGTAGGCGAAAGGGAAGTTTTTGCATTCTTTGATTTCCGAAAAGTGATCTACACCGTACCACATTGTCGAAAGATAACAAAACAGAAGCATATAAAACGTCTTGCGTATGTCAGAAGTAAGACGACGCTACACCCGACAAATCGCATGTCTAAGGAGCCGACTCTTAGCCGTGAGCTCTTGGTTCAGTGTATTCAGAATTGCAGAAATATTTTAATTAGTAGAAAACTCGATAAGAAAATATTCTAACTGATTCTATTTGTAAAATCTTGACAAATAAAACCTCTGCGATCGAAAAACAAACTTCGGCTTGCTTGTTATATTGCACATACACTGATCAGCCGGAACATTGTGACTAGCGATCTTTTACCGATATAAACCCGTCCAGGCGACAGCAGCGTCACCTTCCAAGGAATGACTGCTAGTCAGACACACGCGCGGTCCATGTAGTATCAGCGAGCGTGCTGTCCGTGTGTAGACTGGGGAAGGCTGTGGCGGCCCGAAAGCTCATTACAAGTATTACGGAAACTGCACGACCTGTCGGGTGTTCGAGGAGCGCTGTGATGAGTGTCTTCCACACGTGGCGAAACCAGGGTGAAACCACGTCCAAACGTCGTGGGGCTGAGCGGACACCCCTCACAACAAATGTCAGACGTCGTAACCTGGGCAGGCTGGCAAAACAGAACAGGCAGTGAACTATGGCGGAACTAACGACAGACTTTAATGCCGGGCAGAGTATAAGTGTGTCTGAACACAGTGCACCGAACACTCGTAACGATCATAGAGTAAATATCTCTGGAGTGAGCATTCACATGCGCAGAACAGATTTTGTGTTGTCATCATACGTTGCCAGCCTGTTCACGTGTTCTCGGGACGTCGTGTGTTTGTCCGTCGCCCTGTATATTTAGAATGTCACTACATCCCTAATACATACGGATTCTTTTCGTACGTGTCGTGGATTATTTATATATGTTGCGCAGACATTTTAACAGTATCCATTTGATACCGGGAATAGAGCAGCTACGTAACTTTTAAGGGCAAGTGATATTACATCCTGCTTCTTTGCCATAGCTGTCGCAGTTCAGATGCACTCGATTTTTGGTAGTTTTCGGTATGATACGGCACTTTTTAGTATTACAGAGTCTGACATACATTTTTGCAGTGATAGTCTTGCAAAACGACTTGACAATGTGTTAGTACTTTTGCAAGTGTCCGAAAAACACCGAATTTGCCATACATTAGCGATTATATCCCTGCTAATTCGTCCTTTTTCTGCTATTTCTGCGTATTTTATTGATTTATTTAATCTTGCCAGGTTAAATAAATCAATAAATAAAATAAAAATAAAATATTTATTTTCTCGTTTTTGCGACCTAAAGCACAATTTTTCGTACTGGTGACACTTTGAAGTATTTATTTAACGCATTACTTGCTCCCAGTTTATTAAAGAAATAGTAGACTGAGTAATCTATATACATAATCGACAAGTCACTGATAAATGCATGGAGGATAGTATTTGCTGAAACAACTAATCATTCCCTTTCCTGTTCCACTAGCAAATTTACGAGAGGAAGCAATTGTTCGTAAGCTTTTGTACGAGCCGTAATATCTATTATATAGTCATAAAATCGTAGAAAAATAGGTCTACAGAATCAAGCCTTAATTATAATGCGTCTCGAAATTTTTAAACATATACAGTGTCTCTTACTAATATGATAACTATAATTAGAGCTAATGGTATGTACCCATGAAAAGTTACTATCCCTCCTTTCACATATTTTTCTTTGCATCCGTAACAACAACAGTAATTCACCATCGCTATTACACTATCAACAAACGGTGAAACACAACAAAAACTCTTGATATTATAAACTTCAAACGTTGCATAAAGCACACACGCACAGCAAAGTCCCGAAAACACGTGACAGTCCGGGTTTAATGTTGACAACGTGCGCAGAACACAATGCTCATTCCAGAGATATTTACTCTATGGTAACGATAGGTCTCCGCAGCCGACGACCCGTCCATGTGCCAATGTTAACACCCCGACATCGGCAAGTACGACTGAAATGGCCACATGATTATCGTCACTGTACATTGGCATAGTGGCATAGCGTTGTAAGGTCTGGTGAATCTCGATATCTTCTGCATAATGCAGAAAGCAGGGCGCGAATCCGTCGTCTTCCAGGGGAACAGCCCCTTGACACCTGTACTATGGGAAGGAGACAAGCTGGCTGCGGCTCCATTATGCTCTGGGGAACATTCACGTGGGCATCCATGGGTTCAGTGGAGCTCATATAAGGCACCATAACGGCCAAGAAGTATCGCACAGTGGTTGCAGAACACGTACATCCTTCCATGGCGACCATGTTTCCCGATAGCAGCGGCATTTTTCAACAAGATAGAGCGTCATCATGTGACAAGGCCAGGAGTGTGACGGAGTGGTTGGAGGAACATAGTGGCGAGTTTCAGTTGATGTATGGCCCCCAACTCGCCAGGTCCGACTGAACCCGATAGAACACATCTGGGAATTGGCTGAACGTGGCCTGAGAGCTTATCGGCCCCCTCCCCGGAATTTACGGGAATCAAGCGACTTTTGCATGCAGATTTGGTGCCGACTCCCTCCAGTGACCTACCAATTCATTACTTCCATGCCACGACGCTTCGCCCTGTATCAGGGCCAAACGTGGCTATACCAGCTATTTCAGTTAGGTAGGTAGCCATGATTTCTCACTGACCAGTATATGTGACATGCTTTTATGAGTGTCACTCACTAAGAAAAAAATAAATTATATTTATTGTTTTAATAAATACAGAAGTGGGACGATGAATACTCTACTTTTAAATGTTTTGAAATGTGTTTCATATTGACGTAGGGTCAATAATAATTTAGGAAATGTGTGCTAAAATGCTAAGTAACGTCAGCCAGCTTTCGATACATGCTAAATCACTCACGAACGCATACACCCATGATTCGCATACAATATCTACATTGGTTTTAAACATGTTACTTACATTACAATGTGTTCCCATCATTGCCATGAGATATCACTGCCGGCCGCAGTGGTCTAGCGGTTCTAGGCGCTCAGTCCGGAACCGCGCGACTGCTACGGTCGCAGGTTCGAATCCTGCCTCGAGCATGGATGTTGTTGCTGTCCTTAGGTTAGTTAGGTTTAAGTAGTTCTAAGTTCTAGGGGTCTGATGACCACAGATGTTAAGTCCCATAGTGCTCAGAGCCATTTTTTTTTTTTTTTTTTTTTTTTTTTTTGAGATATCACTCCAGGCTCCAATTCTATATGGAACACATGACATTCCTGTTTCCAGGCAACTTTCCTGTCATGCTCTGCTAACATCGCGTGAGTAATATGACAGTGATGATGTTCACTTACTTAACGTTGTTCTCTGAATAATTTTATTCGTGGCCCGTAAACAAAATGCTGTAAGCCAGTCAAGTCGTCTCTGTACTTGGAGGAAAACGGAATATAACGTACTTTTCCAAGTGAAGGAACAGAAAATTTGTTGTAAACATTTAATACTTATTTTGAAAACACTATTTCCCATGGCCTCTATTTGCTGCAGATATGTCTATATTAAAATTTTTGTTAATAACGTTTCCTTATGTTTGATAAGCTCCAACATATATATATATATATATATATATATATATGTTGGAGCGAGATAGATAAGGATTCTTCGCAACTTTTAAGTGAACAATAAAATAAACAGAGAGCATCACAGAGAATACCAGAGTCAGAGTCCCCAGAGAACATCCCAGAGTGCGCCAGAGAGCATCCCAGAGTGCCCCAGTGACCTAAAACACTAAGAAGAATCGCTTCTCGGCTTTTGGCAAGATCAATGTGTAGTACTTTATATTAAACAATTAAATAGATAAAAAGATGTACTTCAATAATTGTTTAATATAAAGTACAAACGGAACTGATTACGTATGTGTTTATATGTTCAGATGTGCTAACAAAACTAACGTGGTTCCATTTTTAAAAAAGTAGGTTTGTATTAAACAATTACACTAGCCCCTCTCCTCACGTTCGGTCTGAGGCATCGGTTCGTCAGTATTTGATGTGGTTTACGAAATATATCCAGCGGTAACGTTAGGTGACTCATCCTGTATAGTAGTACATATAGGCAACGTCATTCATTTTTATACGTACATGAATGTGTACTTCCCTTTTATAAATTTCTACCTTGTAGCTACCAATACTCATTTTATCGACAACAAGTACATCAATATTCTATAATTTTATAAATGAAGATTTGTCTGTGCAAATCGAATACGTTGAAAAGAAACACTCTTGCCTTTATTTTAAAACTTATTTTAATAATTGATGTTCCATTTTTCGTTATAATGCAGGAAGTATCATATTTTTCGGAGTGCATCACTACTTTTAAAGCTGATTTCCAGTATTGAGTAACGGAGATCTTTCTTCGTCTGTCGTCAGGTGTATTTACAATATTATCGTGAATGAGCACTATGCATTATTTTTATGTCGTATTTTTGTACGATGACATTAGCGAAAGAAAAACACCCTGTCTTCGTCATTAAGATTTTGATGAGGAAAAAAAACTCACTGAAAATAACTGTTTGATAAGCTCCAACACATGCAACATTCAGTTAAATTTTACTACATGAACACCAAAAATGTAAAAAATTATGCTTACTTATTTACTCTTGTCTGATTATTACCTCTGTACTTGGAGGAAAACGGAATATAAAGTACGTTTTTAAGTGAAGGAACAGAAAATTTGTTGTAAACATTTAACACTTCTTTTGAAAATACTGTTTCCCATGCCCTGTATTTGATGCAGATATGTCTATTATGGCAGGTAATAACAGTCGCATCCCCTGTAAATACTACACTGAAGAGCCAAAGAAGCTGGTACACCTGCCTAATATCGTGTAGGCCCTCCGAGAGCACGCAGAAGTACCGCAACACGACCTGGCAAGGACTCGACTAATATATGAAGTAGTGCTGGCGGGAACTGACGTCATGAATCCTGCAGGGCTGTCCATAGGAGTACGAGGGGGTGGAGATCTCTTCTGAACAGCACGTTGTGAGGCATGCAATAATGTTCATGTCTCAGTAGTCTGGTGGCCAGCGGAAGTGATTAAACTCAGAAGAGTGTCCTGGAGCCACTCTGTAACAATTCTGGAAGTGCGTGGTGTTGCATTGACCTGCTGTAACTGCCCAAATCCATCGGAATCCACAATGGACATGAATGGATGCAGGTGATCAGAGAGGACGCTTACGTATTAGTCACCTGTCAGAGTCGTATCTAGACGTATTAGGGGTCCGATATAATTCCAACTGCACACGCCCCACACCTTTAAAGAGCCTCCACCAGCTTGAACAGTCCCTTGCTGACATGCAGGTTCCATGGGTTCATGAAGTTGTCTCCATACCCGTACATGTCCATCCACTCGAAAATTTCAAACGAAACCCGTCCGACCAGGCAACATGGTTCAGGTCAACAACAGTCCAATGTCGGTGTTGACGGGCCGAGTCGAGGCGTAAAGCTCTGTGTCGTGCAGTCACCAAGGGTACACGAGGGGGCCTTCGCCTCCGAAAGTCCATATTCATGATGTTTCGTTGAATGGTTCGCAAGCTGACACTTGTTGATGGCCCAGCATTGTAATCTGCATCAATCTGCGGAAAAGGTTGCACTTCTGTCACGTTGAACGATTCTCCTCAGTCGTCGTTGGTCCCGTTCTTGCAAGATTATTCTCCGGCAACAGCGATGTCGGAGATCTGATGTTTTACAGGATTTCTAACATTCACGGTACACTCGTGAAATGGTTGTACGGGAAGATCCCCACGTCATCTCTACCCCGGAGATGCTGTGTCACATCGCTCGTGCGCCGACTATAACATCACGTTCAAACTCACTTAAATCTTGATAACCTGCAAGTTTAGCATCAGCAACCAATCTAACAACTGCGCCAGACACTTGTTGTCTTATATAGGCGTTGCCGATCGCAGCGCCGTATTCTGCCTGTTTCCATATCTCTGTATTTGAATACGCATGCCTACACCAGTTCCTTTGGCACTTCAGTGTAGTAGTATAGATATATGTATTAAAATATACAGCCAATGTCTATCAGATCGTTTATTAGACTATCGTGTAAAAATCTCAACTAAATATGTCAAGAAATGCTACAGGTTTTTGTTATCACCGAGCGCTTATGAGAGCATCCTATAAAAATTTGAAGTACATCGGTCAAGAACTTTTCGAAATCTTTAGTAACAACGTTAAACAACGTCTTGTCTTCATATATAGTATAGATAGATAACGTAATCCATTTTTCTACGTACATGAGTGCGTGCTTCCCATTTATAAATGTCTATCATACTGCAAAATACTCATTTTATAGACAACAATTATGTTAATGCTCTACAGTTTTCTAAATGAAAATTTGTATGTGCAAATCGATTACGTTGAGCAGAAATACTTTTAGCTTTATTTTAAAACTAATTTTCATAATTGATGTCCATTTTTCGTCATAATGCAGGAAGTCTCAAACATATTTTTCGAAGAACATCACTGCTTTTAAAGTTGAATTCAAGTATAGCGTAACGGAGATCTTTCTTCATGTGGCGTCAAGTGTATTTACAATATTATCGTATCACAGAAATTACCGCTTATGTTGTTAGCTGTCAAAAGCTCTAATTGGCTTCGAAGTGGGATGTTTATTTTCGTGGGTGATAATGTTGGACGTAAAGCCGAAGTTCGTAGAAATATGGTAATAGTTTGCCTCCGGACAGAGAACTCTCTCTTTCTCCGTTGAATTGTTTGTCAAGTTCCTGTTCTCGTTTTTGTTAAATATGACATGTACCAGTTGCTTCTAAGTCATTAGTTATATAAAACTATAGCTTCTCTATAAAATTTCATGAATCACACAGTCCTGTGCCCTAGACATATCACGAACATTGCCACTCCTCAGACGTAAACGATGGAAGTCAAATTAGGTGCCCTTGTGATGTGACCCTTCTTGTAATAGTTTCTGCTCCACTATCGTAGTTCCTCTGTTGTTGTTAGCGTTTATCTTAGTGTACTGCTCCTACAAAACAAAAGGCCAGGCGCCTTCCCACATGCATGAGTCACCTCTCGGAACATTAACTCCTTACCAACATGTATTCCCGGATACGAGGAAGCCGTATTTCGCCTCAGTAGGGTGCTGTGTGTTCAGCCAAGCCGGCCGAGTGTGGCTCGCCAGAAGTTGACGAGTATATTTGGATAGCGCTGCTGCTTGCAACTCAGCGTTGTTTACCGGCCGTACCCTATGCAAGCTAAGCGCTTTCTCGTCCGGCCATCTACTCCAAGAATACCTTTCAACAAATTTCCAATTTTTGGGGCGATATCGATGTAGCGCAGTTGCAGTCATGAGGAGAAAGGCCTACATTTCAGCCTCAAAACACCTACTAGAAAGACAGATTATTCTCGCACGAGGTCTTTACTTATTGTTAATTAAAGGCGAGTTCACGTCCGCTAGCCGTCGCATTAAGTCATTTGAGACAAGAGCTCATCACAACTAGATAAGTACTGACGGAAAGCAGTCCACCGTGTACTTTTAGAGGAAAAATTAACCATCTCTCTTACACAGAGGAAAAATTCGTTTGGTTTCCTCAAACCGAACAAACGTAGGTTTTGCTCATCTAGCCTAATTTGATCACTTCGGAAAAAGGAATATTTTAACTGGTAATTAGCATTTGAACGAGAGGTCACTCACGGACCTACAGATGTCTCTGCATTGCCACATTTTAGCGAGCGAAAGTACACTCCTGGAAATTGAAATAAGAACACCGTGAATTCATTGTCCCAGGAAGGGGAAACTTTATTGACACATTCCTGGGGTCAGATACATCACATGATCACACTGACAGAACCACAGGCACATAGACACAGGCAACAGAGCATGCACAATGTCGGCACTAGTACAGTGTATATCCACCTTTCGCAGCAATGCAGGCTGCTATTCTCCCATGGAGACGATCGTAGAGATGCTGGATGTAGTCCTGTGGAACGGCTTGCCATGCCATTTCCACCTGGCGCCTCAGTTGGACCAGCGTTCGTGCTGGACGTGCAGACCGCGTGAGACGACGCTTCATCCAGTCCCAAACATGCTCAATGGGGGACAGATCCGGAGATCTTGCTGGCCAGGGTAGTTGACTTACATCTTCTAGAGCACGTTGGGTGGCACGGGATACATGCGGACGTGCATTGTCCTGTTGGAACAGCAAGTTCCCTTGCCGGTCTAGGAATGGTAGAACGATGGGTTCGATGACGGTTTGGATGTACCGTGCACTATTCAGTGTCCCCTCGACGATCACCAGTGGTGTACGGCCAGTGTAGGAGATCGCTCCCCACACCATGATGCCGGGTGTTGGCCCTGTGTGCCTCGGTCGTATGCAGTCCTGATTGTGGCGCTCACCTGCGCGACACCACTGGAGGCGGGCTGCACGATGTTGGGGCGTGAGCGGAAGACGGCCTAACGGTGTGCGGGACCGTAGCCCAGCTTCATGGAGACGGTTGCGAATGGTCCTCGCCGATACGCCAGGAGCAACAGTGTCCCTAATTTGCTGGGAAGTGGCGGTGCGGTCCCCTACGGCACTGCGTAGGATCCTACGGTCTTGGCGTGCATCCGTGCGTCGCTGCGGTCCGGTCCCAGGTCGACGGGCACGTGCACCTTCCGCCGACCACTGGCGACAACAACGATGTACTGTGGAGACCTCACGCCCCACGTGTTGAGCAATTCGGCGGTACGTCCACCCGGCCTCCCACATGCCCACTATACGCCCTCGCTCAAAGTCCGTCAACTGCACATACGGTTCACGTCCACGCTGTCGCGGCATGCTACCAGTGTTAAAGACTGCGATGGAGCTCCGTATGCCACGGCAAACTGGCTGACACTGACGGCGGCGGTGCACAAATGCTGCGCAGCTAGCGCCATTCGACGGCCAACACCGCGGTTCCTGGTGTGTCCGCTGTGCCGTGCGTGTGATCATTGCTTGTACAGCCCTCTCGCAGTGTCCGGAGCAAGTATGGTGGGTCTGACATACCGGTGTCAATGTGTTCTTTTTTCCATTTCCAGGAGTGTATATGAATTTCAGCGCATGACGTCCTTACTGGCTAACTTCAGTGTTAGCTTTTCACACGCTTTGTGGCCAAGCTGTGTAAGTGTAGCGTCTTTCAAGACTATTCGGTTCTGTCACGAAAATTCATGTCTACATCTACATCTGCATCTACATGCATACTCTGCAAATCACATTTAAGTGCGTGGCAGAGGGTTCACCGAACCGCCTTCACATTCCAATCTCGTACAACGCACGGAAAGAAAGAACACCTATATCTTTCCGTGCGAGCTCTGATTTACCTTATTTTATCATCGCGATCGTTTCTCCCCCCCCCCCCCCCCTATGTAGGTCGGCGTCAACAAAACATTTTCGCATTCGGAGGAGAAATTTGGTGATTGGAATTTCGTGAGAAGATTCCTCCACAACGAAAAACGCCTTTGTTTTAGTGATGTCCATCCTAAATCCTCTATCATTTCAGTGACACTCTCTCCCCTATTTCGCGATAATACAAAACGTGCGGCTCTTCTTTGAACTTCTTCGATGTACTCCGTAAATGCTATCTGATAAGGATCCCATACGGCGCAGCTGTATTGTAAAAGAGGACGGCAGTCTCTTTAGTAGGTCTGTTATATTTTCTAAGTGTCCTGCCAGTAAAACGTAGTTTTTGATTTCCCTTCCCCACAACGTTTTCTATGGTTTCCTTCCAATTTAAGTTGTGAGTTATTGTAATTCCTAGGTATTTAGTTGAATTTACGGCCTTTAGATGTGACTGGTTTATCGTGAACCGAAGTTTAACGGATTCCTTATATCACTTATGTGGATGACCTGACACTTTTCGTTATGTAGAGTCAACTGGCAATTTTCGCACTATACAGATATCTTTTCCAAATCGTTTTCCAATTTGTTTTGATGTTCTCATTTACCTTATTTTATCATGGTGATCGTTTCTCCCCCCCCCCCCCCCACTCCCCTAGTCGATGAACGACAGCGTTGTCTGGAAACAACCTAAGACGGCTGCTCAGATTGTCTCCCAAATAGTTTATATAAATAAGGAACGCCGAGGTGACCAAAGTCATGGAATAGCGATGTGCACATATATGACACGGTAGTACCGCGTACGCAAGATATAAAAGGGCAGTGCATTCGCGGATCTCTCATTTGTATTCAGGTCATTCATGTGACAAGTGTTTCCAACGTGATTCTGGCCGCACGATAGGAATTAACAGATTTTGAACGCGGAATGGTAGTTGGAGCTAGATGTACAGGACATTCTATTTCATAAATCGCTAGGGAATTCAATATTCAGAGATCCACAGTGTGAAGTGTGTGCCGAGAATACCAAATTTCAGGTATTACCTCACACCACGGACAACTCAGTGAGCGACGGACTTCACTTAGCAAAGGAGAGCAGCGACGTTTGCATAGAGTTGTCGGTGCTAACAGACAAGCAACGCTGCGTGAAATAAGCGAAAAAAAAAAGTGGGACGTAAGACGAACGCGTCCGTTAATGGGCTATGGCAGCAGACGACCGACGCGAGTGGCTTTGCTGACAGCTCGACATTGCTTTCCGCACCTCTCCTGGATTACTGACTGGCCGGCCGCGGTGGTCTCGCGGTTCTAGGCGCGCAGTCCGGAACCGTGCGACTGCTACGGTCGCAGGTTCGAATCCTGCCTCGGGCATGGCTGTGTGTGATGTCCTTAGGTTAGTTAGGTTTAAGTAGTTCTAAGTTCTAGGGGACTGATGACCACAGCAGTTGAGTCCCATAGTGCTCAGAGCCATTTGAACCATTTTTGATTAGTGACCATATCAGTTGGGCGCTAGACGTCTATAAAACCATGGCCTGGTCAGACGAGTCCCGATTTCAATTTGTGAGAGCATATAGTAGAGTTCGAATGTGGTGCAGACCCCACGAAGCCATGGTCCAAATTCGTCAAACAAGACACTGTGAAAGCTGGTGGTGACTCCATGATGGTGACCATTTGCAGCTATTGTGGATAACGAAGCGCCACTTCGACAGGCCACAAATGTACACAATTACAAGCACATTAATTTATCAGGGGTGAGAGAGGAAAGGTGCCCTAGCAACTGGAGCCAAATTCTGCATTGGGCATAGAGCCGTTGCTGCTATATAAGTAAGTGAAAGAAAAGATTTGGGACTATTTCGACAATGTTTTGTAAAGATCGCATGGTCCTCGAATGTAAGTCAGTGCGAAGGAAATGGTATAATTTGCCGTGAACAGTATGTCAATTAAACGCACTTATATTGTACTTTTCTTTGTGACTGGCGGTTCTAAATAAGCAGTTAGAAGAATCACAGACTTATTTCTAGAAATCTGTCAGAATACTGACATGAAGTGGACGCCTGTGCTGACCGGCATATTCTTCGTTTATGCAGATGACACTACTGTGAGTGCATGGTTTGAACACAACAGAATCTAGGAGAGGCTTACTTTGAGCTTGGAAATTCGTATTTCCTATGAAATCGCATTTCCTACCCGTGCTCTAGGGGTAGCGTCTTTCATTCATAATCAAAACGTCTTCGGTCCCGGGTTCGATCCCCGCCACTGCCTAAATTTTGATAAATAATCAGCATTGGCGGCCGAAGACTTCCGGCATAAGAAGTCAGCCTCATTCTGCCAACGGCCTTGTCAAAGAGGGCGGAGGAGCGGATAGAGGTTCAGGGCACTCTCTTGTCCTAGGGGTGGGAAATTGCCCCTAAAGGCGGAAGAATCAGCAATGATCAACGACATGAGGATGCAGAAGGCAATGGAAACCACTGCATTAAAGACACGTAACGTGTATCCACAGGACATGTGGCCTGTAATTGAAGAAGTGTCATGATGATCTCTCCATTCGCAAAAGATTCCGGAATAGTCCCCCATTCGGATCTCCGGGAGGGGACTGCCAAGGGGGAGGTTACCATGAGAAAAAGATTGAATCATCAACGAAAGGGTAACGTTGTACGAGTCGGGGCGTGGAATGTCAGAAGCTTGAACGTGGTAGGGAAACTAGAAAATCTGAAAAGGGAAATGCAAAGGCTCAATCTAGATATAGTAGGGGTCAGTGAAGTTCAAATGGTTCAAATGGCTCTGAGCACTATGGGACTCAACTGCTGTGGTCATAAGTCCCCTAGAACTTAGAACTACTTAAACCTAACTAATCTAAGGACAGCACACAACACCCAGCCATCACGAGGCAGAGAAAATCCCTGACCCCGCCGGGAATCGAACCCGGGAACCCGGGCGTGAGGTCAGTGAAGTGAAGTGGAAGGAAGACAAGGATTTCTGGTCAGATGAGTATCGGGTAATATCAACAGCAGCAGAAAATGGTATAACAGGTGTAGGATTCGTTATGAATAGGAAGGTAGGGCAGAGGGTGTGTTACTGTGAACAGTTCAGTGACCGGGTTGTTCTAATCAGAGTCGACAGCAGACCAACACCGACAACGATAGTTCAGGTATACATGCCGACGTCACAAGCTGAAGATGAACAGATAGAGAAAGTGTATGAGGATATTGAAAGGGTAATGCAGTATGTAAAGGGGGACGAAAATCTAATAGTCATGGGCGACTGGAATGCAGTTGTAGGGGAAAGAGTAGAAGAAAAGGTTACAGGAGAATATGGGCTTGCGACAAGGAATGAAAGAGGAGAAAGACTAATTGAGTTCTGTAACAAGTTTCAGCTAGTAATAGCGAATACCCTGTTCAAGAATCACAAGAGGAGGAGGTATACTTGGAAAAGGCCGGGAGATACGGGAATATTGCAATTAGATTACATCATGGTCAGACAGAGATTCCGAAATCAGATACTGCATTGTAAGGCGTACCCAGGAGCAGATATAGACTCAGATCACAATATAGTAGTGATGAAGAGTAGGCTGAAGTTCAAGACTTTAGTCAGGAAGAATCAATACGCAAAGAAGTGGGATACGGAAGTACTAAGGAATGACGAGATACGTTTGAAGTTCTCTAACGCTATAGATACAGCAATAAGTAATAGCGCAGTAAGCAGTACAGTTGAAGAGGAATGGACATCTCTAAAAAGGGCCATCACAGAAGTTGGGAAAGAAAACATAGGTACAAAGAAGGTAGCTGCGAAGAAACCATGGGTAACAGAAGAAATACTTCAGTTGATTGATGAAAGGAGGAAGTACAAACATGTTCCGGGAAAATCAGGAATACAGAAATACAAGTCGCTGAGGAATGAAATAAATATGAAGTGCAGGGAAGATAAGACGAAATGGCTGCAGGAAAAATGTGAAGACATCGAGAAAGATATGATTGTCGGAAGGACAGACTCAGCATACAGGAAAGTCAAAACAACCTTTGGTGACATTAAAAGCAACGGTGGTAACATTAAGAGTGCAACGGGAATTCCACTGTTAAATGCAGAGGAGAGAGCAGATAGGTGGAAAGAATACGTTGAAAGCCTCTATGAGGATGAAGATTTGTCTGATGTGATAGAAGAAGAAACAGGAGTCGATTTAGAAGAGATAGGGGATCCAGTATTAGAATCGGAATTTAAAAGAGCTTTGGAGGACTTACGGTCAAATAAGGCAGAAGGGATAGATAACATTCCATCAGAATTTCTAAAATCATTGGGGGAAGTGGCAACAAGACGACTATTCACGTTGGTGTGTAGAATATATGAGTCTGGCGATATACCATCTGACTTTCGGAAAAGCATCATCCACACAAATCCGAAGACGGCAAGAGCTGACAAGTGTGAGAATTATCGCACAATCAGCTTAACAGCTCATGCATCGAAGCTGCTTACAATAATAATATACAGAAGAATGGAAAAGAAAATTGGGAATGCGCTTGGTGACGATCAGTTTGGTTTTAGGATAAGTAAAGGGACGAGAGAGGCAATTCTGACGTTACGGCTAATAATGGAAGCAAGGCTAAAGAAAAATCAAGACACTTTCATAGGATTTGTCGACCTGGAAAAAGCGTTCGACAGTATAAAATGGTGCAAGCTGTTCGAGATTCTGAAAAAAGTAGGGGTAAGCTATAGGGAGAGACTGGTCATATACAATATGTGCAACAACCAAGAGGGAATAATAAGAGTGGACGATCAAGAACGAAGTGCTCGTATTAAGAAGGGTGTAAGACAAGGCTGTAGCCTTTCGCCCCTACTCTTCAATCTGTACATCGAGGAAGCAATGATGGAAATATAAGAAAGGTTCAGGAGTGGAATTAAAATACAAGGTGAAAGAATATCAATGATACGATTCGCTGATGACATTGCTATCCTGAGTGAATGTGAAGAAGAATTAAATGATCTGATGAACGGAATGAACAGTCTAATGAGTACACAGTATGGTTTCAGAGTAAATTGGAGAAAGACGAAGGTAATGAGAAGTAGTAGAAATGAGAACAGCGAGAAACTTAACATCAGGATTGATGGTCATGAAGTCAATGAAGTTAAGGAATTCTCCTACCTAGGCAGTAAAATAACCAAGGACGGAGCAAGGAGGACATCAAAAGCAGACTCGCTATGGCAAAAAAGGCATTTCTGGCCAAGAGAAGTCTACTAATATCAAATACCGGCCTTAATTTGTGGAAGAAATTTCTGAGGATGTACGTCTGGAGTACAGCATTGTATGGTAGTGAAACATGGACTGTGGGAAAACCGGAACAGAAGAGAATCGAAGCATTTGAGATGTGGTGCTATAGACGAATGTTGAAAATTAGGTGGACTGATAAGGTAAGGAATGAGGAGGTTTTACGCAGAATCGGAGAGGAAAGGAATATGTGGAAAACACTGATAAGGAGAAGGGACAGGATGATAGGACATCTGCTAAGACATGAGGGAATGACTTCCATGGTACTAGAGGGAGCTGTAGAGGGCAAAAACTGTAGAGGAAGACAGAGATTGGAATACGTCAAGCAAATAATTGAGGACGTAGGTTGCAAGTGCTACTCTGAGATGAAGAGGTTAGCACAGGAAAGGAATTCGTGGCGGGCCGCATCAAACCAGTCAGTAGACTGATGACAAAAAAAAAAAAAAAAAAAAAAAAATGAATGCAACCCCATATATTTTATGTTATGAACAGGAATACAGTGCAGCAGTTCAGTGTTTATGCAGACATGTAAAATGACTGGCAAATTTTTGAAGAAAGAAAGGAAACATGTGAGGCTGTATGAATCCGCTCTTCACTCATATTATCTGTTGTTATTGGCAAACGAAAAACTTATAAACTGACAAAATCTGGATAAAACTGAAATAATAATAAAATGCAATTATTATTAGTCACTCAATGAACGCGGCTTTTTTCTACTCAGGCTGTTATTTATTTAAACTTTTCCTCGATTTCAGAACCAGTTTCAGCTTTTTAACCAATTATCTAGCGATTATCAGTATAGAAAAGCACATTATATTATCTCTACGAAATGGGAACACAATGGTGTTAAAGCGTATTACCGGAAGGACAGTTACTTAGAAAAGTTGGGACACGTATAAAAATAGCAGCGAATTACAAAAATTTATCTGTCCTTGATGTTTTGACATTTTGTGTAAGGCAGGGGTTGTCGGATGGCACCGTGACCAAGAAGTTTATGTCCGTCTTCGAGGAACTGAACGATTGGTAGACCTTCCCGATTTTTGTTTACGGAGAGTTCGTGACTGCTGAAAAATTGTTTCATGTATCTGCTTCACTTTGAAGTGTACTGAAGCATTCAACAAAAGTTACTTGGTCTTCCATAATAACGTGTAACTTACTTTTTGAAGTCTCTTTGTAGGCTGGCGAGTCTTTATTTATCAAAAAGTATGTCCTGTTCCGACTTGTCAGATGTGATCAGAGGCGTGTTTTCCTTTAACTTTTGGTTGACTTCACACGTAGAAGAATCTTCGAGAAAGTGGAACAAAGACGAAGCGTGACAAATACGTTCAGGAGTTTGGCACTGTTCACAGCGTTGTTTCACATGCATTACGTACCCTCGTATGGCGAGAGGTGGGAACATGTAATGCACTCAGAAACAATGTCGACCTTGATCCTTTCGGTGGTTCAACTGTTATGGTGTGGGGAGAGATAATGTTGGATGGATTTGCCGACGTACATATGTTTGAAAAAGGTATACCACCGATCAATGTTACTGTGACACTGTACTCCTCCTCCATGTGTGTCTTTTGAGGGGTGCATTCGGCCATGACTTCATTTTTATACATTACAATGCGCGGCCTAATCTAAATGCACAGATAGAGGAGCTCTTGGAACGAGAGGATATTTGTCGAATGGACTGGGCTGCCCGTTCCCCAACGTAAATCCCGCCGAGCACACGTGGGATGCCTTGAGGGGACGTAATGCAGCGCCTCCACATCCACCAACGACCACGCAGTGGTTGTCAGTCGTTCTGGTGGAGAAGTGAAACGCCCCATCACAGGAACTCCTTACCTTATCATGAAAAACGTTGCAGAACACGCACTGCCGACAGTGGTGATCACATACCCAACAAAGAACCACGTCTCGCCATTTGTAATGTACAGGGGACCATCACAAATCGCGGTAACTTCATTGTAATTATTGTATTTGAATAAAGGCTCATTTCTATTCGTCTCATTGCGTATTTCTTTCAGTTAGTTTCTGTACTATACGGTAGCAGTTCTTCCTCGCTCATGCCGATAAATTAAGGATAATTGCAGAATGTGGTGCCACACAAATTAGCACTACATAAAACTGGCGCTAATAGCATAGGCACATAGAGAACACATGCGACACAGATCTGTAAATCCACGGTATTTGTGATAAGTTGAGAAATACGTCCCGAAACACATGTGCTGCAAAACGCCACTGTTTCCTTCGGATGTATCCCGACATCAATGTGGGATATGATCGCCATGTACATCTACACAGACCACACAACGGGTTGCTATACTCTGGATCAAGTAGGCGAGCAGCTTCTGGGGTATAGCCTCCCATTCTCGCACCAGTGCCTTCGGAGCTCCTGAAATGTCCTAGCGGTTTGAAGCCGTGCAGCGATATGCCGACGGAGAGCATCCCAACATGCTCGATGGGGTTTATGTCTGGAGAAAGGCAGGCCACCCCATTCGCCTGATATCTTTTGTTTCAAGGTACTCCTCCACGATGGCAGTTCGGTGGCGCTGTGCGTTATCATCTGTCAGGAGGATGGTGGGACCCACTGCACCCCTGAAAAGGCGGACATACTGGTGCAAAATGACGTCCCGATACACCTCACCTGTTACAGTTCCTCTGTCAAAGACATGCAGGGGTGTACGTGCACCATTCATAATCCCACCCCACACCATCAAACCACGACCTACACACAGGTCTCTTTCAAGGACATTAAGGGGTTAGTATCTGGTTCCTGGTTCACGCCTGATGAAAACCCGGTGAGAATCACTATCCAGACTATACGTGGACTCGTCCGTGAACATAACCTGGAACCACTATTCCAATGACCATGTACCGTGTTCTTGACACAAGGCTTTACCAGCTCTCCTGTGACCAGAGGTCAGTGGAATGCACCTTGTAGGTGTCCGGGCGAATAAACCATGTCTGTTCAGTCGTCTGTAGACTGTGTGTCTGGAGACAATTGTTCCAGTGGCTGCAGTAAGGTCCCGAGCAAGGCTAGCTGCAATACTCCGTGGCCGTCTGCGGGCACTGATGGTAGGATATCAGTCTTCTTGTGGTGTTGTACACTGTGAATGTCCCGTACTGTAGCGCCTGGACACGTTTCTTGTCTGCTGGAATCGTTGCCATAATCTTGAGATCACACTTTGTGACACACGGAGGGCCCATGCTACGACCTCCTGTGTTTGACCAGCCTACAATCGCCCTAGTATTCTACCCATCATAACGACATCAGCATGTTTTCTTTGAGCCATTTTCAACACACAGTTACCATCAGCACGTCTGAAAATGTCTGCACAGTTAACCTGCTGCACCGTACAGTATGTGGACTGCTGCCATCGCCACCGTGCGACGACCGCAGGTCAAATGCACCGCATGGTCGTACCTCGAGGTGATACAACCTGCAAACCGCCCACCACAGCGTTGTCTCGCCATGTATCAGCATTATCCTTAATTTATGAGAATGAGTTTATGTATGGTACAAGCTTCGCCGAGCTGTATTACATGGAAGTGACACACCGTTCCAAATTTATAAGGGATGATCAAAAAGTTTCCCTCCAAAGGCCGTACAGTCCAGAATCGGTATGCCAATGAGGCAAACTCGCTGTGATCATTGAGGCAGTCACCCCACCGACGCATCAGGTTCAGGACAACCGTTTGTTAAAACACTGTCTCCTGCTGCGTGAAGAACTCCGTAACTTCCTGCTGCCAATTCTCGTCCGACAGGAATCGTCGACTCTTCAAGACCTTTCTTACAGGACTGATGGTGTGATGATCACATGGGGAGAAATCAGGACCATTGGGCCGGTGCTCCCACTAGAATTGACTGAACTTCTGCCTTACGACATTTGCGAGATGGGGACATTCGTTACCATTAATCAGCAGCACCCCTTGCCGCACTGTTCCACGAGGTGGGTTTCGACAGACAAGCTGCCCCATACGCATTCTTCATTATGTGCTGGATATCTACCTGTGTTTAGCCGGTTCTAGGCGCTTCAGTCCTGAACCACGCGGCTGCTACACTCTCAGGTTCGAATCCTGCCTCGGCCATGGATGTAGGGGTTAGTTAGGTTTAAGTAGTTCAAAGTCTAGGGGACTGATGACCTGATGTTAAGTCCCATAGTGCTTAGAGCCATTTGAACCATTTTTTTTCTACCTGTGTTTGTCCTTCGACAACCAAGAAAATAATATCAGCGCGTAGGTCCTCTTTGGACGCATTTGCTAATAACGTCGCCATAGTTAACGTTTCCGCTTTCACCGCACTGTCCTCGGAAATACACGAATGCCAAACTAATCCCTTGCCTGCAGGTCAGTGCTTAAATGCCCAAAAAATGGTTCAAATGGCTCTGACCATTATGGGACTTAACATCTGAGGTCATCAGTCCCCTAGAACTTAGTACTACTTGCTACTATCCTAAGGACATCACACACATTCAAGCCCGAGGCAGGATTCGAGCCTGCGACCGTAGCGGTCGCGCGGTTCCAGACTGAAGCGCCTAGAAACGCTCGGCCACAGCGGCCGGCCCAGTAGGCCTATATACATTACAGCAACGCCCTCATACCAAAAGCTGAAGCTTTGCATACTAGAGTGAACAGCTGACGACACGCTATAAAAGTTCTTTTTCTTTTAATGAAAGATCGCGGTCCACTCCATACTAACAAATCTGCCCAGTTTTGAAACAGTTTCGATTTCTCAGATTTGATGTAACGCGCGTCTTCCTTCAATGGCCTGTTAATTTACTTATGCCGCTGTTCAGAAGTACTGATTCAAGTATAACATATTGCATAACGAATGTGATAATGCGTTTAAAGACAGAATTATTTTCCTATTCCATTCTCAATGCCGTTGTAGAAGTTGACAGTTTTCTTTCTTAGCATTGCGACATGCAGAAGGAAGTTTGTGGTTTAAAATGTAGTCAGCATGGAGCTCCTGAGCGACGGAGTACAGGGAAGAAGAAGGAAATCGGTCACGCCTTGGTTAGATTAACCACTCCGGCAGTCGCCTGAGATGATTTACGGAAGTCACGGGAAGCTTACGTCTCGCTAGCCGGCCGGGAACTTCAGTGACGCTCGTCCCCAAAAAACATAGGCGAAGAACTTTCGCATTTTCCAATACGAGTAAAAAAATGTATTATCCTCCATACACAACTTTCTTGCAAAATCATAATGATTCTTTACAAAAACCACATCTCCGAGGGCGAAAAGCGATAAAAGTTGTTTGCCATCACAGAACATCTCTCTATTAAGGGAATTTAGGTCCGCGAGTTACACAGACATCTGTTCTTTTTATAATGAGGTGACAAAAGTCATGACACAAATTCTAATATCATGTAGGACCTTCTTTTGCCTGGCGTAGAAGCAGCCTGAGGTGTCATGGACTCGACAAGTCTTTGGACGTCCACTGCAATAATACTGAGCCGTGCTACCTCTGTAGCTGTCCATAACTGAGGAAGTGTGGCTGGTGCAGGATTTTGTGCACAACTGACCTCTCGATTTTGTCCCATAAATTTTTGATGGGATTCATGTCGGGCACTCTGGGTCGCCAAATCATTCGATCGAATTGTCCAGAATGTTCTACAGACCAGTCGCGAACAGTTGTGGCCCGGTGATGTGCCGCATTGACATCCATAAAAATTCCATCGTTGTTTGGGCACATGAATTCTATGAATGGTTGCATATGGTCTTCAAGTAGCTGAACATAACTACATTCAGTCAATGATCGGTTCAATTGGACCAGAGGACCGACTCCATTCCACGTAAACATAGCCCACACCATTATGAAGCCACCACCAGCTGTTAACAACCTGGGTCCACGGCTTTGGGAGGTCTGCGTCACACTCGAACCCTATCATCAGCTCTTACCAACTGAAATCGGGACTCATGTGACCAGGTCACGGTTTTCTAGTCGTCTACGGCCCCACAGATATAGTCACCAAACCAGGAGACGTGCAGAAGGTGATGTTGAGCTGTTACCAAAGGCACTCGCGTCGGTCGTTTTCTGCCATAGCTTTTTAACGCCAGATATCGCCGCACTGTTCTAACGCATGCGTTCGTCGTATGTCCCACATTTTTTTCTCCGGTTATTTCCCCCATGAACCATGGACCTTGCCGTTGGTGGGGAGGCTTGCGTGCCTCAGCGATACAGATGGCCGTACCGTAGGTGCAACCACAACGGAGGGGTATCTGTTGAGAGGCCAGACAAACTTGTGGTTCCTGAAGAGGGGCAGCAGCCTTTTCAGTGGTTGCAGGGGCAACAGTCTGGATGATTGACTGATCTGGTCTTGTAACATTAACCAAAACGGCCTTGCTGTGCTGGTACTGCGAACGACTGAAAGCAAGGGGAAACTACAGCCGTAATTTTTCCCGAGGACATGCAGCTTTACTGTATGATTAAATGATGATGGCGTCCTCTTGGGTAAAATATTCCGGAGGTAAAATAGTCCCCCATTCGGATCTCCGGGCGGGGACTACTCAAGAGGACGTCGTTATCAGGAGAAAGAAAACTGGCATTCTACGGATCGGAGCGTGGAATGTCAGATCCCTTAATCGGGCAGGTAGGTTAGAAAATTTAAAAAGGGAAATGGATAGGTTAAAGTTAGGTATAGTGGGAATTAGTGAAGTTCGGTGGCAGGAGGAACAAGACTTTTGGTCAGGTGAATACAGAGTTATAAATACAAAATCAAATAGGGGTAATGCAGGAGTAGGTTTAATAATGAATAAAAAAATAGGAGTGCGGGTTAGCTACTACAAACAGCATAGTGAACGCATTATTGTGGCCAAGATAGACACAAAGCCCATGCCTACTACAGTAGTACAAGTTTATATGCCAACTAGCTCTGCAGATGATGAAGAAATTGATGAAATGTATGACGAGATAAAAGCAATTATTCAGGTAGTGAAGGGAGACGAAAATTTAATAGTCATGGGTGACTGGAATTCGTCAGTAGGAAAAGGGAGAGAAGGAATATGGGGGGAAGAAATGAAAGAGGAAGCCGCCTTGTAGAATTTTGCACAGAGCATAACTTAATCATAGCTAACACTTGGTTCAAGAATCATAAAAGAAGGTTGTATACCTGGAAGAATCCTGGAGATACTAAAAGGTATCAGATAGATTATGTAATGGTAAGACAGAGATTTAGGAACCAGGTTTTAAATTGTAAGACATTTCCAGGGGCAGATGTGGATTCTGACCACAATCTATTGGTTATGAACTGCAGATTGAAACTGAAGAAACTGCAAAAAGGTGGGAATTTAAGGAGATGGGACCTGGATAAACTGAAAGAACCAGAGGTTGTAGAGAGTTTCAGGGAGAGCATAAGGGAACAATTGACAGGAATGGGGGAAAGAAATACAGTAGAATAAGAATGGGTAGCTTTGAGGGATGAAGTAGTGAAGGCAGCAGAGGATCAAGTAGGTAAAAAGACGAGGGCTAATAGAAATCCTTGGGTAACAGAAGAAATATTGAATTTAATTGATGAAAGGAGAAAATATAAAAATGCAGTAAATGAAGCAGGCAAAAAGGAATACAAACGTCTCAAAAATGAGATCGACAGGAAGTGCAAAATGGCTAAGCAGGCATGGCTAGAGGACAAATGTAAGGATGTAGAGGCTTGTCTCACTTGGGGTAAGATAGATACTGCCTACAGGAAAATTAAAGAGACCTTTGGAGAGAAGAGAACCACTTGTATGAATATCAAGAGCTCAGATGGCAACCCAGTTCTAAACAAAGAAGGGAAGGTAGAAAGGTGGAAGGAGTATAGCCGGCCGTGGTGGTCTCGCGGTTCTAGGCGCGCAGTCCGGAACCGTGCGACTGCTACGGTCGCAGGTTCGAATCCTGCCTCGGGCATGGATGTGTGTGATGTCCTTAGGTTAGTTAGGTTTAAGTAGTTCTAGTTCTAGGGGACTTATGACCACAGCAGTTGAGTCCCATAGTGCTCAGAGCCATTTGAACCATTTTTGAAGGAGTATATAGAGATTTATCGAAGGGCGATGTACTTGAGGGCAATATTATGGAAATGGAAGAGGATGTAGATGAAGATGAAATGGGAGATAAGATACTGCGTGAAGAGTTTGACAGAGCACTGAAAGACCTGAGTCGAAACAAGGCCCCGGGAGTAGACAACATTCCATTAGAACTACTGATGGCCTTGGGAGAGCCAGTCATGACAAAACTCACCATCTGGTGAGCAAGATGTATGAGACAGGCGAAATACCCACAGACTTCAAGAAGAATATAATAATTCCAATCCCAAAGAAAGCAGGTGTTGACAGATGTGAAAATTACCGAACTATCAGTTTAATAAGTCACAGCTGGAAAATACTAACGCGAATTCTTTACAGACGAATGGAAAAACTAGTAGAAGCGGACCTCGGGGAAGATCAGTTTGGATTCCGTAGAAATGTTGGAACACGTGAGGCAATACTAACCTTATGACTTATCTTAGAAGAAAGATTAAGAAAAGGCAAACCTACGTTTCTAGCATTTGTAGACTTAGAGGAAGCTTTTGACAACGTTAACTGGAATACTCTCTTTCAAATTCTGAAGGTGGCAGGGGTAAAATACAAGGAGCGAAAGGCTATTTACAATTTGTACAGAAACCAGATGGCAGTTGTAAGAGTCGAGGGGCATGAAAGGGAAGCAGTGGTTGGGAAAGGAGTGAGACAGGGTTGTAGCCTCTCCCCGATGTTATTCAATCTGTATATTGAGCAAGCAGTAAAGGAAACAAAAGAAAAATTCGGAGTAGGTATTAAAATTCATGGAGAAGAAGTAAAAACTTTGAGGTTCGCCAATGACATTGTAATTCTGTCAGAGACAGCAAAGGACTTGGAAGAGCAGTTGAACGGAATGGACAGTGTCTTGAAAGGCGGATATAAGATGAACATCAACAAAAGCAAAACGAGGATAATGGAATGTAGTCAAATAAAATCGGGTGATGCTGAGGGGATTAGATTAGGAAATGAGACACTTAAAGTAGTAAAGGAGTTTTGCTATTTAGGGAGTAAAATAACTGATGATGGTCGAAGTAGAGAGGATATAAAATGTAGACTGGCAATGGCAAGGAAATCGTTTCTGAAGAAGAGAAATTTGTTAACATCGAGTATAGATTTAAGTGTCAGGAAGTCGTTTCTGAAAGTATTTGTATGGAGTGTAGCCATGTATGGAAGTGAAACATGGACGATAACCAGTTTGGACAAGAAGAGAATAGAAGCTTTCGAAATGTGGTGCTACAGAATAACGCTGAAGATAAGGTGGGTAGATCACGTAACTAATGAGGAGGTATTGAATAGGATTGGGGAGAAGAGAAGTTTGTGGCACAACTTGACTAGAAGAAGGGATCGGTTGGTAGGACATGTTTTGAGGCATCAAGGGATCACAAATTTAGCATTGGAGGGCAGCGTGGAGGGTAAAAATCGTAGAGGGAGACCAAGAGATCAATACACTAAGCAGATTCAGAAGGATGTAGGTTGCAGTAGTTACTGGGAGATGAAGAAGCTTGCACAGGATAGAGTAGCATGGAGAGCTGCATCAAACCAGTCTCAGGACTGAGGACCACAACAACAACACATTTCACGCAGTGTTGCTTGTCTGTTAGCACTGAAAACTTTACGCAAAAGCCGCTGTTCTCGGTCGTTAAGTGGGGGTCGTCAGCCACTGTGTGGGGCGGCTGGTGGAAATGAATGTTGTTATTTAATAATGTAGAATTGTAATGTAGAAACATTTCCCGGCCGATTTGCACCATATGTGGGGCGGCTGGTGGAATTTATTGTTGTTACATGTAGAATGTAGAAAAGATGCATTTCCCTGCCGTTTTACCATATGTGGGGCGGCGGGTAGAATTATTGTTATTTAAATGTTCCTATTATTTATGCTGTATTTTGCCGTTCTCAACACTGGCTCTCTAACTACAATTTTGGCAACCAGAAAGTGATTAGCAAAACGTGAAGCCTGCAATTAGAATTCCTAGTGCCCACTTCATCTGAGAACTACACTTATAGCTACAGCTTATAGCTCTGAGGAATTAGGAAATTGTCTGGGATTCATAATCAAAAACGATCGTGTAAAAACGTTCTCTATATTCTGAAAGTCACAGATGAAAAAAAAAAAAAGGATCCACACAATTTGACTAACAGAGCAGTTCAGAGTCTAATGCGCTGATGCAACTATAACTGTCCAAATTAAATGTTTAAGTGAATGCTCGCCATAATTTGATGATAATGTTCATCAAACGCCATGCTAAATAATGGTAGAATGTCTGTCCCGCGGCGGCACGTGAAAACACGACATACGCAAACTGAAGATAGATAATTAAAGTCATCCCAGAATTAACACTTCACTCGAAAATGATTTCATGGTTACACGTATCCCGAGTAACTTAATACGGCATCCGAGGCCGTTTATAGCAATGATACCGACGCTACGCGACTCCCGACACAGATGGTGTGCTATTCAAGCCCCAGGCCTTGCTTCCTCGCGCAGCGTTCTTATATACACTCCTGGAAATGGAAAAAAGAACACATTGACACCGGTGTGTCAGACCCACCATACTTGCTCCGGACACTGCGAGAGGGCTGTACAGGCAATGATCACACGCACGGCACAGCGGACACACCAGGAACCGCAGTGTTGGCCGTCGAATGGCGCTAGCTGCGCAGCATTTGTGCACCGCCGCCGTCAGTGTCAGCCAGTTTGCCGTGGCATACGGAGCTCCATCGCAGTCTTTAACACTGGTAGCATGCCGCGACAGCGTGGACGTGAACCGTATGTGCAGTTGACGGACTTTGAGCGAGGGCGTATAGTGGGCATGCGGGAGGCCGGGTGGACGTACCGCCGAATTGCTCAACACGTGGGGCGTGAGGTCTCTACAGTACATCGATGTTGTCGCCAGTGGTCGGCGGAAGGTGCACGTGCCCGTCGACCTGGGACCGGACCGCAGCGACGCACGGATGCACGCCAAGACCGTAGGATCCTATGCAGTGCCGTAGGGGACCGCACCGCCACTTCCCAGCAAATTAGGGACACTGTTGTTCCTGGGGTATCGGCGAGGACCATTCGCAACCGTCTCCATGAAGCTGGGCTACGGTCCCGCACACCGTTAGGCCGTCTTCCGCTCACGCCCCAACATCGTGCAGCCCGCCTCCAGTGGCGTCGCGACAGGCGTGAATGGAGGGACGAATGGAGACGTGTCGTCTTCAGCGATGAGTCGCTTCTGCCTTGGTGCCAATGATGGTCGTATGCGTGTTTGGCGCCGTGCAGGTGAGCGCCACAATCAGGACTGCATACGACCGAGGCACACAGGGCCAACACCCGGCATCATGGTGTGGGGAGCGATCTCCTACACTGGCCGTACACCACTGGTGATCGTCGAGGGGACACTGAATAGTGCACGGTACATCCAAACCGTCATCGAACCCATCGTTCTACCATTCCTAGACCGGCAAGGGAACTTGCTGTTCCAACAGGACAATGCACGTCCGCATGTATCCCGTGCCACCCAACGTGCTCTAGAAGGTGTAAGTCAACTACCCTGGCCAGCAAGATCTCCGGATCTGTCCCCCATTGAGCATGTTTGGGACTGGATGAAGCGTCGTCTCACGCGGTCTGCACGTCCAGCACGAACGCTGGTCCAACTGAGGCGCCAGGTGGAAATGGCATGGCACGCCGTTCCACAGGACTACATCCAGCATCTCTACGATCGTCTCCATGGGAGAATAGCAGCCTGCATTGCTGCGAAAGGTGGATATACACTGTACTAGTGCCGACATTGTGCATGCTCTGTTGCCTGTGTCTATGTGCCTGTGGTTCTGTCAGTGTGATCATGTGATGTATCTGACCCCAGGAATGTGTCAATAAAGTTTCCCCTTCCTGGGACAATGAATTCACGGTGTTCTTATTTCAATTTCCAGGAGTGTATAAAGCCGCGGTGCGGACGGCTAAGGGTACGCCTGATCAAATCGGCTCTCCCGACTAGCCGCTGGGCTAGTAATGCATCACTTTAAGTTATTGAATAAATCATAGCTTCTTTTGCTGATGGCCGATGAAGCTCTCAATTTAAATGTGCATTCAGCACACAGGTAAGTAACCATAATAAAAGTTTGACGTGGCTAAGTTAAATATTTTGGGCGGGAGAATTAATTTAATTACACTACACGCAGTAGACGAGCTCTGAACTTGCCCTTTGGAGATACGCTATCGCTATAGTTTTATAGTTATTCAATTGAAACTTCTCACATCTTTATGATTATAGCGGATCTCCATTCTACTTAAACATCCTAGCCTTATTTATTAGCCTACTTAATCTATCTTGCTTCCTTAATTTTTAAGACAAAAACCAGAAAATTATGAATTTCAACTAAAATTTTAATTTGTGAGATCCAAAGTACTGTTTCTATTAAATAATTATGAAAAAGGAATCTAAATATAAATTTTTAAGTCTCTAGCTCTTTTCTGTTGCGCCAATGATTTTTACAGAAAAACGTCCAAATTTCGAAAATGGTTAAAGTTATCGAACTGATATTCAACACATATTAATTTAGTATTACTCCTGACATGCTAGAACCGTTTCAGGTTATTTACTTGATTTTAAAAGTATTGCGCAACATTTATGACTGGCTGACACACAATGGAAAGACTGATGTGAATTTACTACGGCGTGAGTAGGCTGCTTCCCTACAACTGCGTTGTCCGTGGTGAGAAGTAATCCCTCAAATTTGGTATTCTCGACACACTCTTGACACTGTGGATCTCGTAATATCGAATTCCCTAACGATTTCCGAAATGGAAACCACACCACGTTCAAAATCTGTAACTCCCAATGTGCGGCCACAATCATGTCGGAAACCTTTTCACATGAATCACCTGAATACAAATGACATCTTTGCCAATGCACTGCCCTTTTATACCTTGTATACCTGACACTAACGCCATCTCGATAAGAGCATATCACTGTCCTATGACTTTTCTCACCTCAGTTTAATGCCCAGACGTGTTACAATACCTTTGCGCCATCATCGGTGGGTACTTTGATTCAGTTCTGTAAAATACAAACATGTTGTAAGTATTAATTATTGTTAGGAAATGAGGTCTAAAAACTTTTCTGCCTGGTGTGATTATTACCTTATTTTCTAGAATGCTAGTTTCCGTCAACCCTTCTTTACGTTATTGTACAGCTTCCCATCTGCAACGAAATGATGTTGTTGTGAGTTTGGTTAGCGAACTTTCTTTATATATTCAGAAATGTAAAATTATGCACTCCACAAAGCGAAAGAAAGGTAATAACGCTTGACTACAATATCAGTGAGCCACAAGTGGAATTAGTCAATTCATACATACACCAGAAGTAACAGTTTGTACAGATATGAAATGGATCGAACACATAGGCTCAGTTGTAAGTGAAGTAGATGGCAGACCTCGTTTCATCGGAAGGATACTGCTAAAATGCAGTCATTGTACAGAAGCCATTGCTTACAAAACACTCGTGTGACCCCTCCTAGAGGTACTGGAAGCCGTACCAAACAGGAGTAACAAGGGATACTCGGTGTGTACAAATAAGGGCAGCACGAATGATCACTCTTTTTGATTCGTGGTTGCGAGCGACAGAGTTGCTGAAAAAACTGAATTGGAGTACGTTTGAAGAAAGACGCAAACAGTTTCGAGAAAGCCTGCTTACAAAGTTTCAAGAACCAGCTTATATGAGAAATCTAGGAATATACTACAACAACATGACTCCTACATCTACATCTATACTCCGCGAGCCACCTTACGGTGTGTGGCGGAGGGTACTTATTGTACCACTATCTGATCCCCCCTTCCCTGTTCCATTCACGAATTGTGCGTGGGAAGAACGACTGCTTGTAAGTCTCCGTATTTGCTCTAATTTCTCGGATCTTTTCGTTGTGATCATTACGCGAGATATATGTGGGCGGTAGTAATATGTTGCCCATCTCTTCCCGGAATGTGCTCTCTCGTAATTTCGATAATAAACCTCTCCGTATTGCGTAACGCCTTTCTTGAAGTGTCCGCCACTGGAGCTTGTTCAGCATCTCCGTAACGCTCTCGCGCTGACTAAATGTCCCCATGACGAATCGCGCTGCTTTTCGCTGGATCATGTCTATCTCTTCTATTAATCCAACCTGGTAAGGGTCCCATACTGATGAGCAATACTCAAGAATCGGACGAACAAGCGTTTTGTAAGCTACTTCTTTCGTCGATGAGTCACATTTTCTTAGAATTCTTCCTATGAATCTCAACCTGGCGCCTGCTTTTCCCACTATTTGTTTTATGTGATCATTCCACTTCAGATCGCTCCGGATAGTAACTCCTAAGTATTTTACGGTCGTTACCGCTTCCAATGATTTACCACCTATGGCATAATCGTACTGGAATGGATTTCTGCCCCTATGTATGCGCATTATATTACATTTATCTACGTTTAGGGAAAGCTGCCAGCTGTCGCACCATTCATTAATCCTCTGCAGGTCTTCCTGGAGTACGTACGAGTCTTCTGATGTTGCTACTTTCTTGTAGACAACCGTGTCATCTGCAAATAGCCTCACGGAGCTACCGATGTTGTCAACTAAGTCATTTATGTATATTGTAAACAATAAAGGTCCTATCACGCTTCCTTGCGGTACTCCCGAAATTACCTCTACATCTGCAGATTTTGAACCGTTAAGAATGACATGTTGTGTTCTTTCTTCTAGGAAATCCTGAATCCAATCACAAACCTGGTCCGATATTCCGTAAGCACGTATTTTTTTCACTAAACGTAAGTGCGGAACCGTATCAAATGCCTTCCTGAAGTCCAGGAATACGGCATCAATCTGCTCGCCAGTGTCTACGGCACTGTGAATTTCTTGGGCAAATAGGGCGAGCTGGGTTTCACATGATCTCTGTTTGCGGAATCCATGTTGGTTATGATGAAGGAGATTTGTATTATCTAAGAACGTCATAATACGAGAACACAAAACATGTTCCATTATTCTACAACAGATTGACGTAAGTGAAATAGGCCTATAATTATTCGCATCTGATTTATGACCCTTCTTGAAAATGGGAACGACCTGTGCTTTCTTCTCCCGTATGGATCGTGAAGACAAGTATAGGCAAATCACAGAGCGCACAGAGGCGTTTAAGCAATCGTTCTCAGTCTTTCGCGCTCCGTACACGAATGGAGCGATCAGAAGCTGTAACGATACGATGCGAAGTACCGTCTGCCAAACACTTCACAGTGGTCTTCAGAGTATAGACGCACATGCAGTTGTAGACCTGAATTCCCTTACTTTGGTCGGCTGTTGTTAGAGCTAAAACCAAACAATGATTAGATATTCTATCGTTCAAAAATTGACGGCTGTAAAGGTGACAGGTGACAATAACAAAAGATATTAAGGGTCCTAACACTCCTCTGTGGTGTTCATGGCGTCCTGTGTCACCGTTTGGTGTCTTTTCAGCCATAGCACATCACTCGCTGTTGGCGTCGTGTGGTCGCCGCAGGGTTCCGCAACTTCCGCGTCCTGTTAGCGTTGTGAGGAAGCCGCCGCTAGAACAAGTTCGACTGCCGCAGCCATCTGTGAGGAGGCTGTGGAACCACTCGTTCCTCCTCACCCGGCCTGTCGCCAAATCCCGGCTCCGTTCAGTTCCTCTGTAAACAAAGCGCCCTCGTAAAAACGACTAAGTACGCTTCCTAAGAGAATTCAGCAACAGGACTGGTGTTTCCCAAACCTCTGGGAATGAATTTTCACCTTCATAAGCTAGAACATAAAGATAAGAAATAAAGTTGTAGGCGTATAAACGTGAATTACAGGTACAATTCGTCACAGAAGTAGATAATAAATAAGTATGCATATTATAAAAATGGGTGTGCGTAATATATCTATGTATCTAGTACCGGGTGTGTGGTGTCACCGCCAGACACCACACTTGCTAGGTAGTAGCCTTTAAATCGGCCGCGGTCCATTAGTATACGTCGGACCCGCGTGTCGCCACTGTCAGTAATTGCAGACCGAGCGCCACCACACGGCAGGTCTAGAGAGACGTCCTGGCACTCGCCCCAGTTGTACAGCCGACTTAGCCAGAGATGGATCACTGACAAATACGCTCTCATTTGCCGAGACGATAGTTAGCATAGCCTTCAGCTACATTTGCTACGACCTAGCAAGGCGCCGTATTCAATTGATATTGAGATTCTATTAATGTATCATCAAGAGCGATGTTCTACAAATGTGAATTAAAGTTAAGTATTCCAGAAGCTACGTACTTTTCTTTATAGCATTCATTACGTATCCTGTTTCAGACCTCACGCCAGCCTGCGTGAGTTTAAGCGCGTGCCTTTCGGCTTCCTCTCATTGTGTCTAGGCTGTCTTGTCTAGACACAACAGAGTGATCAAAAAGTCAGTATAAATTTGAAAACTGAATAAATCACGGAATAATGTAGACAGAGAGGTACAATTTGCACACATGCTTCGAAAGAGATGGGGTTTTATTAGAACCAAAAAAATACAAAAGTTCACAAAATGTCCGACAGATGGGGCTTCATCTGATCAGAATAGCAATAATTAGCAGAGCAAAGTAAGACAAAGTAAAGATGATGTTCTTTACAGGAAATGCTCAATATGTCCACCATCATTCCTCAACAATTGCTGTAGTCGAGGAATAATGTGAACAGCACTGTAAAGCATGCCAGGAGTTATGGTGAGGCATTGGCGTCGGATGTTGTCTTTCAGGATCCCTAGAGATGTCCGTCGATCACGATACACTTGCGACTTCAGGTAACCCCAAACCCAATAATCGCACGGAGTGAGGTCTGGGGACCTGGGAGGCCAAGCATGACGAAAATGGCGGCTGAGCACACGATCATCACCAAACGACGTGAGCAAGAGATCTTTCACGCGTCTAGCAATATGGGGTGGAGCGCCATCCTGCATAAACATCGTATGTCCCAGCAGGTGTTCATCAGCCAGGCTGGGCATGATGCGATTCTGTAACATATCGGTGTACCTTTCACGCGCCACGGTAGCAGTTACAAAACCAGAATCACGCATTTCCTCGAAGAAAAAAGGCCCGATAACGGTAGATGTGGTAAATCCAACCCATACCGTGACTTTCTCGTCATGCAATGGAGTTTCCACGACAGTTCTAGGATTCTCGGTAGCCCAAATTCTGCAGTTGTGGGCGTTGACAGACCCTCGGAGCGTGAAATGAGCTTCGTCGGTCCACAACACGTTACTCAACCAATCGTCATCTTCCGCCATCTTTTGAAACGCCACACCGCAAATGCCCTCCGTTTCACTAAATCGCCAGGTAACAGTTCATGATGCCGATGGATTTTGTACGGATAGCATCGGAGGGGACGCACAAGTGCCAACCAAACAGTAGTGTATGGAATGCCGGTGTGACGTGCGACTGCACGAGCGCTGACTTCCCAGTGCATAGACGAACCCGCTTCAGTCTCCATTTCTTCCTGAACTGTCTCAGCAGCATTACGCCTTGTGCTCGGTCGGCCACTACGGGGTCTATCGTCTAAACAACCCGTGGCTTCGAACTTCGAAATCATTCTCGCCACTGCTGCATTTGTCAACGGACCTTTACCCATTCGAATCCCCTTCCTATGGCGATAGGATCGTAACGCTGAACTAGCACATTCCCCATTCTGATAATACAGCTTCACTAAAAGCTCCTTTTCAGGTAACGTCAACATGCAGCGACTGCTGGAGCATCTGATTCTCTCTCTCTCATTAAAGCTCCTTTTATACACGATTGTCATGCGTAGTCACTGACGTTTTGCTGTCCAGCGCCATGTGTCGGATATTTTGTGAACTTTGTTTTTTTTTTTTTTTGTTCTAATAAAATCCCATGTCATTCCAAGCATGTGTGTCAATTTTTACCTCTCTGGTTTATTAAGTTTTCCAATTTATACTGACTTTTTGATCACCTGGTATGTCCCACATCGCCTCCTAAACCACTGGACCGATTTAAACCGAACTTGGTACTACTATCTGGAGACAATCGCTATATGGGTAGTAAGAAACTCTTACCAATAAAAGGAGCAGGGGTGGGAGCGGGAAAGTGGTGCAGCTCACGACAGCCAAATTCGCGGACTTATCCACCCGGTATTTGAGTATGAGAGCACTTAGTGGCTTGCAACAAATTTTACGTGTAATTACAAACCGTTATGAAACTTTATCTTGCTGACAGCTGCCACAATATGATGAAAGGAAATATGTTTGTCGCTTACTATATTTTCGCTATTCATGCAGTAAAACTGCCGCGTCAGGCACGACGTTTAAATTTATGACTTCTCCACTACTAACTATATTGCGAAACGTTTAGCAGACAGTTTTCAAATATACCGCTGAATGGAACTGCAGCAGTATATCATTGTTTGACACATAGTTCATGAGAAGTGAAGTCATTAACGCTGAGATCCTTGACAAACTGCAACATTATGCGTGGCATTTAAATTTATTACTTCTCTCCTACAAACTCCAATAGCAACAAATTTCGCTGATCATATCCTCATATGCCGCTGAATGTACCTACAAAATTCGTTAGAGACACACAGACGTATGTGTACAAATATGTGTGAAATATTTTGAATATTAAGTTGGTGCATGCCATCCAGCGCTTTAGATTTGCACGTTGGTATTCCATGAGCCGTGCTCACGCCGAACTATATCTTTCCTTGAACTTGGCTGTCTATCTGTGTTTGGTTTCCCGCCATTGTTGTGGTTATGCCGTAGTTCTTCCTCCTTCTACGTGTGGCAGCAGCGATGTGTATTGATATTGAAGGAGGAGGAGGAGATTAGTGTTTAACGTCCCGTCGACAACGAGGTCATTAGAGACGGAGCGCAAGCTCTGGTTATGGAAGGACGGGGAAGGAAATCGGCAGTGCCCTTTCAAAGGAATCATCCCGGCATTTGCCTGAAAGGATTTAGGGAAATCACGGAAAACCTAAATCAGGATGGCCGGAGACGGCAGTGAACCGTTGTCCTCCCGAATGCGAGTCCAGTATATCGATATTGAACCGTGTACAATCTTTGGTCTTGTGCATATACACTACTGGCCATTGAAATTGCTACACCGCGAATATGACGTGCTACAGACGCGAAATTTGACCGACAGGAAGATGATACTGTGATATGCAAATGATTAGCTTTTCAGAGCATTCACACAAGGTTGGCGCCGATGGCGACACTTACAACGTGATACATGAGGAAAGTTCCAACCGATTTCTCATATACAAACAGCAGTTCACCGGCGTTGCCTGGTGAAACGTTGTGATGCCTCGTGTAAGGAGGAGAAATGCGTACCAAAACGTTTCCGACTTTGATAAAGGTCGGATTGTAGACTATCGCGATTGCGGTTTATCGTATCGCGACATTGCTGCTCGCGTTGGTCGAGATCCAATGACTTTTAGCAGAATATGGAATCGTTGGGTCCAGAGGATAATATGGAACGCCGTGCTGGATCCCAACGGCCTCGTATCACTAGCAGTCGAGATGACAGGCATCTTATCCGCATGGCTGGAACGGATCGTGCAGCCACGTCTCGATCCCTGAGTCAACAGATGGGGACATTTCCAAGACAACAACCATCTGCACGAACAGTTCGACGACGTTTGCTGCAGCATGGACTATTGGCTCGGACACCGTGGCTGCAGTTACCCTTGACGCTGCATGACAGAATGGAGCACCTGCCTTAAGGACGAAACTGGGTGCACGAATGGCAAAACGTCATTTTTTCGGATGAATCCAGGTTCTGTTTACAGCATCATGATGGTCGCATCCATGTTTGGCGACATCGCGGTGAACGCACATTGGAAGCGTGTATTCGTCATCGCCATACTGGCGTATCACCCGGCGTGATGGTATGGGTTTCCATTGGTTACACGTCTCGGTCACCTCTAGTTCGCATTCACGGCACTTTAAACAGTGGACGTTACATTCCAGATGTGTTACGACCTGTGGCTCTACCCTTCATTCAATCCCTGCGAAACCCTACATTTCAGCAGGATAATGCACGATCGCATGTTGCAGGTCCTGTATGGGCCTTTCTGGATAGAGAAAATGTTCTACTGCTGCCCTGGCCAGCACATTCTCCAGATCTCTCACCAATTGAAAAGTCTGGTCAATGGTGGCCGAGCAACTGGCTCGTCACAATACGCCAGTCAGTAATCTTAATGAACTGTGGTATTGTGTAGAAGCTGCAGGGGCAGCTGTACCTGTACACGCCATCCAAGCTCTGTTTGACTCAATGTACAGGCGTATCAAGGCCGTTATTACAGCCAGAGGTGGTTGTTCTGGGTACTGATTTCTCAGGATCTATGCACCCAAATAGCGTGAAAATGTAATCACATGTCAGTTCTAGTATAATATTTTTGTCCAATGAATACCCGTATTGTAGTAACCAAAACCAACTGCGGGAACGCCTTGGGCTGCGGATCGGAGCCGCCAGGCGGGGAAGCCGCCGGCGCTGGAGCACGCACCACCAGGTAAACTCAGGACGAGTCGGACGACAGACCAACGACAACTGATAACAACCGACTATGACCGACACACCAAGGAAGAGATAAACAGCTGAGGCTTGTGGAAACCACAACACCAAACACCAACAGTAAATCCACTCAGAACCAGAGCCAGGCAAATGACAACAACGAGCAACGACCAGAACGCAGTACCGCCGAGATAGAAACGAAATGCAGAGCGAGTACCAGACTGGCTGGACAAGGGTTTTTCTTTTCTTTATTGATTTTCAATTCCCACCTAAGGGGGCGGGCTGGCAGCAGCTTACTACGCCGCTCTACAGTCTACAGACTTTTTTTAAAAAAAGGAAGAAGAAAGAAACAAGGAAAAACAGGCGATAAAACGGTGATTTAAAGTGTAAAATGGCGTAAAAATGCGGAAAGTTGAAACAGAAAGCAAAAGGGGTTGGCAATGTTGTTAAAATACACAGGAATCAGACAAGTAACATAGTAGACACACAATTATAAAACATGGCGACAGTCTGGTTTCTGTTCGCAAGAGATAAAAAAAGCACACCCAGCAACAGTATGATGGCTGTTCGCTACACTTCCCGAAAGACACAACACGGAGCACTCACTGGAAAAACACACCATAAAACACTGCACAAAAATGGCGGCACAAAGATGGCACTCCCAATCCAAGGCAGAAGGGGGGGGGGGGGACCTGGAGTAGGGGGAAAAACAAGGAGGGAGGAGAGGAAAAAACGAAAAAGGGGGGAACCAAGGAGGGAGAGGACTAATAAAGGGGGAGAAGAGCAGACGCGAGGGGGAATGAGAGGGGGCAGAGGAGGGAAATGTAAAAGGACTCGGGGGAGAGAAGGGGGCAAAGAGAGGGGAGGTGGGGAAGAAAGAGGATGGAAGGGGGGGAGAGGGAGCCCGGGAAAAGGACAGAGGAAAGGAGGGGGAGTGAGGATCAGAGTTGATAGGAGGGATAAATGGAGGGAGAGAGGGCATCATCCGGGAGGGGGAGTTGATGGAAGCCACCTTGGGAAAGGAGATGCAGGGTGTAGAGATGGAGGGTAGGGGGGACACAACGGTGAAGACGTGGCAGGGGGCGGGGATCGGAGAGGAGAGGAGCAACCAGGGGGTGAGGGGTTTCAGCTGGACTAGGGCAGAAAGGGTCCCTATATACGAAACCGGAGGGAGCGGCTATTGGCCGCTGTCTGCACGTGGCGTAGCGGTGGCGCCCTCGCTGCATGAGAGCCGCTGCGCGGAATAGCCGGCGCGGAGGAGGAGCCCTCTATGGGCTGGCCGTGTCCATTTGTTCTGGCGCGTGTTCGACTTATGCGGCGGAAGATACTAGACGTATATCATCTGCATTTCTTCTTGGTGTAGCAATTTTAATCGCCAGTAGTGTAGTTCCAGCTAGGGGGTCTGCAGGCAGTTGGTCGGTTGGTGCGGACCAGGGAGGATATCTCCGTGCGGTGCAGTCGGCTGGGTCCGCTGGTAGTCCCTGCACAGTGTTGGAGCGTGTCCAGAGCTTTCTGATCGCTACGAGCTTCGTGGCTCACCGACCCAGGACATCAAAGTTGAGTGGTGTGTTAAGTACCCAAGCCACGTCCGTTCATGTTGTGTCGTTCATTTCGGTGGTTCGCTGTTGGGGAGCTTTTCCTGTGAGCAGCAGCGAGTGTTTATAGTGCCGACCTCCGGTGGCCGAGCGATTCTAGGCGCTTCAGTCTGGATCCGCGCGACCGCCACGTTTGCAGGTTCAATTTCTGCCTCGGGCATGGATGTGTGTGATGTCCTTAGGTTAGTTAGGTTTAAGTAGTTCTAAGTTCTAGGGGACTGATGAACTCAGATTTTAAGTCCCATAGTGCTCAGAGCCATTTTTGTCCATAGTGGTGAAATCGGGCCACCATGCAGTGGAATTAACTATATTGGTTCACTACAATTCTAGTGCAACAGCGGAATTTTCTGCCTTGTGGCCGTTAGTGTTCTGGTTACCTGCCCTGCCACTGACGTAAATTCAAGCAGTTTCGAGGACAGGCCCACCCCATCACCCCCTGGAGGCGTCTGAGTGCCGTCATCTATACTGTCCTTTCCATGGGTGTTTAAAGGTCTGTTGGTAATCTATTATAGCCAATGCTATAAAAGAATTTTTTATTGTGTTTTATGTAAATCAATTTATGTAAATCGATAGTGGGCCTTGAGCCGCTTAAAACCTTCTTCTTAAATTTAGTTATTGTGGTTGCGTTGCTTTTTCATTTAGTGTGCGTTCCCCCATTGAAAACGTCAAGATTAAAGTATTTTTGAATTTTTGGAAAGTCACTTGTGGGCCTTCAGCCGATTAAAGCTTTATTCTCAAAATTTCCCCTTAAGCGAAAAACATTGTGGCCTTCTGCCTTAAAAGATTATGGTAATATATTTTAAAATTTTGAAATTTAATTGTGGCCTTCAGCCGTTTCTGTTGCACCTTGTATATGTTTGTTCAATCCTCTTTTGCCTTGAGGCTTTCCGCCTAGGTATTTGCAATTTTAGCTTCATGTCTTCAGTCACTTGAAATTTATCTTGTTCTTTTCAAGATTTCTTGTTTGGAGGCCTTCAGCCGTGAAAGAATTGGATTTTGAAACTTGTAGTTGTAAAGGTTCGGCTAGGTGCCGTTTTGGTTTAAAGGTGTTATTAAATTACAATAAATTTCAATTTTGAAGTGAAACTGACCGGCACCTTATTTGGCCCTTTCCACAATCCTAATCACCTGTTCTGCCCAGCGGGTTTAGCGGACGTCTCACTCCGGTTGCTAAGGGTTTATTTATCGCTTCTCATTTTTTATTTGTAGTTCATTGTTGCTATTTGAATTTACGTATTGTTATTTTGTCATTTGAAGATAGTGAGTGGAGTTGTGGACGCTAGAAAATGGAGTGCCAAGTGGAGAAATCGGAATATTTCCGACGTATTCTTCTCTCTTAGGTTAATACACTGTTGACAGCAGCGGAGGCAGCCAGAAACATTTACGTCGCGTATGGAGATAACGCCACTGGACATAGCACCGCAAGAAAATGGTTTTTTCGTTTTAAGGACGACAGTTTTGACATTAGTGACTCTCTACGTTCAGTAAGACTTCCAGGGTTTCATGAAGATCTTTTAAACGCCTTAATCCATAATGATCCAAGTCTGTGTACTCGAGAATTGGCAAATGTGATGAACAGTTATCATTCCACCATCGTGCGACATTTGCATGCAGTGGGGAAGGTTCAAAAGTCAGATTTATGGGTACCGCTTGCTCTAAGCCAAAATCACAAGAAAATCGGTGGGTGGCCGTAAGTGACCTCTACTTGCTCGTCATCTATTGGTTTGTGAACAACACCGACTATTTCTGCCCTGTATCATTACTGGTGACGAGAAATGATAGAAATTTTATCTTTGTGCTAACATAAGGAAAAGAAAGGAATGCTTGAGCTCAAACAAAGCAGCTACTTTGTAGCAGAGACCTGCGCGCATCCACAAAACAATGTTATGCATCTGGTGGAACTCTGTCACTATGGTCTATTACGAATTATTATTCATGTGCATTTCAAGTAGAAACATATGCTAATATAGTAGAGACAATAAAATTATCACACACACACTGGTACAATAGAGTGTTAATAAAACAACAACAATAATAAAACATTATAGTAATCACATATACAATAGTATCATACATAATTATGTTTCAACTTAAGCACCAACTAGAAAAAAGTGTAATCGATTATACATGCCACACACACCTAGGCGTAGTCCATAATGTAGTTATCAGCTGCTTATTGCTTATGTTCTGGGTATCACTGTTTAGAAATCATCAGTTGAGTAGTATGGCTTGCATATGAAGCACACTTCTATGGTATGCTTAAAGCTATTCGTGGGTATATCGCTCACTGTCTTTGGAACTTTGTTATATAATTTCAAATATAGGTATTCTTGTGTGTTAATGTCAGCCTTGAGTACAGCAGATTTAGATTACAATTATTTCGAGTTTATGGACTTGCATTTGAGATCTTAGGATAAAATTCCTTATGTCTATTTCAGCACATATTAAACAATTGTAGATATACAAACTAGGCAATATCATTATCTCAGTTTGCAGCTCTGTCTTAATGCTAGCCTAATATACACTATGCGATCAAAAGTACCGGACACCCCCAAAAACATACGTTTTTCATATTAGGTGCATTGTGCTGCCACCTACTGCCAGGTACTCCATATCAGCGACCTCAATAGTCATTAGACTTCGTGAGAGAGCAGAATAGGGTGCTCCGCGGAACTGACGGACTTTGAACGTCGTCAGGTGATTGGGTGTCACTTGTGTCATACGTCTATACGTGAGATTTCCACACTCCTAAACATCCCTAGGTCCACTGTTTCCGATGTGATAGGGAAGTGGGGACGTGAAGGGACACGTACAGCACAAAAGCGTACAGGCCGACCTCGTCTGTTGACTGACAGGGACCGCAAGACCCATTACGGGACCCTGCGCCGTCGGGGCCGATCCACTAATCATACTCTCCCAGAACCCCCTGCGGGCGAGTGGGATAATGTTCCACTGCGACGCCCACGCCCTCGCGCTGACACCGGAGTGGACCAGCCTCCAGCAGTTCGCAAACCATCAACACCAACAACATCCGTTTCAGGGTGAAAATCCGCCTTTTGCAGAAGATGTTCTGGGCTTCTGATACTGATTTCGCACATCTGCAGGAAGTTCACTTGGCCAGTCTCCCGGATATCAATGGCTATACCGCCCACGGCTCTGCGAGTGATCCTATGGGCCTTGGAGTGGCCATCTACGTCTGCCATTGGTTTTCTGTCACTGAAGTCGCCTTCCTTGCATCAGCTTGGGGCATGGCACTCACTGCCACCAGGACATGCTTCATTTATGTCTGCGCTCCTTCAGGCACTGACCAACGACATGAACAGGCTCAATTTTGTTCAGAGGAAATCGCCCCCCTGTTTTTAGTCCACTGCCTACTAGGTGGTGATTTTAACTGCGTTCTACACCCCAAAGATCAAGTTCCACACTATACTTCATGCCAGAAACTACGTATAGTAGTGCGGAACCTCCTGCTTCACGATACCTGGGAAGTTCAACTTGACGACTGTTCTGGCAATACCTTGCTTACCAATCATTCTGCAAGCCGTCTAGGCAGGACATATGTCTCACAGACTCTTAGATCTGCGATACAGGTCGCTGAACGCTGGCCACTGGCCTTTTCCGACCGTTGTGCTTATATCTGTACGGTCCTTCTTCCGCTGTACTCTGTATGGCGCAGCCATGCGCCGTGGAAACTAAATACCTCTCATCTGCATGACCTGACTTGTCGCCAGCAAGTCACTGTGATATGGACAGTCTGTGAACGACGCCTTTCCCGCTACTGCTCGACATTGACATGGTGGATGGACTGCGCAAAACCATCGAGGACGATCTGGAGGACACTGATGAGATACGGGAAGGACTTGGCCGACTGGCATCTTAACTCCATTGACTTTTACAATGCGATTCTCTGAGATCTGGACACTCAGCCGCCAACTCCAGACAACCAGTTGGAATGGCAAAGAACTAAGGCGAGGATAACTGCGCTGGCACGCCAGAAATTTCAAGGGGTGGTGATGTGGACGCGGCGCCACGACCATGCGGGTTTGGAAATTCCATCCATGCATCATATAGTGTCCAACGAACGACGGTGTCGTCGGCAGATCATCAACACTCTGACCACGCCTCATGGTCCGCAGGTGACCAATCACAATGACATCGTTCACGCATTCGAACACTACCGTCGTACTTATTGGGAAGAAGATGCTGATACTGAAGCAGACGACTCCGTTTTGCTTTACCATTCCCCTCCCCCCCCCCCCCCCTCCCCGTGGAGGTGGATACTTTGACAGTAGTGTTCACACGAGACGAAGTCGACAACGCAATCGACGAGGGTGCAGTCAACAGACACCCGGCATTGACGGCTTACCATTTGAGTTTTACCGTGCCTTCCAGAACCTCATGGCACCGTTGTGGACGGCTATGTATCAATAACTGATGACATCTGACCAAGCAATCCCATCTCCCTTTGTTGATGGCATCATCATTCCAGTCCGCAAACCAGACATGAGTTACAGACCGCTCACTCTACTCAGTGCTGATTACAAGATTTTCGCTCTCTTGCTGGCAATATGTCTTTGAACAATACTCCTTCATATCCTCTCCCCAGACTAAACAACACCCAGGGAACAGATTAACATGCAGACTTCCACAGGGGAAAGCCGCGACTTAATTGCAACGGCGGCGGCCTGCAGACTCCGTGCAGTGGTCGTCGCTATAGATTTGGATAGCGCCTTCGATAAAGTGCGCCATGGTTTCTTGTTTCCAGTGGCAGCCCGAATGGGCATCCCCCCCTCCATTCATCGACGTCGTCCAGCGTCTGTATAGCAGTGCCAGCTCATGAGTCCAAGTCAATGGACGTTTAGCAGGGTCGGTACTTACCTGCCGTTCCATGCGGCAAGGATGCTCCCTCTCTACCCTCCTACACACCATTGCCCTAGAACCCCTCATTGGGGGCTTGACAACCCAGCTCTCTGGCCTCAGCCTTCGCCAACACACCTTTCATTGTCAGGCATATGCTGATGATCTCCTCCTCATTCGCTCCAGCTCTGAGATTCGAGCAGTCCCCGAATTGATCACACATTATGAGGCTTCCACTGGCAGTTCCATGAATGTCGCCAAATCTTCTGCGATGTACATTGGAGGAATCCTCTGGGAAGGTGAAGTGACACCCCTGCCACCTGTGCTGACGTTCCGGTACCTGGGCATTACCTTTACCCCCACCGTCTCACACACAGTGGCAACTAATTCCCATCGCCTGTTACACGTCATCCATAACGACGTCCACCAGAAACTCCTGCTCCACCAGGACACACTTCAATTCGTTGAGTTTCTTGATCGTTATGTGGCATCAAAATTGGCCACATCGCGTAAGTTCTCCCTCTGCCGACGGCGATTGGGCACAACCTTCAGGCCGCCTCTGGCTATTATCTCACAGTTGGTTCCATGTTTAAAGTCCGTTATGAGACACTTACCCTGCCCCCACAGGATGGTGGCTTCAGGGTTGTCAGTGTCCGTATGCGATCTGCGGCCTTGTCTATGAGTACCATGAGAAGACAGTGGACCAGATGGTGCATATTTGTAACATGCAGTTTGCTTGATATCCTCCTGCCTTCTTCCACCTCACCACCAGTGTCTGTCGGACACATCGTGCCTCATTTGACTCACATTTCGACCTTTTTCGTCGACTACAGTTACACACGTACCAGTCTCCCAGATACGTGCCCGCCCAGGGCTAAGGATTTTTTACAGCACTACTATTGCGCCGTGTTCCCCGGAATGTGATGGAGACCAGGCATCCATCCATCCAGTGTCCCATAGCGTGGACTACCATCCACCAGCCCTTCCTCCCTATGGATGTCTGGGCACTTAGGTATCACACAGTCAACAGGAAATTTGCCACGAAACAGCGACGGCACAACATTGGTTTGTCAGATTCCCCTCTGTCTCGTTTCCCAGCAACTCGACACTGATGACCACCGTTTGACATGCACCTTTTCGCAAGATGTCTGGCACTTCGTGCAGCAAATCATTGTTTGCTACCTCCGAGTGCCAGCAGACACAATCGAACGGCGGATGTTTCTATACCTGTAGGACAAACATTATCCCGCCGCCAAATGTCATGCAATTACGTGGGTCAAGGGATAGCCGGTCACTTATCTCTTTCATGAGGGACCTAAATCCTGCGTCGACTTCTGGACCTATTTACGAACAGCCCAAGCAGATCTCGAAAAAAAAATTGTTCAAATTGCTCTGAGCACTATAGGACTTAACATCTGAGGTCAGCCGGCCGAAGTGGCCGCGCGGTTCTGGCGCTGCAGTCTGGAACCGCGAGACCGCTACGGTCGCAGGTTCGAATCCTGCCTCGGGCATGGATGTGTGTGATGTCCTTAGGTTAGTTAGGTTTAACTAGTTCTAAGTTCTAGGGGACTAATGACCTCAGCAGTTGAGTCCCATAGTGCTCAGAGCCATTTGAACCATCTGAGGTCATCAGTCCCCTAGAACTTAGAACTACTTAAAACTAACCAACCTAAGGACATCACACACATCCATGCCCGAGGCAGGAGTCGAACCTGCGACCGTAGCCGTCGCGCAGTTCCAGACTGAAGCGCCTAGAACCGCTCGGTCACAACGGCCGGCTGCTCTCGAAAACACGCCACGCTACCGAACGTAATTTGCTAATTATCTTAGAAGTGTCTTTGTAAGACCTCCACTAAGTTGGGGGGGTGGGGGGGGGGGTGCCTGGAGCTGAAGGCACCTACTCCCCTTCCCCCCCCCCCCCCCCCTCCTGGCGGTTTCTGAGTTTAAGCCACCTATGATCTATTCGATTCTACCTTCGACCTCCGCGGATGGGAGAGAGCGTCGTAGATTGCGCGGATTTTTTTTCTTTTTTTCTCTTTGCCCAACATTTATATTTTTTCCCTCTATCGCTGATGTACGTTCCACATAATTTCATAATAATAGTGAATATTACAAAAACAAAATGCACATAAATAAACAACAACAACGCTTTCCACTTCTGTTGATTCCTGTGTCTCCCACTTTCCTGGGCTCCACGGGCTGGTGGTGGTGAGGGGACACTGCGGCCAGGCCTCGAGTTTCGACCCCTGCGCGCTTTGCCCCCTGAGCCTCCACCGGTCCACTATACCTTAAAAAAAACGGTAGTGGAAAAAAAAATTGAAAAAATGAAAAAGTTGGTAGAACACTTGCTTGCAAAAGGCAAATGTTCCCAGTTCGAGTCTCGGTCCACAACACAGTTTTAGTCTGCCACGAAGTTTCATATAAGCACACACTCCGCTGCAGAGTGAAAATTTCATTCAGCTTCTATTCTCTTGTTGTGAAAACTGCCTGTCATCCACTGTTCACTTCCGTACAAGGCTGCACTCCAGCCAATTACCTTCGGAAACTTAAATTTATATTCGACGTTAACAAAATTCTCTTCTTCAGAAGCGCCTCCCTTGTCATTGCTAATCTATATTTTATATCCTCGCTACCTCGTCCATCATCAATTATTTCGCTGCCCAAATAGCAAAACTCATCCACTATTTTTAGCGTCTAGTTCCAATTCTCTCAGAATCGCCTAATTAAATTCAGCTACATTGCGTTACCCTTGTTTTGCTCTTGTTGATGTCCATCTTATAACGTCTTTTCAAGGCACTATGCATTCCGTTCAGCCGCTATTCCAAGTCTCTGACAGAATTACGTCATCAGCGAACATCAAATTTTTTATTTCTTCTCCTTGAACCTTACTTTATTCCCTTTCTAAATTTCTCCCTGCTTTCCTTTATTGCTTGCTTAATAACAGCACATCACTGAGTTGATGTGCTGCCGCTCCTCACACTATAAGCACGAAAAAAAGGTTCAGCATAGCAGACACCAGTGTTTTGTGCCTTCTATGACATGTGTCAAGATCATTGCCCGATAACCATGTGATCGTCAGGTATCAAAGACAATCCCGAGTACGGTATAGTGCAACATCGAAACCGACTGCACATAAAATAATACGTATAAATACAACTAAGGTGTCATACTTGCTACATGAAGACCATCATGATAGTTCCGATGATCGCATCCCGTCCAGAGGTGGTGTCTACAAGGCGACGATCTCGCTGAATCACAGACTCCAGTGCTGCTGTTAGCCACCCAGCCATCACGACCGAAAGAAACTTTCAAAAAGATAAACAGCAGTCTGAAGAAGTCTTGTTCGCATTGGCCTCCAGTGCCAACAATACCTCTCGCGCTGTCCATTATTCGTACGACTGTGCTATGTCTCTGATGTATGCTTCACGTTAATCTTATGAATTTTCGTAATTGTACTAATGTATACTACATTTCCTTTCGACGAACTCGTGGCCTTGTCAGAAAATTACCTATTTGTATTTGCTTCTTTCTCTTATGGCCGTGTCTTACATTGTGATCGGGTTGTGTCTGGCCATTCTACTTTGCACTATTACTGTGTCTCTCTCCTTTCTCAGAAAATGCTGTATTTTCAATAACATGTCGCTTACCTCAGAAAATGTTGGTAAATTCGTCAAAGGAAGAAGAAAATTGACAAACCAAACAACATTTTTCTAAAAGCGAAAAGTGTGACATTCGTCTGTAGCATAATTCAGCTTGGGAGTGAGAACTGGAACCTCAGATAGGCTGAGAAACAGCAAGCAGAGACGTTGAGGACGTGTCTTAGAGGACTGCTAAAGATAGCACGGACAGATACGGTGACAAATCAATGGGTCAGGGAAAAACAGGTAAAAATATTTTAGTCAATACACGATGCATAGTTTTTTTGCATATATTGAACTAAAATACGTCAGTGAAACCAAATTTCTGTTTTGTGGCCCGCAGCTAGAATAAGGTCGATTTGCACGCTTATGTTCGTAATGGCAAGCGCCAAATCGCATCCCTATTTGACAAACGAGGAAAAAGCGTTGTCCCATCCTTGAGCATCATATTATGTAACAGTGCTCTGCTTAGCTCGTACTAAGGCTTCAGTCTTAATAAGAGCATCTATAAGCCCTTGGTTGTTGACTTATACGTAAAAAAATGTATATAGTTTTGTAACTCCTCCTCCTGCGCGGCACTCCGTTGGCTTTTGTTTTCTCAGATGGAGGAGAACTCACTTGAACTGACATTTAGAGACAATGCAAGTGCCCAACTTCGAAAGCCTAAAATGGAATATAATTATAAAACACGGAGACGTGTCTCTTAAATCATTTTATTCTACAGTGAAAATCCGATGAAACTAGTACACCTGCCTAATATCGTAGTGCTGGAGGGTACTGACACCATGAATCCCACATGCTGTCCATAAATCCGTAAGCGTACGAGGGGGCGGAGAACTCTTCTGAACAGCACGTTATAAGGCATCCCAGATTTGCTCAATAATGGTCATGCTTGTGGAGTTTTGTGGCCAGCGGAAGTGTTTAAAGTCAAAAGAGTTATTCTGGAGCCACTCTGTAGCAACTCTGGACTTGGAGGTGTCGCATTGTCCTGCTGGAATTACCCAAGTCCGTCGGAATGCGCAATGGACATGAATGGATGCAGGTGTTCAGAAAGGACGCTTACGTACGAGTCACCTGTCAGAGTCGTATCTAGACGTATCAGGGTCCCATATCATTCGAGCTGCACACTATTACTGGGCCTCCACCAGATTGAACAGTCCCTTTCTGACATACAGGTTCCATGGATTCATGAGGGTGTCTCCATACCCGTACACGTCCAACCACTCGATACAATTTGAAATGAGACTCGTCCGACCAGGCAACATGTTTCCAGTTATCAACAGTCCAGTGTCGGTGTTGATGGGCCCAGGCGAGGAGTAAAGCGTTGTGTCATGCAGTCATCAGGGGTACACGATTGGGACTTTGGCTACGAAAGCCAATATCGATGATGTTTTGTTAATGGTTCTCACGCTCACACTTGTTGATGGACTGCACTTCTGTCACGTTGAACGATTCTCTTCAGTCGTTGTTGGTTCCATTCTTGCAGGATCTTTCTCCGGCAGCAGCGATGTGGGAGATTTGATGTTTTACTCGATTCCTGACATTCACCGTACACTCGTGAAATGGTTGTACTGGAAACTCCTCACTTCATCGCTACCTCGGAGATGCTGTGTCCCATTGCTCGTGTGCCGACTATAATACCGCGTTCATATTCACTTAAATCTTGATATCCTGCCATTGCAGCAGCAGTAACCGATCTAACAACTGCGCCAGACACTTGTCTTATATAGGCGTTGCCGTATTCTGCCTGTTTACATATCCCTCTATTTGAATACGCATGGCTATACCGGGTAGAAGACAGGCGGATGAGCCTGGCAAGGCAACACCATAGGGGACAAAAGACAAGGGCAAACTGTAGTAACCAAAACCAACTGCGGGAACGCCTTGGGCTGCGGATCGGAGCCGCCAGGCGGGGAAGCCGCCGGTGGTGGAGCACGCACCACCGGGTAAACACAGGACAAGTCGGACGACAGACCAACGACAACTGACAACAACCTACCACGACCGACTATGACCGACACAACAAGGAAGAGAGAAACAACAGCGGCTTGTGGAAACCACAACACCAAACACCAACAGTAAATCCACTCGGAACCAGAGCCAGGCAAATGTCAACAACGAGCAACGACCAGAACGCAGTACCGCCGAGATAGAAACGAAATCCAGAGCGAGTACCAGACTGACTGGACTAGGGCAGAGCGGGTCCCTATATACGAAACCGGAGGGAGCGGCTATTGGCCGCTGTCTGCACAAGGCGTAGCGGTGGCGCCCTCGCTGCGCGAGAGCCGCTGCGCGGAATAGCCGCCGCAGAGGCGGGGCCCTCTATGGGCTGGCCACGTCCATTTGATCTGGCGCATGTTCGACTTCCCCCCCCCCCCCCAAAATGCCCCGGACGATGCCGAGGAGGGCGAAACGAGGGCACGGGTTGTGAGACGTCCGGAGGGACCACTGGGGGAGGGGAGGGCAGACTGTCTGCGGCATCCATCAAGGTGTCACCAGAGAGCAGGGAGTCAGAGGGCGTCTCTATACCCCTGCGAGGCGGGAGGGGTGTCTGCAGAGCCGGCGAGGAGATGGAGGTTGAAGGGAAGGGCTCCACCTCGAGGGATGTGTCCGCACCAGGAAGCAGGGAAGGCAGTGGGGCAGGAATCAAGGCAGGGGCCCGAGGGCGGAGTTGGTTATGGTGGCGACGCTCGAGCCTTCTGTGTGACTGTACGGTCGTCACTCGCCGCCCATGAGCCGCCGTCACCGTAGCGGGCGTCCATGCAGGTGTGCTGCCATAGGAGCGGGCCCACACGGCCATGCCCGGGGCATAGCGCCGGGAGGGGCGAGAGCGGGGCCCAGAAGGGGATAGTGTCAGCAGGTGGAGGAGGATCCAAGGTTGTCACTCGTGAAGGAGTTCGGCAGGACTATGACCGGCCACCAGCGTAGTGCAGTAGGTGCTGAGAAACAAGGTGAGGGCCGAGGTGGTGGCCGACGGCTCCACTGATTTCATCAGCTGCTGTTTGAAAGTGCGGACCAGGCGTTCCGCCTCGCCATTGGATGAAGGATGGAAGGGGGGAGAGCGAATGTGTTTGATACCATTAGCGGAGCAGAAGGTCTGGAACGAGGACGCCGTGAATTGGGGCCCGTTATCTGTGACCAACGTCTGAGGAAGGCCTTCAATGGCCAACACCTTGGCCAAGGCGGTGAGGGTGGCGTCAGTGGTGGTGGATGCCATGCGGACCACATATGGGTATTTGGAATAGGCATCAATGATGAGGAGCCACATGGAGCCTAAGAAGGGGGCCTGCAAAATCGAGATGGATCCTGTCCCAGGGTTGGCTGGGTGTTGGCCAGGGCGTGAAAGATTGTGGAGAACTAGCCTGATGACGCGCACACACTGTGCAACCACGGACCAGGTGCTCAATGTCTCCATCGATCCCTGGCCAATAGACATGTCGTCGAGCCAACGCCTTCATGCGAGACATCCCCCAGTGTCCGCAGTGTAATAAATGCAGGACGCAATGGCGTAAGTCCAGAGGGATGACCACCCGATGGGCGTCCGAGTCCGAGGACAACAGGAGGACGTCCTCCATCACCGAAAGTCTGTAGGAGACGTGACGCCAGGGGCTGAAGTCAGTTTTCAAACTTCGGGTAAGGTAGGGAGGCCAACCATGGGTCACATAGCGGAGGACTTGCCGCAAAATGGGGTCCCTGCGCGTGGAAGCGGCGATTTGCGTAGCCGTCAGAGGAAATCCATCGAGAGTCTCTCGGCGGGCAGAGTCGATGTGGAAGCACAGGACTTCCTGCTGTCGAACGCCGGATCGGGTCCTGCTGGGAGATGTGACAAGGCATCTGCATTAGTGTGTTGACTGGTGGGCTTATAGCGGATGGTGTATGTAATTGCGCAAGAACAACGCCCAGCGCTGAAGACGCTGAGCCGTCCGTTCTGGGAGGTGCGAATGGGGCCCGAAAAGCGACACTAAGGGCTTGTGATCCGTGAGGAGGGTGAACTGCCCCCCCAAACAGGTAAATGTGAAATTTCTGAACTGCAAAAATAATGGCAAGAGCCTACTTTTCGACCTGAGAGTAATTCCTTTGCGCAGGGGTTAACGTCTTGGATGCATTGCCACAGGTTGCTCCGACCCATCCTCATTCCTGTGTGCCAGGACTGCCCCAATCCCGTACGCTGAGGCATCGGCCGCCACCACCAAGGGACGATCTGGAGAGAAAGGTGTAAGGCAAGAAGCAGATTTCAGCATCGTCTTCAGGCGGGTGAAAGCCTGATCGCAGGCAGAAGTCCACGTGTAAGGTACCCCTTTGCGGCGCAGCCGATTTAGGGGATGCACGACGTGGGCGGCTTGGGGTAAGAACTTTAAGTAATAATTGACTTTCCCCAAAAATACCTGGAGTTCGGAAAAGTTTTGTGGCCGTGGAAGGGCATCGATGGCTGAGACATTGCGGTCCGAAGGGCGAATGCCATCTTTACTGAGCCAATGTCCTAAGTACTCCTTTTCCGGTTGAAAAAAAACTGCACTTCTCCAGCCGACAACGTAAACCCGCAGCCTGCAGGGCGTAAAATAAGGTACTGAGGTTTCTCAGATGTTCCTGGCGCGTGCGCCCCGTGACTAAGATATCATCGAGGTAATTGACACAAGCCGGTACTGGTTGCGTAAGTTGCTCGAGATACCGCTGGAAAATCGCAGGGGCAGAGGAAATGCCAAACGGAAGACGCTTGTATTTATAGAGACCGAAAGGCGTGTTGATGACGATGGCCTGCGATTCCTCATCCAACGGCAATTGGTGATAGTAAAATGTAAACTTTCACGGCCGGAATTATCATGTCCATTATAATTATCCGGGCTGTTATGCCGTGGTCGGTTGATGAATTCTGAGGTGATCACCTCAGAATTCATCAACCGACCACGGCATAACAGCCCGGATAATTATAATGGACACAATTGGTGATAGGTTTCTGCCAGATCACTCTTTGAAAAGTACTCGCCACCTGCCAGTTTAGCGAGAAGGTCTTCCTGTCGAGGAATGGGATAAGTTTCGACCAAAGACTGAGCGTTGACCATAGCCCCAAAATCCCTACAAAGACGAAGCGATCCATTGGGTTTCTTGATGACCACTAAGGGCGTTGCCCAGGCACTCGATTGTACTGGCTCGATAACCCCCGCAGGCTGGAGCCGATCGAGTTCCTGCTTGACGGCCGCACGCAAAGCTACCGGAATAGGCCGAGCCCGACAAAAGCGAGGCCGAGCGTTCGGCAGTAAAGTGATATGTGCCTGGAATCGGAAGCACAGCCAAGGTCTGCCGAAAACAGGGAGAAAAAGGACGCGCACAGATCGTCTAGGTCCTGAAATGGAACCGTAGTTGAAACGAACTGCACTTCGTCTTGAATGGAAAAGCCAAACCGTGTAAACGCATCTAGTCCAAAAATGTCCGAAGCCGACGGGTGGTCCACCACAAATAGGGTAAGGGGCCGGGGAACGTTTTTGTAGATGGCCATAACAGAAAACTGCCCACGGAGAGGGATGGAACCGTCGCCATAGGCGACCAACCTCCGAGAGGGTGGGGACAATTCTGGAGACCCGAGACGTGCATACGTTGTCAGATTGACCAAAGAAACTGTGGCCCCCATATCGACCTGGAAACGCACGTCCTCGTTAAAGATGCATAGGGTGAGGAATAACCTTTTAGCTAATGTGTCGGTCCGAGGGCGACTGCGTGTAAAGCATGGACGGCTTCCCGTTGGCCTGCAGGGGCGGGACGGGGGCGGGTCGAGCGGCTACGACAGACTGATCGAAGGTGGCCTTCTTTCTCACAGAGCGAACAGGTCTTCCAGCAATGGTGACAGTCAGCTCGAGTGTGGGCCGAGAAGCACTGGGGGCAAGACGGGAGGGGGCCACGCGGCCGACGTCGAGGGGCGACCGGCGGTTCGGACGCCATAGAGACGTCAGACAGCGAGGAATCTCGACGGCGGTGCCCTCTGGATACTGCGCCCCGTCGACGGCGGGAAGGAGTGGATCGGGAAGTGGACTCGACCGCTGCCACCTGGGGCCGCGCCATGAGACGTTCGTTCGCCGCCTGAGCAATTTCGAAGGAATGGGCAATACCCAGAATGTCTTTCAACGAGAGGTTGTCCAACTTTAACGCCGCAGTGCGGACCTCTGGATCGGGCGCCAGTTGAACGACCATATCCCGAATTAACGAATCTGCATATGACGCCTTGCACTGCTGATTGGTGCACGTGAAGTTGCGTTTGCGGCTGAGGCCTTGCAAATCCGTCACCCAGGAACGGTAGGACTGACCCGGCTGCTTGTGGTATTGATGGAATTCCAAGCGAGACGCAACCACGTGGTATCGCTGGGAATAATAGTGAGCAACACACAGATCGCGTTAAAGGAGAGAGCCACGGGGTCGGCCAACGGTGCCAACTTGCGGAGCAAGAAAAACGTGTCCGGTGAGCCCCAAGACAAGAATAACGACAGCTGCAGAGAGTCATCCGACACCTGAAAGGCCGTGAAATGTTGCTTCAGACGATACAGGTACGTTTCCCAATCCTCTTTTGCGTCGTTAAACGGCGGGAACGACGGCGGACGTGGGAACGTGTCTGAAAGCGGGGCACATAGGAGAAGAGGTGGGAGGGCATCCCGCTTATTGACCCTGTCCGAGAGCAACTGCAATGACGTCTGTAAGACCTCCAACTGCTGCTGCTGCTGCTGTCGCATGAGCTGTTGCTGTTGCTCTAAGAGAGTGAGCAGTTTCTCTTCCATACTCCTATATTCCGTTTACCTCGTAGCCAATGTAGTAACCAAAACCAATTGCAATTGCGGGAACGCGTTGGGCTGCGTATCGGAGCCGTCAGGCGGGGAAGCCGCCGGTGGTGGAGCACGCACCACCGGGTAAACACAGGACGAGTCGGACGACAGATCAACGACAACTGACAACAACCTACCACGATCGACTATGACCGACACAACAAGGAAGAGATAAACAACGGAGGCTTGTGGAAACCACAACACCAAACACCAACAGTAAATCCACTCAGAACCAGAGCCAGGCAAATGTCAACAACGAGCAACGACCAGAACGCAGTACCGCCGAGAGAGAAACGAAATCCAGAGCGAGTACCAGACTGGCGGGATTAGGTTTTTTTTTTTTTTTTTTTTTTTTCTTTATTGTGATTTCATTCCCCTGCCTCATACGGGCAGGGGAGGGCTGTCAGCAGCACAATCCGCCGCTCTTCAGCCGAGTGATATGACAATTAAAACAAGAATAAAATAATACATACATAAGGAGGTAAAAAGGGGGAACATAAAACAGAGTAAGGGGAGAAAATGGAGGTAAAAATACACTGATATGTAGACGTTCATTGGGGACAGTTAAAAAAAGTCACCAGAAAGTTAAAAAACACAGTTGGCGATTCTTAAAACACATAGAAGTCACTGGATGCGCAGGCACAGGTTAAAAGTCGGCCACAGTATTAAAAACACTCCGAAACAACACACTGAAAACCCACTCGGAGCACACACGACGAAGAATAAAACTACCAGGTGGGACCTGCCGAGGGAAAGGGCAGAGAGGATGGAAAAGGAGGGGAGAGCATGGGGCAGCTGGGGAAGCGGCGGGAGGAAGGGAGGAGGGGTAACCGTGGGGTCACGAAGAGGCAGGAGACACATGGGGCGGGAGAGGAAAAGGGAAGACAGGGCAGGAGGGAGCGCAGAGACACTGAAAGAAGGCACATGAGATGGAGGGGGAGGGGAAATCCGCTCAGAAGGAGGGAGGGGGAGGAGAGGGAGCCCTGAGGAGGAGGCAGGAAGAGGGGGTTAGAGTTGGTAGGAAGGGTAGATGTCAGGACGAAGCTCATCATCCGGGAGCGGTAGACGGTGGAAGTTGTGTTGGGAAAGGAGATGGAGGGTGTGGAGATGGAGAGAGGGAGGGACACAACGGTAAAGGCGCGGCAACTGGTCGGGAGTGGAGAGGAAGGGAGACACCAGGGGGTGAGGGGGATCAAGGCGACGGACAACATAGAGTGTGCGGATGTGTTCAAGGAAGCGGGATTAGGGCAGAGCGGGTCCCTATATACGAAACTGGAGGGAGCGGCTATTGGCCGCTGTCTGCACGTGGCGTAGCGGTGGTGCCCTCACTGCGCGAGAGCCGCTGCGCGGAATAGCCGCCGCGGAGGCGGAGCCCTCTATGGGCTGGCCACGTCCATTTGTTCTGGCGCGTGTTCGACTTCTGCGGCGGAAGGTACTAGACAAACCACCGCATTAAAGACCCATGTGGTAACGCTAGTCCCACTGGACTGTGCTCTGAAGTTTGGTTGTTTCTGAAAAGAAAAATTCTTGATTATACCCACAATCGGATCTCCTCGTGGACCTTACCCAGAAGAACAGTGCACCGAATTAAACAAAGATAAGAAGAAAAAAGGGAAACATCTCTTTCGAGGATTGTTGCATGGACTGTGAAGATGATGAATAAGAAAGAAAAACTAGAATATGTGAAGAAAGAAATGGAAAGATATAATGTCAGCCTTTCAGGGTTAAGGGAAGTTCGACAGGAAGGACAGGATAATTTGAATTCGCAAAATATAAGATAGATTATAAAGGGCTGGAAAGGAGGAAAATGGAGTTGTAGATAAGAACATAGCGATGGTCATTTCAGTTAGTTACAGGGTGTTACCAGTGAAATTATATAGTAAGCCTGTGGATACATTGATTATTCAAGTTCACAAGCCAATATCAGATGCAAACAAAGAGGACGTGGACAAAATAAATGAGACTGAGGAAGTCTACAATGAAAATGGAAAAGGACCAGTAATAACTATAAAGGTGGGTAACTGGAATGGTATAATGTGAAAGGGTAGATGAATGTAGGTCGAGCTTTGAAAGGGGAGAAAAAATTATAGACTTCTCTGAACGATTTGATCTCTGGACTGTTAATATTTGGATTAAACAGCATCAACGAAGATTACATACATGAAAAGATCCAGGTTTAATTATTAGATATCAAATAGACTTTATCATAATCAGCTAGAGATTTAAAAACACTCTTAAGATAGCAAAAATCCTTCATGAATCAAACGCCAATACAGGGCATGAATTAATCATAACAGATATGAGGACAAGATTAAAGCCTATGAAGAAAAGACAAAAGATAGAGAAATGGGATGTTAGGGAACTGAGGAATGAAAACTTCAAGAAAGAGTACAGTAACTATATTGAAAATATATTGGAATATTAGGGCAGAACAGTGGATAACAGGAAATATGTTGGATAAAATATATGAGAAAAGGAAATGCAAAAACGACGGTCTCGTAGAAGTCAGTACAGAAAACTGAACAATGAACTAAGAAGGTTAACTGACCAGGCTAGAGAGGATCAGATGAATAAACAACATGAGTAATTGAAAGAACTGGAAAAGAAAAGAAAATTGGAAGAAATATACAAACAGTGAAATGTTTAAGATAAATAGAAGAAAGAAAAATAAGCAAACAAGGAATCAGCTAGAGATTTAAAAACACTCTTAAGATAGCAAAAATCCTTCATGAATCAAACGCCAATACAGGGCATGAATTAATCATAACAGATATGAGGACAAGATTAAAGCCTATGAAGAAAAGACAAAAGATAGAGAAATGGGATGTTAGGGAACTGAGGAATGAAAACTTCAAGAAAGAGTACAGTAACTATATTGAAAATATATTGGAATATTAGGGAAAAAGACTGTACATGTAGAACAGGAAAGAAAATTTGAAAGCATTATGTGGAACAGTTGTGTATTGCATACACAAATAACACCAGTCTGGTTTTTGGAAGATGAAGGGGAATCGAATGAAGTAGAATGAGGTACTATGATACTGAAATAGGAGTTGTAGAAAGCAGTGCAGGAACTCTGGGAAAAGAAAGTTTTGGGCTGTGACAGAATACCAACTGAGACACTGAAGTCTTAGGTCGAAATTCAATAGCCAGATTGACTGAGGTAGTAAACAAAATTTATAACACAGAAATTTGGCCCCATGATCTGCTTGAGACCATTCTAGTGCCTTTATCTAATATGTACAACACAAAATAACGCAAAGACTACAGGGCATAAGTTTTATCATTCATATTACAAAGGCTGTCACAAGAGTCATACTAAACAGAATTGAAAACAAAAGTGGAGGAAAATACTGTGGAAGACCAGTTTGGTTTCAGTAAGGGAACAAAAGATGATATTGATTGTCTGAGGATGATTCGAGAAAGAATGATAGAAATGAACACAGAGGTGTACATTTGTTTTATCGACTGTGAGAAGGCATCTGAAATAATCAACTACAGTGTACTGCTGAGAATTTTAAAAGATTTTGGCATAGACTATAAATATAGAAAGTTGATAAAGGAGATGTACACAGAATAGAAAGTGTCAGTTAGAGCAGGGAAAGAGGTGACAGAAGTTGCCACTCAACTACTCTGCCAAATGTTCGACTTGTTGCACGTGTTCCAGACATATTGTTCTTGTATCTACATACAGCAATGGTTGGCCTGCTACCTCTCCCTCAACTTTCCACATTATATGCTGAGATGGTCAGAAATTTTCCCAACGTAAAACCAGAGAAGAAGGGCATGGCTCGTCTATTACATCTGAACGAACCAGGCATTTGGCTACCCTGAGTAAATGACATGACCAGAACCGCCAATGTGATCTGCTTCATTACGCAGCCATAGGCATACTGTAATAGGATTTATTGCAGACTAACAGTGTGCGAGTGGTTCTCTGCTGGATGTTGACGATGGGGTGGGCAAACAAGGCAGCCGGTCAGACGATAGAACACTTTATTGATGAACATGACCACGTATCCAGAATGAGATTTTCACTCTGCAGCGGAGTGTGCGCTGATACGAAACTTCCTGCCAGATTACAACAGTGTGCCCGACCGAGACTCGAACTCAGGACCTTTGCCTTTCGAGGGCAAGTGCTCTACCAACTGAGCTACCCAAGCATGACTCACGTCCCGTCCTCACAGCTTTGCTTCTGCCAGTACCTAGTCTCCTACCTTCCAAACTTTACAGAAGCTCTCCTGCGAACCTTGCAGAACTAGTACTCCTGAAAGAAAGGATATGCGGAGACATGGCTTAGCCACAGCCTGGGGGATGTTTCCAGAATGAGATTTTCACTCTGCAGCGGAGTGTGCGCAGTTATGGTCCAGTGTGTGTGACGCAGGCAGACTGCAGATGATGGGAGGTGGTCCTTGGATCCCAGCACACAGATATGGGCGTATCTCCATGGATGGTAGCGGCAGCTCGGCTACCACAACATGCTGAAAGATGACATCTGACAGTTATGATTTTTCAGAATATTTTCTCGTTGTCAAGTTCGTAGTTTGGTTCATATTTAGCAACAAGAATACAAATCTCCATAGGTTCTACAACAATTTCTCCCTCTTTTGGAAGTGTATCTTTTATTTCAATTCCAGCATCATTTTTATAAGACCATCGAAGACTTGCATCTCCAGAAGTTGAACTACATGTAAAAATTACAGTTAAATCTCCTTCCCACATAATTTCTTTGTAATCTTGAAAAATTCACCAAGCTATGACAATGGATAAAGTACTTCATTTCTCTTAATATTTATTTTTCCATTGTTAAGAATATGTCCCTCTAAGATTATTTTGTCAGTGACAGATGAAGTTAGATCCTTTCCTTATCATTATGAAGTTAAACAGTTTCGCTACATAATTATCGATTAATTTTTTATTGGATTTTCCATCATAAGATGGATACTCTGTACCATCATTTCCAATAATACTAATATTCATGTACAATTGTGCATGATTGGGATGAAGCCAACCATCTCCAATATTTATTTCAGTTTCTGTAGCTTTGTTGGGAGCATTTAAATTATTTTTAGTTTTCTCATTCACAGGGAATGAGCAAAACTGATAACTCTCAATTTTATTCATGATTTATTAAGGAAACAATTTATTAAGACATTTCTAAAACAACTGTTACACAAGTGCCATTAAAGTCAATCAAATTATCATTTTCATCAGTTACACTTATTTCTAAGTCTTGAACAGGATCAAAAATAAGAATATTTACAGGATAATGTGGTTAATGAATTATTAGTCAACCAAATTCTGCATCAGGCTTGAATGAAGCAATAATATTAGTTTCTCTGTGAAAATGATCAGTATGCTTTACAAACATTACATCTGCAAGGTAGAATGGAATAATTTTAGGAACATCTTTAGCCACAGCTTTTTCTTCAGCTTCAACAACTTGATTACTAAAACCAAGCAAACTTCCAATACTATCTGCTATATCCATATACAATTTTACATCACTTTCGATAACAATTTTGTTTAGAATTTCATCTGCTTTAATGTGAATATTTGGTTTCTTTGAATTAAGAATTTTTTTTTAATTTTTCAAGCTATACTGACTTACAGGAACTTCTATTGTCTCTCCATCACAATAAAGGTTATTATTTTTCGATGTAATATTTGGAGTTAAAAAACGAAAAAAAATAACTCATGAATCATTAGTATAACTCTCTCTTATTGGAACAGTCAATCGTTTTCTCAGAACAGATGACTTGTCACTCAGTTGGAATAATCTACCCATTTACTACTAAAAATTATTAATAAATGAGCAAAACAGATTGGGAACCAAAAATAAGACTTACAGAAAAGAAGTTGAAAAACAAATATGGTAAACGTTTACCTAATTCTATTTGATGTGCAGTAATTGGACCAAGTGGATGTGGAAAAACGACATTAATGAACGATACTTATATTTTAGCTCTAGGATGGTTGAATTGGATTAAAATTAATCATTTGTGTGTTTATTCAAAAAGTTTAAATCATCAAAAATATCAAAAATTTATAAAAAGATGTGAAAAAATTGAAGGTAAAATTAATGAAAAAATTAATGAAAAAATCATTCCATTAAATGAATATGAAGAAAATTCAATGATGACTTCATTCTCTAAAATCAAAATATCGTTAGAGATTATTTCACTAGAGGTAGACATAAAGGAATACTTAGCTCAAACGTACTCAAAAACACCTAAACAGTTAGTCAAAGATAACCTAAACTTTTTAAATATCTTTAGACAAGATGATACAAGTTTAAATCATATTTACCATGCATTTGTTGGACAAGATTTAAAGTTTGATCATTTTAAAGAAATGTGTAGCAAATGTTGGAACACTGAGTTCAGATTCTTTATGATAGACATTACTAGAAAACCAAATGAAGGTAAGTTCAGAAATAAAATACATCATTTCATAACAACATAAATATTAAACATAACATTAAGCATAATGTTTTCTTCTTCCTTAATAAATGTTTACAAAGTACAATGAAGAAGTTGTTAAAAAACTAAGCGAAATAGAAAGAAAGCTGTAGAATTGAAACAGCAATTCAACTTCTGCAAAAAAACCACCAAGAACACAGCATGAAAAATTTAAAATAAGGTCAACCTGTTATTGATACTATTGAAAAAGTAAAACAAGGAACTGAAGGTATGTTTCATAAAAATTATATTCGTGAGTGATTAAAGGAAAAACAATGTTGTCCATTTTGTAGGAAGATTATTAATAACAGAAAATTAGAAACAGCTGAAATAATTGACATTTTTACTTTGATGGATGCTCAAGAAGAAGCAGCATATTTTTCATGATTGTGATGTTTATACGTTTGATGATGGTGAAGATTATAGATTAAATTGCAAAAATTAGAAAAATTTACTTTTTGTTATATCTAATAAATTTTTTCTATATAGATGGAGCAGGTTCAAGAAGAGTCTTCTGTGAAATCTAAATTTAGTAAATATTGCAATACAGAGGCGTCAATTGATAATTTTACTTTACAGAAATACACAAAAGATGGTTATAGAACCATGTGTAGACTATTTATAAATAAATATCATGTAAAAATTACAATAAAGGTGGAATTCCTCGCACATATGGAAAACGTGTTGCAAAATATTATTACAAAGAACATTTAGGTCAAATTCCCAGTGAAGAACATTCAAAAATATTATTATCAGTGAATAACACAGAAGCTGTCACTGAAGAAGCATCCACATCTACAAAGAAATGTAAAAGTTGTCAAGAGATTAAAGGTTTAAGTTGTTTTTATATAAATACTTCACATAAAGATAACTATAGCAAGAGATTTAAGAAGTGTACATTAGATTACATTAAGAATAAGAAAGTTGAAGCAGTGGAAGCATCTTGAATTTTATGACTTATTATCTATTAAATAATAATCCTTTATGATTTATTGTCTATGAAGTAAGAATCCTTACCAACGTATTAAATAATAATCCTTATCCATCTATTAAATAATTATCGTTTCCATCGATTTGTGAAACAAATACTTTTACAAATTAATAAATTTCTTCATACAAATAGAAGAGCAAAATGGAAATAGACACAGTTGCTCAACTTCATGAACAAGTGGCAATTCACTGTTGCTAAACTCCATCATTATTGCAAAAGAAATAATTTAAATAATTTATGAGGATATAGTAATTTAAGAAAAGCTAACTTAATTACGTTTATTTTTAAACATTCGACAACTAAAGTGAGTGACAATCTTTGGAAACAATCATCCTATCATAATACTGAAAATGATGATGTTTTCCAACTTACAAACATAAACCATGGAAAACAATATTTACGTTTTCTACAGATGTGTCTGCTAATACTAAAGAAAATAAACCATTGAAAAAATTATTTCCGTTTTCTACAGATGTTTTCAAAACAGAAGACTATAACCAATAAAGAAGTATTATTTCCCTTTTACACTGATTTATTTTAAAAAATCAAGAGACAGAAAAGCAATTACAGATTACATAGTTTATAATGTATTTGCAAACAGATTACAAATTGTAGATTTTGAAAACAGTATAGACTCACTTGAACCTGATCATTTCTTCTCTGCAGTGAAGATGAAAATTATGAAAATTGTGAAAGACAACCTTAAGAGTTCACTGTGGTTTGAAGATAAATTTCAATTTACTTTGTGAATACAAATTGCAGACGAATGATAAAGTTCAAGAATTTAGACAACAATCATAAAACTATACCATTATGACAGAAAGATTTTAGTAAGAAATTCGAGAGTGGGGAACAAGATATTATAGCGAAAATATCTCATTTTAAAGCACAAAGATCAGGATGGCCATTAAACAGAATTATTGGTTTATGACTAGCAATTAGCAAATATGTTCCACCTAAGAGGGTCGTCTTATATTGCGTTACCTGCAGAAATAAAAAACAAAAAAGCTTGCATCAGTGTAAAAAATTATGATCGAAAATGTTTTCTGTGGGCTATAAAATCAGCTTTGTATCCTGTAGATAAAAATGCTGAAAGAGTAACGAAATACAAAAATGTTGGTCTTGATCTTGATCAGAAACTTGAAAATATTGAGTTTCCCATGGTGGTTGATCATATTCCAAAAATAGAAAGTAGAATTAATGTATCTATCAATGTGTATTCATTTGATGAAAAATATCAAGTGTATCCACTAAAAAATACGTAAAGTAAGAAAGAGAAAGATGAAACATATCAAGTGTATCTATTAAAAATTACAAAATGTAAGAGAGAGGAACATGTAAATCACCTTTATTTCAAGAAAGAAGGTAATTCACACTATTGCGCCGTAAAAAATTCATCTCAGCTTGCTTCGAGTCAAATCACCATATATACCAAAGCAAAATTTATTTGTGATTTATGTTTACTCCATTTCAATAGTAAAGAAAAATTAGATAATCACATATCGAATTGTTTGACTAAGAAGTCATTAAAAGTTGAAATGCCAAGTAAAGGATCATAGGTAAATTTTAAAAATTATCATTACACACAGAAAGTTCCATTTGTTATTTATGCTGATTTTGAAAGTTTACTTTTGAAGATGGACAACTGTCAACCAAAACCAGCAAAATCATATTCAATTAAACATAAAAACATGAACCAAGCGGATTTTGCTACTACATCAAGTACATAAGTGCACATTATAAAGATCCTGTTGTTTATATAGGACCAAACTGTCATAAAAAATTTATAGAATGCATGAAGCAAGAGGTTGAAGAGATTGGAAAAATTTATTCTGAAATTGAAGAAATGAAACCACTTACACCTGAAGAACAATCAAATAACAAATCTAAAGTTTGTACACAGTGTAAATGTCATTATACAAGAAATAAGAGAAAAATTCATCATCATGATCATGCAAAATACATTGCTCCATTGTGCAATAATTGTAATTTGAAACTAAAGCATCCTAACTTTGTACCTATTTATTCACATAATTTATCTGGATATGATTCTCATCTCTTTCTGAAAGAACTTGGTTATGATGATAAAGAGATAGAGCTAATCCAACACAATGAAAACAAATACATCAGTTTTGGTAAGAGTACAAAATATTTGAAAATGAGATTTGTTGACACTTTCAAATTTACAGATTCGTCACTTCACAAACTTTCATCAAATGTGAAAAAGAATCAAATGACAAATATTAGGAAATTTTTCTCAGCAGAATCACGTAATCTAGTTATTTATTTAGCGTATGTGTTTTCAAGTGCAAATGGTTTCATGTTTAAATACATTCAGACAGATAAAGATAAAATCAACATACATTATAACACATAAATAATGTCTCGTCTTATGGACATTCAATTAAGGATAAAGTAGGCATACACAGGTTGTTAATCTAAGGTATCTGTCATAGATAAGATAAAATTATCATATAGAAATTGTTGTTATAAGGTCATTCAGCAATCACATATATGGAATCTATGTGTAAAAGTAGACTGCCTCCAAGTGGTACACCCCGGGCAATGCCGAAAGGTAGCTAAAAGTATACTACTATCGTGGCACTGCACTATGAGTGTGAACTCATCTCGCGGCTTAAAAGTTCAAATGGAAGTAAACAATAAAATGAATAGGTCTTCTCAAAACCCAATGACAAAAGACCTCGGCCCATCAGTCCGAGTACTGCAAATTAACATAGAAGGTATAAGTAAGACTAAATGTGATATCCTCTCAAGACTAGCATGGGATAACAATATACATGTCATACTGGTCCAAGAAACACATGTAAACGACGAGGCAGATCTCATGAAAAGAGGTCACATAAGTGGATACACCGTTGCCCGAGCTATTCACCATGAAAACTATGGATCTGCTACATACGTGCATAGTGACATTGATAACTGGACTCCAATAAAAATAAGTTCTTCAGATAACATATTTTTAATAGAAACATTAGTAAGTAACCTCACAATAGTCAATGTATATAAGCCTCCTAACATCCAATGGCCAAAAGAAGCACTCCCTGTAACAAAATACCCTACCCTCTTAATGGGCGATTTCAATAGCCACCACAGTTTATGGGGCTATAGTGAAAACGATGATAATGGTCAAGCCCTTCTCGAGTGGGCAGATATTGAAGACCTGCAACTAATATATGATGCTAAAGAGAGACACACCTTCTGGTCAGCTAGATGGCAACGTGGTTTCAACCCAGATCTGTGCTTTGTTAGTAGAGACCAAAAGGGTAAAGGTTACCCATCAAGCAGGAAAGTATTAACTAACTTCCCATACAGCCAGCATAGACCTGTCATTGTCCACATTGGAATACAAGTCCCTCTTATAAAATCAGCTCCAAAACCAAGATGGAATTTTGAAAAGGCTGATTGGGAGTCATACGCAAAATGTGCTGATGCCACTGTACGGTGGATAAAGCCTATCATTAACAACCATGAACGATTTAGTAAAGCTCTTATTGCATCAGCTAAGAAAACTATACCACGCGGTTTCAGGAAAGAATATACACCTGCCTGGAATAAAACAACTGAACGCCTCTATAACGAGTTCAAAGAATCGGGAGACAGGGAAGTGGCAGAGGAACTTATCGAGTCACTTGACAGCGCCCGAAGAGAAAAGTGGAAAAAAACCGTGGAAGGTATAGACTTTAGAAAGTCCAGTCGAAAAGCGTTGGCCCTACTCAGGAAACTAGGATCTGGTGCATACAATCCCGGTGAAAGAGCAAAAACCACTCCCAATGCAATTGCAGGCCATATAGCCAATATGTCCAGGGCACCTCTTGAAAAAGAAACCGCCAGAAACATTAAGAAACTAATTAAAACACGGTGGAGACAAGCTGCTGAAAAATCACATCCTGCAGCACCCTTCACAGTGGAAGAACTGAAAACAGCTATCTCGAACATCAAAACCAGGAAGGCAGCTGGGCCAGATGAGTTATACCCAGAATTCATTAAGTATAGTGGGAAAAATTTTATCAACTGGCTCATGAACTTCTATAATAACATCCTTCAAGAAGGCCGACTGCCTAAGATATTCAAAAGATCTAAAGTATTGCCAATATTAAAACTTGGGAAAACACCAGACAAGCCTGAACATTTTAGACCAATCTCTCTCCTGAGCACCTGCTTCAAGCTCTTGGTGAGATTCTTATATAATCGTATTGGGACGACTTTGAATGACAGAATCCCCATCGAGCAGGCTGGTTTTCGACCACAACGTAACTTTTGCGACCAAGTACTGGCTTTAACAACACATATCGAGAATGGTTATGAACGGAAACTTAAAACAGCTGTTGCATTTGTAGATTTAACCGCTGCATACGATACTGTGTGGAGGCATGGTCTTCTTAGCAAGATACTTGAGATTATCCCTTGCCAGACCTTGTACAAATTACTAAGTGATATGCTCAGCAATAGAACCCTTGAAGTTCATCTAGAAGGAAAGAAGAGCCGAACCATTGTTTCAAACAATGGCTTACCACAAGGTTCTGTATTGGCACCATTACTTTTCAATGTGTACATAAGCGACATACCAACAACAAATGCGTGGAAGTTCTGTTATGCAGATGACATGGCCCTGGCTGTGCAACATAAAAGTTTTGAACAGTGTGGAAACTCCCTTAACCAAGACCTCGGAGTAATGGGTAAATATTTCAGATCTTGGAGATTAATTCCTAACCCAATAGTCAGAAGTTACAGTGTTTCATTTAGACAACCAACAGGCAACCCGATCCCTTGACGTTACCTTTGCTGGTAGAAAGTTAAAGCATAACCCAAACCCAAAATATCTTGGTATTAAATTGGATAGATCGCTTACATTCAAACCACACTTAATAGATACTGCTGCTAAGATACGTACAAGAAATAACATTATTCAAAAGCTCGCCAATACTAGCTGGGGAGCTGATGTACATACTCTGAAGATTTCTTCTGTAGCGCTGGTATACTCTGTTGCGGAATATTGCAGCCCTCTTTGGCTTAACAGCAGCCACACGTCTAAATTGGATACTCAACTAAACAATACCATGAGAACCATAACTGGGACCATTAAATCCAGACCACTACCTTGGCTTCCTGTTCTCTGCAGTATAGCTCCACCACATATTAGGCGGCAAACCGCCGTAGTTAATGAATGGCGTAAAATCTCCTCCAATACCAACCTTCCAATCCATCACGACATTGCCCCAAATCTTTCCTGACTAAGATCTAGAAGGCCACCATGGAGAACAGCTCAAAACCTTACGGCTATGTCTTAAGATGCTATGGATTCATGGAAAAATGAATGGGCTCAGACCGGACTATCCAAGAACTGCAATGAAATATCACCTGGTGAAAACCTACCTGGTACAGACCTGCCAAGAAGAACTTGGGTTATACTCAATAGACTCAGAACTTGTCATGGCAGAAGAGGCGAGATGCTGTGTAGATGGGGCATACGAGATTCACCACAGTGCGATTGTGGACATCCAGAGCAAACGGTCCAGCACATCATTCAGGAATGCCCTAAACGTGCGTTTAAAGGATCCATTCGAGAACTTTATGCAGCCTCCCCTGCAGCCGTCGAGTGGATGGAAAACCTATACATAGAACTTTAAAGAGACGTAATCTAGTGATCAGAAAAGATGTATATCCATCTGGTTACATGGATTCTTGGAAGAAACTTGAAGAGACATAATTACCAGCAAAAGAAGAATTTTACAATAAACTGGATGGTTGTAACATAAGTGATGAAGATTATGAATATGCAAAAATGGTTTGGGAAAAATTTAATACGTAAAATCTCAGTGAATATCATGATTTGTATCTGAAAACTGATGTTTTGTTATTGGCTGATGTGTTTGAAATTTTAGAAAAACTTGTATAAAAGCATATGATTTAGATCCATCTTGGTATTTTACAGCACCAGCTTTATCTTGGGGTGCAGTGCTGAAAATGACTCAACAACCACTTGATTTACTATATGATTATGATATGATTCTGATGGTTGAAAAAGGAATAGGAAGTGAATATCACAATGTTGCAAGAGATATGTAAAAGCAAATAATAAATATTTGAAAGATTCTGATGATACAAGATATCAAATTATTTAGCATACTTAGATGCCAACAATCTGTATGGTTATGCTATGAGTCAATATTTACCATATGGTGGATTTAAATGGGATGAACCAGCTAATTTTGATTGTAAAAAATAAGTGAAATGTCAAACACTTGTCGAGATGGATATATATTCGAGGTAGATGTAGAATATCCAAAAGAATTACACGATTTACGTAAAGATTTTCCATTAGCTACTGGAGGAAAAATTGTGCCAGGGACGAATGAAAGCAAATTGATAACTATTTTGAATGACAAGCATAATTATGTAGTTTATCATAGAAATGTTAAACAATATCTGTCTCTTGGAATGAAACTCACAAAAATACATCAACATGATTGGCTACAGAAATATATAGATCCGAACACACAGATGAGGACTAAGGCTTCAAATGACTTTGAGAAAGTTTTCTTAAAATTGATGAACAATTCTGTGTTTGGTTAAACGAAAATATAAGAAACAGAGTGGATATAAAATTAGTTACAGATGGAAAAATGTGTGGTAAACTTGTAGCTAGGCCATCTATAAAGGTAGAATTATATTTAATGAAAATCTTGCTGCCATCCATATGAATAAAACAAAAATCACGTTTAATAAGCCCATCTATGTTGGAATGAGTATACTTAATCTATCTAAAGAATTGATGTATGATTTTCACAACAGAGTAATGAAACCAAAATATGTAGAAAATATTGAGTTGTGTTATCAAGATATAGCTGGTTACATTTTACAATATTAAAACTGAAGATTTCTACGAAGACATGAAATCAATGAATGATAAATTTGATACAAGTGACTATCCAGCAGATAACATTTATGATATTCCACAAGTAAACAAGAAAATTGTTGAAAAATGAAAGATGAATGTAATGGAAAACAATGGAAGAATTTTGTGGTCTGAGAGCAAAAATGTATGCTTATAAAGTTGGTGACAAAATAGAGAAAAAATCTAAAGGAGTTAAGAAATGTGTTGTTAAAAACAGAATAAGTTTAGAAGATTGCAAAGATTTTTTGTTTATCAATAGAGAACATTACAGAAGAATTAATTTGATTCAAAGTGGCGAACATGAGATCTATACAGTTGAAATAAACAAGAAAGCTTTGAGTCCACATGACAACAAAAGATATATCTTATAAAATGGAATAGATACATTACCATATGGTCATTATGAGTTATTAAAAATCTAATAAATTTTTTTATATAAATTTAATAAAAAAATTTCTATATAAATGGAGATTATAATCAAGAAGCTCAATGATGTTAGTGTCTCGAAAGAGATTAAAAAAATAGGTGAGTTAGAGATAGATGTTTTATATAATGTTACAGGCTGTGAATATTTAAATACTAGATTTGGAAAGAAACTTTGTCTAGAGCTCAATAATGATTTTAAGATTACTTTACCAAACAGATTTTGTAAATTAATTACTGATTGGGATTTTGAAATAATTAGAAAAGGACAAATGAAACTGAAATATAAAGGAATGAAAAAACTTTCAAATAAAAATAATGAATTTCATGGTATAGAGTTCACAATGTGAAATTTTTAATGTATTTTACCCTTGTTAACCAATTCATTTTAATTTATTTTAATTTATCTTCTTACCTTCACCTTTTATAGAAATAAGTAAAAATGAGTGAATTTGACATTTACTTTTTTTCTTACGATCACCTATGGAAATGAGTCAATAAATTTATTTTCTTACGATTGCATTTAAAATGAAATAATGAACTCAGAAATCGGTTGTTTATCAAGGAAATGAGGTAATTAGTTAAAATCGATTGAGTTATTGAAAAAATTAGGTATTGAGCTAAAGCTCAAAAATTGGTTGAGTTAATTAAATAGAACTGATTTTTTTTTTAAATCAGTTGAGTTAATTAGAAACTGTAGTATTGAGTTAGTGACTGAGCTAGTGAGCTAGAACATACAAAATATATCTACTTTTTGGGTTATTGCTGTACACCTTGTCCTTGATATAGCACCACAAAAAGGAGTCCATGTATTCAGATCCTGAGAACATGGCGGCCAAACTAAGCTCATGTCAGTGGCCTTTGGGTACCACAGAGCCAGAATGTCGTCCTCAAAGGGCTGCTCCAAGACATCAAACACTCTCCTGCGTCAATGGGGTCCATCTCTGTCTTGCATGAACCACATCTTGTCGAAATCAGTGTCAATTTGAATAATGGGGATGAAATCATCTTCCAAAACCTTCATGTACCATTTGGTAGTCACCATGCCATCAAGGAATATCGCACCGATTATTCTGTGACTAGACATTTCAAACCACACAGTCATCCGGCGATGGTGAAGAGACTTCTCGATCGCGAAATACAGATTCTCAGACCCCCAAATGCGCCAGTTTTGCTTACTGACGAACCCATCCAAATAAAAGTGGGCTTCTTCGCTAAACCAAACCATAATGCGCATACTAATTCCCATCATGCCCTCCAGCCAGCTGTGGAGTACGAATGTCCTAATGCAAAGCGTTCAGCAGTTCTGACGATTTTATTTCATATACTTCAATAATTGTCACCCTGTACAATCAAGTGTTGCAGCTGTCACAGCTTTCACATTGGCCAAACAGGAAAAAATATTTTAATGTCAGATATAAAGAATACATTAGAGGCAGCGAAAATAATGTCGAGCTTGTTTCTACGTTTGAAAAATCAACACCACACTGCTGATGCAATCAAAAATGCACTGCAGATTCTGCACAGGTTTTGCAATGAACATTCTTGAAGTATTGGAAATCCATATACACATGAGAAAATACGAAGGAATGTTAAACGAGCATACAGAGTTTAGACACAAGTACTATCCTAAAAACTTTATTGAACATTCAGAATACAAAAATGGATATATTGGAAGTAACATGGGCAACAACCGAAGACAATCGTAAAAAGGCATAATCTTAGTAAACATAAAGCATCATAAGAACTGAACAGTCAGACTACTGTCAAACGATAATTAGAGCAACCAAATAAATCAGATCATTGCTGATAATTTTCCAAAGTTAATCTGTGATAAATTGTGTGTGAGCTATTTTTTCATCAAGATCACAAGCTTTGCATAATTTTTGATAGCTGGTGGTGCAAGAGACTTTGACAGTGGACCTTTTGGAGAGGGAGGAGGTCCCCCCTCCCTCCCTCCCTCCCCCCCCCCAAACACGCTCACGATTTGCAGAGGGCAGAAGCTCTCGTTAGTTTGAGTGTGGAGGCAGACCAAACGTCAAGACTAGTATCAAAGTGTACTCTGAACCAAAATAAAGACCTGAGGGAGAAAAGAATGGCGACCCCAACTCATCTTCATCAACAAACAAACGAGGTATAGAACTGGAACATCACTCAACCCACGTATAACAGATACTTATTCCTTACACAAACAGAGAAGTTCCATTTCATAGACGGCAGCTCTGCTGTCGAAGATTAATTCAGTCATAGTACAAGTATTGACAGAAGCACAAATCACTCAGAGAGGAATTCTGATTCCTCAAAATGTCTGTGATCAAAAGAAAACCAACAGAGATCAAGCTCAACACTGCTTATCTTTTCTATGTGTTTGTCAAGGCAATCAATGGTAATGTTAGGAAATACTATTCCATGTCTTTGGAAAAATTATTACTCATCTCTTACATTGTAATTGAAAATATAATCCAGAATGTCAAGGCTGCTGGGAAGAACAGAGTTCGCATTGATTTTGCTAAGGGACACTGCCAATAAATTGGTAGATGACAACCCTCTAGGTCAAAAAAAGAAAGAAAAGTTGCTTATACACTGAATCATAAAAGTCACCACCTGGGACTTGTAAGAAATGTAGATGTTAATCTGTCAGAGTTGGAGCTGAAGGAAGCCATTAAGTCCTCAACCCCCGTGACTCATGTACACAGAATGTTCAAAAGAATAAACTACTTGGGTACAGCAAGTAACGGCCCTCGAAAAACATACGTTACCACATTCTCATTTAGACATACTTCCATTGTCTAAGATACGGCAATTTAAGTAATCAATACCAGTCAGAGACATATTTAATAAATGAGGAGGTAGCCATGAAGAGTCAATGTGCTCAAGACAAACTACATGCTGTGTAAATTGCAAAGGCAATGACAAGTCACTGAGACAAAACTTGTCCAATGTATCCAATACAGCAAGACATTAAAAAAGCATCAACTGTCCTCAACATTTCTTTCAAAGAAGCTGAAGAATACTTTAACCACAGACATGCCTCAGTGGCAGGAAACCAGGGTGAAAGTAAACTGGATTGGTAGAAGGAATTTCCTCTACCACAAAGTACACAGCACAGTTTCACAACCATCATCCACCCTAACAGACCTGAGCCTACAACACCTATGCCGACTCCTGTGCCCCCCTTTGTAAATGTAAGTTTACCTGCATCCTCCCTCCTCCCATTATAGAGAATCCTTATGCTCCACATCATCACACTGGTGCTCCCAAGTTACCAGACATATGTGGACAACTTCCCAAAGGGAAGGACAATAACTCTGCGTTCATTGATAAACTAGTATCTGAAATATTGAATTTAATAACTCAGTTAACATCTTCCAAAACAGACAATGTAGAGCAAGCAGAAATTTACAATACGATTTCCTCAGTTTTATCCAAGAAACGAGGCATGGTTCAGAACCAGAAAGAAGCACATTTTCACTTCAGGCTGGCCCTTAATATATTACAATGGAATGGTCTGTCAGCAACTTAGAACATGGAAATACTGGAAAAAGAACAAGATAAACAAAATATCTCTATTGTGACTCTACACGAAATGTGGTTCAAACCACAAACGCCAGATCTTTTCAAACGACATAATTTGGTAAGGTCAGACAGACAAGATGGTAAGGGAGGAGCAGCGTTCTTAGTTAAGGGCACCTTTAGTTACAATGTGATACATTGAATCTTAAACGATTTAACATTTCAAGTAGCAGCTGCAGAAATAGAAACACTGAAAACTTCTGTATTGTGTTCATATATAAAGCTCCCCAGACTGTAACCAGTAGCAATATGCAGCAACAACAGTTTATTCAGTTTCATCCACCCTTCCTTATCTGTGGGGATTTTAATTCTCATCCCAGTGCTTGAGGCAATGCTGTCAACTATCCAGAAGGTCGCCTCTTCAGTACAGTAGAGGATCTAGACTTGGTCATTTTGAATAACAGATCTCCAAAAGTGTTACCTTCCCTTTGTAGACGACCATCTGCAGTGGATTTGAGTCTTGTGGCGCCGGATTTTCACAAAGTTCCTAAGTCAGAGACCTTAAGGTACTCGATTGGATTAGACCATTACCCCATTAAAACAGTAGTGGACTTCGAAATAAGTTAGAGAAGGAGGTGTTACTTGAACAGCCCTTGGAAAATAAAGGCTGCCTGCTTGAAAACATATGAACGAACTAAGCAGGAAGTAATCTGGAAACTGTATCTAGTGTGGACACCACAGAAAGCCTACATAGATCTTATGGCAACCATTGAGCTAGCGGGTTGCAATGCAGTTCCCGAAAGGAAAAAAGGATTTTCTCTGATAAACCACAAGTTTTTTGGTGGGTTGCTGAATATTCCAAAGCTGTGGCTAAAAGAAGATTAGCACTAATTGAATGTCGTAGGGAACAGACAGTGCATAGATTCCTGGAGTTCAAAAGAATAGATGCAAACACCAGGAGATTCTCAAAAGAAAAGAAAAAGGTGACTTAGATCAAGTACTGTAATGGACTGAATAAGCACCCTAACATATCATAAATGCGGAAGACAATTTGATCTCTAAAACATCTTCTTGCAGTTGGATCTTCGGTGGTGGAACCTTTATGGTTAGAAGGTTTTGTGTCCAAAGTAATTCCTCCATCTTGTTCTGAAGCCACCATGGCTGTTCCACAGGAAACGGATCTTATTCATCTTCTATTAGCTTCATTCTTCAGACATGAGTTGGAGGTGGCTTTGAAAAATTCTACAAATACTGCTCCAGGAATTGACTACTTCCACTATGGGATGATAGAAAGTCTTCCAACTGATGCTTTAGGTTTTCGTCTTTGGATATTCAATGAAACATGGGGAAGAGGAGAGCTTATGGAAGAATGTACTATGCAGATGACTATGACTATACTGAAACCAGGGGAAGATCCCAAAAATCACACCTCTTGCAGACCAGTTGCTTTGTCTTCTTTTGTGGGAAAAAATCTTGACAGACTTGTCAAAAACTGTCTCGGGCGTGGCTGGTAACTAATGGATTATTAACCTGATCCCAGTTTAGCTTCATCAAGGGCAGAGGAACGTTGGACAACTTAACAATGTTGAGCAGTGACATTCTATCTGTTTTTACGAAAATAAGTTTTTAATGTCATTATTCTTAGATGTGACATCAGCTTATGATAAAGTTCAGGTCTCTATACTGTTAGAAAAACTGAACTGAACTGGTCTTCCTATGAGTATGCATAACATTAATGCTTTCCTTGAGGAGAGATCAGTTTGTGTAAAATACCAGAACCAGTTTTGGGGACCTATGATCCATTCCAGTGGCTTAACACAGGGAGCTCCCCTTAGCCCTTTACTCTGGGAACCTAGAAAACATTATTCCGCCTAACTTTTACATTCTCCAGTATGCAGATGATGTATGTCTATACTCATCTGATGAAGGATTCCACAGTTAGCAATCTGACAGAGGCAGTTTTAGATGTGGATGATTGGTTACAGGCTAATGACCTAGAAATCTATTCTTCAGAGTCCTCATTTATTATATTTTCAAGACATCAAGTGTACTATAGCGAAATTCACTCAAGGAGCTATACATTTCTTTTCAAAACTTCAGTCAAATTTTTGCGAATGTGGTTTGATTCCAGACTCAGTTGGATTCCTCACATTAAGTCAATTATTGATATTTGCCTTCTAGTCTAACTAAGGTACGAGCATATGGGATTGGTTCCCAAGTATGTGAGTGGCTCAAAGACTTTTTAAGTAATAGAATCCAGTACGATGTCCTCGATGGTGAGTGTTCATCGGAGGTGAGGGTATCATCTGGAGTGCCCCAGGGAAGTGTGGTAGGTCCGCTGTTGTTTTCTATCTACATAAATGATCTTTTGGATAGGGTGGATAGCAATGTGCGGCTGTTTGCTGATGATGCTGTGGTGTACAGGAAGGTGTCGTCGTTGAGTGACTGTAGGAGGATACAAGATGACTTGGACAGGATTTGTGATTGGTGTAAAGAATGGCAGATAACTCTAAATATAGATAAATGTAAATTAATGCAGATAAACCGGAAAAAGAAACCTGTAATGTTTGAATACTCCATTAACAGTGTAGTGCTTGACACAGCCACGTCGATTAAATATTTGGGCGTAACATTGCAGAGCGATATGAAGTGGGACAAACATGTAATGTCAGTTGTGGGGAAGGCGGATAGTCCTCTTCGGTTTATTGATAGAATTTTGGAAAGATGTGGTTCATCTGTAAAGGAGACCCCTTATAAAACATTAATACGACCTATTCTTGAGTACTGCTCGAGCGTTTGGGATCCCTATCAGGTCGGTTGAGGGAGGACACAGAAGCAATTCAGAGGCAGGCTGCTGGATTTGTTACTGGTAGGTTTGGTCATCACACGAGTGTTACGGAAATGCTTCATGAACTTGGGTGGGAGTCTCTAGAGGAAAGGAGGCGTTCTTTTCGTGAATCGCTACTGAGGAAATTTAGAGAACCAGCATTTGAGGCTGACTGCAGTACAATTTTACTGCCCCAAACTTACATTTAGCGGAAAGACCACAAAGATAAGATAAGAGAGATTAGGGCTCGTACAGAGGCATACAGGCAGTCATTTTTGCCTCGTTCTGTTTGGGAGTGGAACAGGAAGAGAAGATTCTAGTTGTGGTACGAGGTACCCACCGGTATGCACCATATGGTGGATTGCGGAGTATGTATGTAGATGTAGATGTAGAACATCAGATCTTTAACTAGAGTATGGTGGGGTGTGAACTCTAATGTTATATTATTAACATTAATTAGGAGTAGGATTCAGTATGGTTGCACAATATATTGAAATGCCAGTATCAAGTATCTACATAAGTTAGAGACATTTCAATACAGCTGCGTCTGGACTTGTTCAGGAACCATGAGATCAACTCCTACAAATGCGCTCTTAGTAGATGCACTGGCAATGACTTCACACCTTAGACACCAATGGCTCGCTAACAAGTGTATAATGGAAAGGTTAGCACTCACATCTCACCCGGCAATCAGTAAATTTGATGGGCTACACAATATTTTGATCTGAATTCTGTCAGACATAGGGAAATTCAAAATGAAAAAGCTATCATACTATGCTTACTTTCACTCCATAATGTCACATGGGATTATTTTTTGACTAATTCATCAAGCCAAGATGAAGTTTTCCAGGCACAAAACCGTGCAATAAGAGTTATACGTGGTATGAACTCAAGATCATCCTGCAGAGGCCTGTTTAGGTAACTAGGGATGCTAGCTACTGCTTCCCAAAATATTTATTCCTTAACGAAATTTCTCATTAAAAATGTATTACTTTTTTAAACCAACAGCTCAGTTCATGGAATCAGTACTAGAAATAAGAATAATCTTCACAAGGATTTAAAGTCACTTACTCTTGCACAAAAAGGTGTGCATTATTCAGGAACACACATTTTCAGTAACTTGCCAGCAGCTATAAAAAGCTTAAAACCAATGATATTCAGTTTAAGAGAAACCTAAAAGAATTATTGGTGGCCATCTTCTTCTACTCCATTGATGAATTTCTCAGTAGAACCAACTAATTTGTTCATTGTAAATAAGTATTGTAGTAGTTCTATTATATGTTTATTACCTTGTAAATAAAAAAAAACATTTTTAATTGTAAATTCATTGGATTAATGCGACCTTAGTAAATGAGTTTTGTAAAATGATCCTTTCATATAGTATTCATTTTAAAAAAAGACGATCATTCCACTTGGGACCTGCGGAAGCTACATTAGCTTATTTGTTTTAGTTTTAAATATTTATCATGTATTATTGTTTTTCTGACATGTTCTACATCCTGGAGGACCTTACTACAAATTAATTGGAATGAAAGTGAAAAGAAAGAACTATTTTGATCAATAGAGTCTTATACCATCCACCAGGTTTTTTAGAAGTTTTCTCTCATTGAAAAACCTCTCCACAACTATTATAAGATCAAAAAGACTTCCTGTGTATGAATGGCCTTTTCGAGTGTGTTCATCTCCCACTCCAGGGCTTTTCTTGTAATTTGGTGACTGCTATGGGAGCAACCATAATGCAGTAACAAGCGAGTACCTCCATGAAACATGGAGCGACACTCTCCAAACCTACACTGATGGATCACGAATTGCGGCAGAAGGTAAGGTTGAGTGTGCTACCTTATGTTCATAAATGGGTCACTAAGAACAATATAAGCTTCCCCAACAACTTCTTCTTATATGACGGAAGCAGTAGCAATCATGAAGGCCATCAGATTCTTGGTAACACAGAATTACAAATGGATCCTAATTATCTCAGTCTCAAAGAGCTTTCTGAGTGCCATAGAGAGCAGAAATTGCGACAAGTATAGTAGTAAACTGGTCATAGACATAGGCCAGGAAATAACAGTATGCTCTCGACATAAGAAGTACATTTTTATTCTGAGGATTAAAGCTCATAAGGGTATTTTATACGATGAAACTCAGGACTATCTGGCCAAGGAAGTTGCAATCTCTGAAACCTTCTTGAATATTAAGTTACCTTATTCGGACTTTCTGTATCACAAAAATGGAAATCAGAACCCAGTGTGAAGGAGAATGGCAACCATCTGCACCTAAAGGCAAATATGATAAATGGATGCAGTCCCAGTTACTACGATTATCTTGGTTTCACAGTATGCCTGTACACTGAAGAGCGATCTCTACAATTAAAAGAATGAGTCTGTAGCGTCTCTGGTGCAGAGCGCCCTATCTTTGTGACTTTGCTTCTTTGGACTGCTTTGTTCCAGTGTTAACTTTCGGCATGCAACATGTTCAGCTGCTATGTTTGTTACATACAAGGGATTAATAAATGTGTATTGAATACTTAGTGTGTGTTATCTCTCAACTAATCCTATGTGATAACCATAGCAGTGACACCGACACCATCATCGTCTCATCATGAATTATTTTTTGCTTCTTTTCGTTATTTACGAACTTCGTGTGCCAGCCCACATTGTTTCCGCCACAATGGATCTACCAGCGTCTTACAGTGCAAGTGTAATGGGCCCCATTAACTATGCTGCTTGCGACCACGAGTGGACAAGTGTACCTACTTCTAATTTGGTTAAAAGTGAACAATTATTTACGCCTGGACATGCCAGCAGCCAACTAACCTTACCCAGCCAACATGGCCGACGCCTAGTGTGGCAGCACAACAGCAGCCACAACATGGACAGTGCCTGCCACCTAATCACAACGTGGATGACCTTCCAGTAAAGGACTTTGTGGTTTATCCTTCATGTATATTGTTACCTTCGGAATGGCTTGACCTACTGACAAAGTTCCAGAACTGTGACTTGACCTTTTCTATGCATGGGGTAGCACATTTCTAATATACATGGTGTTGCAGCACGTCTCACACGCCGTCTTGGCGACGCCGATCGCCTCGACCGTGTCGTTTTCCGAGACCATCGTACCACTACCATGGTTGCACCACGACAGCATCCCGCTCGCCTTCATAATGGCGCCGGCCATTCCACCCTCGCTGGTTACTGGGTCAGCCTCCCCTTGGCTCCACCATGACCACTCCACACCCACTGCTGCAATGGCACTGGCCATTATACCCATGCCGCGTTCTTCATTGGGTTTGCAGATTGGACACACCGTTATGACTTACACACCCACTCACTCCTCACCATCTGCTGCATGCGGCCACCACCTCACACAAACCTCAGGTGACACACCGTTCACTGCTACCGCACTTCTGGCATTGGAGGCGTCTTGCTCTGCCCGCACCATCTGCTGGTGCTGCCTCAACATGTGTTACCTTGCAGGTTCCCTAAGCTACCTGCATCACAAAAAGACAATCGAAGAACTTGGTTCGCATTAGTAGACCACCTACTGGACATCCACGGCATTTTGGATGATGACGCCTGTTTTGTCTACCTGGAGAGCCACCGCACATACAGAGGTCATCAGCGACTTGCTTCTCTCACTGCCCATCTCGCATAAATATTCAATGGCCAAAGCACTGCTTATCAAGCGAATTTCCCATCCTCCAGTGGAGGCTATGCATCACATTATTTATGAGGAGCATCTCGATGACCATACCACTTTGCAGCTTTGGCGACGCCTACGTGCATTAATCGATGATAAAGCTTTACCTGACACTGCACTTTGGACGTTGTGGATGGTCAAAATGCCTTCGGATCTGCAACTTCATCTACTGTCTCACGTTGCTGACCCACTCGAGATTAGTTACACGTGGCAGATAAGGCTTACACTATCATTCGTCACCGCTACTGCCTGTCACGAACGATTTCTCCATCATCCACAGTCGGCACACTTGTGCCTCCAGTTCCGCACCCTGTTGGCAGAGGCCAGCACACTCTCCTCAGCTGCCTGTCAGGAGCTGCCGCCTACTGGCCTACAGGACATACTGCCAGTGGGCTACAGACAGCTGCCAACCTCACTCGAGCAGCAACCCGATCAGCTACCGGCTCTGAAGCAGTTAGCTGCGACCCCCTCCCGTACCGCACTGCCACACCAACCAGCCTACCAGCTGTGCTGGTTCCATGCTACTTATGGGGATGCCACCCACAACTGCCACATGCCTACCCAAACGAGACCAATGGGCATATTTAGGTGCCACGTCCCACCATGTACCTTCATGGCGCCTATCGTCCGACGCTGCACCATCAGCTTTAGTGATGAGACCCCTCTATGCCACAGACATAACGATGGGCACCCATTTTCTCGTCGACACTGGCGCCAACGTTAGCGTAATCGCGGCCAAGCACACTGTCGACACACTATCCCCTTCTACCCTCGCCTTGATCGCTGCCAATCATTCTCCTATTGCGATCCATGGTTCCATCAAGATGTCACTTCACCTACCACTGGTTCGCATCTTCCCTTGGACCTTCCATGCTGCCGATGTGGATGAACCTGTGATCGGATTGGATTTTCTACACCATTACCAACTTTCATCAGACCTGCACGCCACCACGATCTGCCAAGCGTCTGGCTCTACAGTTCCATGTTCACATGACTTCAGCATGACTTCACTCTCCCTCTCCTTGGCTATTCTTTCCACATGTGTGTTCCTGGATGAGTGCAGAACAACACAGCTCTCTGATCTGTGGCACATGCGCTCACAAATCGACGAACTCCACACACAGAATGGGGCCTTATGCACATGCATCGCCTCTGCCAAATTGTCACATCCATGGCATACCATACATTGCCTATCTGCAGCCCCACAGTGAGGTGAACCATCACACGCCTCTATAGCGTCTTCTCACCGATCTGCTCCTGTGTCGAGCACTCCATTGCCTGCTGGTTTTTTCACACTGCCACGGAGGAATCTACAAGATGCACCTGCATGCGCACCTCCAGTTCCTTTGCGCCACTTCGCTCCTGCATCGCGCCTTCTATCCCTGACTACAGCTAACGCCCTGTCTATGCCGCCCCAGTTCACCAAGGTCAGTGAACCGACCTTGCCTGCGGATACCTTCTTGATCCTTCTTGTTGACCCTCCTACTCGAGTATTGGCCATCAGTAATGGCACTTGTCATAGGATTCGCACCACCCACAGTCCACCAGTCCTTAACACTTCTGTGCGCCAAGGAGATCATTCAGGATCTGTTGGCTTCGGGCTTCCTCCACCCTTCCAATAGCAATTGGTCTTCACCTATTCACCTTGTTCCCAAAAAGGATGGCACCTTAAGCATGTGTGGGGACTGCAGGTCCCTTAATGCTCGTACCATTATAGATAACTATCCCATTCCACATTTCCAGGATTTCACCCAATTAGTCCATGGTTCTACCTTTTTCTACGTTTTAGTTTGTATGAAGGCATATCATCAGATTCCTATGCATCCACTGGATATTCCGAAGACAGCCATCATCACATTCTTTGGCCTATTTGAATACTGTTACATGCCTTATGGATTCAAAATGCTGTGCAGACGTGGCAGTGGTTCATTGAATCCACTTTGCTCCTTCCGCCATTTGTCTATGCTTACTTTGTTGATATACTTATCTTTGCCTTGTCTGCTGAGGAGCAACAAGTTCACCTCGATGCAGTCCATTCAGCCCTCGCTGCCAGTGGCGTGGTGATCAACCACGATAAATCTCAACTGTGTTCCACGTCCGTTACCTTCCTCGGCCGTTTTGTCTCTGCCGACGGCCTCAGACCGACGAGTTCTCGTGTAGAAATCATACTTAGCCTTCCTCTCCCCAAGGATTATGCTCAGCTCCGTCGTTTTCTGGGTATGGGAAAATTTTACCGCCACTGTATTCCTCAAGCTGCCTCCATCCAAATGACTCTCACCGACACTCTCTCTGGCAAAAACACTACTGGAAAATGGAAGTTGGAGTGGACCAAACCGATGCTCAACACTTTTGGTAACCTTAAAACTGTTCTCACCAAAGCCGTCACACTTGCTCACCCTGTCCCTGAGACCTATGTCTCGATCACGACTGATGCCAGTGACTCAGCTGTGGGTGCTGTTTTACAACAGCACACAGCTGACTCCACCCAACCCTCCACTTCTTTTCCAAGAAACTGACTAAGAGCCAGTGCAAGTGGTCAGCTTTCGACCATGAGCTCCTCACTATGTACGAGGCGATTAAACATTTCCGTAGTGACCTCAAGGGGCGACCCTTCACGATCTATACAGATCACAAGCCACTCGTCGACGCTATTCATAAGCCAGCTAAGTACCTTCTGCCGAGGTGCTACATCTGTCAGCACTCTTCTGATGCATGCTATATCCGTGATGCAGAGAATATTTTGGCATCAGCGTGCTAACTGCACCACTGAATCTGAATATCAAACAACGACTCATTGCTTACTGTCCAGCCCCATATACTACCTGGTTCGACGATCCCTGTCCTTTGTGGGAACTCTACGGGCACACTCCGCCCCCTGGTCTCTGCCACCCTTCATCATTACTGCCTTGCAGGGCTAGGTTCATTACAGAGCACTTCATCTGGCCTGGCGTGGAGCACGACTGTCGCACTTGGAGCTGTGTGTGCGTCCCGTGCCGGTGCAGCAACGTTGGCAGGCATACTCAACCTCCATTGGGCAAGTTTGACATTCCAAACGGGTGTTTCCGGCACGTCCATATCGTCCAACAGAGATCAAGCTCAACACTACTCGTCCTTTCTATGTGTTTGTCAAGGTAATCAATGGTAATGTTAAGAAAAACTAGTCCATGGCTTTGAAAAAATTATTACTCATCTCATAAGCTGTAATTGAAAATATAATTCGGAATCTCAAGGCTGTTGGGAAGAGTAGAGTCCCAGAGTCTGCATTGATTTCGCTAAGGGACACCGCCAATAAATTGGTAGACGATAACCCTCTAGGTAAAAAAAAAAAAAAAAAGAAAGAAAGAAAAAGTTGCTTATACACTGAATCATAAAAGTCACCACCAGGGACTTGTAAGAAATGTAGATGTTTATCTGTCAGAGCTGGAGCTGAAGGAAGCCATGTTTCATGTACACAAAATGTTCAAAAGAATTAACTACTTTGGTACAGTAAGTAACGGCCCTCAAAAAACATACGTTACCACATTCTCATATAGAACCAAGGGTTACAGATACATCTGATCGATCATCGACCATTTGACCCACTGGGTCAAGGTAGTCCCCCTTACTGACATCACAGCCGAGACCATCGTCCACTCCTTTGTCTCGGTGTGGGTTGCTCACTTTGGCTATTCTCTGTCTCTCACGACCGACCAGGGACAGCAGTTTGAGTCCCCCCTCTTCGCACGCCTCTGTGAACTCTGTGGCGTTGCCAAATTTCATACCACAGCCTACCACCCACAGGCAAATGGCCTATTCGAGCAGTGGCACCACACACTCAAGGCCACCCTAATGTGCCATGGAGGCCTATGGTCAGAAGCCCTTCTGTGGGTCCTGCTAGGTATTTGCTAGGCCCATAAAGAAGATCTTAACGCCTCACTCGCTGAGGTTCTATATGGCGAGCCTCTTCTTCTAACTGCCAAGTTCGTCAAGGATTCACCTTCAGCCGCATCCAAGGATCTCCATGCAGCTCCACACCACCTTGCCCTGCCCCCACGCCACCCCGCCCACACACCATCCTGCCCATGTTCGTCCACAAGGACCTAGCTACGTGCGATTTTGTTATGCTGTGGGGTGACACTGTGCAAGCAGCCCTGCAGCTGCCTTATTTGGGCCCTCACCATGTGCTACATTGTGGTATGAACACGTTTGTCGTCCACATCCATGGGTGGCCACAGTCAGAGTCTGCTAATTGGCTGAAACCGGCTTGGTCACTCAACGATCTACCTCCCGACACAGCCACCCTGCCTTCGGCTGATTCGTCTCTGCCCCTGCAGCTGTTGGATCCATAGCACTGCTGCGCCACTGACACTGATGCCCCCACTTCTCACACCGGCCGTCGCCTACAACCGCCTCGTTGGCACCAAGACTACGAATTCGTGAAATGAAGCTTCCCTGTGCCCTGCTCCGCACTACCGGGGTGGGGGGGAGGGGGGGGGGCTGTGGCGTCTCTGACACAGAGCACCCTATCTTTGTGACTTTGCTTCTTTGGACTGCTTTGTTCCAGTGTTAACTTTTGGCATGTTACATGTGTAATTGCTATATTTGTTACATACAAGTGATTAATAAATGTGTATTGAATACTTAGTGTATGTTATCTCTCAACTAATCCTATGTGATAACCATAAGTTTCAATTAAGGAAGCTTTCCTGCTCATTTGTTCTGCCTTCATCTTTGGACTTCAGACACCTGTGACTGCAACGACTCAGATGTGCAGACGTTAATCATCTCATCTTTGCTTGCCAAAAGAATGATCAACATAGGAAAAAAAGTCCCCTCTGAGCTGGGACATCCTGGGATTCCATTCCCTTTCAGTATTATTACTGAATAACTAATAACTAATGATCATGCAGTGCTTCGATGTCTCGCAAGACTCATTTTAAAGATTTATATGAAAATTTGGCCAACGATATACAAAAACAGTGTAATGACCATTTTTCCTATGGAACTAATTACAAATGAAATCTATTTTCTAATGTGTCTGGGGTTATTAAAACGCTGCATAGACGATAGACTTGTATCATAGCTATTGCACTTGCCCGTAGCTAAATAGTGTTTACTGTTGAAACCCAAATAAAATAAATAAAAAATCATAATTAACATATTATTTTTCAAAATGTGTATCATTTACCATGATAGTGACTGTTATAAGACAGTTCTCTAATGACGTAATGTGGACGTCACATTATTCTACAAGTACTTGACTATGGTGATAAATGCTGCTGGCTCTAAAGAAGAAAAAAATTGGGTGAAAAATTCAGTTACTTATAACTTTATGAATTACGTAAGAAAACAAAACAAATTGTATGAAGAATAGAGGCTCTATTTAACCCTTTATTTGGCAATTAATAATATTTATCGTTGTTTACTTCTCAGTTCCAATACTATACTCCGTCTTTTCGTATCACCGATGGTAACTCATAACTTCACTTCCAACGTTCGGTAACTGGCTAAGTGTAAGCGACTTGACGTGACGTGACTGACAGTGTGAACACACCCTGTTCATGACGGTGCTGTGACGTGAAGGTCAGCGTGAATTCGTCTTTATGCAGAACCATATGATTTTTTGGGAACTCTAGAGGCAACATAAACTTGCATGTTGCGCTTAACTTTTAGCAAAGATATGCGAAAGCTTTGTATGTCTACAAAGATCATAGATTATGCAGATACCTCTGTGGGTTTTCACTTTTCAGTCAGCTGTTTGTGTCAGAGCATGAAGAGTTTAATCTGTTTATATGGTGTTTGATACATGAACTGTGAAGTTTTGTTTTGATGTGGAGAAGTGAGTGACTGACTTACACAGTGGTTGAAAGATTTTTTTTTTTCATTATTTGATTTGAAGTTTTATTCGTACCCGTATTGTGTGAAATGTGAAAGGATTCGTAGTAATGATTCGATTTCTGGAAGATGTGAGGACGGGTATTGTAGACCCCAAATCTTTTGTCTCTGTTGAAACCACCAAAAGATCGTACAATCTCCAACTCAGCAGGCACAGGGACGTAGAAAATGCCCATACAGCAGGTGTCAATTCCCTAGATGTCGATGCTGTACAGGGCAAGTACCTTATATCAGGATCGGCTGATGGGACCATTCATTTTTACGATTTGTTTAATTACAGTGGCTTACCACACTACACTTCAAAGTTGGTGTACAAAATTAGCAGAAAGAACAGAAATGCCCATAAACATAGTATAGAGTGTGTTCAGTGGTATCCATTCGACGCTGGAATATTTCTGACCAGTGGTATGGACAAGCAGCTCAAAGTATGGGATACCAGTTGTATGACTCCGGCGGATTTATTTCGTTTTGAAGGCAAGGTCTTTCAGCACCATATGTCGTCCGTGGGCTCCGGCACGAAGCTCATTGCAGTGGCAACGTCCATCAATCAGGCGATACTTGTTGATTTAGTTTCTGGTTCATACACCCATGAATTAAGGGGACATACAAGTGCAATACTGAGCTGCCGCTGGTCTCCAAGAGAAGAACATGTTTTAGCTACAGCGAGCTGTGATAACAAGATCATTTTATGGGATGTACGAGCAGCGAAAAGCTGTTTGATGGTATTGGATCAACATAATGGTAAAGGGCGATCAAGCAAAGAAAACTCAGATACTCATACAGCACATGATGGTTACGTCAATGGTTTGTGTTTCACATCAGATGGACTTTTTCTTTTGTCTCTGGGTACTGACAACAAAATGCGTCTGTGGAATACATATAATGGCAAAAATGAGAGAGTTAATTTTGGATCCATTTCAAGTGAAACCAAGAAGTGTGTCCAGTTTGATGTTGCCAAAATTTCAAATCCTCGACTGGTCTATGTCCCATCAGACGGCAATATTTTTGTGTATGAAATAGAAACAGGTGTGAAAGTGAGCACATTATCTGGCCATTACAATTGTGTGAACTGTTGTGTGTATCATCCTCATTTCCATGAACTGTATAGCGGAGGTAATGATAGAAATGTTCTGATCTGGACTGCAGATCATTGTCAGGATTCAGCATATGATGAGTACCTGAAATCACAGAACAGTAAGACTGATTCATCTGACAGGCGAAGAATAATACCTCATAGGAATGTCACTGTGGATACGTGGAGCAGTGATGAAGATTAATTAGTTAGCTACAAGAAACAAACACTTGGTAAACGTAAGGTACATCAAACGGAATTATAGTAGCACCTGGAGTATTAGTCACATGTATGTATACTTTTATGTTCATATCTCTAAAAAAGAGATGAATGGCTGTGATGAAGTATTTGAATGCCCTCTTTTTTTTAAAAAAAAAGAAAACCTTGTATTCCTTATTGAATGCTTTGTATTTATGTTTTATACATATATTATTAATTAATTTACCTTGTAAAAATTGTACAAGACATATTTATTGAAGCTTAGTAAAATTTTCATATACCTGTTATCTGTGTTGTTTACTGCAGAGGTAGTCAGATTTCCTACAGACTCTTGTGTAAATATTCTGGAGAACTATATTGTACAAAGTGGATGCATTTCTATGTTGCAATACCCATCACAAATTTTCGCAAGTGAAGTAATTATTTTTATTTGCTAATTAAGGTGCCATGATACTAGATGTTGGTCTGTCTTGTAACTAATTAGTTGTCAAAAATTGTATTAATAGAATACTGATGAGAAAGTTTTGGTATTTTCCAAAACAAAATTAGTCTGTAAAGGTCATATGTGACAGTGTCCCTCCTCAAAATCTTAGTTGTGGTGGCAGGCTGAGTGGCAGCATAGTCAGAGCTCTTCTTTGGATTGGAAGGTGACAGTTTGGTTGTAAGCTGGCAAAGCCAATGAATGTGTACAAAATTGTGGTGGTGGCAACAGGTTGTTGTTTAGTATATCATGATGTCCATATTAAACATGCAGCTACTTTCCTTTAAAACACTAAAACTAAAAAGTAAATTCAAAATATTTATTACATAGAAGATAATTCTCCATCAAGTATTTTGTGGGTTGTTATGTATCATGTATGTGCTGTACATCAACTTCAAAATAAAGAGTCCACTGCAAAAGTCAGTAACATTTATGAGTAAAAGTTACTTAGTGGAGTCACCTCCCCCCCCCCCCACCACCCCTTTCACTTTTTGCAGTCGACAGAAGCGTCCGATCCCACACGTCGGCTTTGACCCGTGGCGTAAGGGTGTTGTGTGTGACGTCATGACGGCGCGGAGTTTGGTTTGAGTGTGGCTGTCTCCAGTTCTGTTTTATCTTATTTTATTTACTTTTCTGATCTGTTCGTTCTATCTCGTGAGATTTTTTTTTTTTTAATTTAAAAACACTTATTACTTATTTTAATTATCTGTTTCCTCCAATTTCTGTTTTCGTTTATTATATTTATCTTTCTGATCTGTTCGTTCTACCCCGTGAGGTTTTTTTTTTTTTTTTTATTAAGACAAAAAACACTAATCAGCTACTGAAGCATCTTTATCTTCTATGGGTTGCAGGGGTTACAACCCCTGGGGAGGTGGGTGGGTATTCATGCATGACTGTCTTCACTTACACATTGTAGCTACGCAAGATGTCTAAATTTGTTTATATTTAGTTTGTCCCCCGCCCAAAACACCCCATTTCCAGCGCTTGTCCCGTTAGTGTCATTAGGCTTCTTGTGGAAAGTGTGTGTGTTTGTTTTTGTTTCCGCCATATTTGCGACGTCATGGGTCAAAGCAGACGGGCGGGATCGGACGCTTCCGTATTTATGGTACATGGGGAAGAGTTATGTTGCACATCCCCTCACCCTTGCATTTTATGTAGTTTATATAGACCTATGTGGGCCTACATAAAATGCACCAAACTTCTTGTCAGAGATTTGTCTATCATCTGATACAGCTTTTCCAAATTTATCTTGCAGTTTTAATATTTATAGTGAAAAATGCATCAAATTTGACACAAATGTACACACTGGGCTACATGACAGATCCATCTGTCCCACAAGCTTTATTGTGAATTCACATTTGTTGACTTCACCAACTAGCAACTGACTGATCACCTTTCAGCCTAACCTAGACCCCATGATAGGCTAGTGATTAATCTGTAGCACTTATCACGCTGAAGCACTTCTGCTACTGTCAACAGCAAATCATGGTGTATAGCATACCCTAGGTAAACAAAACTTCAAATTACTCTCTGGAGAGTTTATTTTAATGAACAAATGCTCTGTTTCCAATGCAAAAATCTTGATTTTGTTAGTTGGTGGTGAGTTTTTGCCATCCATGCCGAAAAGAAAAGAAAGAAAATATTTTGATTGAGTTTTTTTTTAATATAACACACACCTCTGTGAACTAAATGTATCAGCTTGGTGTCACACAGTGAAAAATCATCGTTATTGTCTCTCTCTTATTAAAACTGTGCTACATAGTGACTGTGTGCCTGATTATTAAGATTGATGAAGAATTTTTATTTATTGTTTTCTTTAGTATGTTTGGAGTATAGTTTCCCAATGTCTGAATAATTATTTTCATCTGTCTTCTTTAGAGGTATCTGTTGTCCCAAAAAATACTACTAGTGGAAGATAAATAAAAGATAATGTGTTTCAGTAATACAGTTCTACATATCTTTGATGTATGTCAGATGTGATAAGAGTTATGTAAGTATTTATACTACAGTTATTAACAGTTACACAGCCTATTTGAAGATACATTTCTAGGTATCCATGCCACTGACAATTTCTCTATTTCTATAATCATTGCTTGCAGCACCTGATGATAATTGCGAGGTCATTAATTGAAATATTATACATGGACTCATCAGCGTGGTTGGACATCCAGAAATGTAACAGCCACAGAGTAGAACAGAAATCACAACATAGAGTGCTGTTTTGGTAGATTTTCCAATGTAGTTGGCTTGAATGTACACTTTGTGGATTATTTTTTGCTTATTGTAGGAATCAATATCTGGTCAAGCTTCCTTATTACAGGTAGGGCTGTCTAACTACTGTATATTAGGAAAACATTGCCATTTCTGTAGAGATTAACTTTTTTATAAAGTTATTCTGCTGAAAGACCAGGAAAACATTAAAGGGCCATGAGTTGTGTTTGATTAGCTCATCTGGTAGAGCACTTTCCTGTGAAAGGCAAAGATCCCATGTTTGAGTCTCATTCCGACACACAATTTTAATCTGCCAGGAAGTTTCATATCAGCGCGCGCGCCCACACACACACACACACACACACACACTGTTGCAGAGTGAAAATTTCGTTCTGGTAACATCCCCCAGGCTGTGGCTAAGCCATTTCTCTGCAATATCCTTTCTTCCAGGCGAGCTAGTCCTACAAGTTTCACCGGAGAACTGCAAAGTTTGGAAGGTAGGAAATGAAGTACTGATGGAAGTGAAGCTGTGAGGGCTGGTTGTGAGGCATGCTTGAGTAACTCAGTCAGTTGAGCCATTTCTTGCAAAAGGCAAAGGTCTCAAGTTCAAGTCTCATTCTGGCACACAGTTTGAATCTGCCAGGAAGTTTCATATCAGCCTTCATTCTGTTACTCTACCATCCCTCTCTTATATAGCGTGTGGGGAAAAATAAAAACCTAAACCTTTCCAAGTAAATTCAGACTTCTCTCATTTTGTCACGATGGTCATGGGTGGGCGTCAACAAAATATTTCTGCATTCAGAGTGAAATGAAATGATTGTATGGCATTTTTAGCCAGATACCTCGTCTGGGGTACTCAGCCACCTGGTGCAAAATCTTTTTGGTTGATGCTGCTTCAGCAACTTGCGTTTTGGTGATGATGAAATGATCAGAAGTTGATGACTGAAATTTCATGAAGAGTTCTTGATGCAGCAAAGAATGCTTTTGTTTTAATGATTACCACCCCAACTCACTTGTTGTACCTGCGACACACTCTCCCCGTGTTTGTGATAATACAAAATAAGCGTCCCTCCTTTGAACTTTTTCAGTAGTATTGAATTCATAAGTTATGGAATTACTGGGCTAGTTGGTGAGTCATGATGACATTAAACCTCTCAGGATGAGGAAGACACTAAAACTAAAAAAATTCTGAGAGATTAAGACATCCCTAACACTCCTGGGGTTGGGGTGTAGGCAGCAGAGGGAAAAGGGCGACATGTAAGCATAACTCTGGGACCCATAGGAAAATTTCAGCCATACTTATTACACATATTGCTTAACAGGCCTATGTAGAAAAAATTACCATGGTGATAAGATAACCATATCTGTGCCAGGAGTGAGGGCAGGAAGGAGGATGCTTACATGTAAAAATAATAAAAACTGACTTACGTTAGTTAAATCAACAGTTTTCAGCGTTGTTACAATGAATGAAAACAGCACCAATGACATTTCATTCATGTCTGTATGAGTAGGGGTGGATAGAGAGTGACATGTAAAAATAATGACAGTTATCAATTGAAATCCACTATTATGATTTTGAAAAGATGTTTCATTATAATTTGTATACAGTCTTTGTGCTTTTAAAATTATGTGTGTAAACCCAATTTAGTTGTACACTGTAGTCAGCTTTCATCCCATTTCATATCTAAATAATATTAGGATAAACATGTAAATTGGGCAGTGCCATGTAATTAGCTACTAAATAAATAAAAAAAAATATTACCAGACTATCACTGCTTGCTACTGTCCACTAATGAACACACTACACCCCACTGTCTGCTTTACGGTAGATATTCAGTAGACTGTATAGCTTAAGACCAAATTGCTCACATTATTGAAATCTGATGTATTATTTGGCCCACATCAAAACATGGCAAGTGTGCAAGTTGCGGAGTGAAAATCTCATTCTGTGCAAGTTGTGTTTTCTCTGTTGCATGGTAAGCTAGTACAACCTCAGATTTTGTGCTACTGTAGTGTAGATTAGAGAAGAAATTGTTTTTTGTTTGCAGCTGGGTGGAATGAGAAAGAAAGAGGTTGTAAAATATATTGGGGGCACAGTTTCAATAAGATTTACCATGTACAAGTTGATAATCTTATTTCTAGATTTGATGATGGATAATGACAAATTTTTTCCAGTATTGTGAAGTGACCCACAAGAAATTTAAATCCCTTGTTGACACATTTTTCTGTGATCTAGCAAGGTGGTTGGACCCTAAGAAAACCTACCACTTGCTTTAAAGTACATATGTTTACTTTCAACCATACTAACATAACAGTGCAGCTATTTTTAACGTAACACGTAAGGGGCAACATTCAGTATTGTCACAGGTGTGGAAGTACTACTTTCTTTTTTTAATTTTGGTAGTCTTTGTGTCTTGCATTGAAATGGGTTATAATGATTTTGTATTGACTTTTATTTCTGTTGCATTTATTGTGACTATTACCTTTTTCTTTTGATTCCAATTTGATCTTGCAGTGGACAATTTTCACCTTATGTTCTATACTGATGCAGACATTTTAAGCTGATCACCATTTTTTCTGTTTCAAATATTACATTATTTGTACTTTCCAGATATTCTCAAAGAATGTGAGTTTTATACTATAGTCTCAATTGGATTTTTCTTATGTACTGCAGTCTAAAAGACTGGAAATATTACCAGACCATTTGTTTGCCATAAATGTATTGACTTATTTCTGCAATTCATAATACTCCAGTCAGAGGCTGAAAAGTGTGGGACGGCTAGTGACCAGTACCGTCATAATTCAGATAATAAGATAAAAATTATAGTTCTGAATTTTTGAGCTGAAAGCATTATTGCTATCTGATCATTCTTCTTTCTGAAGATTCAACAATTTTTGGTATTTTCTCACATGCCAATCTATTGTTATCAACTCTTCTTCTCTAGAATAAGCCATAAACAATCATCATGTTAACTCATTTAATAATGGTAAGTTTAAAGTATTTATTCCAAAATCAGTTTTTAATTTAGACATATGAGGAAACTGTGGATGTCTTTGTTCTTTAACTATGGCATGAGGAAGGGAACTGTTAGAGAAGCTACCTGTGATGCTGCTTGGAGATGTGCACAATGTTTACTTTTCCAGCACCCAATGGCAGGGATTCATATTGAAAAATAGTTTTGCAGTTAGTGAATCTTTCTTGTGTCAGCTGGTGCCACTGGAGGTAAACATATTCAAATTGAAGTACCGCATAATTCCAGTTCTAATTTCTTGTGTTATAATAACTGTTTTATATTGTTTTCTATTCAGAAGGGAAATTTTCAGAAATTCCAGGTTGGGGAAACCTTGTGCAACAACGCAGTATATATGCTTGCCTCTAAACCTCTTCTTTGACATGGAATTCAGTTATATCACATCATTCCTCATTGGCCACAGCAATGAAGAGGAAAAAAAATCAGTATGGCCCCCCAGGTCATCCGAATTTGTGAGCATCCCATTGAATTCATACAGTTGTGGTTGGGTGTGGGGTTGGAGGACCTGGGGTCCTCAAGGTGGGCTTAGTAACTGTAAATTTTGGGCATTACAATCACTGTGCAGAGTCAGTGGAAACTTGTGTCACGGGAAATGAGACTCATGGCTTAACCACCTGAACCGTGAGAATATACATAAACAAGCCCTCAACCTCAAGTTGACCTATGTTCTCTTGGGGAGGACAGCTGTTGAGACAAAAGTCATTACTGGGTGAACTCTGGGACACCTGCCGCAATTGTTTGGATTGGCCTTCTTCAGAAAATGTTGGGTTGTGCCTAAACAAGGGATGTACAGATTTACTAGGTCCATAGGTCACAAATCCTACATATAAAATTTGTTTTACAAATCTTCATTTATTTGAGAAATACAATTACAACCACGGTATACATTTTCAGAGAAACATTATTCTTTAGAATTTAATTTGAAATGTGATTCTTCATTGATGTCACAATTGCTTGATTTTTGTCATGGCCAAGCAAAAATGTGTTACAAGAACAAAAGGTGAGGCAGCCTGAGAGCTGATCAATGGCAGGCCACAGGCAACCCTGGAACAATGGTTTGTGCTTTCTTGATATGAACCAAACTTTATTTTTGTGGAGTCTTGGAATGAATAGCTCCCAATCCAGGAAACCTTATCACTCTCAATGGAATTGGTGCAGCATTTGGTAGCAATAATTCCTATCCAACAAAGAGGGCTTCAGATAGCCACTGAGAGCATCAGTTGAAAAAAGAGACTTGCTAATAGTAACAGCATTGCTCAGAATGCCTTTTTCATTGCCAAAACAAAGGGTAGACAATTTGAGATGATGTCAAATTCATGAAGGCCAGCAATGTATTCTCAGAACACTAAAATCTATCAACTGTTTTACAAATGGGGCACTTCCAATCAGTACTGCTAATTCCATCAAAATGAGCAGATGAATTATGGTGAACTGCTTGTTAAGTTCTCAAAAGAAACAGGACTGCGCAACACTTTCCACTCTGTCAAAGGTAGTGTGTGTTGTAGAAATTTAATACACTACTGGCCATTAAAATTGCTACACCAAGAAGAAATGCAGATGATAAACGGATATTCATTGGACAAATATATTATACTAGAACTGACATGTGATTACATTTTCACGCAATTTGGGTGCATAGATCCTGAGAAATCAGTACCCAGAACCACCACCTCTGGCCGTAATAACGGCCTTGATATGCCTGGGCATTGAGTCCAACAGAGCTTGGATGGCGTGTACAGGTACAGCTGCCCATGCAGCTTCAACACAATACCACAGTTCATCAAGAGTAGTGACTGGCATGTTGTGACGAGCCAGTTGCTCGGCCACCATTGACCAGCGTTTTCAGTTGGTGACAGATCTGGAGAATGTGCTGACCAGGGCAGCAGTCGAACATTTTCTGTATCCAGAAAGGCCCGTACAGGACCTGCAACATGTGGTCATGCATTATCCTGCTGAAATGTAGGGTTTCGCAGGGATCGAATAAAGGGTAGAGCCACGGGTCGTAACACATCTGAAATGTAACATCCACTGTTCAAAGTGCTGTCAATGTGAACAAGAGGTGACTGAGACATGTAAATATTGGCACCCCATACCATCACACCGTGTGATTCACCAGTATGGTGATGACGAATACACGCTTCCAATGTGCGGTCACCACGATGTCGCCAAACGCGGATGCGACAATCATGATGCTGTAAACAGAACCTGGATTCATGCGAAAAAATGACGTTTTGCCATTCGTGCACCCAGGTTCATCGTTGAGTACACCATAACAGGCGCTCCTGTCTGTGATGCAGCGTCGAACTGTTTGTGCGGATGGTTGTTGTATTGCACGGCCTTCTGTGTTACCCTCCTGAACCCACTGATACCATATTCTGCTAACAGTCATTGGATCTTGACCAACACGAGCAGCAATGTCACGATACGATAAACCGCAATCACGTTAGGCTACAATCTGACCTTTATCAAAGTCGGAAACATGATGGTACGCATTTCTCCTCCTTACACGAGGCATCACAATAATGTTTCACCAGGCAACACTGGTCAACTGCTGTTTGTGTATGAGAAATTGGTTAGAAACTTTCCTCATGTCAGCACGTTGTAGGTGTTGCAACCGGTGCCAACCTTGTGTGAATGCTCTGAAAAGCTAATCATTTGCATATCACAGCATCCTCTTCCTGTCAGTTAAATTTTGCCTCTGTAGCACGTCATCTTCCTGGTGTAGCAATTTTAATGGCCAGTGGTGTAAATGTTAGTTTGCAGGAGCTAAATGAAGAGTATGAATCAGAAGAAATAAGGCACTTGAAAATATTAGAAAGTGAGTGGATGAAATACTCAGGAAAGCAACCACGTTTGTATCAACTTACAATTCATAGTCATTGCTTTAATGTATTATGACAAGGGTTTCTCACTATAAGATAAGGCTATACATCTGTGACTCCGAGTACTGTACTGTCAGCACTATAAGTGCACCACCAAACTTAATTAGAGGATGAAAATGTGAGGGAATATTGACATCTTGAGGTGTTGCGTATTCTGCCGGATATCAGCGTTGTTCTTGCAGAGTATTTTGCCAGTGTGAGTCGTTATCTTCAACAGATGCTCCATTAGACTGCTCACCAAGTGGAATGGGTCCAGTATTTATAACTACGCTCTTCCCACTCCATTGTCAGTTCCAGGCACTCTTATCTACTGTCTGCTCCCACTATCAGCATCTTTAGGCATTCTCTCGGGCCGAAGTGGCGGATGGTGATATCTGGCAGAATAAATACTCAGCACCCCAAACTGTCAACAGATTGCCAGGAAAGTCTGAAGAATTACATGGGGAACTATTCCAACCATTACACAAAAAATGGAACCACACACACAAAGATCCCAAATCCTGTATGAACTGTTCAGATCGACACAGTTTTTGTTCATAAGAATTTCTTCACACTGATTTCAACAACTGAATACGGCACAAATACATGAACCTGCAAGTGCACGTCCAATGGCGTAGTTACTGCTAAGTCAGTGAGCTCCACATAGCCAACAGAGGTAGCAGATAAATGAACACCACTGACTGCAAATTAATCCCAGCAGGCAGACAAAGAACAATCAGTGTACCTCCAATAATGACATTGCAGTCATCTCCATTGCAGAAGAAACTGGTGATATAAAATACAAGTTCAAAGCCCTCACACCCCTGTTACTGTGGTCCTGAGTGACAAGTCAGATTATGATACAACCATAGATGACATGAATACTGAAGTTTGCCCTAAGGAACCGACAAGTTCCTTCAACAACCCTACATCCATTGCCATAACTCGACCTTGAAGGAAAGGCAAAATAATTCATCACCATTAATCTGCATGTCAATGTATGCTTGTGTTAAAGCACTGTTTAAATTATCTGACACACCTATGGTAAGGAATTATAGCCTCCAGAGGAAACTTGACCTCAGTGAGGAGTGGGTTAACGAATGTGGTGGTCACTTTTGTGCATGATGGATACCAGTCCTTTCATATCCCTTCTCCACTATCTTACAAGCAATAACTTTAACAGTGCAACTACATCAAAAAATAAGCATTTGTCATCTCTGCTCTCTCATTAACCTGTGAGCCAGAGGGTCTTTTTAATCTCATCATACAGCCCTCCTGCCCCTTCCAGATTAGGGCCATTTTGAAACACATAGTGTATTATGGAGTACTGTTATAATTTTACCCTGGAAACTAGCTGTTGACAGCCTCTTGTTTACAGAGGACCTATGTCTTTTGAATTCAGGGCAAAGCAAGCACTTCAAAACAGCTTCCGGTTTGTTGTCCTTGGCCATCAGTCTTTCGTTACTGAGTGGGAAGTCAATGATTTACACTCCATTCCCACTTTCTGTTGTGGATACACCTGCAAGATAAAGCAGTGCTTAAGAGCAAGCTGTCCAGTTTGGTACTGAACACTGTGCAGTCAACTGGCTCTGTTTGAACATGAAGATAGCATCCTGGATAGTGTGGATCACAGCACCAGCATGTTCCACAATAGAATGGTCTCTGGTGGAGTGCAGAATGTTGCTACAGTCAATGACAGGGAGACCATCTGCTGAAAACCTTGCAACCTTTTGGCTACCAAAAGCAAAATGCCACTGTATTAGTAAACAGAACAAGAAGAGAGAGTGTCACATACACTATCCAGTCACATTAACGTGACCACCTGTCAAAAGCCTGAGGAACCACCTTTTGCAGTGAGGACCACTGTGAGATGTGCAGGAAGAAAGTCAGTGAGGTTCTGGAAGGTACTGGCAGGTATCTGGTGCCATGCCAATTCCAGTGCCATGGTCAGCTGCATTAGGTTTCTTGGTTCAGTATCTATGGTGCCAACAGCTCGATCGAGGTAGTTCCGCAGGTTCTCAACTGGGTTAAATCTGAGGAACTTGGTGCCAGGGGAGTATAGTAAACTTATCCTGTTGCTCTTCGAACCAAGCACATACGCTGTGAGCTGTGCACCATGTTGCATTGTCCTGCTGGTAGATGCCTTAGTGCCAAGAAAAACAAACTGTATGTAGGGGTAGACGTGGTCGCCAAGGATAGATGCATACTTGTGTTGATCCACTGTCTTTCCAAAATGACAAGATCATGCAGAGAATGCCACGAAAACATTCCCCAGACCATAATGCTCCCTCCTCTAGGCTGTACCCTTCTGATGATTATTTCAGGTTGGAACATAAAATGTGACTCATCTGAAAAGGCCATGTGATGCCACTCAGTGGATGTCCAGTTGCAGTGTTGCCATGCCAGTTCCAGCCTTTGTCATCAACGAACAGCAGTCAGCATGGGCATATGAACCAGGCCCCTGCTACAGAGGTCCGTATGCAGCAATGTACGCTGAACATTTGTTGAGGAGATACTTTTTATAGCCCCTTGATTCATCTGGGTGGTCAGTTGCTCAACGGTTGCCTGTCTGATATGATTCTGTGGAGAGCGATTTTGCATAGTGTCCATTCACCGATTCACCATTATTGTGAAAGACTAGGCCAGCTGCATAAGTCAATTTTCTGCAGTCAGCTTGAGGAATATCTGCAGTACATAAACTGAAAAGAACTGGTGCAAATATAGAGCTCTATCAGAGTCCATCCTTGAGAGAAACAGGAGCTCTTCCCTCCACCAATGTTAAATCATTATTATAAACATTAAACAATAGAAACTCCTGATTGGAATATCAACAATATATGGAAAAGACAGACTGATACTGTGAAGATGAAATGTTTGAGACACAGACAGGTACAACTGAAAGCCACTTACACACTAGCTTTTGGCTACTGTCTTGTCAGAAAAGTAAATACACACACATTCATTCTCACATGAACGCCATCTCTGGCAGCTCGAACCAGAATAGAACAGAAGCAGCAATTTAACAATAATTGACAGCAAGAAAGTAGCTAAAACCTTTAACACAAGTTTTCAACTGCCACATCTCAAATGGGTTATAGTGGTCCATTAAATGGTACCACAATTACATACAAACACAACTTCCCCTTACTTTCAGCCACATAGGTGTAATACTTCTATGGTTGTTATTAGTACCTCCAGAAAGTTATTAAAAATTATGCTACAAAGAAATTTACAAGGTCTGAACTTGTATATGCAACAAGTACTTGCAACCAAGGAGTACTTCCAGAGAGAAAGGAATATACTTTAGTCAGGCACCTTAACCAACCTAAAGACTAAACAAGTGTCAGAAACTCTCTCTCTCTTGACCAAATTTTCAAAAGTTCTCATTAAGTCATTACCAAAAGACAGCTTGTCTTTCGGAAAAGTGTGTCTACACTTTGTCATTTTCTCATTCACAAATGATATCTTGGAGTCACTGAACAATAAAAAGTTGCCAGTCAGTATCTTCTGTGATCTAATTGAGGCATTACATTGTGTAGATATTTATAAAGCTCACCATTAGGGTATCACTACTCTTTTTTAAGTTGTATCACGAAGAAAGGAAGCAGAGGACAGTTCCAGATGTCTCAGATAACATTTCACAAAGTGCAATGTTTTCTGAGTATAGCATAGAGTTTCTCAGGAATCTGTCCTCAGGCACTGGTTTATTATTATTATTATTTGACTGCTTTCACATGTTACATCTGATAAGACAGGAAATTAATTTGTATAACACACACACACACACACTCTCTCTCTCTCTCTCTCTCTCTCTCTCTCTCTCTCTTTGTCAGTATGCAAAACTTACAATTTTACTAAGATTACTGATGACATAATATGATCCCAAGGACATACTCAAAGAAGTTAGGGTGTGTTTTGCTGCCACCTCACTCTTAATAAATTTAAGTAAAGTTGGTTTCAATCAGATCCACGCAATCCACAAGAATCAAGTAGAATTTTTCAAAAATTTTTGGTGTTCACATGACAGTAAGTTGATTTGGGAATGTCACATTCTTCACATATTGAAAAGATTATCATTTACCTGATGGACTGCAGTCAAGAGCATGTCAAATTTTTTATGGTTAATTATATTGTCGCAGAAGAAGCCGAGTAGTGCAGTCGCTGTAGTGTTGTGATTATGATACTAGGTTGTTGCATGGAGGGTCGTGAGTCCAAAACTCACCTGAACTGAAACATTTTAATTTCTATATTTGGTTCGAGTACATTCTAGAAGTATCCACAGATGGCGAGAATCATTGTACTGGAATGTTCTGTAGCTGTATATACACTGTATGTGTTCTGGCCGGAGGCAGTTCGCTCCATGCTCTTGTATGTGCAAGTGCTGAATAAACCTTCATTAAGTGAAGTTAGTGTTTGTCATTCATCTAATTACATCTTCTTCTATGTGACATTATTCTGGTGGAGGTGCTGAGTATTGGAACTTGTGACAGCGCACAGTGTCGACGACACAGTGGCCACCATTTACGTGGCGAGAAACCCGAGTTCGAGTCATATTCAACAGATCACAGTCTATTGGAGACAGAAGAAGAAGAGGACATTATGATTACAGCAAGTGTGTGCCACCACATGAGACACCCTTCCGAGTTCTCTGGTGATGATGGCAAAGATCCAAACAAGTGGCTGAAGGTATATGAGAGCATAGCCAAATTTAACAAATGGGATGACACCGTGTGTTTGGCTAACATATTTTTCTACTTAGAGGGCACTGCTAAGCAATTGTATGAGAACAACAAGGAGAAATTCACAAAGTGGGAAGTATTCCAGGCGGAACTGCGCAAGTATTTCGGCAACACATGATGACAGAAGTGCAAGACTGAAGAAAAATTAAAGTGCAGGGCACAGTGTCCAGGAGAAACTACAGCATTCAAGACGTCTTGGAGCTGTGTAAAATAGTGGATCCTAGAGTGAAGGAGGAAGATATGGTTGCACATCTCATGAAGGGTGTTGCTGATGACATGTATCAAGCCCTACTCCTGAAGAAGGTTTCGACAGCAGACGACTTCATAAAATGGTGCCAGTATATTGAGACAATGCATCAAATAAGAATTACATGCAAGAAGTTTGAAGAGGTTCCAAATGTCATATTGATGTCTGTGATGGAGGAAGCAACTGATTTCACAAGTGTCCTTCATCAGATAGTGAGAGAGGAAGTTCAGAAGGCACTTGGATTGCACAGGGAGCAAAAAACCAAGATGCTTCAAGGGATCATAAGGAAGGAAGTGAAACAGACATTGAACCCCATCTCACTTCCTTCATTTCCCTTTAAGACGGTGAAAAAGTCAAGACCCAGGCGGAGTTATGTTCCTACATTGCCGCATGAGGAACTTGTTTGGACACCAAGGAAGACTGATGTCTGGAGGACCCAGGATAACCAACCAGTATGTTTCCACTGTGGACAACCGGGACATGTGGTTCACTATTGTCGAGAAAGGCAGCGAATATTTGATGACGCCCATGCCAGAAGACAGCAGACCTATCTTAGCCGACGCCAACTCCGGGACGACGAAGATGAACAAGAAGATGTGGGTGCAGGACGACGTAGGTCACAATCACCGCAAGCTAGCCTCTGGAGAGGACATCCCCAACATGCCGATCACCTACCCGACACAACCTGGAAAACTAAAGGGTGCGACCTTCCTTGGAGGTGAGGCTGCCAAAGAGAAAAATCCTCCACCATCGATCACTACAAAAATGATAGGAAACTGCGTTGATATCCTCATGGATGGCCGACCAGCCCAAGCTCTTGTGGACTCTGGAGCATCATATTCAGTCATTTCAGAGAAGTACCACTGCCAGTTGCAGAAAACCGTATTTGTGGGCAACAAGGCAGCTCTGTTGAAGGTGGCTAATGGGGAATACGTAAATCCTGCAGGAAGATGTGTCATTCATGTGGGTATAAGTGGCCATACCCAGACCTTAGAATTCATCTTAAAAGAGTGTAGTCATGACGTCATTTTCGGATGGGACTTTTTGAAAGCTTCTCAAGCAATTATAGATTGTGGTCGCTCAAAGATTATGCTAGACGAGATGAGATACTGTGGACAGGAAGATGCACATCCGAGTGTGTGGAGGCTATGTGCACTGGATGATCATTCCTGCAGTCAGCGCTAGAAAGGTAGCTGTCAAGTGTGAAACCATGCATCAACCCATGGATTTTGTAGTGGAATGTAAGAGAAGCATATCACTGAAGAATAACTTGGTCACCCCTGCCTCTGTCATCTCGTTTAAGAGTGGATTCGGTGAATTGTGGATAGTTTACTGTTGCCAAGAATCGCAGATCCTTCCGAGATGCATGTGCGTAGCAAATGCTGAGCTGTTAATTGAAGAACAACTGATTGTCATAGAAACCTCATATGCCGAGTCTGTGGGCGAAGTTAGCGCTACCACTACGAGACAAAATCTTCTAGCTTGACTATCTCCATATCTCACTAAGGAACAACAGAAGAAGCTACTTGCCATTCTTCGAGAGTTCTCTGAATGCTTCAATCCACAGGTGAAGAGCAAATTAGACAAATCGATGGTGAAGCACTGGAGACCATCAACCAATAAGCCAGAGGCTCCACTCCAGGATCTCTCTGCTGAGCAGAAGAAGGATGCCAAGATATCTTAACTTATGCTTGCCTTAAATCAATCAGAGGATGTGAAAGGATAATTTAAGGTAGTTAATGGATTACTTTGCAAGAAAAACTTTGATTCGTTTGGAAAGATGTGGCTACCAGTGGTTCCTAAACACATGCGCTTAGATGTTCTACAGAAATTGCATGACACACCTGAGGCCAGACATTTAGGATTTATTAAGACATACAATAGAATCCACAATAGATTTTTCTGGCCAGGTTTATTTAGGAGTGTCCGTCACTATGTGTCGCACTGTCGAGAGTGCCAGAGAAGAAAGGCAGTTCCTCAAAAACCACCTGGTCGACTCATACCAATTCCACCAGCTGGAACACCTTTCCAGCACGTTGGGATTGGCCTCCTCAGACAATTTCCAACGTCTGCTAGTGGCAATAGATGGATTATTGTTTGCACTGATTATCCGACGTGCTACGCCATTACAAAAGCCTTGAAAACAGCCGAAGCATTCGAGGTAGCTAAATTCATCGTGGAAGACATTTTATTAAAACACGGTGCCCCAAGGACATTAATTACAGATTGAGGGAAAGTTTTTCAATCGAATCTTGTGACAGAGATAAACCGTCGGTGCAACATTACTCATCACATGACGACTGCCTACCATCCGTAAACTAATGGGCTTACTGAACGCTTTAATAAGACCTTGGCCAACATGCTATCAGTGTTGAGCAGGGCAATTGGGATAAGGTGCTACCTTTCGTGATATTTGCCTACAACACTGCCTAACAAGACACCACAGGATTTATGCCATTTTTTCCGGTGCATGGGCATGGGGCAATGACGACAATGGACACTGTGTTTCTGTTACATCCTGATGACGTGGATGACGACTACATTGGCCAGGTGTTAACCAGAGCTGAGGAAGCTCAGCAGTTAGCTCGACTCTGCACGCTGCAGGCTCAAGAAAAAAGGTTAGACACGAGCCACCGCCCTGTTGTCTACCAGCCTGGTGATCTCGTCTGGATCTTCACTCCTGTTTGGAAGGTTGGTCTTTCTGAGAAGCTCCTCAGGCGCTACTATGGACCTTATAAGGTTGTAAGACAGTTGTCTGATGTTACATATGAAGCTGAAGATTTCGACCCCAACACAAGACGACGAAAGATCAGAGATATGGTCCACATCCTTCGAATGAAGCCCTATAAGGATCCTGCAACCCAGGGTAAATTCGAAGCTCCAGTGACAGGCAACAAGCGGATAGGTACCGAAGAATGTAGCGGCAAGGGAAGTTCTAAGAAGATCACCGCCAGGGCGAACATTAGTCATTGGGAGTCAGAGTATACAGGACCGATGACTCGTTTCCGGACTAGGAGGATGTAACACTGAGCTGCTGTTCTCTTGAGGAGGGAGCAATGTCACAGAAGAAGCCGAGTAGCGCAGTCACTGTAGTGTTGTGATTATGATACTAGATTGTTGCATGGAGGGTCATTAGCTCAAAACTCGCCTGAACTGAAACATTTTAATTTCTATATTCGGTTCGAATACATTCTAGAAGTATCCCACAAATGGCAAGAATCATTGTACTGGAATGTTCTGTAGCTGTATATATACTGTATGTGTTCTGGCTGGAGGCAGTTCGCTCCGCACTCTTGTATGTGAAAGTGCTGAATAAACCTTCGTTAAGTGAAGTTAGTGTTCGTCATTCATCTAATTACACCTTCTCTTACATGACAATATGTTTATTGTTATGTTGTTGATGATTGAGACAAAAAGTTGTAACCACAGGTTTGGGATCCATAAACTTCAACAAAGAAACACTAAAGGCTATGGTGTGAGAAGCCGACCAGCATTTGATGTCATGCACTCAAAAACTGAACTCAGGGCCCCTATCTGTCTATAGTTTGTCCAAGCTGCAACCACTAGAAGGGAAATACAGAATACACACATAATGCTTCATGGAAGTGGTTGTATGAGAGCCAATCACCTGTGTGTATATTGTTCATGGGCAGGGGGCATGTACACCAGATTTCATATCAATATAAGATGTTTCTCTTCACATAAATCCCTTAATTTAGGTTGCAAAGTAACAGAGGGCATACTTTTATTTGGAAAACTCTGTAACTCATACTCAAACACACACATGAAAGGCTCCTATGGTGTTGATGCATGTGATGGTGTACAATTAGGATGACTCATGGACATGCACATCTTTCAACACTGAACAGTGACTACCAGGTCAATAGAGATGACATCCTTAGTATATAGGTAGATCTTTAAGCCAGTCCAGTACCTGGGGACTTCATCCTACAATGTGACAAGAGCTTGTGTAATTGATGATATCTCCAACAGTAAGCAATTCAGTGCACGAAGTGGCCAGCAAAAGCCAGAATGCCTCAGCACATTTCGGTGCCATCAGAAAGCATATAGCTCCTTACAGGTCTCTGACCTTGCCATACTGAGAGTAGCTTTGGAAGAATGGCATTAATTGTGTGGATCTCATTGAAAGGAAGGAAGAAAGATCTGCACATTACATTTACTCGACATCATGTTTATTACAAGTGAAATAAAAGTCCACATTGGATAAGGACGGGGAAAAAAAATTGGCTATGGCCAAGCTACCCCAACAATTACTTCAAGCTGTGTGTGTGTGTGTGTGTGTGTGTGTGTGTGTGTGTGTGTGTGTAAAAACTGCTTAAATTTATGTTGGGGTTGTTTTTTCAACATGGTTATGGCCACACATCCCCTCTCCCCCACAAGAGAACCGTGGGGAATGTGGGTGTGTGTTTGCAGACATCACTATTTAACTATCTAACCTCACTGTATGTACTGTATCTCTGCTTCTTAATAATATTTGCATTACACATTTTGTACATTTGAACATGAACATAAATTCATTATCTAGAATGGTCTTTTCAGGTTTTATTTATGTTGTATTGTGTGTTCTACATGGTTTCATCTCATTTTACATAAGACTTTTTGAGTTAGAGCTATTTTTTGATGTTTTCTCTGAGTGATGGAATTAAGTGTCTCTTATTTAGCTACAATATTGTTTCACAGAAATGATCACTCTTGCCACTATTTTTACCATGTGCCTTTCAGATAAAGAGTTGAGCAAGACCAATAGTTACACTGTTCTTTCCTTCCTTTCTTTCATCAGTATTGCATGTTTTAGATTTCTTGATGTATGTCTTTAGCCTTTACTGTAAAGTGTGTGACAAAAGTATACAATACAAATATTTGTAATTCTGATCACAATTCACTTTTTCTTGGTAATTTCTACAGTGAAACACATTTATTTATGTACAAAAAGTGCCAAGGTCAAATCCCTTTTGTTTGTATTGCTACAGCAAACTGGGCCAAGAAGGGACACATTATTAACATATTAATATAATAAGTGGAACAAAATGCCTATGAAATAGCATCATCAGCAGACTGCAACACAAACTGATGATGTTAACAGTAAGAGCTCTAGGACTGAAAGGAATAATGTACTACTATCCAACAGCAGCCCAACTTGCATAGTAGCATTCTAAATCTTTACATTATTATAACCAAACCAAGAATGAATGGCATTTGCTTTATGGTCCACACACACACTATTTGTTGCACAGGACACTATACCGGGTGTCTCTCCTGTGCGTCATCAAACGCATTTCCTCTGGTGTTTTGGCAGATACTTGCAGTTTTGTTTTTACAGTGTGCAGCTGGAGCCAACCCAGACGAATTCTGCTCATCACATCTTTCATACGACACCCAGCATCATCAGAGATCATTGGTTTGTTTCCCAGTACCAACAAAATTATTTTTAAAGTGGAATTTTACATGCTTATTCAACAGAACAGTCCCAAATTAGTTTACTTTGTTATTCATTTAATTGATTTGTATTAACAGGCACAGTGAAACACAAAGAATAATCAGTACTCCAGCTGTGACTAAGCAGCACTTGTACATGGCAGTGCAGGCCAGGGCAGTGCCATTGCTGTTGGAGTACTGGTTATTCTTTGTGTTTTACTGTCCCTGTTAATTAACATCAATGAAAGGAATATCACATGAGACTAATTTGTAACCACACTGTTAAATGGTCACAAAAAAAAATAAATAAATAAATAAATAAATAAATATTGAATATAACAGAGGGAAACATTCCACGTGGAAAAAATATATCTAAAAAAAAAGATGATGAGACTTACCAAACAAAAGCGCTGGCAGGTCGATAGACACACAAACAAACACAAATATACACACAAAATTCAAGCTTTCGCAACAAACTGTTGCCTCATCAGGAAAGAGGGAAGGAGAGGGAATATTGAGTGTCATGTAATATTTTGTCTAATGCAATATCTTGTATAGACTCCTTTTATTAACCTGACACGTTCCACATCATTACGAAGTGTCATATTCATGATCTATGGAACAAGTACTAATCTAATCTAATCTAATCAACTTTAAAAATCATCTTCTTTTTAATGGGAAACAAAGTGATGTTTTCCATTGACGCTAGGTGTCACATGAAAGACTTGATGAGCAGTATTTGTTTGGGCTGACTCCAGCTACACACTGCAAAAAAGGAACTGTAAATATCTGCCAAAGCTTCAGAGAAAATGCGTCTGATGCCTCTTACGAGAGACGCCCTGTATACACAATCATTGTATAGTTGCTGCAGATTACTAAACGTTAATAAATTGCTGCACCCTTCTTTTTTCTAAGATGTCATGGCACTTTAAAGTTTTATAATCAAGTTAACACCCACAATAGGAGTATGTATACACACAGACATTTGAAACACAAAAACTGGAATGTAGTCTGTAATTACGACACACAATGGAACAAAAATAATTTAAATCACTTCATAAAGTGTGATGATTCAAGTTCGTCTATAATTTTTTATTTTATTTTGGTACTTTTAGCCCTCATTTAAGAAGCATTAATTTCAGTGTTGGAGATAGTATTTACTCTTAGTACAATAACGTTTATGTGACTTAACTGAACCACTGTAGATGAGAAGACAGTATCATTTCCTGTTGACTGAAAGAATTGGCTCAGCAACATAGGTGCAAAACAGAATACTTAAAAAGATTTCTTTCTATCAGTTACCACTAATGCCAACAGTCTTGCCACATTAGATACTCTGGTTCTTGCCTGATCACTGAAGCTAAGCAATGTTTGACCCAGTTGGTACTAGGATGGGTGGGTCCCATTCTTTGAAAATTGATGTCAGATTCTGCTGTTCTTTTGTCTTGGATTACTTGGGTTCATTTGAGAAGTGCTTGACCACTGGCAGTTGAATATGCCAACTCCATGTTTCAATATGTTCGATGTTGTTTTTCCAGTGCTCACTGGTGGAAGTTGTTGACTGGGCAGGTCATTACATGCTCTGTTTGCAGAAATTCTGTCATTCTGTAAGCACAATTGAATCTTACAAAAAAATCTACTGTTTGTCTCTGACAGAAGTACAGCCCACCTAGGAAATTCACAAATTGATAAATCACGAATTAAAGGTACCCTAGGATAACTTAGTAGGGCTCCAACTAGATTTCACTCAAAATTCTCTATTTATAAAAAGCAACAAATAGAGTTTTTGTGAAAGACTGGTCACAGACAATGTGGAATGTAGAAATTTTGACATGCTGATAGTGACATAACTATATTGCAAGCTGGATATGGGATTAGAGCTGTGAGGGTTTTCAATCTGCTGTTAGAATTTCCAGATGAGGCAACTGTGAGATACTTTGGAAAGTTTAGAACAGTATTTTCAGTAACTTATGAAAAATGGTGGGCACTGCATTTACCGGTAAGTATAAAGTAGACAACAGCTTCAAAGATGTTCATATAAATTTGAAGAAACATATCCCTCATTCCTAATTATTGCTGGACATTAGGCTTTCACTTCATACAATGGACAGCCACAGACACTTGCAATAAATAATTTGCTCGACAAATATGTGCAATCTGCATGCATGAAAAGGCAACCAGAACTACATCCTCATGACAACACAGGCAATAATGCATCTACATACATGGCAGTGGCTCATGTGCTACCTGCCTAGTACTAGTTCCTCAGAACAACACAGGCAGTAGTGCAACAACATATGTGGCAGTGGCATGTGATAACCACCCCAGAAATCACATCAATTGGAGATAGGCAGCTGACTGACACACAGGGAAGACACTGCAAGAAAATTCAGACACAATGCCATCACAAAGCGGTCCTACTGAGTGCTCTGATGGTGGTGTGCAGGACAACAGCAAAACAACTGCGCTGCAGTGAACAGTTGAGCACACAGACAGTCACATTATGTTCAAAACTTTGGACATTGTTAAAGCCAAAGAAGCTATGGAAGTCTCCAAAATAGAAATAATGGACAAAATGTGTTACAGGATTTAGGTTAGCATCTCACTTTTGTAGAGCAGAAATGGAGAAAGGAGGAGTTGCCACATTTATCAGGAACTGTCATAAATTTAAGAATATAGACATTCACAAATTTTGCCTAGAACAGCATATGGAAGCATGTGCAACAGAAGTAGAATTTCACAAAAACCTCTTCATAATATTAAGTGTACATCGAGCACCTGCAGGTAACTTTAATCCGTTCATAAACCACCTTGAAGCTGTACTGGCCCATTTAACAACCAAAAACAAAGAAATAGTGGCTGCTGGTGACTTCAGTGTAGATTTCCTTAAAGACTCTCCCAATAAGAACTTATTTGGGTTAGTAGCACTATCATTCAACTTAATTCCCACTGTAAAGTTCCCCACTAGGGTAGCCAATTGCTCACAAACAGCCACTGATAATATCTTTATAGAAAAGTCCAATGTACAAAATTATATTACAAAACCAATAGTCAATGGCCTCTCAGACCATGTCAAGCAGTTCCTTCTGTTAAATGTTAATACTGAACAGGATATAAAATCTGTTAAATCTGAGCTCAAGAGGGTAATCAATAAGCCAAAAATTGATTATTTTAGGACACTCCTCAAAGACATTCACTGGAGTGATGTTTACAGTGCTCACAGCATGAATGAAAAATATAACACTTTTGCTAATAAAGTGCTTACCTTATTTGTACACTGTTTTCCCTGAAAAATAACCGTGGTTAGAGAAAAGTCTACAAAGAAGCCATGGATTTACTCAAGGAATAGAGGTATCTTGTAAAATGAAAAGAAAACTGTATCTGTCAATCCGAAAAAGTACTGATGTTGATGCTATAGCACATTGCAAGAAATACTGCAAAATATTAAAGACTGTAATATGAACATCAAAGCAAATATATTACAAGGAAAAGATAGTCATATCGGATAACAAAATAAAGACAATATGGGATATAGTGAAGGAGGAGACTGGTAGAACCAGACATGAAGAGGGACAAATAGCATTAAGAGTAAATGATACATTGGTGACAGATGTGTATAGTGTTGCAGAACTTTTTAACAAACATTTTATAACTATTACTGAAAAGATGGGGTTGTCAGAGTCTGTAGATGCTGCTATGGAATATCTCAGACCAGACATTTCAAGTAACTTCCATAATATGAATTTGACCCTCACTACCCCAGCAGCAGTGATGTCCATCATAAAATCTTTAAAATCAAAAACATCTAGTGGGTATGATGAAACATCAACAAAGTTAATTAAGGAATGTGATTCTGGGTTAAGTAACATATTAAGCTATCTGTGTAACCAGTCATTTATCAGTGGAATACTTCCTGAATGGTTGAAATACACTGAAGTCAACCCACTGTTTAAGAAGGGATATAAAGAAATAGCATCAAATTTCCATCCAATTTCACTTTTGCTAGCATTCTCAAAAATTTTAGAAAAGGTAATGTACAATCGGCTTTATAACTATCTTGTCACAAATAACATACTGTCATAGTCGCAGTTCGGATTTCCAAAGGGTTCTGATATTGAGAAGGCTATCTACATTTACAGTGTAAATGTACTTAATTCATTAGACAAAAAATTGCAGGCAACTGGTATATTTTATGATCTTTCAAAGGCATTTGACTGTGTAAATCACAATATCCTTTTAAGTAAATTAGAATATTATGGTGTAATAGGAAATGCTGCAACATGGTTCAAATCTTATATCTCTGGCAGGAAACAAAGGGTGTTATTAGGAAAGAGACATGTATTAACCTATCAGGCATCATCCAACTGGGAACTAATTACATGTGGGGTCCCACAAGGTTCCATCTGAGGGCCCTTACTTTTTCTTGTGTATCTCAATGACCTTTCATCAGTAACATTAACAGATGCCAAGTTTATTTTGTTTGCCAAGCTTATTTGTTTCAGTTGTAAATATTTATCATGTATTATTGTTTCTCTGACATATTCTACATCCTGGAGAACCTCCTCACTACAGATCCAATGGAATGAAAGTAAATCTAATCTAATCAAACACTGAGCTATGCAAACTGAACAGGGAGTACACTGAGACACAGCACAGCATTAAATATGAAATACAGCAATATTTTGCAGAATTCTTCCAGAGGAAAATCTCTGCAAAGAATGTGACTAATAGTCTCCTGCGTAATGTGGCAAGAATCATTATGGTGTCTACAGCTCAACATACATTTCAATGACAATGAGCTTCAAAGTGCACTGAGGGTGAATCCAGGATGAATGTCACATGGAACTGACCGTCTGCCAGGGAATTCTACCTAGAACTCTGGAACCACCTGAGAGATATCTTTCTACAAATCACAAATGGAATATATGCCCCAGCACAATTCCTCAAAGATCAAATTGTCCTAATCCCAAAAAATCAAAACAAGTATGAAATCAAAAGTCTTTGGCCCATCACACTTCTAAACCATGGCTATAAAACTATAGCCCAATGATTTGCAGACATCTCAAAGTCAAGATGGTGCCAATCGCTTAGGGAAATGCAAGTCATGGAAGTGGAGTCCAGTTGAAAGACTTGTACCAACCCATTGAGCCAAATGACATTATTATTATTATTATTTCTTTACTTTCTCAGACGTTAAGTCTGGTTGAGAATGGAAAGTGACGCGGACCTTGATCAAGCGTCACTTCCTATTAACTGTACGGTATGTGTTATATTGCATTTAGGAACTTTCGGGTAATTGAACATGTATCAATAATTACGGATTTCTGTAGTTGTATATATGTGTTTGGATGTAGCTGTATTGCATTGATGTACTGGTGGATATTGTGTGGTATGACTCCTGTAGTTGATACTATAATTGGTATGATGTCAACTTTATCCTGATGCCACATGTCTTTGACTTCCTCAGCCAGCTGGATGTATTTTTCAATTTTTTCTCCTGTTTTCTTTTGTATATTTGTTGTATTGGGTATGGATATTTCGATTAGTTGTGTTAATTTCTTCTTTTTATTGGTGAGTATGATGTCAGGTTTGTTATGTGGCGTTGTTTTATCTGTTATAATGGTTCTGTTCCAGTATAATTTGTATTCATCATTCTCCAGTACATTTTGTGGTGCATACTTGTATGTAGGAACTTGTTGTTTTAAAAGTTTATGTTGTAAGGCAAGCTGTTGATGTATTATTTTTGCGACATTGTCATGTCTTCTGGGGTATTCTGTATTTCCTAGTATTGTACATCCGCTTGTGATGTAATCTACTGTTTCTATTTGTTGTTTACAAAGTCTGCATTTATCTGTTGTGGTATTGGGATCTTTAATAATATGCTTGCTGTAATACCTGGTGTTTATTGTTTGATCCTGTATTGCAATCATGAATCCTTCTGTCTCACTGTATATATTGCCTTTTCTTAGCCATGTGTTGGATGCGTCTTGATCGATGTGTGGCTGTGTTAGATGATACGGGTGCTTGCCATGAAGTGTTTTCTTTTTCCAATTTACTTTCTTCGTATCTGTTGATGTTATGTGGTCTAACGGGTTGTAGAGGTGGTTATGAAATTGTAGTGGTGTAGCCGATGTATTTATATGAGTGATTGCTTTGTGTATTTTGCTAGTTTCTGCTCGTTCTATAAAGAATTTTCTTAAATTGTCTACCTGTCCATAATGTAGGTTTTTTATATCGATAAATCCCCTTCCTCCTTCCTTTCTGCTTAATGTGAATCTTTCTGTTGCTGAATGTATGTGATGTATTCTATATTTATGGCATTGTGATCGTGTAAGTGTATTGAGTGCTTCTAGGTCTGTGTTACTCCATTTCACTACTCCAAATAAGTAGGTCAATATTGGTATGGCATAAGTATTTATAGCTTTGGTCTTGTTTCTTGCTGTCAATTCTGTTTTTAGTATTTTTGTTAGTCTTTGTCTATATTTTTCTTTTAGTTCTTCTTTAATATTTGTATTATCTATTCCTATTTTTTGTCTGTATCCTAGATATTTATAGGCATCCGTTTTTTCCATCGCTTCTATGCAGTCGCTGTGGTTATCCAATATGTAATCTTCTTGTTTAGTGTGTTTTCCCTTGACTATGCTATTTTTCTTACATTTGTCTATTCCAAACGCCATACTTATATCATTGCTGAATACTTCTGTTATCTTTAGTAATTGGTTGAGTTGTTGATTTGTTGCTGCCAGTAGTTTTAGATCATCCATGTATAGCAAATGTGTGATTTTGTGTGGGTATGTTCCAGTAATATTGTATCCATAATTTGTATTATTTAGCATGTTGGATAGTGGGTTCAGAGCAAGGCAGAACCAGAAAGGACTTAATGAGTCTCCTTGGTATATTCCACGCTTAATCTGTATTGGCTGTGATGTGATATTATCTGAATTTGTTTGGATATTAAGTGTGGTTTTCCAGTTTTTCATTACTATGTTTAGGAACTGTATCAATTTAGGATCTACTTTGTATATTTCCAATATTTGTAGTAACCGTGAGTGGGGTACACTATCAAAAGCTTTTTGGTAATCAATGTATGCGTAGTGTAGAGACCTTTGTTTAGTTTTAGCTTGATATGTCACCTCTGCATCTATTATCAGTTGCTCTTTACATCCTCGCGCTCCTTTGCAGCAGCCTTTTTGTTCTTCATTTATAATTTTGTTCTGTGTTGTATGTGTCATTAATTTCTGTGTAATGACTGAAGTTAATATTTTGTAGATTGTTGGTAGGCATGTTATGGGGCGATATTTAGCTGGGTTTGCTGTGTCTGCTTGATCTTTAGGTTTCAGATAAGTTATTCCATGTGTAAGTGTATCAGGGAATATGTATGGGTCTGCAATGTAACTGTTAAATAATTTAGTTAGATGTGAATGTGTTGAGGTGAACTTCTTTGGCCAGAAATTTGCTATTTTATCATTTCCAGGGGCTTTCCAATTGTGCGTAGAATTAATTGCTTGGGTGACTTCATGTTGCAAAATTATCACTTCAGGCATTTGTGGTATCATCTTGTATGTATCTGTTTTTGCTTGTATCCACCGTGCATGCCTGTTATGTTGTACCGGGTTTGACCATATGCTGCTCCAGAAGTGTTCCATGTCTGTTATGTTTGGTGGATTGTCTATTTTAATGTGTGTGTTATCTATTGTTTGGTAAAATTTCTTTTGGTTTGTGTTGAATGTTTGGTTCTGTTTCCTTCTATTTTCACTTTTTTTGTATCTTCTAAGTCGTTTCGCCAAAGCTTGTAATTTTTGCTTCTTTTCATCTAATTGCTCTATTGCTTCTTGTTGTGAGATTTTACCTAACCTTTTTCGTTTTTTGTCTGATATTTCATTTCTTATAAATTGTGTTAACTGTCCAATGTCTTTTCTCAGTTTCTCCATTCTGATCTGTAGCCTGTGTTGCCATGCTGGTTTTGTGGGTTTCTTCTGTGTGTTGGTTGGTTCTGATATCTGCCTAGTGTGTATATTTAGTGTAGTGAGTGCTCCTACATAAACCAGTAGTTGTAACTCTTCCATAGTTGTGTATTCATTTATTTTGTTGTGTATGATTGTGTTGATAGTTTTTATTGTTGTTTCGACTTGTGGGCTATTTGGTGGTCTATGCAAGAATGGTCTAATGTCTGTATTTGTGTCTTTGTATTCTATATATGTCAACTGAAATTTTTCTTCTATATCTAACATGTGTGTCACTTCGTGTTCTATTTGTGCTTGTGCTGGTGGCTGTCTTAAAATTTCATTTTCCTCTGATTGTTTAATTGATGCGTGTTGTTCTTTGTTTGTTTGCTCTGGGATGTTTGAGTCCATTACTGTATTTTCTTCTTCTTCTAATTGCACATTATTTTGTTCCAGTATTTGTTGTACTTGTTGTTTGATGTTTTCTAATTCTGACTGGGGTATCCTGTTATTTTTTATTATTACACGAATCTGATCAGCTAGACGTTGTTCTGTTAAAAATTTTAATTCTGGGTATCTGGTAATAAATGTTGTGTATACTTGTGATCTGTATCCAGTTGTGTTGGTTCCTAGGTTTGTTGCTTGGTAATAACAGAACATGAGGTGTCGATTAACTTCATCTGACCATCTCATCCTCTGTCTTTGTTTTCCTTCTAGGGTGGTTGCAGGAAGCATATCCTGCAAAACACCTCTATTTGGATTTAAATCATTTTCCAGTTGGCTAGCAGTGTCATTACCATTGTGGGCGGGCATAGGGTTCAAGCGCCGTCCCCGACCATGACGGCGCTTGTCCGAGGCTTCTTTAGTTCTGTCCTGAACCAAGTAATCACACTAAAAGGGGGGTTAGCCCTATTAGTGGTTTGTTCTTTTCGTCGCCTTTTACGGCTGGCAGAACATACCGGAGGCCTATTCTTTTCCCGGGCCTCCACGGGGTTTATTATTATTATTATTATTATTATTATTATTATTATTATTATCTTTACTTTCTCAGACGTTAAGTCTGGTTAAGAATGGAGTGACGCGGACCTTTATCAAGTGTCACTTCCTTTTAACTGTACGGTATATGTTATATTGCATTTAGGAACTTTCGGGTAATTGAACATGTATCAATAATTACGGATTTCTGTAGTTGTATATATATATGTTTGGATGTAGCTGTATTGCATTGATGTATTGGTGGATATTGTGTGGTATGACTGCTGTAGTTGATAGTATAATTGGTATAATGTCAACTTTATCCTGATGCCACATGTCTTTGACTTCCTCAGCCAGTTGGATGTATTTTTCAATTTTTTCTCCTGTTTTCTTTTGTATATTTGTTGTATTGGGTATGGATTTTTCGATTAGTTGTGTTAATTTCTTCTTTTTATTGGCGAGTATGATGTCAGGTTTGTTATGTGGTGTTGTTTTATCTGTTATAATGGTTCTGTTCCAGTATAATTTGTATTCGTCATTCTCCAGTACATTTTGTGGTGCATACTTGTATGTGGGAACATGTTTTATTAGTTTATGTTGTATGGAAAGTTGCTGATGTATTATTTTTGCTACATTGTCATGTCTTCTGGGGTATTCTGTATTTCCTAGTACTGTACATCCGCCTGTGATGTGATCTACTGTTTCTATTTGTTGTTTGCAAAGTCTGCATTTATCTGTTGTGGTATTGGGATCTTTAATAATATGCTTGCTGTAATATCTGGTGTTTATTGTTTGATCCTGTATTGCAATCATGAATCCTTCCGTCTCACTGTATATATTGCCTTTTCTTAGCCATGTGTTGGATGCGTCTTGATCGATGTGTGGCTGTGTTAGATGATACGGGTGCTTGCCGTGTAGTGTTTTCTTTTTCCAATTTACTTTCTTCGTATCTGTTGATGTTATGTGAGCTAAAGGGTTGTAGAAGTGGTTATGAAATTGCAGTGGTGTAGCCGATGTATTTATATGAGTGATTGCTTTGTGTATTTTGCTAGTTTCTGCGTGTTCTAGAAAGAATTTTCGTAAATTGTCTACCTGTCCATAATGTAGGTTTTTTATGTCGATAAATCCCCTTCCTCCTTCCTTTCTGCTTAATGTGAATCTTTCTGTTGCTGAATGTATGTGATGTATTCTATATTTGTGGCATTGTGATCGTGTAAGTGTATTGAGTGCTTCTGGGTCTGTGTTACTCCATTTCACTACTCCAAATGAGTAGGTCAATATTGGTATAGCATAAGTATTTATAGCTTTTGTCTTTTTTCTTGCTGTCAATTCTGTTTTCAGTATTTTTGTTAGTCTTTGTCTATATTTTTCTTTTAGTTCTTCTTTAATATTTGTATTATCTATTCCTATTTTTTGTCTGTATCCTAGATATTTATAGGTATCTGTTTTTTCCATTGCTTCTACGCAGTCGCTGTAGTTATCCAATATGTAATCTTCTTGTTTAGTGTGTTTTCCCTTGACTATGCTATTTTTCTTACATTTGTCTGTTCCAAAAGCCATATTTATATCATTGCTGAATACTTCTGTTATCTTTAGTAGTTGGTTGAGTTGTTGATTTGTTGCTGCCAGTAGTTTTAGATCATCCATGTATAGCAAATGTGTGATTTTGTGTGGATATGTTCCAGTAATATTGTATCTGTAATTTGTATTATTTAGCATGTTGGATAGTGGGTTCAGAGCAAGGCAGAACCAGAAAGGACTTAATGAGTCTCCTTGGTATATTCCACACTTAATCTGTATTGGCTGTGCTGTGATGATATTTGAATTTATTTGGATATTAAGTGTGGTTTTCCAATTTTTCATTACTATGTTTAGGAACTGTATCAATTTAGGATCTACTTTGTATATTTCTAATATTTGTAGTAACCATGAGTGGGGTACACTATCAAAAGCTTTTTGGTAATCAATGTATGCGTAGTGTAGCGACCTTTGTTTAGTTTTAGCTTGATATGTCACCTCTGCATCTATTATCAGTTGCTCTTTACATCCTCGTGCTCCTTTGCAACAGCCTTTTTGTTCTTCATTTATAATTTTGTTCTGTGTTGTATGGGTCAATAATTTCTGTGTAATGACTGAAGTTAAAATTTTGTATATTGTTGGTAGGCATGTTATGGGGCGATATTTAGCTGAGTTTGCTGTGTCTGCTTGATCTTTAGGTTTCAGATAAGTTATTCCATGTGTAAGTGTATCAGGGAATGTGTATGGGTCTGCAATGTAACTGTTAAATAATTTATGATACGAATATAACAGAGGGAAACATTCCACGTGGAAAAAATATATCTAAAAAGAAAGATGATGAGACTTACCAAACAAAAGCGCTGGCAGGTCGATAGACACACAAACAAACACAAACATACACACAAAATTCTAGCTTTCGCAACAAACGGTTGCTTCGTCAGGAAAGAGGGAAGGAGAGGGAAAGATGAAAGGAGGTGGGTTTTAAGGGAGAGGGTAAGGAGTCATTCCAATCCCAGGAGCGGAAAGACTTACCTTAGGGGGAAAAAAGGACGGGTATACACTCGCACACACACACATATCCATCCGCATATACACAGATACAAGCAGACATTTGTAAGAAAAACTCTTTGCCTTTACAAATGTCTGCTTGTGTCTGTGTATATGCGGATGGATATGTGTGTGTGTGCGAGTGTATACCCGTCCTTTTTTCCCCCTAAGGTAAGTCTTTCCGCTCCTGGGATTGGAATGACTCCTTACCCTCTCCCTTAAAACCCACCTCCTTTCATCTTTCCCTCTCCTTCCCTCTTTCCTCACGAAGCAACCGTTTGTTGCGAAAGCTAGAATTTTGTGTGTATGTTTGTGTTTGTTTGTGTGTCTATCGACCTGCCAGCGCTTTTGTTTGGTAAGTCTCATCATCTTTCTTTTTAGATATGTTAAATAATTTAGTTAGATGTGAATGTGTTGAGGTGAACTTCTTTAGCCAGAAATTTGCTATTTTATTTTTTCCAGGGGCTTTCCAATTGTGAGTAGAATTAATTGCTTGGGTGACTTCATGTTGCAAAATTATCACTTCAGGCATTTGTGGTATCATCTTGTATGTGTCTGTTTCTGCTTGTATCCACCGTGCATGCCTGTTATGTTGTACCGGGTTTGACCATATGTTGCTCCAGAAGTGTTCCATGTCTGTTATGTTTGGTGGATTGTCTATTTTAATGTGTGTGTTATCTATTGTCTGGTAAAATTTATTTTGGTTTGTGTTGAATGTTTGGTTTTGTTTCCTTCTATTTTCACTTTTTTTGTATCTTCTAAGTCATTTGGCCAATGCTTGTAATTTCTGCTTCTTTTCATCTAATTGCTCTATCGCTTCTTGTTGTGAGATTTTAACTAACCTTTTTCGTTTTTTTTTCTGACATTTCATTTCTTATAAATTGTGTTAGCTGTCCGATGTCTTTTCTCAGTTTTTCTATTCTGATCTGTAACCTGTGTTGCCATGCTGGTTTTGTGGGTTTCTTCTGTGTGTTGGTTGGTTCTGATCTCTGCCTAGTGTGTATATTTAGTGTAGTGAGTGCTCCTATATAAACCAGTAGTTGTAACTCTTCCATAGTTGACAAACTGCCTATTGGCTTCTGTCTCGGGTTCTTCGGCCGACGTTCATCTAATGATTTTTCTGACGTTTCGCCAGCACGAGTGGCTGGCATTGTCAAAGCTTCACCCTCCATTGCCGGTGGTGAACTGGAGGCGAGCTCGCGGCCGCAGACTATATGTACCTGGCGTGCCAACGTCCGAGGGCTTCTCCGTGGTCATTTCCGGTGCGGTTCTCCTCTTGCTACCTGCGACGGTCGTTCGCTGCAGTACGGGAAGCCAGGATCCGTTTACCTTAAGGCTTTCCTCTTTCTTGTTGAAACTGTTCGCGTGTTTTTGGATTTCTACAGCTTCTCTGAACAAGCGCGTGTGATAGTGCTTCTCTACAGCCAGAACTTCCGTGTCGGCGAATTCTATTACGTGGTCGGTCTCATTCAGTGCGTGCTCTGCCACGGCCGATTTCTCCACCTGCCCCAACCTGCAATGTCGCTTATGCTCTTTGATCCTGGTGTTAATGGATCGTCCAGTCATTCCGACATAAACTTTTCCGCATGTGCAAGGTATACGGTATATTCCCGACATTGCAAGTGGGTCTCTTTTCTCCTTCGCCGATCTAAGACACTCTTTGATCTTCCTTGTCGGTTTGAAAATCGTCTTTACGCCGTGTTTGCGCAATATACGGCCGATTCTGTCCGTCACTCTGGGAATGTATGGCAGAAAGGCCGTACCCGACATTTCTTTTTCTGGTTCCTTACTTCGCCGAGTGTTTGGCTCTGTTACACTTCTAATGTAATTTGTGGAGTACCCATTGCTCCTCAGAACAGTTTCCAGGTGTTGCATTTCTCGTTTGAGGTGTTGAGGCTCACATATTCGTCCTGCTCTCGTTACGAGCGTACTAATCATGCCTCTTTTCTGGCTCGGGTGGTGGTTTGACAGTTTGTGCAGGTATCGGTCCGTGTGTGTCGGTTTTCGATACACGCTGTGTCCCAGGTTTTCGCCGTCCCTTGTGACCAGCACATCTAGAAATGGCAGTTTCTTATCCTTTTCTACTTCCATGGTAAATGTTATGTTGGCATGGAGGCTGTTCAAGTGTCTCAGGAATTCACCGAGCTGTTCTTCACCATGGCTCCACACCACGAAAGTATCATCGACGTACCTGTACCACACTTTAGGTTTGCAAGTCGCCGAGTCCAGTGCCTGTGCTTTGAATTGTTCCATGAAGAAGTTGGCCACCACTGGACTGAGAGGACTACCCATGGCGACGCCTTCCAGCTGTTCGTAGAAATCGCCATTCCACGTGAAATAGCTCGTGGTGAGGCATGCATGGAAGAGCTTTTTGATGTCTTGCGGGAACATGGAACCGATGTGCTCCAGGGCGTCGCTGAGTGGCACTTTCGTAAATAACGAAACAACATCAAAACTGACCAGGATGTCGTTTGGCGCAAGTTTCAGTTTCTTCAGCTTCTCAATGAAATGAGAAGCTGAATGAGACCGACCACGTAATAGAATTCGCCGACACGGAAGTTCTGGCTGTAGAGAAGCACTATCACACGCGCTTGTTCAGAGAAGCTGTAGAAATCCAAAAACACGCGAACAGTTTCAACAAGAAAGAGGAAAGCCTTAAGGTAAACGGATCCTGGCTTCCCGTACTGCAGCGAACGACCGTCGCAGGTAGCAAGAGGAGAACCGCACCGGAAATGACCGCGGAGAAGCCCTCGGACGTTGGCACGCCAGGTACATATAGTCTGCGGCCGCGAGCTCGCCTCCAGTTCACCACCGGCAATGGAGGGTGAAGCTTTGACAATGCCAGCCACTCGTGCTGGCGAAACGTCAGAAAAATCATTAGATGAACGTCGGCCGAAGAACCCGAGACAGAAGCCAATAGGCAGTTTGTCAACAAGTGGCCACGAAAGCCTTAACAATCTTCCATAGTTGTGTTTTCATTTATTTTGTTGTGTATGATTGTGTTGATAGTTTTTATTGTTGTTTCGACTCGTGGGTTATTTGGCGGTCTATGCAAGAATGGTCTAATGTCTGTATTTGTGTCTTTGTATTCTACATATGTCAGCTGAAATTTTTCTTCTATATCTAACATGTGTGTCACTTCGTGTTCTATTTGTACTTGTTCTGGTGGCTGTCTTAAGATTTCGTTTTCCTCTGATTGTTTAATTGATGCATGTTGTTCTTTGTTTGTTTGCTCTGGGATGTTTGAGTCCATTACTGTATTTTCTTCTTCTTCTGATTGCACATTATTTTGTTCCAGTATTTGTTGTACTTGTTGTTTGATGTTTTCTAATTCTGACTGGGGTATCCTGTTATTTCTGATTATTACACAGATCTGATCAGCTAGTCGTTGTTCTGTTAAAAATTTTAATTCTGGGTATCTGGTAATAAATGTTGTGTATACTTGTGATCTGTATCCAGTTGTGTTGGTTCCTAGGTTTGTTGCTTGGTAATAACAGAACATGAGGTGTCGATTAACTTCATCTGACCATCTCATCCTCTGTCTTTGTTTTCCTTCTAGGGTGGTTGCAGGAAGCATATCCTGCAAAACACCGCTTTGGATTTAAATCATCTTCCAGTTGGCTAGCAGTGTCGTTACCATTGTGGGCGGGCATAGGGTTCAAGCGTCGTCCCCGACCATGACGGCGCTTGTCCGAGGCTTCTTTAGTTCTGTCCTGAACCAACTAATCACACTAAAAGGGGGGTTAGCCCTATTAGCGGTTTGTTCTTTTCGTCGCCTTTTACGACTGGCAGAACATACCGGAGGCCTATTCTTTTCCCGGGCCTCCACAGGGTTTATTAATTATTATTATTATTATTATTATTACCTACCATTACATTTACACTTGCAATTGATTAAGACAATAAAGTGAATGTTCATCCATAGGAACTCATCACCACTTTGCATTCAGGCACATGTATAAAGTTCTATTACAGTAAACAACAGGCATTAGAAGTAGATAGCTTCGTGTAGTCAGTCATAAGAATAATCCTAACTGTATGTAGACCATACTCAAAGACATAATATTTAATTTTGAAGCAATGTTAACAATGTATATTACGTATGCTGATATATATTATGGAAAGATAGTGACAGTACAAGAACACAAGTAGATGCTACTTGCAACTAAGAACAGTATTTAACTTTTTACTGTTGTTTTCCAAGACAATCACTCTGCAATAAGAATCTTTGTCTGCATACAAGTTTATTATAAACCTTTGCCTCTAATTCTTCTTTGTGACTATGATTCCATTCAAAGTGATGATGGTATTAATGGTACATTCATTCAGTTCCAACAATCATGGTTGGAGAAATTCATCATGCATTTAAATTGCAAAACAATTCTGACATTTGTCTGGATCATTTACAGAAACCACAGTAAATGAGCAATATTATTCACATCAAACTCACTTCATGAATATTAAAAGCTGCAGTGTGCTCAAAGGCAGTGACAACTTTCAGTCTGTGTTGGTTTAAGTTAGGAATCAGTTTCCAAGACAATGGAATGTGTGAGCTGTTAAACCAATTCAGCTGCCACACCTGTACCTGCAGGCATGCTCCAGGGAAGTTTATTGTGAGACAAACTGTTCATGTTGTATATTAATAACCTGTCACACGATACCAATAATAACCTCAGAAATTTTGCAGATTATGCAGTTATCTTTGATGAATTACTATCTGAAAAAAGGCTGCAGAAATATTCAGTCAAATGTCAACAAGAATTCAAAGTAGTGCAGATGTGGGTAAGTTGAAATTTGCTGGCACATTAAAACTGCTTGCCAAACTGGGACTCAGACCTCGGACCTTTGCCGTTTGTGGGCACATGCTCTACCAAATGAATTACAACCCCCCCCCCCCCCAGCTTCATTTCTGCCAGTATCTCTGTGCTGCCTCCTAAAATTGCAATTGCTTTAAATGTACTGGAATGTAAAACTGGGTGATCCACAAAATGAAAAAAAAAAAAAAAAAACCCAGTTTAGTGTGATTACATTATCAATGAAACAACATTGGCATCAATCAGTTCTGGTTGTAACAATTTGTGAGGTTATTAAATGAAATAATCACATAGGCTCAATAACAGGTAAAACAGATGGTAAAATTCATTTCATTTGTAGCATACTGTGAAAATGCACTCAATCTGCAATGTAAACTGCTTACAAAACACTACTTAGCCCCATCCTAAAATATTGCTTACGTGTGTGCGACCCACAGTAGAGAGGACTAACACGGGATATTGAACATGTACAGATGCAGGCAGCACAAATAGTCACTGGTTCATTGAACTCATGGGAGAGTATAAAGTTTCAAGAACTACTATTAAGTGCAGAACAAAGGAGTGTACATCAGCCCCCTGAGAATCACTGCCTTAGAGAATGCGAAAATACAGTTAGGCTAATCACTGCGCACAGAGGCATTTCAACAGCCATTCTTCCTGCACTCCTTATGTGAATGAAATGGGAATGAACCCTAATGTGTGGTACATCGGACAGTATCTTCTGTCATGCACTTCACAGTGGTCTGCAGAGTATGAATGTAGGTGTAGATCTGAAACATACACTTTCATTTAGCTGTTTACAACTATTTGGCTTTACACAGTTACTCTCATATTTGACAAAATCTAATTTGTGCACACTGATTTTGCATACTGCAAATGAATTTTATAAGTCCTCATTTTCTTCCCAAGATTAGCTTTCTCATACTTTTTTATTATTTCATTTCCTCTTTGGATGGCAAATCGAGATGACTATGCTGCTCAACAGAAGAAACAGTTTTACTGGAAGAAATTACTGCCAAAATAAAAGAATATCTTTTCACTTCAGGGTTTAACCCATTGCCATACAACTTTTTATTAACATTTTCACACAGGTGTACTCTTATTTTTGACAACTTCTGATGGTGTCTGTGGCAACATACTATATGCTATTTTACAGTGATTATTTGGTAATATATGGACATTATACTTTTCTAAGGAGGTAAAACAATTTTCCACGTGTTGACAAACTTGCTTTGATCACATTTAAAGCAGGGTTCTCAACATTTTCCTCTATCGTAACACACACTGTATATTCTAGTACGCGTTGATTTTTTTGTCTGTTGGGAGCATTTTTGTAGTAAAATTGCTCCAGTTTCTTCTTTGCAGCCATGGTGAATTTTCTGCTTGACTTTCTCCTTGATCAGCCACTTGCATTTCTGTTGGGTTTTGGCCTAAGGTTCTTCAAATACTAACATCTATGCTACCTTCATTATTGGTGTTGCTAATGTGAGGGCTATTCCAAATGTTGTCCCACTTCTACTCATCAGTAATTGTCAGCAAATTTGTTTTTGGTTCTTGTAAGTTACCTTCATTATTGTGTGCACTATAAATAATACCACTGTCACTAAATGCAAGTTTTGTAAAATCACTGTTTTCGGAATCTATTTCTTCACCAAAATCATTTAACTCACTTTCTTCAAGGAACAGTCATATTCTTTCAGCTTCAGCTATAGATCAGACTGACATCTTACTGATGTGTTGAAAACAAAGCCGACTTTACCCCACAGTGAATGTCCACTCATGAAAATCACTGTCCTATTTCAACACATACAGCTTCTGCCATCTATTGATGGTGCATGTGAACTAATGTCACAGCAGCTGATAAAGCACTGCCCTGCTACAGTGGCCTGTTACAAGTTGGCTACACCGTGATGGAAATGTTCATCATTGTATATTAATACACGAGTACAATGATGGATGTAATCTTCATTGTATATCAATGGGTTACAATGTTCTTATAGTCACTATAACTGACTGCTGGGATTTCCCCTCCAGAGTTGACATTGTGCTAGGCTCGCTCCTTAAGACAGAAATGAGGTTGATATTGCATGGGGATTCAATACAAACTTTTCTCCAGAGAAAAGGATGTTGATGGATTTATTTGAATCTTACAACTTGGTACAGACAGTACACTTTCCAACTAGAATTCAGAGAAACCAACAGTATGACCACAGACAGTATCATCTAGGTTTTGCTCTGGTTGATGAGTACAATATGAGAAAAATTAGTAATGGCCTGTTGTATCATGATGCACAGATAACAATAATAATCCATGGAATCATGGCAAAGCCATATCCCAAAGTAGTAAATAAAAGATTTAGATATATGAGTGCACCTGCAAGGCACAACTTTAAAGCCAGTCTCGAAGACTACAATGCAGATGACTTAAACAACAAATATAACACATTTCTTCAAACCTGTATCACTTTCTTTAATTGCTCTTTCCTATTAAAAAACTTCAGGTGGATAAGCAGTAACAACAAGTGGCTGATTTGGATAACTAATCACATTAGAACACCATGTACGAGAAAATGGAGGTTGTATCATGACATGAAGGACAGTCAGAGCACTGTAATGGAATTTTAACATGAAAAATTTATTTAATAATCACTTCTTGTCAACAGTCAGCAAGTTAAATCAAAATTTTATTGGGACAGGTAAATGCGTAAACTCTTAAAAAGTTGGAGTCACTGACAATTACATCACACAAAGCTATAGGAAACCAGCAAAAGCAAAATTGCATCAATTATTACATCATTAAAGAGTAAAGACTCCCATGAGTGTAATGAAACTTCAGGTAGGTTTATGAAGATCAGTCACCTGTGCAATGCGTCTTTCACATAAGGTCAATCTTCTGACAGACTGAAATACTCATTAGTGAAACTATTTTGTAAATAGTGTGAAGGAGATAATGTAAACAATTACTGGCTAATTTCTTTGCTACCAATGTTTTCAAAAGTTTTTGAAAAAGTAAGGTATAACATAGTAGTATCACATATCAGGACACATAATTTGCTCCCCGACTCTTAGTTTGGCTTCAGGAAAGGAGTAACCACAGAAACAAGCTACGGTATTTATTCTTTCGTGTGTGAGGCACTAGCAGAGATAAATGATAGGTTGAAAACAATAGGTATTTTCTTTGCTTTAATACAATCATTTGTTTGAGTGGACCATACAATACTTTTGGATAAATGGAATGTTGAGCGGCTGAGGAAAAGGTACAACAGTTGTTGGAAGGTAGAAAACAGAAGGTGGTCCTCCAATGTCAACAAACAGTGAACAAGGTTTGAAACTGAATGGGATCGTGTAAAGTAGGGGATGTCACATGTTTTTGTTCTGGACTAATTGCTCTTTTTAGTGTATATCAGAGATCTGCCACTAAACATGACAGATGACACAAGTGTTATTGTGAAAGAGAGGGAGCATAATATGAATTATTTAGCTAATGGAGTAGTCAGTAACATCAGCATGTGGCTTTCAGAGAACAACTACTAACACTTAACTGTAACAACACAGAATACGTACAGTTTCTGATGTAGAACTCTTGTAAAACAGAAATTGTACTGTACAAATGTGATCAAACAATCTGTGAAGTCAACCATTTTAAATTCTTGGGACTGATGGTAGATGGAGGGTGTTATTTGAAGTATCACATTAGGAATCTTGTGCAGAAACTGAATGCAGCTCCCTTCACTATGAGAATGATCTCCACTATCTCTGACAATGAAACATGAAGATTGTTTACTTTGCTTATTTTCACTCTATTGTCTCTTATGATGTTATATTTTGGGACAATTCTGTGCACTCAACAAGAATATTCTTAGTCCAGAAAAGGGAAGTCAAACTGATCTGCAGTGTCAGTTCATAAACTTCGTGTAGGCTATTGTTCAGGCACCTTGGACTGCTAACACTGTACACATATCTCATTATGAGATTGATAACACTTCCTTAAGCATTGTATAGAGAGGTGTGCACCATTCAGGAAGTTTCATTTTCAGTAGGCTTCCAACAGCACTGAATAAATTGAGTGATGAAACCCAAGTATTCAAATCTATGTTGCCATCTTTGGATCTGCAAAAGATTGGACCAAAAATGGTGGGATACAGAACTAACATAACAGCAAACACAATTATATCCAAGATTTGTAATATATGGAATAAAAACATATATGTATGTTTACATCATTACACAATCTTCCCTTTCAGTACAATAAGTGGTACTATACAATGTGTGTCCATGTTGGTGTTGTGAGCTATACTAGAAGTTGGCCTGTCAATTTTTAAAATAACAGTTATATACACATAGGTTATAGTGCTGATTACAAGTGCTCACATTCATCACCACTTTACAACTGACAGATCCCAGTGTAAACATTCTAAGTGATGCGTGACTACATCAGATGGTGCAGTACTTATGTATCCCTACGAATTTTTACACTGTAACTTGTACAGTGGTTATGAATGTAAGCACTTGTAACCAGTGCAATAAAATGTGTGTACATAAAAGCTGTTATTTTAAAAAGTGACACCCCACCTTCTGGTATAGCTCATGATACCAACATGGACATACTTTGTATAGCACCACATACTGTACTGAGGGCAAAGATTGTGTAATGATATAAACATAGATATGTTTTTATTCCCTGTATTGAAAATATTGTATATAATTGTGTGGGCTGTTATGTTAGTTGTTGTATCCTAGCATTTTAGGTCCCATCTTTTGCAGATCCGAAGATGGCAACAGAGAATTGCCAACACCAGTAATCTGTGTGAATAAATGATTTTAGCAATGTTGGCAGCTGAACATTTATTCAGTGTTCATAATATTATAGATCACCTTCACATTGACAATGTCAGACGTGTGTAGACTAAAAGTCATCAAAGACTTTCTTTAAGGTAACTTCCACATTTCATCTAAGTGTGCAACATGTCCACTGTTTAACAAATGATAAAATAATTGCCTTAGTATAAGTGAACAGAACACAATAAAGCCTGAAAGTAAACGGGAATCTTGTTAGAGATTTTCAGACTGCTTTCATTTTGCTATTTTGTTCACCACAGAACCATCACTCTTGTTTCTATATCAGTAATTACTGAATATTACAGTCACACTACCATTGTACAACCAACCATCCAGGAACAACATAATTCCATGACGGAAGTAGCACACTTACAGTTGATGACTTGGAAATCTGTGTAACCTCCCCCTCCCCGATTTTAAATTAACACTACAAAAAAAAAACTCACTATTCTCCTTCATACATTATGTTATAATAATCTTTAATGCACATATTTCTTTGACTGTAATCGTTTATTTACAATAAAGTATATGATCCAACCGAGTGGATGAAGTGCTGTTTCATACCACATATTTCAAACATAAAAAAGAAAGTACATCATCAGTAGTAGAAATGTGCAGCGCCACTTAAGGATTGTACAAATATCAAAAATGAAACTGACATTAAACAGATATAAACCTTTATTATTTCTTCTTTAATTTTGTGATTTTACACAATCAGTAAATGCCTGGCATTGAAACATAAACAAGTTTACAAATTATAGCCCATTTTTCAAAAAATGAGAATTTATTGCACATAATTCAATGTTTCGATGTTTATACAGTTCTAGAAATTATTTACAAAAACTCAGTATTAAGCTATTTATATTCAAGCATAATACAAACAATATGAACCTGAATTAGTTCTTATTTTCTCTTTTTCTGGTGCACTAAGGATCTCTTTAAAAAAAAAAAGATTTTTTAAAAATAAACAACAGCACCTGCAGGGTTTGAACACATCTGCAAACACTATTCCCATTCCTTCATTACTCTCTCATAGTCTTCATCATCAATGAATGGTCGATCAATAGACCTGAAATAAAGAAAATGACACACTCAAAATATCTTAGAATCACTTGTCTAGTTTTCTTTGATACATTCAGCTTTCATTGGCAATAACAGTTATCATTCAAAAGTTGCACTTGTCATGATTAGAATTCTAGATGGCAGGCAAAAAAAATACGAATATTAGACAGGAAAAATGCACACAAGCAGCCCTGAAGAATGTTAACATTATTTCTTGAGAAGGAATAAATGAAGAATGGAGCAGCAAATGTATATATGAAAAGAATGGTGCAGTAGGGTAAGGAGGGGGGGGGGGGGGTTGAGGAGGTTTGCATAACTGACAACAACTGAAAATAGCAGAGGGAAAGGATTCACAGAACTATAAGAGAAGGAGAAGATTCTTTGAAATTATCAACTGTATAAATGGAAATAAAATAAAACAAGATAAATTGATAATTGGAAATGTGTATTATTCGCTGAGAGAATAACCATCATATAACCTTTGCTGAATAACAACATGTTGGTGAAGGAGATAAGGTTATAGTTTAAAGATGGCATGAACATAACTAACAGTAGAGGAATTGCTTCAACATTTTCCTTTAATCTGAACTGGTGGGTCTCCCAAACACTCTAAGAGTACTCAAGAATGGATCATTCTAGCATTCTATATGCCATCTCCTTTATGGATGTTGCACCTTCCCAAAATTCTTCCTATAAAACGAAGTTGAGCATTTGCCTTTCCTACTACCAACCTGATGTGTTCATTCCATTTTATGTCACTTTGCAGTGTTCTGCTTAGGTATTTAATAGAAAGTGACTGTGTCAAGCTGCACCCTACTAATGTTGTATCCAAACATTCAGTACTGTTTTTCCTACTCATCCTTACTAACTTACATTTTTTTACATTGGGAGCAAGATGCCATTCAACACACCAACTAGAAATTTTGTCTAACTCATCATGTATATTCCTACAATCACTCAATGATGACAGCTTCCTATACACCACACAGCCATCAGCAAATAGCCATAAATTGCTGCTCATCCTGTTGGTCAGGCCATTGCTGTACAAAGAGAATAAAAGCGGTCCTATCACACTTCCTTTGGGAACTCTTGATGATACACTTGTCTCTGATGAACTTTCGCCTTCAAGGACCATGTATTGGATTGTATTACTTAAAAAGTCTTCGAGCCACTCAAATATCTGGGAACCTAAACTGTATGCTTGTATCTGTTGCCCTCCCTCCATAGTTTGGAGGAAAACTTTTCCCTTTGCTTTCTTCTACTGCCACCCTAAACTGGTCAATGTGTGACTGGATAGAAGCCTTCAACCCACTTAGTGCTTTTAAGTATGACCAGAATTTATTTGGGTTCTTGGCCAGATCTTTCATTAAGGGCTAATTGTAGAAGTTGCTTATGCTTCACACACTGAGCTTCTTATGGATGCATGAATTTCAACTAACATTTGCCTGTCCACATTTGTGCAGTTTTTCTTTCTTTTTAATTGAGAGTACAACAATGTTTGTCTCCTCAGCATTTTCTGAATATGATTGTTAAACTATGGAGGGTCCCTTCCATTCTTAATCCACTTAGTTGGCACATACTTCTCCAGAGTGTGATTTACAGTCAGTTTAAACATTGCCAATAATCCCTCTACATCCATCATACTGAAGCTAAATGGTATTCAGTCATTGTCTAAGTGGGATGCTAACAACTGCTTATATGCTTTTTCTAGCATGAACACCCTCCTGGCCTCCTTGATGGATTTATTAACTTTAGTAAGCATTGTCATCACGGTGACATTATGACCACTAACCCCTCTTTCTACACCAACACTGTCAATAAGGTCAGATCTGTTTGTAACTACAAGGTCTAAAATATTTCCATTGTGTGTGAGTTATCTAACTAATTGTTCAAGGCAGTTTTTTGGAAATGTATTCATAAGTACATAAGAGTGTCTGTCCCTAGCACCTACAGTGAATCCACAGATATTCCAGTCTGTACTCAGTCAGTTAAAATCACCTCCAACTAATATTGTATGATCTGGATATTTCTGCAATACGGGGCGTAGACTTTGATGAATGACTGTCACAGCAGAATCGGGTGGCCAGTAAAAGCATCCAGTAATTAACTTGATTTCACCTAGAACTTCCAGATAACTTCATTGTCACACTCAAACTTGCCCTACTAGAGACAATATTTTTGTCAACTGCAATAACCACTCCCCCTCCTTTGGTATCTAATCTGTCTTTCTGATATACATTCCATGAATCGCTAACTATCTTGGAGCTTTCGACTTTGGGTTTCAGTCAGCTTTTGGTCCAAAGAAAAATTTGAGTGTGAGAAATTTCCTGCAAGACAGTAAATCCTGGAACTTTGTTACAACCACTTTGACAATTTACTGTTAAAATTTTGACAGTTGAAGTGTCACTACTTTGTACACAATCTGATTTCACTCTCTGTGTTTTCTCTGCTACCCAAGTAGCAGTTACCTGTCAAGAGGAGTCCTACAACACTACAGTCTGTAACAAAGGTACAGAAATCTGCAGCATGACCATCACAGAACTGATGGAGGCTCTGATTGAGACCTTCCCCTCAGCTCGAAACCAAAGGACCCCAATTGACTCTGGGTACAATGCTGCAAACTGTGAGCTCTACTTGCACCATGCGAGTGAGGCCAGCAGCCTTCACTATTTCTGCCAAATGTCCGCAACAACTGAGAATGTCCTCAGAACTCAAGTGACAGCCATCATTGGTGCCAATATGGGCAACGACTTGCAGACTACTGCACCCTGCACCCTGCACCCTCGATAGCTGCAGGCGAGATCTCCACATCTCAGAGGTGGCCCTCTGCAGACACACCGAGCGCACATTGCAATTCTTTCCAACCCTGGACATTATTTCCCTAAGGGGCTCCATACTGCACCTAACACTGGAGCTCCCAATAACTAGTGATCCCCCCCCCCCCCCCCCCCCATGCCTCCATGTGTCTGCTCAGACCCTGCTAAAGGAATGGTCACCTGTCTACTCACAGAGTAAATGGGTGAGGCCAGATGGCCAGCCTCCATATTGACTCTCCTCTTTGAGCGACCCAACAGTGTAGCAACCCGCCTCTCACCCTGTAGTGAGTGCTGATCCCGAATGTCAGATATGCTGGAAGGTGCCTTGACAGCAGAGCACGTGAGTGAAACAAACAACACCTGACATGTCCCATGCAATGCACCAGTTACTCTGTTATTGCCATACCCTGAGGCAGCAGCCTGTAGACAGCTAATTGTGGCCATATGTGTCTTCAGCTGTTTGAGAACTCTAGCTAGCACCTCCTGCATCCACACACAGCATGCATACATCCTATCTATCCAACTACTAGTAATTTGAGAATTAAATATGAAAACAAACAGAAAAAGCTAAATATGTGACTCGCTAGTCTCCTGGTGCTTCACCAATGGAGGCTGGTAGCTGACTGAGCTGTGGTCAATAGTTACTGGCCATCCAAAAATGAACAAACAAATTATGACTGTGCAAATACACATGTTATCATTATTAAAATGTGATTCTATACCTCTGAAACATGTAAGTACATGATGAATTTAAGAACTAAACTCCACAACCTCAGAAAAAACACACAAACAATTTAAGAATTGAATGGAGAATATTGAGAAGCTGATATGCTACTTGCTAGTCTTCTGGTGCTTCACTCACGAAGGCTGTTACATATATACCACTAGAAAACACTGTCTATGACATAAATTGTTTTGTTTGACTGTATTCATGTTCTCATATTTGAATTAAATCGAACACAGAGTATGCAACATTAAAAAACATGCTCTTGTGAGACAGCAGTTTCTTCCACTGACCCCTGTAATTATTTGTAGGATTCCAGTTAGCCATCCAGCTAGACAGCTGACATTATGGTATGGATTTTTGGGAATATATTTTGTCATTATTTTTGAGTGACAGAAGGGCACTAGAGAAACAGCCCAAGGCATGCCTATTCACTGATGGCTCATTGTATGCCACACCCACACGGGTAGAACTGTTAGCCACAAGCTCCACTCTTAAATGTTCCACAATACTGGGGACCCCCGAGATGGGAGACAATGCAGACATATATTTAGCACTGCAGTAGTCTCAAGATTTGTCTAAATGAAAATCAATCTATTGGAATTGACATGCATTCATTTTGTTGGCAGTCATGAATTGTTAGCAGTCATAAATATTCTATGCAAGCTGTCAATTATGCACACTGTCTGTCTCCCTTTGAAAAAGTTACAATGGCTTCAGAGAGGACTTATGCTGGGCTGCACATGATTCTATACCAGTGCAGATCATCTTTTAGCTAGTGAGTGCTGCAGTATACTGGTGGACACTGACATGAGGAAGAATGACTTGTCATATTGGTTTATATCATTGTTTGCTGTAATAAGCAAGTCTAACCTCATTCAAAAGGTCACAGTAATGTGCTGTGTTGATGTCACTCATGCAAGAAATCAGTAAGACCAACACCACACTAGCAAGAAACAAAACACACACACACACACACACACACACACACACACACACACATCCATTTGTAAACAACTTGCTAGCTGACAAATGAGTCTTAGCTACCAATGGAGCTGCTTCAGCCTTTCTTTGCCACTCTCTATTGATTTGCTTTTATTTGTGCATTTACTGATGTACTCAAGATTCATCAGGCCACAATGTGACTCAAAAATGCTTCCTCTTTAGCTGCAAATGACCCTGAAACTCTTTCACTAATCTGCAGATATTTAATCTTCAGTTCTTCAACTTGAAAGTTGAGGGGCCCTGCGGGACTGCACTTTACAGCCACCTAGTTCTTTCACAGCGATGGCCCGACAGCTCCCATAACTTTAACTAACCTGAGAAGCAATTTTGGATACTGTCAAATGTCAACTGCCTTCAATGCAATCACAAATGGCATTAATGTTCTACAACCTGTCTTGAACTTCTTATTCAAAGCAAACACAAGAAGTCTTGGAAGTGTTTCAGCACTGAAAGGTGCTTTCAATCTCCATAAAATTTCCACTGCTTTCACACCTTCATGGGTAATAAATTTGACAATGATGCATTGCACAGTTGTACGATGCACCTCTTGCTTAGATATAAGAAGCATATGGTTATGCGAATGCTTACTGTCTCCAATCTCCTCCAACACCCCACAAAAATTCAGATGCTCTCTTCAGCTAAAAATATGCAGAACAGAAAGCATCATTAACATCTGATCCGCCCTTGTACCTCT